>NW_025318906.1:3942500-4645000 GCF_018153725.1 Drosophila mojavensis | reverse complement strand
CCATGTCCACTAAACAAAAGGGGCCAAAGTGGGCGTGGCACAAGGTAGCGATGAGTGCTTACATCCGTTTGTTGATTTTGTTGGCTCGCGCGCGTTTGCATTAATTTTGCATCTAATTTCGAGTTTGATTTACATTGATTAGGCCCTGTTCCTGTGTCGTGCGCTGCTCTGCCCTGATCAGTGATCATTGGCCAATGATTAGCGGAAGGAAGGAAGCAAGGCCACCAGCTAGGCACGGGTCAGACCACAGAAGGTTGGTCGACTGCTGTTTAGCTGTTAGCTGTTAGCTGTTACCAGTTGGCTGTTAGCTAGCATATCCCGTCGCATTTCTCTGTTGATTGCAGGCAATTTGCATTGAATTAAATGCAGTTAAGATGTCAATTAACACGTGCTCATTGCTGGTCAACGATCGCTTTTTGCCGCTTTCCAAACGGATCTCCTCCCCCTCGCTCCAGCTGCCCACAAGCCCCTTTCTAATTATTTCTATAATGCACTCTAATGAACGCATTAAAGTTCAATTGCAATTAATTTGCATATCGATAGACCTCAGTGAAATGCATTCAGCGGTATCCATAACGGATCGCGCCGCCTGGCGAGCGGATGATGAACCGCAAACTGCAATCAAATGCCACAAACAGTATTAAATGCATATCTATATGCATCGCAATTATACTTAATTCATTTACCGATTCAGTTGACACTTGGTCAACGCAAACAATAACTGCACAAATCAGTTAGCCTGATTGGTTGAGCAGTGAGTGACAGCTTTTCATTGAACTATTGCATGCACAAATGCAAATTATAAATAAGTTAGATCTATTGAATATGTACATATAAAAATCATATATAACAAACTCTCAATAAAGTTAGCAAAAAATATAGAAAGTTCATTCGTTTTGGCTGTATCCGAGTTGGAGTTCAAGCTTATCTCGAGTCAGCCATTGGCATCTGCACAACGAATTAAATTTGTGCCTGGCTACGTTTTTTTTTATGTTTTAGCTTTTCATATTCTGATTCATATAGTGCTGCAGCTCTGGCGAAATGGGCGGGATTGGCTAAAGATTTGCTGATGCAGATAAGAAAGCCGCATTGCGAGGTGCTGCGCCCTTTGACTTTTTGCCCGAACAGCATTCCAGGAGAAACAGCAACAACAACAACAACAACAACAGCCACAACTGTTGCCTGCCATGATGTGTTTTGTTTTTTGTATTTTTCAATATCGTTAGCGTAAAAGCTACCATATTGAAGTTGGAGCGCCTGGGCCAGGTCTGGACTTGGAGTCCGGGCTACACCTACCGACTGGTAGAGAGCGACCTTATCGCGCCCATTAATCTGCCAAGCAACGCGCCCCCCAAAAAACTAACGAAACGAAGCGCAGTGAAGAACCAGCGATAAAGATGGTGGATATCCATGTTGAAACGGACTTCAGCTTGGTCGTAGTCGTGGTCGTGGTCGTGGATGTGTCCAGGCTGCGGGCCAATATGGCGCGCATATATAGCATGTATATAAAGGCAATAAAACCCAAGGCAAGCTAATGAAAAGCAGCCCGAAAGCAACGAAAACGCGGCTATGCGGGGTTGCGGCCAGGTTATGTAAAGCGGCCCAGTCCGCACGTTAAATATTATGACCAGACCGCAAGAAAAACAAAAAAACAACAAAGAACGAAGGCAAAAATACAGAAAAAAGGCTAAACTTGGTTGCTACACTTTTGCTTTAGACTCAAGCAACGGCAGAATAAAAAAAAAAAAGGAAAAAATGAAAAACAAAAACGAACTCATATTTTTTTATGATCTTAAGTCATGCAAAAAGCGAAACGAATCAGAACGCGGCGCGCATTGGACGTGGTCGCGAATGACGGCGGCCATGACGCTAACGCTGACAGCTTGGCTAGCGACACGCCCCGCACCGCACTGCGCCACAGCGCACAGTGGGGCCAAAGCTGAGCAAGGTGTGGCAGAAAATAAGAAATCTTTGAGTTGAAATTTAGAAGATATTTTTGAAGAAGAGAGAAGAGAGATTTTAAAATATTAAAGAAAGACGAAGAAAATACAGAGCTAGAGCTCTTGATTTGAATTATTTTTAATTCTCTCTATCTCTATCTCCCATTCCCTCAAATTCTCTTTCTCTATCTCTCCCTCTTTCTCTCTCTAATTATATATTGAATATTTAAATAGTATTTTTAATTTTTGGTATTTGAAATCTAGTCAAAATTTACCACTGTGCGCCCACTCGACTGCCCCTACGCCCATGCACTTTTGCCTCAGCTCCAGTAGCCACGTTTTGGGTCTTGATTTTGTGCTCCTTTTGCTTGTGCGAGATAAGAACGTTTTTTTATTATTTTTTATTTCGGTATTCATATTCGCATTCGTGATGGCGGTTGTCATAAAACGGGTATATACATATAGTATATATATGCAGACTAAACTGAATATACGAGTATATATACGAACACTTGTACACAAAAGTATTCGCACAGTTAGTAAAAATAGTTTTGGAGCGCGTTTCACATTTTATAGATTTTTTGCATGCGCCATACGGAAATGTCTGACAGACACGTAATGCCTGGCGACTGCCATTGCCCAGTGAATTTTTCTATTCGTTATTCGTTTTTAGCCATTTTGCATATTCGAATTGAATATATTTTCCACACCACAGTTGCAATTGCTGCAGGAATTTTATAATGAACATCCAGCGAGCCTGGCATTTGCTGCTGATGACTCTGCTGATGCCTCTGCTGCTAAAGTGCAGTCAAGAAATAATTGTTATTGCAAAAGACGAAGAAAATGAAAAAGAAAATAGGAACTAGTGAGTCCGCAATTAATGCCCAACAGCAGCAGCCCGAGACTAGAACACAAGTGCAGCAAAGGTGAATCCACAAAAACTAAAAACTAAATGGAAGAGAAGAGAAGAGTGGAGAATGGAAAGTGCAGGAAAATATATGGTATATCTCCGACAAGCCGCAGATTAAATGCCCTCACAGACACATCGCAGCTGTTTATTTAGCTCATCCTATTATCCTCTCTCATGCGTTACGAATTTCGTGACAAGATTATAAGAGTTTATGCGTGTATACTTACATTTCTTTCGCTCTCTCATGCTCTCTTTCACTGACTCTGTGTCTCTCTTTATGTCACTTATGTAAGTGCAAATGCCGCCAAATTCTGTTTCGTGAAAAAGCTCTGCAATAACAATTACACAACGCGCACTTTACCGATACTCGAAATAGGTATTTAAGGTAGAAGAATAATGTATAATTTATTGAATCCATTATTTACTAACAGACATTCATTCATTCACTGTATGTAATATGACATATTTCATTTTATTACTTAACTAGTCCAGACATTTGAAAAAAAAAATAATAATAAAATAAACACAGATTACAAACGATCAGTAGGACACTCGATCACAGACTGAATTAATTGCCTGCTTAGGTTTGCAACTTAGCTAATTTCGACTAGATAGCTTTTAAAAAGCTGCTCCGCTCTCACAACCTGCCCTGAGTACAATACTAGGATAACGGGATCGCAAGCCCTGCAACCAATGGCGTAAATGAGTAGAAAATATTTGCATACCTCTCCCGCTCTAGCTCTCTGCTGTAACCAAATAAAAAAAAAGAACAACAACAACGGCTATGGGTATATATTCTCTTATACTGTCATCACAATGCCTGCCCTCGGCATCTCATGGTTTCGTTGCTTTTTATAAGAGCTGTATAATACAATATTGAATTTTATTATTAATAACAATTTTATAATGCCCTCAGCAAAGTGTATACAAAACGTTTGAAAAACAAAGTGACGAGAAAGGTCGTAACATCCACATGAGGAACAATCATCGTACAATGCCATGGAATGGGCATCGGTACGAGACACAGAGAGAGTGAGCGTGAGTGGGTGGGCTCGCGAGCCAGTAATCGTTTGAGACTTTTTCTCTGCAACAATGGACGGGCTATGAGAGCAGTGTGGGGGAAGAGCGGAACCGTTCTGCAGGTATGCAAAGTACATTTCAGCACGTCCCACTTGGTCATGCAAACAAACACACACCGACACAACGACACCCGCACCCGAAACATACACACACAATGTTATATGAGAATTTTGCACAGTGTCTGCAATTAGAAAATATTGTCATCAAATATTAAAAGAATTAAATAACTGGCTTGTCCTACGTTCACAATTGATGCCTGTCATGTTGTAAGAATGTCTATATGTGCATATATGTATATGCATTTATGGCATATCAAAGTATTTCTAATATATGGTTACACAGATATTAATTTGTTGATGGAGTTTTATTATAGTTAATAATTTTCATACGAATTTGTAACATATATTTTAATTGTCCAAGAAATGAGTAATGGATTTTTATAATTATGGTCTTAACGATATATATATAGTAAATTTATATTTTTTATATATTTTTTTAAATTATAGTAAATTAAAAAAAAATATATTATGAACCAAAATCTCTTATAAATTGAACCACTGTTTAGCACAGCTGAAGATGAAAATGACAAAAAAAGAAGAAGAAGGGAACAAGCTGAAGAAGCAAAAGAAATGCAAATCCACAGAAGCTTTCACGACCTGACTGTGTGAGACTTTCGAAGTGCAGAGCAATGAAGAAGAAGTAACATAAGAAGAAGTAGTAGAAAAAAAAAACACGCCCAATAGCAGCCCTGCAGATGCGAACCCATTTTTTTTTTTTTTTTGCTATGGGTACAGAGGAAAGGGTATGGAGGCAAGCGCAATACTCATACGCCCCGTTTTAGTTGGCTGCAGCGACAGTTAAACGACACTCAGTCAGGTAGAGCCAAGTGTGCGTGTGTGTGTGTTTGTGTGCATATGCTATGTAAATAAATATATGTATGCATGAATGTGTGTATGTATGTAAATGATGTATGCATGCAGCCTCAAAACCGCTTCAACTGCGCCAAACAAAAAAAAAAAAAAAAAAAAAAAAATTAAAAAAACATTGTAAACTCCAATAGCAGGGGAGTGTGTTGTGTTTGTATGTGTGTGTGTGTTTGTTGTGGGGGCTTTTCGTCGCTTGGCATATTCGTGCGCAATTTCGCGTTTGACGAAACATATAATCTTCGCACATTTCTATGGAAATGAATGGATTGGTGAATGCCTTGCTTGATGCATTGATAGATGGTCGTACGTAAGACTGGATTGATGGATATATGCATACACATATGCATATATATGTATATATTTGACTGTGTGTGATGTGATTCGTATTGCTATTGCGATTGCTTTTACTATTTGCAGTGATTGCTGTTGCATTCGTTGCAGCAGCCTTTGCTCCTGTTGCTGTTTCTGTTGTTGTTGTTGCTGTAGTTGTTGCTGCAGCTACATGCAAATTGGTTTGGCGGACGTATTCGACATGGCCTCCATGTCAGCCACACCCCACAAATTCCCAATCGCCTGCTTCTGCTTCTTGACTAGTCGTTGTTCCTGTTGTTTTACCTGAGTTTGTCGTTGGGTTTTGGTTTTGTTTGTTCTGTTTTTATTTTTTTGCTGCATCGTGTTCTACTTACAAACGCACCCGACTCTCGAGCGACTCTCTCGGCTGGCTATGCAAATATGCAATTAGCTGGTCAGCTTTTTGCCATGGAGCGTCATGTTTGTTGCCATCTAACATGACATTCCAGCTGAGTGGTTCGGCGCCATCAATACGCTACATTTTCCATTGCAACAACATCGCAAACTTCAATCAAAGCTGCTGAAAGGTGCTGTTTTTTTGTTTGTCATCCGAGCGAAGCAACTTGACAGGGCCAACAATTACGATTAGATCAGATATTGACAAATAAGAAAGTAATACTCTCAGTTGGAGCATCACTAATAATTGGAGCAAGTTGTGGGCTTATAAAGCTATCAATTATCTAAGTAGATCATCTTGTCTGTTATCTTAAGATTCAATGAACGTTTAGCTAAATCGCAGCTTTAGTCGAAAGTCTCAATTAGCAATTGTTCTGCATAATTTACTTAAGTTCGGCCTATGCTGCGTATACGCAATTTGCGCTCGACTCTTGAAGAGCTGCCATTTGCATTAGCTATGCAAACAGCGAGGCATTTAAAAAAAAAATAATATTACTTCGAATGCTTACAAAACGTTCAACCGCAATGCGTACGAATGGCGGAGAAGATGGGCAAAATGCAGAGGTAGTGGTAGTAGTTGGAGTAGTTGAAGTAGAAGAGGAAGAAGCACAAGAGAAATACAAATTTACAGCGGCATTCCAATGAAGGCGCTGAGCTGCTCCTCACTTTTGATACCCTATAAGCTGGTGGCTTAAGGTAGACAAGACTTGAAGACAACATATGGTGAATATGTTGCATATGTTGTATATGTTGAATATGTTGTATATGTTGCATATGTTGTATATGTTGTATATGTTGTATATGTTGTATATGTTGTATATGTTGTATATGTTGTATATGTTGTATATGTTGTATATGTTGTATATGTTGTATATGTTGTATATGTTGTATATGTTGTATATGTTGTATATGTTGTATATGTTGTATATGTTGTATATGTTGTATATGTTGTATATGTTGTATATGTTGTATATGTTGTATATGTTGTATATGTTGTGTATGTTGTATATGTTGTATATGTTGTATATGTTGTATATGTTGTATATGTTGTATATGTTGTATATGTTGTATATGTTGTATATGTTGTATATTTTGTATATGTTGTATATGTTGTATATGTTGTATATGTTGTATATGTTGTATATGTTGTATATGTTGTATATGTTGTATATGTTGTATATGTTGTATATGTTGTATATGTTGTATATGTTGTATATGTTGTATATGTTGTATATGTTGTATATGTTGTATATGTTGTATATTTTGTATATGTTGTATATGTTGTATATGTTGTATATGTTGTATATGTTGTATATGTTGTATATGTTGTATATGTTGTATATGTTGTATATGTTGTATATGTTGTATATGTTGTATATGTTGTATATGTTGTATATGTTGTATATGTTGTATATGTTGTATATGTTGTATATGTTGTATATGTTGTATATGTTGTATATGTTGTATATGTTGCATACATGTATACATGTATACACCTTTTATATAGCACTTAACAGGTCATCTAACTAGTCAGGCAAGGTCTGATCTTACGCTCTTGCTTGCTTCACTTTTTTTTTCTGCTGCACTTCATATCCGTATACTTATAGCTACACCTATACTTACCCATACAGCTGTACATGTACTTATGGTAGGCAGGGTCTCTGCTATAGACGACGCCATATTGCTGCTGCTGTTGCATGTTGCGTGTACGTGCGGTACGCGTGCATAAAGCCAGACATACACACGTACATACAAATGCATATATATACATATCTATATACATACATGTATACGTATATATAGAGTCAGGTATATGCAGCAACAGCAACGCATTATGGCCGACGCTTGTGGCTTATATGGCATGACGTTGTCGTCGTCGTCGTCGTCGTCTCCGTCATTGTTGTTGTTGCTGTTGTTGGTGTTGTTTTGCGTGCTAGCAAAAGGCGAACCACCCAAGCCAAAAGCCCAAAATGCGCACAACGCATCGGAGGAGCGAGAGCTGGCCAAACCGCATACAACTTATTTGTACTACTCAACGGGGCAAAAAAAAAAAAAAAAAAAAAAAAAAAAGAGCCGCAGCTGAAGAAGCAGCCGCAGCATTCAGAGTGGGGCGAATACAACAACAACAAAGAAAAAATCGCATTCATTGCAAGCAGCTAAGGAACTTGGCCAACAACCACTCGACAGTGAGGCAAAAAAGTCTTGGCAAAAGTCTTTTCGGTTTTTGCGGTAATACAAACTATGCAAGCGGGTGTGTGTGAGTGTGTGGCATGCAAAATAGGCATGCAGCAAAAGCCTACGCAGTTATATATGTATGTGCACAAGTATATACATACATACATATATATCGCTGCTTTCAGCATCATTAAAAATGGCGTCCGCTTGAAGCTCTCAAGTTCTCATCGTTGTTTCTTTGGCAGCTTTTCCAAAATGCGATTTGCCATGAAATTTTCAATTAATTCTCAAATTCAATTTTCATGCAACGCGCAAATGATTTATGAAGTGAATGAAAATGTTAGCAACAACAACAACAACAAAAAACCAACTGCGCGCGTTGAAAGTGTGATGAGAAATTTCATAATGACTTCTTAGCTCTCTAAACGAGCCGCCGCTCGAGCCGGCTACGCTACCTATATATATATATATACCCCTATATATCTATATATATATAATAATAAGTGCAATTAGGCCATTGATGGTCGCAACCGAGGCGGATGTGAAGGTGAGCAGCGACGATAGCGACGACAGCCACAGCTCCAGCTCCAGCCACAGCCAGTGCAGCTCTTGTCTCGTTAGCTCTGCAGCTGGAGTTTGGAGCGTCTAACATGGCAGTCGCCATGTTTAATCAAATACGTGACTTGATTTCAATTTGGGGCAGCCCCACTCTGCCACTGTCTGCAGCCTGCTCAACTTACAGGCCAACTGCCAATGCTCTAGCTGTGTTTTAGGTAGTCCAAAGGACGAACCACCAGCTTAATGTGTCCACAAATGCGTAACAGCGTCTGCAATGTCTTCAAAGACTTCAATTTCGGTGGCTATGTAGGGATGATATCTATACAGGGATTTAGGTATATATGAGTGTATATATGTATCTGTCTTTAGGCAAATTTTCCTCAGTATGTATAGATATTTTTACATATCAACTAATCAAAAGCCAATTTGGCCATGAAAAACTACGGCAGACGTAAGTAAAACAGGAATTTGCGACTACTTTTTGATTGAAAAATATTTATTAACTATTTTAAGGCAACTCAAGAAGGAAGCTTCATTCAAGATGAAAAGATTCCTTGCTCAATATAACAACTTTTAGGACCTATTATAATAATATAAATAACACATATGATTATATTTCAGGAATTTAATTGCACAGCAGTTGATATTGTTAGACTATATAAAACATAAAGTATATATAATAAATATATGTTTTTTTTTTTTTTTTTTTTTTTTATAAATGCTACATTTAATTGTTTTGTATACACTGAACGCATTAAAAATAGTTGGTGATTATGACTAATTTAATATGTGCTTTGTTGACTTGATGATACACATTCTATATCTAGCTGAAAATATTTTAGAAATTGAATGGATTTCTTCGTTATTATTACGTAATGACTAATCAAAAATATATTAATTAATAGCCCACATTAAATTTTAATAAGCATATAAGTTGCCATTAAAAGTTCTATGGACTCTATGCCAGCTATTTAACAACACCTTATATATACATATACAATATAATTACCTTATATATAATGTAATCTATTTTAAAATTCTCTTACTTAATTTTAATTGATATACAAGATTTTATCAAATTTCACGCAACTCTATCCTCAACTATTTAACTCGACTGATATGCTAAAAATCATCATTCAATCAAGAAGAGAAATACCCGTTCACAGGATTTGTGCTCAAAGATCTGTGCTCAGCTTGTTCCGCACATTTCAGCAAGTCAATCAGAAGTCAATCACTTTGTTTCGGGCAACATAATATATAAAATTGTTCTTTCAGCTGTTGTTGTTGTTGTTGCTGTTGTGGTGTCTGTTGAAAGTAATAATAATAATAAGAATAATAATAATATACTACAAAGCAACAACAACAGCAACAACAACAAGCACAAGCGCAACATAATTGCAAATTGGCCCAAAATGAATGTCGAAAGGCCGAAGCAGCCGAACATGATAATTTAATGGGCGAACGGGACACACACACACACACAATAGGTGTGCACACACAGCTTGTGTGTGTGTATATAGTAGAGAAACATCACAACAATCAAAAAAGATTATAGACCAGGAGAAAAAGTTTGTCTGGTGACCTTGAAAGTGAAATTTGCCAGTGCGAAAAAAAAAAGATGAATAAATAAATGAAAAGGAAGGATGAAAGGTAATTTGAGTGCTTGACACACCGAACTTTAGATACGCTAACGAAAAGCGTTTGAAACAAGAATGAAATGTTGTAAGAGCAAACTTGTCGGGGTTATGTTAAGTAAGCGATCTTAGTAATAGATGAAACGTGGTATAAGAAAAGTTTTCATTTTATTTTATTGATTTTTTTCTGTAGTTGAAAGTTCAGGCTTTATAATAGAGTACTAAAGCTAAAGCAATTAATATATAATAGGCAAGAATTTTATGGTAAAAAAAAAAAACACAACTATAATTTATGAATATGTATATACAGTAGAATCCGGTTATAACGACTTTGCTTATAGCATCCGTACGGTTATTGCGACGAAAATTCTGGTCCCCAAGCAAACTTATATGAGCAAAGCGTCTTTCAGATATACCAACGGTCCCTTGAGAGTCATTATAACCGGAGTCTGCTGTATTTTGATTTCTTCGTATGCAATGATTTATTTGGCTTTAACATTTATATATTTTTATTTAAAAAATTATAAGATGTAATTATAATATATTGAGCAAATATATATCTATACATTAGCATACTTTTGCATAACTATATCACCATTAACTCTCTAGCAGAGAGCATATTCAATGCTCGCAGTTCATTTGAGCTGGTGTCAAATGTTGATATTGTGTGAATTAACTTAACTGATCTATTGCGGCTAATATTGTGACTCGGACACTGTAATTGTGGAGTGCGTAATTGACTGCTCAAAACTAATTGACATATATATACATACGTTTCGCTGAATATATGGAGACATGGACATATATATGTTATAAGCGCTCTACAGCACTTGAGAAAAAAAAAAAAAAAACAACAGCCAGGGAGAACAATGCCAACTGGAAGAGTCCTTGGGCGCAGGGGTTGCAGAAGTAAACGTCTAGAATTTCAAATTCAATTTATATATGTACAAAATGTATATATGTGTATGTATGTGTGTGTGTGTGGCTACACCTTCTGCATACGTATCTGAATCGCAGATTTTGCCAGTTGCCGTCGCAGTCGTCGCATTTTTTATGCAATTGTATTTTGGAGAGCGTTCGCATGGGCGTTAACCAAATACATTTCGTTGTATGCTGCTTTCTTCTTTATTTTATTTCAGTTTGTTTTTTATTTCTCATTTTTTTTTTTTCGTTTTACGTTTTTGTTGCCCTGATTTCCGGCGCGTTTTGGATTACACAATGAGCCGGTAGCGAGCCAGTGCGAAAGGTGTGCGAGTGTGTGCGAGTGTGTATGTGTGTGTGTCTGTGTGTGTGCGGCATTCAAAAATTCGAGCCCGTTGCTGAGCGAGTGGCAAGTTCCGCCCTACGCCGTGGTGCACAATTCCTGTCCTTCTGCTGCTTGACGTCTTAAGAATCCAATCCAATTTGAATTGCAGCCGCAGCAGCAGCAGCAGAAGCAGCAGCAGCAGCCACCGAATGAGCTGGCCCCGGAAGCGTTTTAAACAATGGCATGAAGCAACTGCAACTGGCCTAACTGTAAGCAGCAACTTGCCCCTGGTTGCCACATTTGTTGCAACGTGCTGGCAACGGGTCCATTCGAGTGGCAGTTGTTCTAAAGGGTAGGCTGCACAAGCACATGACCCTTCAGCCACACCCTGTAAGAAGGGCAGAGGCAGCTTATATTGTATATATTTGATTTACACTGTTGTTCAGTGAGCTGATATCAATTGTAATCTTTGTGATGATGATTTAGATGATGATGAGCATATACTTTATATATATGCATATCATTTAATTTGACAATATTTGTGATATATCTATATTTCAAATTCCAAAGCTCTCTTTAATTTACAGCACTTCGAATATGTTTCTAGGAATTGTACTAGACCAGTTCGAAGTCTATAGATCTTGATGGAATCTGTATATACCGTGTGCTATTCTATCTCCTATTAGTTCTTTAGCTGTCAATTAGGTAAGATAATAGAGATTGTTCTCTTGTCTTGCATGGACCATCCTTTCAATTGGAAAATAGATTCTTCCCCATCCATCTGAAAACTGTAAATTTCGATCCCCAACTATTCTATTTAGATTTCTGTTTCCAAACTATAGAATGCTTTATAAATTCTTTGAGTTGCTTAACATCTAGGAACTTTATTCTAATACTATAAAAGGCAAACAAATAATTTATTATATTTTTACTTGCAGCTAAAGTCAGTATTCATTACATTATTTATAGTCCATAGTCTATGTTGCTATAGTCTTGTCTATAATAAAATTCTATTGTGAAACACCGCTGTTCGAGGAGCGTAGAAAATCCATTTGCTACTGGCTAAAACAAAAACAACTTAAAGTTTCAATCAGCCAAGTTAAAGGCGTGAAGAAACTTGAGAGCTAGAGAGGATTTCAACAAAGCCAAATCTGTCTGTGTGTGTGTGTGTGTGTTGTCATTGTGCGACATGCGTATCAAATTGATTGAGATGCCTTAAAGCTGCTGAAATGAAAAATAGTTAAAGGCCACAAGCTGATTCAACGGCAAAGTTCAAACCGAAATTAATCAAAACTAAACCAAATCGAAAACAAAAGCACAACAAATCGCCAACACATACACACACACACACACACACGCACTCATAGACAGTCCGTGTGTCTTGGTCTCAGTGAATGTATCTATCATCGGTGCAAACGAATCAATGAATATACGAATAGGGCAACGGGGTCCATTGAACAATGAAAGTGGCAATTAACCAGAAGCCGAGCATTAAATTACAAAATGCGATCAACGGAGCAACAGAGCCACAGAGCAACAGAGCAACAGGTTGCTCGGCCCGGTCACCGCTGATCAACATCAATAGATTGTGTTAATAATAAACAAGAGTAGATCTAGCAATTGCTGACCGACCAGTTGATGCCCTGCTTTAAAAGAGATGTTCGGACAGGTTTTGAATGATAATTTGTGTGACGACTTGATACCCGCATTGCCAATAGGATACAATTTTAAAAGGATTGTTTCTATACTAACATTTATATAGTAATTTAGTTTATAGAGCACTATTCGAAATGATATTTATCAATTGATGTTTTGTATATTTATCAAAATGATAAGATAGTTCGATTTTGCTTAGCTTGATGTCATAATAATACCGAATAGCCATTTGAACCGTATGAAAGATTCTCATAAAGCCGAGATTCATAGCCGGATTCACAGATGATGCCTATACTTACAGTACAGTACTACCACAGTGCATTAAACATAGTATTGTATATGCTATAGTATTACTATAGAATTTGAAGCTATATACCTACAAATTTGAAATACCAAAAATATATATTGTATGTCTTCCATATTAATACTTATGCATACTTTTTAAAAGTTATATACCAAACAACTTTTTAAATACACCAAAACCAAAAACATTTATTCTCCATCTATATAGCCCGCTTATTCACTTAGACGCAGCTGTGGCTGCAAATTCACCTTGCTCGGCTTGATGTAATTTAGTGAATGGAGGTCCATTTCTTTAACAGAAACATTTTCATTCATCGAGCAGGGTATTCAAAACAACAAATCTCAACAAAAATGTGCAGATGGGATCAGCAGCAGCAGCAGCGGCAGAGACGACAACATCATCAGAGATCAATCGGCAATTGGCAGGGCCAGGGGCAGCAATAGCCGGATCTTGCAGGGGCAGGCAGAGGTACGCAGCGCCCAGTGGGTTTTCCATTAATCGATTTCTTGAGCTACTCTCGGTTCCAGCTATGTGGCCGCAATTAGAGCGTAAACAACGCTGGCTACTTTGCCTCTATCTCACTCAGACTCTCTCTCACTCTTGCTGTCTCTATCTCGCCATGGGAGACTGCAGCTTGATCGAAGCCGAGAAGTGCATTAGGCTGTTGCACGCCTGTAAAACAGGCTGCCCGCTGTGCTGTCTCACAGCCCCTGCCACTGCCCCTGCCCCTTTCCTGTTGCTCTATCGATACTCTATTGATTGAAAATTGATCTACTTACAAAAACAGAAAAGAACATAATGGAAAGAAGTGCGACAATGATAATCCGCAAATAAATGCACATGGCACGGACAATGCCAAGGATAAATAGCACAGAAATTTCAGTTTGCAGAGTGCTGTGGGCGTGGCTCGTTGCATTCTAATCCAAATGCATTACACGCAAACACCGCATGATGCATTTGTATTATCGCAAAGTATTTAGTGCTATGGCACAGCAGGAGGCAACACGCTGTTCACTTCAATTTCGATTGTGCGAGTTGCCAGCAGCGATTATGATGAATAAACATACATAAGTGCATATAAATATTTATATAAATACATACATACATTAAATGTGTGTGTGTGTGTACGCACCTTTCTGTTAGTTATTTTTAATCATATCACGTAGCATGCAAGCATGCTTTGTGTCTGCTTCTTTGATAACTGTTTTATTTTTACAATTTTTTTTTTCGGCCAACAAAGTTTTTGGCCACAAACATGGCAAACGTTGTTTCCGGTTCCGCCATTAATATTAACTCACAGGCAGTATGCATGTGTGTGTGTGTGTGAGTGTGTCTCATTACCATTCGCACACAAACTTTTGCGGTATTTGTGTGTGTGTGTGTGTGTGTTGATTGTAATATCCAATTGGTTTTGCGGATATTGTCATTGATAGGTAATGCGGTAGAGCGCAAACAGTTTGACCAAAAGAATGACCACTTAAAATGTCAAAGGATAAATTTTGATGTGTGTTTCATTATCAATAAGTATATAAATAAGTATGTATATGTATATAAGAGCACGCTCACATTTCCTAATTCAGCCTTGTTGTTCTCTTCTACACTTTCTGAAGCTCATGTAACTCTCCCACGCTCTTTCTTTTTAAATGAAGCTAATTTGTGCTCAGTGAAAAAGCTACTCAATAAGAAAGAACCAATGCGCACTTCACTGACTCCTTATATTTAAAGGCGAGGGACAAAATCAAAGAATGGGACAAAGAACTTATTGCTTGCATTTAACAAATTTTACAATATTCAGCATTTATAATAATGAATTTTTCATAGTTATTTTTCTTTTGTTTTTTTTTTTTTTTTTTTTTTGTCAAAGCAGGACAGACAACATTCAGCAATGTGCAAGAGTTCAAATAGCCACATTGCTCATATCGCTTTCGATCCCGTTCTATGCGTACTTCATTCAGCTCATGGTGTAAATGCAGGAGCTTTCAAGGATTAGCAGAGTTGCGAACCTAATAAGACAATTTAGTAAGCGAGCGTCTGTCTTGTTGATCCCTTCGTGCGCTCTGCGTATCGCGGCGAAGTATATAAATATATATATTTTTTATTTTTCGAGTGAAATAATTAAGTAAAGTGTGATAAATTGTGTTCAATGCAATTAATAGGCAGTGCCTGTGCTCAAAAAGTGTCGCTAAACACTTTTAAAACCATTTATCGCCTTTAGATACGTGTTTTAAATCAGTGAAGTGTGCGTCGGCAAATTTGTGTTGCAGAGCTTTTTCACCAAACGCAAATTGGCGGTAAAGATATTCAGAAAGAGCGAGGGAGACGACGACGAGCGAAAGTGTGAGAGCGTTTGGAAGTTACTCTTAGAAAAGTGAGATTGCTTCTTATACACATATCAAATTATATTTGTATATGAACTCTTATACAATTTTTTGGTTGCTTCGAATATGAATTAGAATTTTTTTTATATGGGATTTATTTACTTACACATGTCAACACTCATAATTTCCAATTTATTTCTTTTCGTTGTTTTTTTTTTTCTATTTTGTTTGCTTGAAATTAATTGATAAAAATATATATAGAACATCAAATTATTATATTTAGATTATATTTATATAAATATCTCTGCTTAGCTGAACCAATCAGTGCTAATGGAGTCCTTCATATATTATATTATTACTAGTAAATATATAAGTTCCATGTCTTAATACTAGTTATAAACAACCTGCTTATTGACCCTATCTATAAATATGATTAATGCACATTTCCTTCTAGAGTACATTTAAGGCCCCTAATTGAGTAACATTCCATGACGAGTGCCCAAGCAACATTCCAATAATTGACTTACTGTCTGTCTGACTGGGTGGGTTGGTTGAGTGGTTAGTTAGGTGGTGAATTGGCTTGGAGCATAGAGCATGAGCCCCATTTTCCACCCTTAGCTCGCACGCTGATTTGTCAAACCATTGTGCGCGACCTGAAGTTCAACTTGTTTGCATGAGCCACATCTTGATTAGCCCAAACACTTTCAGGGAATAAAGACAACTTGTTGTTGTCGTTGTTGTTGTAGTCACTGTTGTTGTTGCCCCTCTAATCGAATTGTTTCAGCGCCGTCCGCAAATCGAGTCAATTTAATTGACCTCCAGAGGTCAAGTCATTAATGTTTGCCGTTCTTGTTGTTGTCGCTGCAGCAATTCAATCGAGAGACAGACAAAGACAGTTAGGGATACAGCAGCATAAAGGGGCACACACAACCAAACACACGCACACACAGTTGTCGCATCTTTTGAGCAGTTGCTGTGGGAGCAGTCGTTGAGCGCCTTAGTTTTTAATGGATTTAATTGAATTTGGCTTGTTTGTTGTTGCGTTTATTTGTCTTAATTGTCTGCGAAATAATCATAAATCAGTTTTTGTGTCGCGACGACAATTTCCAGTGTGTGTGTGTGCGTGTGTGTGTATTGCGGGTGTAGCAGCACTTGGCTCTATCAATTTATGACATATCTCTCAAATGTACTCGGGCACTGTTTTAAACTGGCATCTATCCAAGCATCCATTCATCCATCCATCCAATCGAAACCAACAAACCAAAAACATTCGGCCGCATGATGCGGCATTTTTTATTCTGCTTAACACTCGTTGAAGAAAGGGAAATGAGTATATTCGTTTGGGTATATTGGCAAGTTATATTGGTAGGGTATATTAGAAATGTCATTTAGTCATTAGTGTATTTAGTAAAAAGGAAAGTTAAAACACAGAGATATTCTTAAGAACCTAGAATATTTTTAATAAATACAAAATTTGAACATTGAACGAGTATTACACGGTCAGTCACATCAAAAGCTGCAACGTTTTTTTTTTTTTTTTTTTTTTGCTTGCTTTATTGTTTTCTCTGATCTCCGTTTGCCTGGGAACCGGGCTTCACTTGCTTCACTTGACCGCTTCGCATTGTGCGCTGCATCGCATTGTTTTGCCTGTCAAGCAGCGCGACGCGATGCGACGCGGCCTTTGTCTAAGGCACCCACACCAGGGCGCAGGGAGCGTTGCGCTCTCTGCTTTAGATTTAGTTAATTTAACATTTAGCATATATATTTTGTGTGCACACAGATGTATAGATATATTTATGGGAAGGCATGTGGATTGGTCACTGTTGCTTTCCACCTCTCTGGCTCCCTCTCTTTCTCACTGTGTGATCGGCTGCCGGTTCATATCAAAGGCTCGACCATTCGGCTGGCTGTTCGTGTTGACAACTAAATAACACGTTAATGTGTTTATTGCGTATGCTACAGTGTCCCCAGAGTCTTGCGCTGGCTTGGCTTGGCTTGTGAGCTGTGAACAGCTTGACCATTGCATAAGTAACAACAGTGCAAAGAAGAAGAAGACGAAGCCGAAGCAGTCGAGAAGAAGAGCTGGCATTAGGTGTCGCATATAGTCGATGTCTCCTGTTGCCTTGCTCGAGTCACAACTTTCGCATTAAACATGAGGCACACATTCACATAAAACGCGTTTCACGCCAACATCTGGGAAAGCAGCCGCGCCCCGCCGCCCCCCATCCAACTGTAACTCCTTAACAATTCATTTATGTATTTATGAAAACGTTACAATAATCATATGCTGCTCGAAATGTCTATTGCCAGTGTTGGTTAACAATAAATAAAACATTAGCCAATCCGTTCCATATAGATCTTGCCTACATCATTCCAGAATGTCGCTCAAATATATGCAATATATATAGAACTTGCATATATATATAAGTATGTATTCATATGTATGTAATGAAGCAGAAAAATGTGTGGAATTGAAATACGTTTTACTTTTTGCCTGATTATATAATAAATGTCATGTATTTAATAAATTAGTGGCTGCTTAGTAGGTAGTCTAATAATACTTTTTCTATAAAATGGAAATCTTACCACATTTTTCAGCTCAGCTCAAATCGTATGTAATATATGCATTAGGTGATATAGATATTAGGTATGTGTAGCAAAGTATAGTATAGTGACAGATATATGGTCGACTTGGATATACCCTATACCCTGCTCAGAGTTGATATTCCTATTTCATACTACCATCTAACATCTTACTCTCATTACTTGGCTATGTAACACATATTGGCTAGACAGCTGCATTGCTGGACTATTTTTAACGGGCGTTTGTCACGTGTTTGCCACGCCCACCCAATGCGCTGCTGTTGATTAAATTAAACAGATTTCATAGTTGGGGTGTGGAATCTCTAGCTGTATGTTATATGCTTTGTGAAATGCAAGCGAGCTGATTGCGTAGGAAGTCGCACAGTAATTGGCAGGTTTCATATTTCGGCGCAGGCGCAGCTGAAGCAGCGACCCCCGAACCCCGAACCCAGAACGGCGAACGATGAACGGTGATTCGTTGCAAATGTCACGCTTACGAGTCTGATGTTTGCCGCCAAAAGCAAACAGGCAGTCAGTCAGTCAGTCAGGCAGTCAGTCAGCGAGTCGAGAGCAAATTAATTCATTTTCAACACCTATTTTGACAGTTCATAAAATACATTTGTCATAAAATCGGTCAGCGACTTGCTGACCGGGCCAAAAGCAAACAACAGCAGCAGCGGCAGCAACAACAACAAGAGCAACCAATGTCGTTGTCTGTTAGCTGTTAACTTGGCTGACTGTCTCGAGGCAGAGCCTCACCGGGTGCCCCCAGAGCGCTGCTCTGTGGCAAGCTAAAGATTTATCGCGTCTCATTGAAATGCAGCAAACAAAGACTTTGACTTGGGATCCTGATGTTGCTTTTGCTGCTGCTGCTGCTGCTGTTGCTGCTACTCCTGCCATGTCAAATTTGTCCCTTTCGCAGCGAATTGTGACTGAGTTTTGTCTGCCCCCAAAGCGAGTTGCAAACTTGCAAAAATCTTAACAAAGTTATTTTAGCAAACGGTACGACAAAAAATGTCATGTCCTTAAACATGCAGCACTGCCCCAGCAGCCCTCTCACCCTCCCTCTCTCTCTATCCTTCTCTCCCTTCCTGCTCTCCTAGTCCGTTCGCTGCTCAAGCCGAGTGCAATCGATATGCGTGCAGATGCTCCACTTTGATCAGGTCATCAGCGACACATCGTTCATCATTCCAAGCCGAACGGTGCCCAGGAATGTCACAGCGGGGCGGCAGGAAGAGCCAGAGCCAGAGCCAGAGCCAGAGCAAGCGCAGGCAGCAGGCAGGAGGCAGCTACCACATAGCACACAGCGCGGCATGACCAGTAGCCGGCCAAAAGACAATGGCAAAGCCATGAAAGGAACGCTTTTTAAGTTTTACGCCAAGCCCCAAACCTAAAACTCCAAGCCCAAAGACCCAAAGTCTGACTGGACGCAATGCGACGACCGACTTGGCCAGCGAACAGTAGCCAATGGCTACAGCGGACAGTACGGACGGCGCGGACGGACAGACAGTGGCCAGGGCCGTTGGTTGCAGCAGCGACTTTGACGGATGAATTTCACAAATAACTTCAACTGCAGCGCTGTTTGCGCTGTTTGCTTTTTATTTATATATCATTTGTGCACTGATCAAAAGGGGTATATGCACATTGATACTAAATATGTAACGGCTATGCGAGAGGGATTATGCTCTAAGAAAATTTAACGAAAAAAAGTTGAAAAGTCTGATGAAACGATTCTGTTTGAAATTGAAACCTAACTTTGGTAGTAAAATAGTGGCTAGAGTTTCTTAAGGCTATGCTTTCTTTTTATAAATCTTATATAAGGTCTTGTATTTTCAAATGAAATTTTAAGGAATTTTTAGTAAAGTTTTAAATTGATAATTGTGAATTTAATTGTAAAAAAATAGGGTTGGGGCTTAAACTCCTCCTATATATTATTATGCATATACTCCACTCTAAGTGCTTATATATGTATGTAGTTAGCTGTTTGCCCGAAGCACATTTAATGTAGAGTATCTCTAACTTCGTCTTATTGCCAATTTGTATTTTTTTTTTTTTTTTTTTTTGTTTCTTATTTTAGTTTTTCTTTCTTTTGCTGCGTTATTTATTGTACGAGTATTTCGCCTGCTCGGCACACCAATACCAATTTGGTATTGGGCTCGGTACAGGGCCCGGCCACAACAACAAACAGAAGTTGAGCCTCGTTGAGTTTTGGAACGGATCCGTCGTCAGGCGACAGCGACGACATCGACGACATCGACGACGATGCGTTGTCCCCGTTGTGTCTAAGTTTGGTATGCGTCATTTTTACGAGGAAATTCTTTAGCACAAACTTTTGTCTGACGTCCTGCGAAATGCAGCAGCAGCAGCAGCAGCAACTGCAGCAGCGACTGCAACTGCAACTGCAGCTAATTTATGTAAACACGCTAAGTACAGCAAGTAATTTCAGAAGTCAATTGCAGTTCGTAGTTAACTGAAAGCTGCAAAGATTCATTTGTATCTGTATCTTCTCTAACTGCACAACTAAAGTGAGAAATGACATTAATTAAGTTAAGAGTCAAAAGGCCAAGTACTTGAAACTTAAACAGAGAGGAAGAGGGAGACTGAGAGGTAGAACGAGAGCGAACTGCGCACCTTTTGTGGCATGCTTTGACATTCCGTTTTTTCCTCACATTTTAAATTGAAATCGCAAAAACATTCAAATGCAAAAATCCCTTTGCGACAACCAAAATTCTTCTGGTTTAAACCAAAACAAATCTGTACAGGTCTCAATGCCCATTGTACTCTGTGCCACAATGGTCACAAGGTGTTGATTTAATGAGCAAAAAACAAGAGTCAAGTAGGCGACAGTTGAGGCCTCTCCGTTCGCAGTTTCTTTTCTTGAGTGAGTTGTGTGTGTGTGTGTGAATGTGTGTTGTGTGTGTGAAGTGCTTGTAGCAGGACTCACTACTCACAGCTTCTTACTGCTTGATTGACGTATTTTGTTTTGGTCTTTAAGCCACATGTTTTTATAAATATATATATGTATATACACAGAGCTTAAACTTGTACTTACTGAATTTTTAATTTTTTGAAAAAAAAGAGCTAAGTCTGGAAAATCGCATTTCTTTCTATGAAACTGTAAAACGGAAGTTGACCATTATATGGTATATATTAAATACCCAGCCTAATTAAATTCGATTCATTAACAGTGTCTGACTTGCAAATACCCTCAAATAAATCTAAAAATGTTTGCTCTATTAACTAAATGTCATATAATAATAAATTAATAATAATAATAATAATTTTAATCATTTTAAGTTCATTTTATGAAAATAAAAACTTACATTTTTTTTATTAAATAAGCTGAAATTACAAGTCCCTCCACTCACTCACTACCCATGTTCACTGTGTACAGGGTATAACGAGTTCGGCTTTAAATTAAATTAGTATAATATAGCAAATCGGTCTAGGCAATGGCCTCAATTGGCAGCCACTTGAAGGCTGTTAAAGCGTCAGCCTCTTCAGCTTCATTGTCTCTGTAGATATCTCTTGCTCAAGCATCCCCTATCTGGCTGTCTCTCTCACTCTCGCTCTCGCTTACTGTGCGTGCAATTTGTGACTTTGAGCACATAATGGAACCATTCAGCATACAGATTGTAAAAGCCTGTAAGCCTCAAGCATATCCTGTTGCATTCTTTATGATTAATGGAACAGATTTTATGCTTCCTTCCGACGCCGTGCTCGGTTGCCACTTAACTTTCTGTTTTTCGAGTGTAAAATCGTTTAATGTAAATGCATTAATGTGCGTCGCGTGCCAGATCCTGGGCAGGAAAAATATCTGATAAAAGGGACATCCCGGCAAAGTGGCTGTGATTGAAAATTATTGAATTTAATTTTGTTTGTTTTTTTTTCTTTGTATGTATATATAATATAATTTTTTTTAATTTTTTTTTTTATTTTTCGTTCATTTGTTTTATGTTTTTATTGTTTCGTTTGATTTGATTTGTTTAGATTTTAAAAATTACGACAAATACTACAACTTAAATGGTTTTTCGCTTGGTTTCTCTATCTGAGATATACATATATATGTATATATATCTGCTTGCTGTTGTTTTGATTTATTTAGAAAGTAGTTGCCATTTTCTAGATTAAAACTATTTAATTAAATGCTAGCACATAATATATTTTCTTTTGTTTTTCATATACATTTCTATTATTTTGTATATTAATTTAACTTTAACTTTTTCTTTAATTTTCTTATTTTATTTTTATTTATTTTTATTTTTTTAAATTCAATTCAATAGTTTACAATGCAAATGAAATCATAAAAGAAACTAAATACAATTTCATTGAAATAAATTTATTTTTTAATTTTTTATTCATTTGCCTGTTTTTTTTATTTGTTTAAATAAAACTACAGTTAACCACAAGCACTAATTACCACTTAATTAATTAAATTACAAATTAAGGCTATAGCAAGCACTACAATTATACATATATATATACTTGTATATAAATTTATAAATGTGTACATTTATATATATATATATATATATAATTTTTTCCATATAATTATTGTTTGTTTGCCTTTAATTTTAATTAAATTTACTTTACATTTTATGCAGTGATTTTTTTTTAGTTTTTATTTTGTTTTAAAATCTTTTGTGTTTTTTTTTTTCAAAATTAGTTTAGCTTAAATTATTATTATTAATATTTTTCTTTTGTATTTTACATAAATTTACAATAAAAATTTTTTTTAAACGCCTTTTTTACACAATTGAATTTCATTGAGTTTTTTTTTAATGAACTTGACAGCGGATTCTTTTTTTAAATAATTCTTTTTATTATTTTCATTTATTAATTATATTGCACATAACATGAAAAAATTAATTGTTGTTTCTTTTTTGTTTGTTTAATGTTTTTATTGTTGTTCCGAGTGCATTTGAGACATTATCAAAAATTATATGCAAAATGTTCCGTTGAGATCTGATTTTTACTGATTCTTTTTTTTTTTTTTTGTTTCATTTTGTATTTTGTCGCTCTTTTTTATCTATACAAAAAAAGGGTGAAACAAAAACAAATTAGACCTTTGCTTGGCTCTAAAAAAAAGGCTTAAGATCAACAGCTGATTTCATTTTTAGTGTTTTTTTATTGTTCATATACAATTTATGCATTTTGCTATAGTTTACAAAGAGAGAAAAAATTATATAGTAATATATTTAAATATATATAAACAATATGAAGGACACGCATAAAATTAAGTTGAGGAATTTCTGTCTGTATGTTTTGTATATTGTATTTTATGTTTTATTTTCATAATTTTTATTTTATTGTTTTTAATGTAATTATTTAGACTAACTGTAAAACGACTCATTCACATATACAAAATGTAGCTGCTTTCTATTATTTAATATTTTACAATGTTCTTTTATATATATATATTCATCATCAATATGCTCAATCAATATTCAATTATTGGCTAAGATTTGTATATATCTATCTGTATATATTTATATATATATATATATATATATATATATATAAATTTTTGGGTCAACCTCACTGCACCGCTGCGACGCCGTCACCAACGCCCACGAATACCTCATCATGATGATGATGTTGATGCTGATGATGATGATGATGTTGATGCTGATGTTGAAGTTGATGCTGATGATGATGATGATGATTGTGATGGAGATTCAGTTCAGCGCAGGGCCTCGTCTCATAGCATTGCGTTTGCGTAGACTGCGGCCACGCAGCCGAAGGCGTCGGCGGATGCAGTTGATTTGGGTGATGTTAAACCGCCGGCCACACGCTGCACGAAAGAAGAGAAGAAGAAGGGAGAAGAACGCATAGAAAAGAAGCGTTTAACAAGTGATTAGTTAGTTATTGGCTATGAAATGTGTTGCAATGGCTTGGTTTTGTGATTTCTGCTCAGAGTTGCTTGAACTTACGTTAGTAATGAAGGATTCGTCTCGGGCTGATACCAATACTGGGGCACATAGCCGCCCATTTGTGGTGGCGGATTATGGTGGTGCGATTGCGGATGCGGCGCCGCTGGATGAGGTGGCTGTGGCGTCATTTGCGGCGGTGGCTTATGATCGATCCAATGCGGTTTCTGATCCCATGGCGCTTGCGTTGGCGGACTAAGACCCGTTGGTGGGAATTCTACATGAACGAGAGAAAGGAGAGAGAGAGAGAGAACAACAATGAGTGTCAGTTAGCAGTGTTGGCTTAATAATGGTTATAGATAGAGTAGAGATTGTAAATTTTTTTTTTCTATTTAAAAGATTTCCCTCAAACTTACCGGGTGATAGCTCAGACACAGGCGTACTTGATGGCGTTGGACTATGTCCGGGAGGTAGATAATGTGAGGGTGAGCCGCTATTCGAGCCACCGCCGTTATTACCGCCTGCAAGTGAGAAAAGAAATGAAAAATAAATGATATTAGTTTATGATATATTATTATGATCTGTGGCACAAATGAAGAACTTACCACTGTGCATTTGATTAGGACTATGCTGACCAGGATTGGGTCCACCGCCGCCGAGTGGCATGCCACTGTTGGTGCCCGGACCCTGAGCGGCCTTCATCATTTTTTTGTACTTCGAGCGACGATTCTGGAACCAGATTTTCACCTACAAAAATCAAGAATGAAGAATACTGAATCAACAACATGTTTTCGATATATCTACAGATATATATGTATTTATATATATATATAGTATGTGACGCAATATCTAGGCATTCGACTCAGCATGAGTTTCAACTTTATTCGCTGTGCATTAATGTATATACAGAAATTAAATTGTCTGAGCGGCTATAAAATAAAGAGCAAAGCCGGCTTTAATTAAGTAATAGCCCAGCATCTTTCAACAAGGAGAATCGATTGAGCTATTGACTAAGTTAGTTTTAGTTGGTGTTTGATAGTTGTTTTTGTTGTTGTCGTTGCTATTATTTCTTTCTATATGCACAACGGCTTTTCAAACCACTTTTCATATGAAATTAAAAGTGAATGCTTGTGAAAAGCAGCTGGCAGCTAAAATGAATTCAACACTTGGCTTGGCATCCAAAATGGAACAGAAAACAGCAAAACACATTTTGGCAGCGTGTGACACTTGCAGAAAACTCAATTGAGTGTGTGTGTATTTGCCTACAGAGTATTAAGTGCAGTATAATTTCTGCGAGTGAACGATTTCGTCATCATCAGCTGCGAAGCGACAGCAAATGAGCCAAAAATGTATCTCACAGTTACTTTCAATTTTCATTTTTTTTTTTTTTTTTTTTTTTTCGAATCGCAGCCAGTCGAGACGTGTTGCTGTTGTTATGTAGAACTAATTGTGCGCTGAGCTGTGCGCACTTCACTTTTGAAAGCCAACGGCATCAGCCACCGCAGCAGCCGCAGCAGCAGCTACCCCGTTGCTCAATCTCTCGACTTCGTCTCGGGCTCAAGTGTGTGTATAAATACATCTATATAAAGATACAACAGCAGCGCGTATCTAATGCTATTTATGCGCGCTTTTAACTGTATCTACAATTTGCAATCTTACAAATAGTTATGTATACATACATATATATATATATATATGAATAGATTCGTGTATAGTCTTCCAATACATACATATATAACTATCTATAACCGACTTGTTCAAGGTCGTTCTTCGCGGTTGGTTGAATTTTTGAAGCGTAGCATACGATCTTTTCTTTTTTTGAGTGTATGTATGTGTGTGTCTGTGAGTTTTTGTGTGCCTAAACTCTTTAGGCACCCTGTGGCCAGAAATGGGGTATGATCGAAGAAGAGTGTAGGAGATGAAAATTAGCTTTATGTATATGTAGCTAGTGCTGATCAGTCAGGCTTGACTGTGTCGTTAGTTATTTATATGGGTAGATATTTTGGATAAGATCTATTGATAATGATTGGATTCTTTTGAAGACATGGGCTATCTTTATGAGAATGTATATATGCATAGTTGTATATACACTTTTATATGTACTATATATCTACTTATATCTGATCAATATCAAAAATGTTCTGTCACTTGGTTACAGGGTAACTATTAGTCTTCCATTACCATTGGGCGCCTTCGTTACTGTTTTTACTACTATTTACGGCCGACTTTTTATGGGGCTTTTTGCCAACGAAATTTCACCGACTGCCGCTATTTAAATGTCGCCCCATAAAGAGTTTGGCAATGTTTTTGGCGCTTGACTTTGGGGCCTGGCGCTGTGGCCTGGGCCTGAATTTGGTTTATGTGCATGTGCCGCCGGCTGTGGATTCAATTAAGCGATAACTACCGGTATTGACTAAAGTCAGACATGTTCGCTAATCGCACTGATCCGGCTACGATTGCCGGATGGTCTGGCTCGAATGTCCGATTGTCCGATTGTCGAATTGTCGAATTGCTAGTGCGCCCCGCGCTCTGACAGATCATTGACATTGACGCAAAGTTAAGTTTACTATTTGTTACTTTGATTTTTGAGTTTGTTTTATTTTCATTTGGATTTTCATTTTCAATTTCGATTGAATGCGCAATCGAGCGGCACACGGTTCGATTTGAAATTGGGTACAGGGGCGAAGCGCTTCAATTGAGCGTCGAGCAGCGATTTTTGCATAGCTTAGCTAATGCTTGACTCGATCTAAGTCTGATTTGTATACACATATATATTTGAGATGCTGAAGACAACAGTATTTATTTGTATTATTATTTCCTTTTAGTTTTGGTGGTTTAGTTTGAAGTTCGCGTTTATGCTTTTGCTATTTGTCAGCTGTTACGCAAGAGAAACCAAGCGCAAAAAATGCGCTCAATAATAAAATATTGTCGAGGCAGTTACTAAACAAACAAAAAACGACTCTATGCATGCAGCAAAATGTAATATAAAATATTAACAGATTTTAAAAGCGGGCCAATTGGTTACAGTATATATAGCAATATATCAGAAACTAATATATCATGGCGAAAATATAATTTTATTACTTTTTACTTTTACAAAAATACTTTCTGCCACTTTCAACTCTACTTGTCCAACAGCTATTAGCCAGCAGCATCTCAATTGTCAGCTTTGCATTGAAAATATGTTTTGACAGGTTTTTATAAATTATATAATATGAGCGAAAATGCAAGAGGCTAGAAAATTAATACCAGCTGCTATAAATATATATTTATATATAAATATATATCTATATTTCTTTATTTATTTATTTCTTTTTCTTGAGAAGAACACCTCACAAAACGAGCTCGACTTCCCCCCACTCGCATGGTCACAAATATTTATGCAAAGAGCAAAAAGCAAAAGTAAAAAAAAAAAAAAAAAAAAAAAGAAGTAAAATAAAGCCACGCACGAGAGTAAAAGTGTAGTCAACTGTCTGACAGGACAGACAGCTAGAGACGGACTGTTGGACAGTCTGTCAAATGTCAATCAGCCTTATGTCATGGCAATCGCAATCGCAATCGCCCCTGCTGCTCCTTCTCGTCGCTCCATTTGGTTTCTGTGGCTCTCGCATCAATTTGTACCACTTTCATATGGACAAATATGGCAAACAACAGCCACAGCAGCAAAAAAAAAAAACGAGAAATTAGCATGTCACTGTGTCACTTGAAGCAGCAGCAGCAGCCGTTACCAAGAGATCTGTCTTCTTAGCCAGACTTTTTGTATTACATATGTATACCCTATAGCAGGCAAAGGGTATTATGAGTTTGTTGTTTGGTATATCATATGTGACCTATCAGAACTCGGCTTATATTACAGCTCTGTGGCACAAACTAGGTACAGATAATGGGGATGACTACTAGATGTACTTAAATCAAAATTAATTATATTGCATGAATATAACATAGACTTAATAAGGAACAGACGTTAGTATGTTCTATAGGAAGAAAACTCTTTTTGATGTGTATATGTATATATATCATAGAGATAGAGATGAGATACAAGTCGAATGGGAGTTGAGTCAAGTTGACTTTTTTTATACAAAAATGAATTGATTAAAATGAATCACTGATACATAACAGATACGTGTTTATATAGCGGTACTATGTATGTTCATCTCATCTTGATACATTAATACATCTGCTCTCATTATAAAGCAGAGAGCAATAGATCTCACCTATACAAGAATACCTCTTTACACCTCAGAGAGCAATAGAACTTCGTCTATGTAGTATTTCGCTTATATAACTCGTCAGCATTATCCTTTTAACCTACTTTGCAGCTAGCTTCTAGTCAGATGGCACAACACTTGTGCTGCTGCGGCTTCTGCTGCTGCTGCTGCTGCTGCTTATTCTTCTTGCTTGATCACTTCCGCAATATGTCACTTGGGAATATAATTTATGCGTGGCTGTGAGAGAGAACCACAATTGATGGCCAGTCGACAGCCAACAGATGCGCCCCAGCGGCCAAATGTTCAGGCTTTCTAATACACACACACACACACAAGCAGCAACTGTTGTTGTTGTGACTATAGCTTTAGCCTTAACTCTTGCTGTTGTTGCATATCACAGCATATCTCTGGCAGTGTGTCCACCTGTGTTGGCTGCGCGCAATTGAAACTGGTTTGTGGTGCCGTTGCCAAAGTGCGTTTTTGTTGATCTTAATTCAAATTGCGCGGCTGCTGCCTGCTCATTTAATTCATTTGACAGTTGAGCATTTAAAACGTGGGAAAAGATAACGCATTTGATAAACGCGACTGAGAGACCAACGTCAACCTATTCGTCTGGCCAAAGCATTGATTTTGTGCCTGATTTGTGTGGGAGCGCGACAGCAAAAAAAAAAAAAAAGAAAAATATGAAAAAAGGTGGAAAATAGTTTTCAGTTTCTGCAGAAAAAAAAGTAACCAAAAAACTTTTGCCTTTTGCTATGATAAATTATGGCACTGCCACGCCCACAGCGGGTGGCTAGGGCTAAGGGCCCGCCCGCTTGTGGACGCTGGCCATAAATAATGTTGGCTCGAGGAAGTGAGCGCTTTATTAGCTGCTGCGACAGCAACAACTGTTGGCTGCCGCGTCTAAGCAAATAGACAAGACAGCCAAGCTGCGCCCGGGTAATGACAACAACGACGCCCCCAAAACAAAAAAAAAAGGCTAAACAAAAGCAATTGCTGCTGTTTTGTTGTTGTTGTTGCATTTTCCATTTTGGCCAAGTTGCAAATGCTGTCTGCCAATTCACGCTCGAGCGTTGCACTTGGCTGTGGCTGTTGCTCTCGCTGTTGCTGTTCACAAATTTATGGCTAGCAGCAACGGGCAACAATCTCGCTGGGCTCCATGCAGTGTTTTCCCCGCATTGTTCTCAGCTTGTTGCTTGTTATGTTGCCAACAATAAGTTGGCTCTCTGTGGCTCTTTTGGCCGCTGACTTTTCATTCATAAATTCCATGCAACAAGATTTTAGCATATTTGCAGCACATTTTTGGTGCGCGAATTTGCAAAAAAGCGGCCAACATTAAAAACCATTTTTCGCCGGCATGCAGCAGTTGCTGCTGTTGCTGCTGCTGCTGCTGTTGTCGGCTCTTTGAATTAGCTGCTGCCCGCCTGCTGTTACATTTTGTAAACATTTTGTTTAGCCTGATTAATGGCACATTCATATGTGGCCTATAGCAGGCAGCAATTGCTACAGCAGCAGCAGCAGTAGCTAGCAACAGCAACAGCAATTTATACAGCTTCAGCAATTGCTCTTCCTTTTGATAATTTAGCTTGAACATTGCGCATACGCACCGTGGCTCACTTTCATTTTGCTATAATTTGAATCTGCATAGTTTTTGTTGTTTGCCTTTCTCAGATTTTTGTTTTTTGTTTTTTTTTTTTGGTTTTTTATATATTTTTATGACAGCAATAAACTTTCCATAAGCACGCGCCAGCTGGCAAGACGGGTAGTCAGGTAGTCACTAAGACAGTTAGTCAGTGGGATATTTGAGATAGAGATAGAGAGAGAGAGAGACAGACGTGTTTAGGCAGCGACGTCATCCTCGCCAGGCCGTCGCCGGGCCACAGCGGGCAATCTATTTTAATCGCGCTGCAATCGCCAGCGCAGCGGCAATTTTTAATTTATGCGCAAAAGAAGCAACAACAAAAAGTCATAAAATAAAGATAGTGAAACAGGGTAGAGGAGGAGGGGGTATACGCGAAGCGTGAGCGAGATGGAGTACTTGAGCGAATGCTGCGCGAAACAAAATAAAATTTTGATTTATGATCTTGTCGCTAAAGTTGTTCGTCAACAGCAGCAGCAGCAGCAGCAGCAGCAACCGTGGCAGCAGCAACAACAACAATAACAAGTTGTTGCTGGCGCAACAAGTGCTTTTTGGCCACTCGCTGGCGATCATTCATAAAATGCGGCAAAGATTTGTATCTGAACAGAAAAAACAAAAACTCAAAACAAAAGCAACAAAAACGAAAATAAATAAATAAAAGTAAAAGCCGAAAAAAAACGCATTTATTATTATTTAATGTTTAAGAAACAGATTGCAAATGCGCGATTGCTGCCAGCAGCAACTATTTAATGTTGCTCTTGTGTCAGCTGCTGTCGCTTTGCATGCAGCCAAGTTGTTGTTGCTGTTGTTGTTGTTGGTTAAGCTACACAATTGTTGCGTGCGCTGCTGCTAAGCAAGAGAAACCACAGCCCCACCCACTTGCAAAGACAGCACTGAGATTGTTGCCGCTGCTGTTGTTGTTGTTATTTTTGTTGCTTTAGGTATTTTCTTGCTGCGTTGCTCTTTTGACTGCCATGGTTGACGGATTACGCAACTTGCCGGCCGTAGCATTTTCATTTTATTATTGTTATTATAGCGCTAGCTGTTGTTGCTGCCTTTTCATTGTTGGAAAATTTGTACATTGCATGCGATTGTTTGCTGCGGCTGCGGCTGCTGCTGCTGCTGCTGCTGTTGTTTTACGTGCAAAATTTGTTTATAATTTTGAATGCAGCCAACAACAACAACAACATCGGCAACAGCAACAGCAACTATTGCTGCAGGGCAGGCAATGACTTTAAAGCGTACTACGAAAATTTCAAAAAACGAAAACGTAAAACTGAGAAAAATAATATAAATAATAATGAACACAATGCCATGTCGTGGCAGCAACTGAACAGAAAAAAAAAAAAAAAATTTTCTTTTGAAAAGCGCGTCTGCCCTGTCTCTACCTTCTCTTTCACCATCTCCCTCGCTCTCTCGCTCTGTTGCTGTGCCATGCCCTAGAGTCAAGTGTCACGCACATGTTGTACAGTCCGTCCGCTTTTTTTTTTTTTTTTTTTTTTTGCTTCTCTCAGCTTCTAGCTACAGCTTCAGCTACAGCTCATTAAAAGCCACATGCAAACGTTCTACAGTCAAGGCGAAAGGTTTCGTATTTAGTTTTTAGTTGTTGTTTTTTTTCCTTCATTTCAAGTTCGTTGCCTAAGTCTTTCGTATGCCAGAGTCGCTTGTTAACCAAAAGCCGACACTAATACAGCGCTGAGCAAACAGGCTAACACACACACACACAGACAATCAACTGGCCCTGACGAGTGGAACTTTATTTTATTTTACTTTACTTTTTTTCTGACTCTGGGGTAGGTGCAACAAAAGTGATTTCCAAATAAAATCGTTGCGGGCTGTTTTGGGCAACGCCTACCCCATGTGCATGCCAAAAGCGCCGAAAAAAAAACCAGAAAACTAAAGTAGAAAGCAACGGCAACAGTTTCAACAAAAAACGCTCAAAGGCTTCAAGGCCAGCAACAACAGCAGCAGCAGCAGCAGCCGCAGCAGCCGCAGCAGCAGCAAAGCCTGGGCAGCATCTCTGCCTTTATGAACGCAAGTTAACACCGCTTGGCCGCTGCCTAAACAAATTGAAAGCAAATCGATGCCAGAGCGTGCCTCATGAGCAGCAGCAGCAACGGCAGCAGCGACAGCAGCCACGTTCAAAGTTGAAACACGTGGCTGGCGGGCATGTTGGCCAGATTGCAGCCATTTGACCTCAAACTTAGCCCGGGCACGCACGTGGCTGCAATTGAAGCTCGCGCTGTAGCCATGCAAAATATGCGACATGTTTGACCAATTTGGCCTAGACTATAGACAACACCAACAACAACAGCAACAGCAACTAACTACGGTGTTGTGCTCCCCAGGGGTGTTGTGTGTGCTGTTTGCGCTGTTGTTTGTCTCGGCTATGCCATTGATCTTTATCAATGAGCAGCTAGACGCAACGCAATGAATGGCGCGCGCTTCATTAATTTATGCATATATAGGCAATGCGTAAAAGTGAATGAGACGCGGCAGCAGCGGCAGCCAGTGGCAAGTTATGAGCGTGCCCCGCGGGAAACGCTGCTTAATAAACAATAAATATGCAATTAGGCAAGGCCGGAGCTGGAGACTGTAAACTGGAGACTGGAGACTGTTGCTGCTGTTGTTGCATTGGTCAGTTTATATAACGTCTCTAATGCAGCAACAACAATTAACAAGTTGCTGTTGCTGTTGCTGTTGCTGCTGGTTGTGGTTGGCGTTGCGCTTAATGAGAAATGAGCGCGCTCCTTGGAGGCAGCCACGTAAAACAATTTATAAATAAATAAAGATATTGATCTAATTTCTATATAGGCACATGAGTTGCTGCTGTGGCTGCTGCTGTTGCTGCTGTGGCTGCGGCTGCTGCTGTTGTTGTTGTTGTTGCCACGGTGATTGCTTAATCGCTGCCACGCATGAGCATTTCACCAGCTGCCGCTGCTGCTGCCACTGCCGTTGGCTTTCAGTCACGTAGCCGAAGCGAGCCATAAAATGTGACAGGAGAAAGATACACGCATTCAGATACTTTCAACAAGTTTCGATTGAACGCCAATTGCAGCTCATTTATATTAAATACAAACTTAATATGTTGTTATGCTTAAGCGCTGATAAAGTTGTTAGCCATATGGTATACGTACGTAGACTGAGCATCTCAGTGCGCTGTTACATGTTTTAGGGTTCTCAGTTTTTCGTGCGAAAAAAGGGGGCCAACAACTTGGCCGCATGCCAATTGACCAAGTTGAGACTAGTTCGTGCGACAAATCGAGCATTTTACTAACTCAATTAGTGCTTTATAGGCGTAGAGAAATGTGCCTTTTGCCATTTCTGGACGCATACGCAGAAACAATTAAACAGCAACAGTTGCTGCTAGTTGCTGCGGTTGCTCTGTTGCTGATGCTACTGCTGTGACAAATCTCGTGACTGTTCACAGCCCAACGGATGATGAGCATCCGGCGTTTTACGCGTTCTGCCATTCTTAAAGCCCTGTTGTTTGTTGTTGTTGTTGCTGTTGTTGCTGTTGTATTGTGCAACAATGTTTGTCAAATCCGGAAACTGTTCCCATGTTGCTGTGAACTATTGAAAATTGTACAACAGCAACACAGCGACAGCTGCCAGCAGCAACAAATCGGCTAGCAAATGGCATGCGATGCGAATTGCGAATACGTAAACGTAAACGAATGCGAATACGAATGCGAGTTCTCATTCGAATTCTCATTCGCTTTTGATTCACCTGCAAGGCCTTGAAATTTTGTAATTCTAATTTGTAGCCAGCTAAACTAAAACTGAGTCAGTGCTGCAGTTGTGCTTTTGTAATCCATCAGCAGCAGCAGCAACAACAACAACTGCTCAAAAATTATGATGAAAAACAGCAGCAGCAAGAGCAGCAGCAGCAGCAGCAGCAGCAGCTGAAACAAAAATGTTTTCAACAATAAATCGGCGGCAGCATTTGATCAACAATTGCCAAGGTGAGATTCTAAGCAGATACAGCAGCAGCAGCAGCAACAACAGCAACAACAACAATTGCTGCAGTTCCAAGTTCCAAGTTGACGTTGCTGCTGGCTTGTGAGGAGGGCGTGACGGGGCGGAACGAGCACAACAACAACAACAGCAATAACAACAACAATAATAAAAAATTTTTGTCGAACAAAACTCGAGAGCGCGACGCGCATTTAAGTTTTACTTGGTCAACGTTGTTGTTATTGTTGTTTTTCGTGTATATCTACATATATGTATGTGTGTGTGTGTCCTACAGTCACTGCAAAATATTAGTCATATTTAATTTAGTTGCGGCTTCGCCTGCCTGCAGCAGGTGACAGTCGAACTAGCTGAAAGTACGTGCTGCTTATGTCATGCCCAAACCTTAGAGGAAGGCGGCAGTGCGGCGCAAGGAGGCGTGGCACAGCTAGCTGACAAGCTAACATATAGTATTATTAGGTTTTTGTTATTTTTGTTTTGTTTTTTTTTTTTTTTTTTTGGAAGCCAACTCTTACATGCGCAGCTGTTGCTTATTTGGGAAATACTTAAAGCCCCAGCCTGTCTATTTAATATTAATGCGATTCTGTTGAAAGAAATACTTGTTTATAGTCGACAAATGTAGCTCTATGCTTTATCACGTGTCGATATTGACGTCTGTATATACATATGTATATACACATTTATCGATCTATTCAGTTTTGTATGCGAAACAAAAAGCGAATTGTGCGATTTGTTTCTGGGAATCCCCAGACCCAGCGGCTAATGTAATGCAATGAAAGGGCTAGATAGAGGTTACGAAAAATTTAAGGCAGTTCCGAACTTTGAACGATTGTGAAGTCAAAGTTTAATGTATAGCTATATACTAGTACATAGTCATAGTCATATAGAAATATAAGATATATATAAGATATTTCCCTTAGGCATTCTTTACAACAAGTCTAACTAAGTACTTGGAAATTGTTCTTCTTCTTTCATATTTCTACCCCTTATTAAATAGCTGCTGCTCTGCAGTTAGTCAATTATTTAACCACAACTTTAATTACCGCTATTTAAACTGTGCTGCTCGCACAAAATTCTTTTGCGGCACTGCATAGCCACACACAAAATTAAAGAGCGCTCGTAAAAATGCACTTGAAACATTTTCCAGGCCGGCGCACACGGATTCAACAAATTGGAACGGGTTCCAGGCGACTTTGTGGCTATATATATATATATAAATATATATATACATATATATAGTTAAAACAGTCCATACTATGTCAAACAGGCAAACAAATTAAGTGAAAAAGGGCAAAAAGCAGAAAATGTTGTGGCTAAACATTTAGTTCTAAATCGGGCATTAAACCGAAGAGAGTACTTGACCAGTAACTACCCTGTAAAAAGGATGAGAGAGTTGCTTACCGGGGTTAATTAGCGAAGCCAATCAATTTATGTTTTTTTTTCTATACTTTCATAAAAATACATCAAATTAAAGTATTTAAAAATTTTTCAAAAATAAATTTGATTTCATGTAAACTATGTAAAGATTTTTTTCAAAAAATATATAAAATCTTTAAAATGTACCTAAGTATAGAAACATTAAGACCCAGGCTCAACTGTAGATTCTGATTCTTATGGAATGTATTTATTTCTTTACTTCCTTTTCTCATTACTCATTAGTCAATGGGTATGTTATAGTACTATACAAATCATATTTGTGGTCAGCATTTTATAATGATGCGCTGGTGACGATCTCATTTCACTTTATGAGATCCCAACTAAGAGATAAGTAATATAAAAAAAATGATAAAAAAAAAAAAAGTGTGGCGGGTAATTGCACAATTTATATAAGCGCATTCTTTGGGGTTTTTTCCAACTTTTTGTCCACTTTTTTATTCTGTTTTGTTTGGACGTAATTTAAATATTATTTGTTTTTTTTTTTTTTTTTTTTCATTTACTAAGCCAAATGAAATCATGGCCAGCTAACTATTATTTGTCGTTTTATTTAAGGTTTTCGTTGTTGGCTCAGTTTTTTCCTATGCATTTTCACACACAGCCCCAACGGATATCACAAAACAGCGATCATGATAATGGAAAAACAGCATGAAAAAAAAAACAACAATAAAAAAAAAAGAAAAAACAAAACTCAACTGAAAACAAACAAAAGAGTGGAAAAATGTACAAAATTAACCAAGCGTTAAAAGTTGTCTGCTATTGTTGTTGTTGTCATTTGTTGTAGCGGCTGTTGTTGTTGTTGTTGTCGCGTAAAGATTTGCCGCTCGCATCGAATGCCAAATATCAAATAGTATAAAACAACATTAATTGGAGTGTCAAAGTACATGGCCTAACCCCGCCACAGCACAGAAGATAGTGCAGAGCAGAAGCAGCAGATATTTGAGTCGTTTAATTGGCATCGCATTTACAAGGCCAAACAGCCAAAGGAGAAGAAGGGCTGCATATCATGGGTGGAGGGCCAGTGGTTAAGGGTTGGCAAGCGGCTTCGTATTGCCAACTAAATTTCACAAAAACATATTCGCAAATTTGAGAACCAATTATAACATGAGCTTGCGCTGACTCATGCCGCTCCTGCTGCTGCTGCTGCTGCTGCTGCTGCTGCTGCTGCTGCTGCTGCTCCTCTCCCTGGCCCATGCTGGGCACCCACCCACAGCCAGCGGCCACAGCGCGCAAATCTCAACGCATCGATTAAAAATACATCACATAGTAAGCAGAACGTGGCTTCAGCTACACAGCCAGAGCCAGAGCCACAGCCAGAGATAGAGACAGAGACAGAGCCAGAGCCAGAGCTGGAGACTCCAGTCGCCAGACTCCAGTCGAGAGTCAAGTTTTGGCGGGGTGTTGCCAAGTTGGTTTTTGTGCCTGGAACGAGTGCCGTCAATGCCTCGTCGTCGTCATAAAGTTGATTTTAATTTTGTTTTATTTTTTGTTGTCGTTTTTTGTTTCGCTTCTTTTTTTTTCATAATAAAATAATAATTATTGTGATTATCGCGTAACTGAAATCTTGAGCTGTAAACATTGCAGCGGCTGGCGTAGACACAAAGGCAAGGGCACGCATCCTTGAGGCTGCTGTGTGAGTGTGTGTGTGTGTGTATCAGTGTGTTTGTGTGAGGTTGTCAACGTATGTGGTAAGCCACGTTTTATTTGTCAATGCTTTGAGCCAAGTCAAAGCAACCAGACGAGCTGTCGTCTAGTTTACTATCTGCCTCCCCCTCTCTCTTTATATTGCTCTCTCGCTCATTGGCATTTTTGTTATGCGCAATAGAAATAAATTATTATTTATTTGCATACTCTCACTTGGTCTTATGGCCAGGCTGAAATGCTTATTTCACATATTTTTTGTCTTCTTCTTGTATTTTGTAATTTCCTGCAACACAGCTGTCCGCATTTGACGATGCTGAGCCGCTGACCAGTTTTGCAAAAGCCCAACATATATTGTGAATTTTTGCTGTAGTAAATATTGTGAATGAAATGTGGAAACAAGCTTTCAGCGGCAAAGCGTCAAATCTCTTGGGCTGCCAAAAGGAAGTGAGTGCGCCGCCACAGGATGCTCAGGCCGATTGTAAAGCAGAAACTTCACGATAAGCAACAAAAAAAAAAGTAAATATATAGATATATTTATGTATACAGACTCCAGTATATAGGTAAATATAGCTAGAGGAAAAGGCGCCCAACATGCTTTCTATTGCTATTAAGATAGATAGCTGCTGATATAGTTGGCAACGAGCTGATGAGCTACAGTAGCCAAACTAGAAGAAGAGGAAGCAGCAGCAGAGGAAGCAGCGAAAAAAAAATAGAGTTGAACTAATGGCATATATAAACCTGTTACAAGCCAGCCATGCAAATAGCTAGCAAAGGAGTTAATAGAAAATAAAAGTAAGAGGAAAATATTGAAGCAAGACAAATTGAAATTGTCAGCGGCTACCGACTATAAAACGTGGCTTAAATTGCAGACGAGACTTAACTTTGAGGTATTTAAGATAAGATGAAAAATCTATAAATTAATGTATAGCTTTGATGAATTAGAATTTCTGTTTAGATAAGTTTTAGGTAATTTCTCTACGGCCTACAATTCCCCGAATCAGCATACAACATCCCCAATTCAAATCGAAAAATTCGCTATGGCACCTGAACTGGTTCAAAGAGCATCCGCTTAAGTAGCAAAGCGCAGCGAATCTGTTCTACGAACTACGCCTTAAAAAAAAGTCTGAGCCAAAAAATCATTGGCATACATTTTGTGTTGTTGTATTTTGATTGCTTCGAATTATGTCAACTAGCATCAAGATTGTGCAAACAGCACGTAAGCACAAGCACAACAAGCACAAAAACAATACGAAACTTTGGCCATAATAAAATTAAAGGCACGCTCTTCAAAGATACATTTGTATCTATCTGTACGCGCTGTAGATACATTGTGCTATGCATTAGATGCGCTCGCCAATGCAAATGCGGTCACTCGATCTCAGTCAGTGTATCAGTGTGGGGAGAGCTGTTGCTGCTGATGATTGAGAGGCTGATTGAGGCTGACTGAAGAGTGAGAAATTGAGTGCCCACACCCCGTCGATGCGATGAGCTGGAGCTGGAGCTACGCTTCCAGTTCGGGCAATGCATCATTGTTAATGGCAACTTGATTTGTTGTCGCTGCTGGCTGCTGGCTGTTGTTGTTGTTGTTGTTGATGTTTCTGCTGTTGTATTAGGTACTAGTACCAGCATCAGTAGCAGCAACAGCAACAACAACAGCGCTGATCAAACTTAATTCAAAGTTCCTGTTACGCGAGCGCACGGTGCAAAATTTCGACATAGGGAGGCGACGACGATCAGCAACTGTTGCTGGTGGGTAACACAGAGTTGTTGTTGCTGTTGTTGTTGTTATTGCAATGTGCGTGTGATTAAGACATGTTGTTGTTGCGGCTGCTGAGTTACATTGTATTATGTGCCATAATTTAATTGACATTGCGCGCGTAAATCAGGCAATCACTGATATACGATGTGTTGTTGTCATTGTTGTTGTTGTTATTGTTGTTGTTGTTGCTGCTGTGTCTGCTGCTGCTGCTACTGCTGTTGCTGCTGCTGCTGCTGTCACGTTCGTTGCCAGAGCATTTAAATGCGGTCAGCCAGTTTTTCATTTTCATTTTATTTCATTTTATTTATTTATTTTTTTTTCGCTGTCGCTCCAAGTTAGCCGCTGATACTAACTCGACACTTGTATTATTTAAATCAAGTTGTGCTAGTTTTTTTAAATTTTATTTGAGCTCTTTTTTTTGTGCTTAATACAATAAAACTATTTTGTGCGCCGAGCTCTTTAAATTAATTTATAATTTAATGCTTTTTGGCAAGTATTTTGAGATGTTTATAAAAGTTTCTTTGGAATTCCGTTGAAATTTGCTTCTTTTTTTTTTTTGAAGTCCATGACCTTTGCTCAGCGCTCTTTTGGGGCTAGGGGTGGAGCAGACTTATCGCTGGCAGCAGCAGCAGCAGCAACAGGGACAACAACAACAACAGCCGCAACAAAGGCTGCTGCGAAGGTGTGCACCGTGGGCGATGCGTCTGCGTCTGCGTGCAGCAGCCAAGGCACACACACACACATACACTCACGCACATACACACACACATACCTAAAGCAGGCGTTGTTGATTTTTGCAGACAGGCGAGAGCAGCTAGCCAAGCCAGTCGCAAAATGTTAGTATATGCTGGGGCAGTGATAAGGCAATGCGAGACAAATCAATAAAACGCCAATGAAAATTAATTTGTTAAAAATGTTTATAAGTTAATCAATCTGACTAATTGAACTGTGCAAGATTATGAGTTTATTTAATTGCTGTTAAATTGTAAGCTTATTGTAATTCTGTATATAAGTACAAATTATCTAAATAATATGTTTAGCTAATTCTCAGCAGCACATTACAATGGAATTAAAGACAGTAAATACTCCGTGCTAGTTCTTAGACAGATTTTAAATTGTTCCAATGATCATATACCTTTGCCAATATATTTTATAGTTAGCACTTCATTATCATTACAAGCATTAAAATTAGTATGATTCGAATCGTAATTAATATTATTACAATAAATCTAATCATAATGACTGTGATTTTTATTGTCATTTTATCCCTATTATTTTCTTATGATCGTTAGCAATTTTAATTTCTATTATTATTGTCATTTTAATTTTATTATCATTATCATTCCATTTTTATTATCATTATGCCATTCTATTATAAATAGTGTTTCATATTCTCTAGTCTCATACTCTATCTATTATCATACATTATCACTATCGTTTATTGTTTTTGTCAAGATCAAATATTATCTGAAGACCAAGTAGCACTTTTTTATTTTTTTGAGAATATTTCTCGATTTCTTCACTACGAACATTTTCTGTGGAGTCTTGAATGTTGTAGAGCTTCTACAAGCGCCGTTTTGGCAGTTCATCTGCTAAACATAAACTTGATGTTGCTGCCAAAATCCTCAAAAATCCTTTGTTTTGCGAGTCTTTTCGAGCGTGGCCTCCTACAATTCGGTTTCAGCCGTTGCGCCCTTTTGTGGCAGGCGGGCGAGCAGAGCCGCAGTCGCAGTCGCAGCCGCAGCCGCAGCCAGATCAAAATGTGCCGATATGAGCTCATAAACACGCAGTTTAAAAGGTTCTCTTTTCGCTTTTCAGATCAGCTCGTTGAGCGGTTCGCACGGGCAGCAGCGCTGTTTAATTTCGGCTCTTTCTGATTTATATTATATACATATATGTACACACATATATGTATATATGTATATCTTTTTTAGAGTGTTTGCGTTTGTCTCGCGCTGTCAGCTTCGAGTTTGAGTTTTTGGTGCTTGAGTTTTTATGTGAGTTTTTTATTTTTTTTTTTGCTTTGTTTTTGGGTGTATATTTTTTTGTTTTTGATATTGAAGCATTGGCGATCAGCTGCCAACGTTCTATGTAATTATTCAATTAGGCGGCAGGCGGTGTAAGCCAAGAAATAAAACACACACACACACAACAGAAAGAAGGAAAACAGTAGCCAGCATTTAGCTCTAATTGAAACTGAATCAAAGCGAAAGCGACAGACAGCGAGACATACATACATACACACAGAGAGTACGTATGCAGCATATATATATATAATGCGATATAGTATATTGATCTGGCGAAACAGTCACCGGATGCACTTTCAAAATCAAACTACAAGTGCGCCAAGTACTTAAAGCCAAGTGAGAGATTCAACTAGGGGGAGGTCGAGGGGGCAGCCAGCTGACGGCCAACGGCAGAAACTCGTTTTATATACACTCTTTGCAGCCGCCGCAGCAGAGGCAGCAGCAGCAGAAGACGCAAAAAATAATAATAATGAAATTACCATAATTATATTTTGCAGCCAGCACTAAAATATATACATACATATACATATATATAAAAGAAGAAAAAAAAACCAGAGGCTATAAAAAAATACGAAACGCGGCAAAAACTAAAAGCCAAGCAAAATGTGCCACAGTTTTGAGCAAAGTATATTATCGTATAGTTTTATAGCCATATCTATATAGCCATAGACCATTGCTGTTGCATTTTTCATTAGCAGGTGTTAGAACGTGTCGCCAGATTGAGGCCGGACAACAACGACAGCGACAACGACAACGACAACGACAACGACAACGACGAGCTGTCAGTGTCAGCCGTGAGTCGAGAGCTCTCAGCTACAAAAATAACAACAACAACACCAACAACAACAATAGCTACAATAACATTGCCTGCCAGCATTTTGTAAAATGCAAAAATACATTCAGCATGCAAAACTTTAAGAACAACAAAAGCAACAACAACAACAGCATTGCATAATACGCCCCAAAAAAACCATAGAAAAAATCAAGTGAAATAAACGATTGAAAACTAATGAAGTTTTAATACTCTAGTATGTGTGAGTGTGAGGTATATATATTCATATATGTGTGATATATATAAATCTATTTAGATGAAGACCTATAGCACAATACTAAACTTTAATACGTAATACTAAAGTTTAGTTGAGCACCTTGGCTATAATTTTATATATATAAATCTTGTTAACTATACAGTATGCAGATGCAAAGCTACAAATCAAAATACTCTAATATAACTAGGATATTAACATGTTTTGATGCTATATGGAATAGTTATCTTAACTATTCTTTGCTGTGGTTAGCTTATGATGAGAATTCTATGTTAATATATCAAAAATATCTCAGCCTAGCGCAAAGCCTATATATATTAAAGAGTCAAATTGAATTAGATGCAACTGCAACTCGATTTCTCACATAAAACTCTACAAATATCTATATAATATAGTAGTTCGATAAAGCTTATGACTATATAAATGCTAAAGAAAGCTTATACTATAGAAGTATGTGAAATTTCCTGAGCCTAGCCTAACTAGTAGCCCAGTTAAGATATTCTGAGTAAGAAATTTGGGTTAATGGACATCTATTAAATAATTATCCTATATTACTACTTAAAATACATTACAGCCAATATCCAAGTCCCTAAGCGTTGCCTAATTCACGACAATTGTGTCTTAAGCTTAGCCAAAAAAAAAGTAAGTATATAGCTGAAAACCTAGAAACCTCTTAAAGCTTTAATTTAGCCAAGTTGCCCGGCGTTGCCCGCTGAAGGCCATTAAGCCATGTTTGCTGACGCTGGGGTTGGGGCTGCGGCTGGCGCTCGAGTGGCCAATGCAGTTGTTGTTTGTGTAACGCATAAATCTTAAGCCAAAGCACAATAGTTTGTTTGCACGGCTCAAACATTGGCGTGGCCAACAACAACAGCAACACCAACAACAATAACTATTACAATTTAGCTATAGCTATAGCTTTATAGCTGTAGATGTTCGCCAGCAAATCAATAAAAAACTTCCGTTGCGGCTGCCAAAGTTAACTTTGAGGGCGGTTTTAATTAACACGCGCCGTGCCACGAAAGCGAAAGTCCACACGGACAGACAGGACTCTGGCCAGAAGGAACTGCATAGCTGACCAGCTACTGGCCCCCAGCAGAGAAACAGTTAGCCCAAAAAAAAATACAGTGGGAAAAAAAAAAACACCCTTTGTTGCAGTCATAAATTAAATTTTGTGCTTAACCCTACCTTGGGTATTTATTGCAGGGTCAGAGCAGATAAAGCAAATTGATTGTGTCGCCCGTGGGCAGTGTGCATGCGGCCTGTGGTACAGTGGGCGTGGCTGTTTATTTAGTTAGCTAGCTTGCCAAAAAAAAATGTGAGTAGAAAACTGCATGCGCTGACAATGCGGACATCGATTGACAGCTGCCAGTTGACTCTGTCTGTTGTTGTTGTTGTTGTTGCTGTTGTTGCTGGCACATTTTATGGAGCCTGGCTCTCGCTCTCGCTCTCTTTCTCTCTAGGACGCTGGGTGCTTTGCCCTCTTGTAAATCAGCGTTTATGGGGTGACTAAGTAAACGGCTTTTGGCCTGCCACAAATTTATTACACAGCCGCCGTGTGGCACGCCCCGCCTCAGAGGCAAGACGACGACGACGACGACGACGGCGAGTCTCAACTGTGCGCCGTGTCTGTTTCGGTTTCTGTGGCATGGCAGCAACGCAGCCGTGTATTCAAATAACTATCTTGATAAACAACTTGCGGCCAAGCAACACCCACGCAACACACACACAAGCACACACACACACAGCAGTCTGAGCAGGGTCTTCAACTTGTTTTACAAGTTTCATTTGAGCTGCCTTGCAATATGCCACAATTGTGCCCCTTCTGTCAGTCTCTCTGTGTGTGTGTGTGTGTGTGTGTGCGTGAACTTTTGTGGCACACTAATTCAATTAGGAAGCCCACGCCCACTATCAATAAATTTCTCAAAAACGAGACTCATTCACATCAACTTTTGTTTTTCCTCTACTTGACTTTTTTACTTGACTTTTTTTTTTTTTTTTTGCAACTATTTTATTTGCTTTTGCTTTCCATGTGGAAAACTATTGTAGCGAAAACAAAACAGCAAAAACAACAACAATGGCAAAAAGTACAATGAGACAGAGGCTCGGGCACTACGAGTCTGGAACTTGAACTGAAAAAACTGGGTGGGTGTCGCCAAAGCAGCCACAATGGCAGGCAGGCCTCGTTTTATATATACTATATATCGTATATACATATATATCTTTTTTTTCCATAACAATTATAATTTTTTATGTTTGTATCTTTCTCTCTTGGTCGTGGGCAGCAGCGCGTGTATTCGCAAGATACTCATTGTTGTTGTTGTTGTTTTTAGCTGAGTCGTATACAAAAGTTGACATTGACACACGTGCAAAATGCAACAACAACAACAATAAAGAGAGCCAGAGCTAGCTCTGCTCGCATACATTATGATATTAAACACAGTCGTTAGAGCTTGTCTACCGGCTTGTAACTATGTATCCATGTATCTATCTATCTATATACTACATATATATATATATATATATGTCAGAGGCGTGGGCGTTAGCATATGTCTAGCTAGTTGTTGTTGTTGTTGTTTGCAAGTTGGTTGGCTTGGCTTGGCTCGTTTGTCAGTCAACATTAGCGGCATGTCAACAATTCAATTTGAAATGCATTTAGCTGCTGCTGCTCCAGCGGCTGCGGCTGCGGCTGAAGTTTTGTTTTCTGACTTTTTCGCCCTGGGGCAGGACTCTATATACCTGGGGAATTGACTTGGTGTGGGTAAGAGTAAGAGTATATGCCGTGTATACCCTTGCATATTAAATGAAAGTCAGTTTTTTTGTGCAGTGTAGAGCTTTTAAGTTATTAAATAGTTTGACTTGAGTATGAAAGCTTGAGAAACATGTAGGATAGAGATAGTAGGGTATACAGAGCAGTATATGGTATGTAGGGAATGGAATAGGTAAGTGTAAAGTGGAGAGAAGAGAGCATAAGGAGTACAGAGAGTATAGGAAGTATGACGAGTATAGAGAATACGTAGGCTATTTATATATAATATTTAAAGTCTATAAAGAGTATATAAATATAAACCCTGGAGAACATATAATACTACAGCATTACTTTCATAGATATACACAGGCTATATATGATAATCAAATGTTCTTCAATCCCTCACTCCAACGAATGTCAAGCTTTGCTCATTCTATATTTATACACATCACGAATAAATCTATATTTATACAAAGTATTTTATATCAAAGTATATATATGTATAGTATATATGTATGCAACTCACCTGCGTTTGCGTGAGGCCCAAACTCGCGGCCAGCTCGGCACGTTCGGGCAGAGCCAGATATTGGGTGCGTTGGAAACGTCGATTCAGTTGCTGGAGCTGCAGTGAACTGTAAATGGTGCGTGGCTTGCGCATTTTCTTGCCCTTGCCATTGACGCGTAGGCCGGAGTCCTCGCATTTGTCTGAGATTGAAAAGTCTGCAAAAACAATGTATGTATATGTATGTATTTATATATATATATATATATGTATATTTGAGAGCGCCAGAAAAAGAGGGAGCTGCAGACATAAATGGGCCGCAATGATGAATTTATAATAAGCCATAAGAATTATGGCAAAGCGCTGCGATTGTGAACTGCGGACATAACTCTGTCTATATAAATATTCATGAGCTGTGCTTCGGAATGCATGACAGAGCAACTCCAAATAGAGAGAAAGACCGAGGAGCGAGCAGAGCAGAGCAGCGGCGAGTCGCTATTTGGGCTGCCAAATCGAACGCTAAGTAACTTGTAAACGGCTTTGCAATTAACTTTAATTAACAATTACCGCATAAACAAAAAGCAAAAGTTCAAAGCACTCAACTTGCAGCTCATGACGTAGCTAATTGTGAAAAATACATGCGAATCTATATATATATATAAATATGTATACGTATGTATGTGTGTGTGTGTACGAATCCAGCCGACTATTATTAAGCGCCCATATATGGTAACCGTTACCCTTACCTGACTGTACGTGTGCGTATTGATGTGTATGTGTGTGTGTGTCGAAAATATTGGCGCCGCAGCACGTGCTGTCGCTTTAATGACAAAATGGCTGCGTGCGAGCGAGATGGCAATTGCCTTAACTTATATTTGACCACCCAGCACATAAGCCATTAGTCAGACTGACACCAGGTCCCAAGTGTGTGTGTGTTTGTGTGTGTGTGAGCTGCTGCTGCTGCACATGTCGCTGGCCGGGGCAGCGCTACACCAAAGAATGGTGTAATTAATTACGCCAAACGAAAGCGTAATTACCGCAATTATAATTACATACAGACGTATGCGTGTGTGTGTGTACGTGCGTGAGTATGTGTGTGTGCCAGTGGGCCATTTAATTTTAGGCATTTGTATTTAAAGACTTTTTGGCGCGCAAAATAATGTTGGCTAACAGCTGTTATTGTTAGCACAATAAACGAAATTTTGTAGCCAATAGACAGACTGACAAGAGTCAAGGTTAATTGCGAAGCCACCCACGCCCAAGTCATTCCAGCCAGCCCAGCCAATGTGGCGTATGTGTGATAAATGTGTGACAAAATGTCAAACTACGTTACTTAACATACACTATGTGTATGCATGTATATGTATATATGCATATATATATATATACGCTTCTATAGCCTTTTCTCTGTATTGGCGGCAACAATAGCTGGCAAAATGAATTGCTTTTCACTTACGTACAAAACTGCTCAACCAAAACGCATAAAAAAGCAAAAAAAATAAAATAAAAATACAAATAAAAACAAGTAAGAAAGCTCTAGTCGAGACTGCTCGACTACGAGATCCCCTGAACCCTTGGAGCAATAGATATTTCAATACTTTTTCGCGACTTTCAGCTTACACAAGAAACACGCACACACACACACACACGCACGTACGCACACACAGGTATACATACACACACACGCATACAGACACACATACACACACACACGCATACAGACACAAACCCATACACACACACACATACACACACACACATACACATACAAGCAACCACGCATAAACACGCATGGGCTGCAGTGTGCGCTTACTATGAGAACTTAATTGTTTAATAACTTTTTTTATGGACGTACGATCTTCATGAAACTTTTAGATAATGATTATAACATGAATATGCATGTACTTGCCAAAGCACAAGTCTCTAGTATTTGAAATACGCTTTTTACAAAAGTGATGGTGAGGGGGTGAATTTAGAGGTGGGGGGTAAATTTTAACAAAAACCGAAATTGTATAAATTGCATATAAGCATACATTAAAAATTTGGAGACTCTAGCAATAAAGGTGTAGAAGATATAATTTTATAACTGGGTTTCGATAAGGTTTTTTATCGATAAAAAAAGATCGGGATGAGTTATCGATTTTTAATGATAAACTTGATATGCGCGCTGTAATTACGGACATTTTAAAAAAAATTTGAAGTCTCTAGCTCTTATATCTTCTGAAATCGACGCGTTCATACATACGGACAGACGGACAGACGGACAGACGGACAGACAGACGGACAGGGCCAAATCAACTCAGCTCGTCACCCTGATCAAGAATATATATACTTTGTGGGGTCTGCCACGCCTCCTTCTCCCTGTTACATACATTTCAACAAAACCATTATACCCTGATTTCCCATTGAAAATGGGTTCAGGGTATAAAAAATACAAAAAACTGAAACAGCAACAAAATTGTTTAACAAAATGCGATAGTTAACAAAATGTCACAGTCAAGCGCGCAATTATGCCAGCCACAATGAATATCGAAATTAAAATTTATATACGAAATAAAAAGCCAAATAAAATTTTAAAATACTACACTACAGCTCAAATTTGCGTTGGAATATATAAAAGAAATAAAATTCAATATTTCCTATATTGAGAAAAATTCTTTAAAAAAAGCAAATGTAAAAAATAAAAAAAATAAAATAGAAAGCAAATTGCTTAGAAAAGAGTAGCAGCTACAGCAATATTTAAGAAATTCTTTAAAAGAAGAATAGAAAATACTGAAAATTTGAATATAACTTTAAATATATTTTATTGCACATTTGCACATTTTGCATATATTTAAATTACTTGTAATAATTTCAATTTTATTCATATAAATATTTTACTATAGGAAAGACGCGCTTTACTTGAAGTCTATCGATACACTCTCCCATGCTTTCACTGTAATTAATATCACTCTACTGAAGAATATCTTCCAAAATACAATATCTCAGTGGTAAAAAAAAAAACTTTGACAAACTTTTCATGTAACTCAGAAGAAAGGACATCAATTTATATTTATATTTTTTCTACGCTCAGACTGTTCTCTAGCAATTCAGTTTAATGTTAAATATTAAATAAATATTAACATATAAATATTATTTTAAACATCTTGTGACTATCGTAAACTAATATAAGTTGAAATTCCGTCTCTGAACCGGTTCATTGAAGAATTAATGATCTATATAAAACCATATTATGGCTCTATAAAAAGAAGCCAAGCAAGTGAGAATTTAAAGAGTAGTTTAAGCTAATGGGCTATGAAATTAAGTGTCGCCAGCTTTGTCATAATAAATTTTTTGTTATGGAAATTTAAGAAACAAAAAATATACGATTAAAGGAATGGTGTGAAAAAAACTAAGAAAATGATAAGCATTTGTGAATGCTTAAGTTTATATCTATATTTGTATAAATTGAAACATTAATTTGCTTTGCTTCTGCAATTTACCTAAGGTTTTTTGTTGGTTTACAAAAATAACTTGATAAAGTTTTTGCTGTTTGTTTTTGATCAGCGTGGAAATGTCAAAGTCAAGTTTGTTTAGATGACGCTTGAGAGAGCGTTGTCCACTTGTGCTCAAGTGTCGCGAAAAAGTGCGAATTTAAAGAGCTTGAATTGAGTTGGATCTTGAGCAGAGGCCAAAGGCAATGCCTGACCAGCTGAACAACTCTTCAGACAACAATAGCAGACGAAACCTTAAGTGATGTGCGCTGTGCGAATAACAGCTGTATGAGATATAGATGAACTGAATGAGATGAGATGGGGCGAGATATGTACATAAGTTAGTTTTGAGTAGCTGTACTGCTTGTACTTACCATCCTTGGGAGAACTGGCGCAGGGCGGTGCATAGCTGCCTAAATGATAGCCAGAGTAGGAATTCTGATGCATGGGCGGGAATGGATAGCCTAAAGCGCTGCGTGGACTCGGGAAGCCGGAATCCTGGCCGCCCTGTGGACCAAAATGCTGATACGTGCTGCGTATGCCGCCGTAACTGTAAAGAGAACAAGCAATTTATAAATATAGTAAATATATAAATATATATATATGTATATGTGCATACATATATGAAATGAAATCAAATCGGAACTACTGCCTCATATCCTATTCATTGTTGGCCTTTTGGCACGCCAGTTCAGGTCAAAGAACAACAAATGAATGTGAAAAGAACAACAACGACAACGATAGAAGTTTGCGTGTTTTGTGTACACTTTTCAGTGCTGCACAACGACTATTAAATTCCAGCGCCCCACAAATATAGTAGAAACCTCAGCCGCAAAACTATCATGTTTAATGCACAAAGCGTCGAAACGAAACTTTATTTCTCACAACAACAAGAAAAAAAGACTGAAAAACAAAATCGGGATCTAATATGACAAACTTTTGCGCTGACTTCATTAAAGGGAGACCAAAAATCAATAGTAGTAGTAAATATTTTGTTAACACTTTTCGAACGGAGGCAAGCTTAAAGTTTTGCTGTCGAACCGTTGAGCAGTTGAACAGTTGAACAGTTTCCCAGGGAGTTTGGCTTTCCGAGTTCTTCTTTGGGCACAATTTCTAAGCGATTGCCCAATAATAAGCCATGAAATATTCAATACAAAGCGGGCCAAAAGGCAACACGGAAACGGAAACAACAACAACACGAAATGCAACTGACTGACAACTGGCAACTGGCAACTGACAGAGTGAAACCGCAGCTCGAACTCCGACAATATGGCAGCCAGCGAACCACTTTGGAGTTGCACACGCACCACAAGAAATGAAAAACAGAAAACAAAAAAAAAAGTAGGAGAAAAAAAATATGACAAACCACAAAACGCAAAGCCGCAAAAACGCAAAAATGCAATGAAATATGTATAATGAAAAATCGAATCGTGCGTTGCAAAAACAATTTGAGCAGCCCGAGAGAGAGTGAGTGAGAGGGGGAGAGAGGGTCATAGAAGCCCTCCACGCAACTAGCATAAATAATATTTACCCTCAATCGAAGTTTTTACCCATATGGAGTACAGTGTGCATACAAGTTAAAGTCCGACGTTTGCTAAACTGCACTTAATTGAATTTATTTTTGGCTTCCGCTCATTGCCGCTGGGCTTTTGTAAAAGGGAGTCCAAAAAGCCCTAAGCCGGGCGACACCAGCATAAAAACATAGCACCGATATAACAAAGAACTAAGGGTATATATACATATATACGCTATATGTACAATAACTACAACAAGTGACTTCTTCAATCAAGAAACAAAAACTGCAAAGAACACTTCAATTGATAAAAAGGGCGATATACATATAAATATATATACATCGTATATATAGACATATAGATTCATCCCATATATAGATAAATGTTTTCCATAAACTGATAAAAATACACATCGAACATGTTTAAGTATATAGTGGCCATATCTTTGTTTCAGCAATCTGATACTGAGCTACAACTTTGGCACTTCGTAGCCCGCGGTAAGGCAACATTTACAAAAGATTGTTATTCAGATAAAAGGCAAATGCATTGACAGCTGTCCATGTTTAAGTTTTTATCTGGCCGTATCATTAGCAATATATTAATATAGATAGCTTGAGTAGAGTCCATAAATTGTATAAAATATATAAATATGATAATTCGAATTGTGTTTACAGATTGAAAGCTATCGGAAAGGCTTCCGAGCATATATATTATGAACGACGGCATTCTTACAGCAGGTAAGTGAAATATCTGTATATTATATTTAATTCTTATTTATATTTATTGAAAATTATATTGCAAAACAAAACTTGTTTTTGCTTTCAACCAGTCTAGACCAGAACTCAATATATTCCATTTTGTCTTATACAAATTTTTGCTTTACATAATTCTGCTTATATAGAAGTTATTAATTTGCATAATGTAAAATGATTTTTTATGTATTTTATATATTTGCATATATATATTTTATTGTTATAAATATATTTATATACATATATAAGTTTATATCCTCAAAATACTTTTTTTTTTATGTTCAATTAAAAGGTCGTAATTTATTATAAAGGGAATAATACAAAAATAATTAAAAAGCTTAGAGCTTCTAATTCTAAAATTTGTTGCATTTTGGTATAATATAAAAGTATAAAATTTGAAGCTCTTATACAAATGCAAATTGAATTTAAAAAAAAAAAAAGCTCCTAACTATTTGTATACTTGATAAACTAACGAGTTTTTATTTTTAACCGTTCAAATAAAAAACATTTATTAAATACATTTTACTGCAGGTTTTAATGAATACTTGTATATTTTGAAGAGCTCTTAAAATATTTCTAGAATATTTCAAGTTTTTATGTATATATCCTATAACTATATCAAAGTATAATATCTATTCATTATTATAATATCTATTCATATTATATTATATTCATTATTATATTATATTATATTATGAAGAATGCTTTTAGGAATATTATATATAGAAATAAATGCTTCTATGTATATTTGTCAATAATATTATATATTATCTCTTACCTACAGTTACTTTAGCCATAAGAAAATGCTTTAGTTAACTTTATCTACGATCATGTCTAGCTGAGCTTGATTATTTTGCATATTATCAGGGAACTAGAGCTAAACACAGCAATCAATACAATTGAACCAAATTAAAGTCTTATAAAGATGTGGGGTGACGCCCTAGTTAATGTCTTGTAGCCTGGCTTTACTTTTTGGGTGTGTTATATAAAGAGCTGATGACGCGAGGCTGATAACAAAAAGCCAAATCGAAATGCTGAACGGAGCTGAATTTAGTGCATTGCAGGGGACGAACAGTTGTCAGTGTCTGAGTGCAGTTAGTCAGTCAATCAGTCAGTCAGACAGTTGTCAGTCAGTCAATCAGTCAGGCAGTTGCATTTGTCCTTCATTTACCATTTGATAGGCAAAACAATGAAAATGCAGCTTAGGCAAGTGGAGATGTTGTGGCATGTTGTGTGGATCTTAGTTTGTATTGTACTTACCCGGCGGCGGCATGCTGCTGCAGCTCCACAAATGCTGATTTGCCAGGTATATTAACGCCAGGTGTTATGCTGGCGCTAACGGCTGCCGTGCTACCGCCGTCCATATATTTGGGCGTATGCGGTGCATCTGGTGCATCCATGCCCGACTGTGGGGTGCTGGGAGGCCCCTCGTAGGGGCTCCCTAAATCCGTAAAATTGAGCGTGTTGGCGCCTATTGAGGCCACTTTATCAAGAATTTTGGCGGCTTTACTTTCTGACACGTGCGCCCGCGAAAAAAAATCAAAATGCTAAAGACAACAAATTACGGCTGTCTCTACGTGTGTGGGTGTGTGTGTGTGTGTGTGGGAGAGCGTGTGTGTGAGCTGTGTGTAAGTGTGTACTTTAGTTTTAATTGCACATTAAACAAGTTTATATTAGTTAGTTAGTTGGTTGAGTTAAGCGCGTAAATCCTTAACAGCATTTGTAGCGTAAGCACTTTGTATTTATCTCTCTCTCTCTCTCTCTTTCTCTAGCTCTCAAATTTTATACTTTTATTTTTGCACTCGAGAATTGTTGCACTCGCAGATTTGGGTCACCCTTTTAATAATAATGATGTAGTAGTTGTTGTTGTTATTGACGATGATGTTGCTGTTGTTGCTGCTCTGTTGCTGTTGTAGCTGTTGCTGTTGACACCACTTGTAACAATTTGTATTTGAATGCCTTTTATTTATTTTATTTATTTATCTTATTTCTCTTTGTTGTTGTTGTTGTTGCTGCTGCGCGCATTTAATTGGCATTCAGGAATAAAATGCACACACTCCAAGCCAAAAGAGCGACACACTGAACAACAATCTATGTAATTTTTATTTTCTCAATTTGCAATTTGCAATTTGCGCGACGGCAACGCGAACGATAACGCGATATATGTGCATATAGATATATGTATATGTATTTGTATGTAAATATATTTATTATTTAGAATCCCAGTAGAGAGAATCTCCAGCCGTAGCAGCGCTTGGAATCTAGCGTAAAACGTAAAATCGTGTGAATCGAGAGCTCGAAACGAACCGGGCGAACGGCGCTGCGACGAGCGACAGCAACAACGAACCAACCACGAACAAAGTGCGTATACGACTAGGTACGAGCTCAGCGCTGCGATTGCGCGCTGCCCGACTGCGCTGTCGTTGGTGGCGCAAAAACCGGCAGATGTCGCTTTGCGGCGTTGTCGCTGTAGCGTGCGAGCGCAACGGCTGTGCATGATAGCGCGCGAGTGCGAGCAAGACGGCAACTGTTGTTTGCCTGCGCTGCCAAACCGAAACCAATGGCAGGGCAGACAACCGGTTTGACGTCGCGTCGCTGCCGCCGCTTGGCGTGTGTGTGTGCATCGGTGTGAGCTGTCGCGGCAGCGGTTGGTGTTGAAACCACCAATACCATAAATTTTATCAATGGAGACGGCGCAGACGAGGGGCGCCCCCAAGCGGATTGTGCGGTTGTGTTTCGGTGTTCTCTTTTCTTTTCTTTTCGCTGTTGTTGTTGTATGTTATATCAACTTTGTAGTTGGCACTCGTCTAGTTTTATGGCGCCCCCTTCCAGCCACCCACTTGAGGCGTGGCTAGCAGCAGCAATAGCAGCAGCAGCGGCCCTCTTTGGGGGATTTACAACATTATCAACATTTATATTTGTATGCAAATTTTTGTTTTATTTTTTTCGAGCTGGCATTCTTTGGGCTTTACGGTTTTTGGACGACGACGGTAACGGCGACGGCGACGGCGACGCTCGCTGCCATTGAAAGTGCAAATATTTTGACATTTTGAAGCAAAGGCTTCAATTATTAAATTGATTGTTGAACCTGTAATTTTGGTTTTATTTTGCTATTTTTCAGCGACACGCAATCAACAGTTGCATTTGGATGAATAAACTGAACCAAAGGCATTTGTTTATATAATTAAAACAAGTAAAAGATTTCTGAAACTACAAAAATTGATTTCAATTTTATATAACTTTATGTCTTTCTTAAGACATCGAAATAGTTTGGAACAACTCAAGTTTTTTAGGGCTTGACTTTAATATTAAAGCCACTTGAAGACAACTAGCGCCATCTACTTGCCCAAACTGAGCAACTTGACAGGCGACAGCAACAACAAAAGGCAACAAACCAGTCAAACTGGCCCACAACTTGACGTCGCTCAAACGGCACAGGTACTAAAATACAATACAAGCACAGACTCACACACACACCCAGATGCCCACATGTACGCTCCCTCAGTCACCAATACACATGTGCTGTGCTATACACGCCCCCAGCGCGGCACACACACATTCACAAGTCAGCGTAGATGTATGCAGAGAGCGCCTGCGACTGCGCTCTCTCGCTCTCTTGCTATCGCTCTGACGCCGCCCACTGCTGAGCAACAAATTCAAAATGGCGACACGTCGCTGTCGCTTTGCAGCGCGCGCTCTACAGCACTCAGCGCGACAAGCCGAACCGTTTTCATTCACAAGACGGCGCCCGATGCCGGGTCACTTTTTGAAGACAAGCAGAACCTTTAACAGAGCCGCGCAAGCTGTGAGCTCTACGGCTTGCGCCCCTCCACACGCCCGCACAGAAGTTGTCACCTGTGCGACCCGAAGGAGGATTTCCGCTTTGACTGGGTTTTTTTTGTTGTAGTTTTTGCCGTTGCCGTTGCTATTGCTGTTACATATTCATAAGGCTTGGCAATTAGCCGGGCCAAGTAAAGCGCAGTCTTATTGTTAGAGACAAGAAACGTGCATCGGTTCAATACGATTGGCTGATCCGATTAAAACCGTAATCCCTAACACAAACCGCTTCGGACTGCACTAATTTGAGGGCAGTAAAGTAAAATGCACGTAATTGTTGCAATTAGTTAATGAAATATTTATTAAATGCAAATTATGATTGGCTCTGGCCACTGCTTACTTTCCCACTGCAATGTGAGCGATATATATATATATGTGTGTGTGTGAATGTTTGTGTTCGAGTGTGTCTGTGTGTTTGCTGTCTCTTCCAAATAATTGCACATAAATCGTATTGCAAAACACGTGCAGTGCAAATATGTCAAATCAGCGCGTTAGCAAGTCAATTTTGCAACAAATGGCCATTAAATTAACTTGTCTAAAAGTTTATATCAAATATTTCATGTTTTATTAGTAGCTGCCATAGGCTAATTAATAACTTGATCGGCTTAATGATTGAGAGAAGTCGAACCAAACGAGACAAATTATGAAGTGCAGACATATTAATAGAGTTGAGTTTGATAATATATATAGAGCTAAAATAGAAATATTATTGTTTATTCATAGAATTTTATACCTTATGGAAACTATTTTAATGATCTTCCGCTTAGCCTTATTTGGATTCCAAATATTATACTTTTTTATTTTGTGCTGAAGAGTTTGGAAGAGTTGCCTGATTCAATTTATGATAACATTTATCTAAACTTTTTCAAAGTAATATATTATATGAATATTATATATAAATTTAAAATATATGAAATGTTTAAAAAAATATATAGACAGAATATGAGATTAAATTAAATTAATTAGCAATTGTATATATATTTTAATGTAGAATATATTTAAAACAGAAAAATTATATTTAGCTACGGATTTTTCCAAGTACAAAACAATATTATAAAGTAAGAAACTCTGCTTTCTATACAAAATTAAAGCCATTCCCGAATACGAGCTCCAGCCTTGTGCTCTACTTAATCAATTAAATAAGTAAATAAATGAACAAGCTCTGCACTTTTCTCATTGATGTCTCACTTAATGTAGACGCCCCAGTAACTAAATCAGAAAAAAAAGAACACAAAAAAAAACAGAACAAATCACCCACTAAATAAACGTAGCATTCGAATACGGAAGCCTAATCGATTTTATTACCAAATAACATTAGTGGCCAGAAATGAAAGCCGAGTGCCGTCAATGCAATGCAATGTTGGACAAATGAGACGATTAATTTTGTTGGGCCTAGGCCAAAAAGAAGGTAAGCTAAAGACCAACAAGAAGAAAAAAGAAGAAGAGGAAACACAAACGACCCCAAAATCAACGGAAAATTTGAAATGCACAGCAAAACGCCCACAGGACGGGAGAAGGGGTCAGCTAGAAAGCGCAAAACGTCAAGGGTTCTTCATAATATTGAGAAGAGGTCACGGCGAAGGCGTACCAAAAGAACAAAAAAAAAATGAATGTAGAAGTAGAAGAAACGCAGGCAACAAGGAAACACCTACGAAAAGCGGGCAATAAAAGCAAATGAAAAGCAATGAGCGACCCCACTTGCCCTCTCGTTCGCCATCCTTCAGTGCCGGTCGCTGCCTTTGGCTCGCTCTCTTTAAGCCAAAGTTGACGGGCAATACAATTTATCATTTAAATAATAATGTGCCACAAATGACGAGAGGGACACACACACACACGCATGCACACACACACTGAAAGGAGCTGAAGGCACGCAAGAGAGCTCGAGAACTGAGAGAGCGCGAGAGAGATGGCTAGCGTCTATAAATCAATCAAATCCACACCAGCTAGAGCGAGCAGGAGCATGTCTCACTTTATTATTTTGGGGGTTGATGCAAGCTCAATGAAGTGAAATGGAAACTGACGACGACGACGACGTTGTTGTTGTTGCTGCCTGCTCACTTGACCAAATGAAATGCGAAACAACTCGCTCAAATTACATTTTAATGAGTGCGCTCTAGTAGCAAAAAGAAGGAGGAAAAAAACAACAAACTACAGGCTGACCTCACAGCAATAACAACAGTAACAATAACAACAACAACAACTAGAAGCTAACAACCCGCTGAACACACAGAAGAACTAACAGAAGAAAACTAAAAATCCATTCGATGCGCCTTTCAACGCCATAAATTTTATGCATGCATCTCCTCGCTGGCTTGGGAAGCTGTAGGGGCGAACTTTTTATGAATTTGTTTATGATGTACGAGGAGTCACTGATGAAAGCGCCGCAGCAGGCGCCAAATTGGGTCAGGCTACAGCGGGCCATGGGGACCGCCTGTGGTGAAGCATTAGCCGAGGCTGCCAAAGGAAGCAAGGCAGTGGAGCTGTTGCTGCTGCCAGTTGTTGTGGCTCTCCATCTCATTCACTCTCCCCACACTCGCGCTCTCACTCACTCTCTGTATTGACATACAATTCGAAATAAATCAGAGTTTACGACTTCATTGCACTCGGAGCACAGCTTGAAGCTGGCTCTGGGGCGGCATCTTTCAAGCAAGAAAGAAACGTCGCTGGTGGCTGGATGGACGGCTGGACGGATGGACGGGTGGACAGTTGGCTGGCGGGCTGGCGCTTCGAGCATCCTGTGTTAATTGGACGCCATTGGACGTCGTCAGTGCCAATAAATTGTGCAGCGCCACTTGCTCATTTGTTGATGTGTTCATTGAAAAGTATCGATGCTGATGCTGTTGTTGTTGCTGTTGCTGCAGCTGTTGCAAGTGCCACTGCCACGTACACGTGTGTGTCTTTTGCCGCACAATTTTGTGCATTCCTGCGGCGACAATTAATCAATGTCCGCTGGCTCCTGGCTCGCAGGCTTGCAAAACGAAAGACTTAGGCAACAAACTTGTTTGCTACCCTTTTTGGTTTCTAGCCCAAAATCAAACAAGCTCAACCTCCGGTGTTAAACAATTTCACACCTGGGAAACCTTTCAAGCAGCGTCACCCAAAAAAAAAAGAAACAAAAAATATATACCCAAAATGAAATGTTTTCAAATTTGAAAATAATTGTTGACACTTTTTGTTGTGTTGGCACTTGTGGTCGAGTTGTTGTTGTTTTTGTTGTTGTAGTTGCTGCTGCCGTTGTCATTGTTGTTACCTGCCCATCCACGTAACAAGTGCTCGTGTATGTGCGCCTCTTGACTGCACATGCGCATAGGAAAATAGGAAAAACTTCCGGCAGAGCGAACGAAAATTTAGTTGTGTCACATTAAAAAGCAATTATCACCTTAAATTAACCAACGTCCCATCAAATATTCAAATTGCGCGGCTCACATTTTATCTAATGACTTTTCAAAAAACTACGCACACACACCCGCACAAAGAACTTAAAAAAAAAACTTAAAATGACGCATAATCATAAAATAGAAAAGTTTTTTCTTTTTGTTTTTAGTCTGGGCGGGGGCGTTTGGCTCAAATTAACTTGTTGCTATTTTTGATTGGGAGCGTTTCCACCGACATTTAAAACTGTGACTCCGACTGCGACGACGGCGGCGAGGGATAGGTTGGGGTTACATTTGACTGCGCTTTTAATTCGTTTTAAATTATATTGTACTCGGCGTTGTGTATACCCCATTGCATATGACTGAACAGGGCGTAATGTTTATGCTAAGATGTAAGCAACAGCCAAAAGGATATATGAATAAAATCTCAGAATCAACAGTTAAATCAATTTAGGTCTGTTCTTCTGGTTGTCCAGCGATCCGTTCATCTATTTGTCTGAATACTCGAATCTCTGGTAATCTAAGAGCTGAGGCTTTTAAATCTAGATTCTCTTACGATATACGCTTATTCTGTTTTATGTAAATAATCGATAATAATATCGAACTTTACTTAATTGAAAATAATATCACGTGAGTTTCAGCAACTCCATTCATGAAATTTCCTATTTAGTTTCCTCACATATATTCAGCATTCTCATCCAAAATCCCAATTGTGTTACTTTTCAAGTTTCAAACTTTTTCCTTCCTTTCTTGGCCCCTCAAAATCTTTAGCTCTCAGCTAGTCTAGTAAAGAATCCGTTGTTGATCACTTGGCGCAGGGTATGTTCAAGTCCATCACTCGCAACTAGAGCACTCTCACTTTGCTTTTTTGTCATTTCTTTACATTTTTTCAATGGCTGACTTTACTTTTAGTTTAATTCAGCATTTAATCACACTTTGACAGGCCGAATTTAAAGTTGAATAATAACAAATAAGCATAGCCTACTGTGCACAGTGTCACGCAGGCTATGGCAAACGCCGAGCCACAATAATTACTCCGCACGAATCTAATTCTATGCAAATTGTCGAAGCTGTCAAAACAAGTTTTTAACTTAACAAGCAGCTGTCAAATATTTATTAAATAATTTTTAGAGGAACACAAACGTAATCAAATTTAAGTTAGTTTATTGCATAGAAATATTAATAGATTTGCAGTGCGCTTAAAAATATTTTAAAAATATGTATATAGTTAAAATGATTTCTTCTTTTTGTTAAATTCTTTTCACCTATTATTGATTTAATAAAATAGCTAATCTGTAATTAGATTTCAAAATTTTGTATTAAGGTAATAAAAAATATTTTTTTTTTTCTTTTTTTCTATTTATACTTTTTTTACACTTTTTATTTGAGGTACAATCGATACGATATTTGGCTGTGACAATTTCGTTAAATAAATGAATTTAATAAATAATTATACGGAAGTGTAAAACGGAAATTAATAACAGGCTGTACGTTGTTTGGCCAAGACACAAGCTATTGCGAAATACTCAAAATCCAACTTTTGCCGATTGATGCCCTTCTATCTGGATTCTTCTTAAGACTAACAAACATCATAGAATAACGCTCTCCTTTGAACATTTCTGTAATAAGAACTGTAAAAAAAAAAAAATTAATATTAAATTAAATTGTTATCAAAGTAATATTTAGAGAAAATTGTGATAGTAAGCTTATTTTTATATACATAAACAAAGTATATGAATATTATTTCAAAATTTGTTTTTTTTTTATAATTTCCTTAAATATATTACCAACATTTCGCACAAACTTTGGTAACACTGTGCATTGTGCCCTATGCTCGATTATTAAACAGCTTAGGCAACTACAGCAACAACATTGACAACCAAGCTAAAATTTGTGTTTTGACGGAAGCATTTGTCAGCATTTTTTTTTTTTTTTTCATTTTGCCACCATTTGTGGCGCCCAAAATGTTGACACGGGGCGACGACATGGGCGCTGCACAAAAAAAAAACAACAGAAAATGTATGGAAAATGGAGAAAAATGCTGAACAAAATGGAGAAAACAAAATTGAAACACATTTGAACAATTTAATTAGATTTGGAAAAATAATTTAAAGCAAACTAATCTGTGTGTGTGTGTGTGTGTGGAACGAAAGCGAAACAAAAAGTGTATAACAGTTACGTATATCACAGCAACACGTCAACTTAGTAGAGATTCCAGTATTCCCAATTCAGCATGTACTCTAAATAATTCTCATTGAATTATGCAGAGTTTTATCAATTCGAACAATATTTACCCATATAAGTAGCACAATTAGCACAAGGCTATGTTGAATTGATGCTAGGCAATCAACAGGCGAGCGCCCAACCAAACGAAGACACTCTCCAGCAGAATGAAACCTGGGTTCAACTGCAAACGCTCCGCCGTAACGCTTTGCACTGATTTGCCTTGGGCGGAGATTGAATTTAAATTGCAACTGCCATCGGATCCCAAATAGGCCGGACATTGGCGATGACAGAAGACGCTTGTGCTCACATAATTGCCATTTATATCACTGATAACCGTTAGTTGCAGCGGCAGCAGCAGTAGCAGCAACAGCCACCTGTACATGGAATCAACTTCAAAATTTGGTCCTAGACGCAAGCAATTATTGTAAAATAAAAAATATAAAAAATAAATAAATAAATAAATAGAGAATTAGGAAGAAAAGCAAAGCTTGTGTGATTGGTATTCGATATCAATTTGGATTTTTTATATAAATATACATATATACACATATGGTCTATAAAGCAAATATATATCTATATGTGCGTGTGTGTGTGTGTGTGTATAAAATTAATTGCCAGGATGCGGCTCATGGAGCGGGGCGAGAGCAACCTTTGAGTGATATGATTTATATTGTCTTGAGTCGACGGCGCCACACTCAAACCTTCGGCGGCATCTTTAAAGTCTGCTTAAAAATATATATATATGTATGTGTGTGCGTGTGTGTGTGTGGGTTGATGATGATGAGAGGCGGCTGCGCTTTTAATTTCTGTTTTTGGCCCGTTTTTCAGAATTTCATGCGCCGCAGACACCCTTTTAAATGAGGCAAGGTAAAAGGATTCGACGCTGCGCCGCATGCAACCTGTACAGTCTTCACACTTTAGCGCTCCAGTTTCCGTTTTTGCACTAATCCGAGCCGAGGCAGCGACAGCAGCTCAATTGAATGTCAAACAATTTGCATTTGGTGTCGTTTGTCTATGGGCTCGCTGCTGTTAATTATAATCAGTTTTACCTGTACAGGTGCCACACGCTGTGCGGGCGTTTGTTGTTAATGAGTTGTCGCTAGCGCTGTTGTTGTCCGTTTCCTGCTGCCTGCTTTCAACAGTTGAGCCGGATCAGTTGACTGATCCTCTCAACGCTGGCAAGGTCATTGCTAGCGCCAGGTCGCAATTTTCGCAATTGCGAACTGGGTTAATGCTAATGCGCAGCAGCAAGAACTGCGGCAGCAACTGAAGCAGAGTTCTGGCCCAGTTTGTGGCATGCAAATGAGGTTTAAGCTCACAAGTCAGCTAACGGTTGCTGTTGCTCTGGCTGCTGCTGCTGCTGGCACGCCCCTGCGCTGCTCAACGCCCGCAGCCGTTAGGCAGCATCTATCAAGGCTGACTCCAAAAACAGAAGATACTTCAGTCCCGACTCTCAACTCTCCATCGCCGACATGTTGGCCATGTTGTGCATTATAAAGTGCAGCACGGCTACCAGTTAAGTGCATGTTGCTGCTGGCATCGGTAGGTGTGGAAACTATGTTGCTGCCGCATGTTGCTGTGAAAATGTTGCTGCCACGTACGTTCTTGGCTGTTGGCTGGCCAACGAAAGAAAAAAATGAAGCAAAATATCGTATAACGCCACGGGGCCCAAAACCTTTTTCCATACCCAGTGCAACATGTTTTTGGCACAGATCAAACAGGGTATGTTGCCATTGTGCCAGTAGCTGATAATAGGTAGGGCAGAGACAGCTAAAGAGAGAATATATTGTAGATAGTTAGTTAGTATAATGTATGTATAAAAATCAAGCCAGATACGAAATATATATTTTTATATTTACTTTTTACAAAATTACATTTTTAAGGAAGACTTATAATTAAAAGGTATTTGACCCAACAATTTTTATTTTAGTTTTTAAATTGAAATAAAATGATATTCTTAAATAAGAAATAAAGTCATCAAGTTTAATATAAAATAATATATATCCGTTTACTAACAATGTTATGAGGCGTTTAGCAAACATTTAGAGTGCTTTAGGTCATCTACAGGGCATCTGATCGTCTGTCATGCTCAGCTAGAGCAGTTTTTGTTGTTGCTTTCATTTCGGGCGCTGTGCTAACCAAGTGGGCGCGTTCACCTGATGTTGCAGCCGCAGCAGCAACCGCCATGGCCAGCCGTAGAACAGCTTCTGTGCAACATGGCCAACTGGAAGGCTAGAAGGCTGGAAGAGGATCGGGCCGCATCAACCAAACTGCGACTGCAACTGAAACTGGAATTGGCTTTGGCTCTATGTAGCTGGAGCCAGGGCTGTGGCGCATTGGCTTTCTTTTCATTCATGCACTCTGGCGTGTTCGGGTTTGGCAACAAGTTGCCAAGCCATATAATTACCGCATCCATGTCGCTGCAAGTTGCTACTTCATAAATTAGCATGCCGCCCCAGACGTCGCCGACGCCGCAGACTCAACCGACTGCCAGCCATATGCTCCATTTGGAGCGCTTTGTCATTGCCAAGGCCCAGCGCTTGGCATAGAATGCGCTGCTGCAGTTTTCTCGCCAAATGTTTTCCATGGAAACGGAGCAAGAGAAACAAAATAAAATAAACCGAGAAATATATATTTGTGTATGTGTGTGTGTGTGTGTGCGAGAACTACTAAAAAATGCAGAGAGCACAAATCACAAATCGCATTGGCAGCGGCCATTAGGCTTCCGTGCTGCCTAGTTGTGCCCCACCATGTGGCATGTGGCCCAGACGCAACCGAATGCCAACTGCCTGCGGCAAGAGCTGCTCCTGATGCTCCTGCTGCTCGTTTTCCTTGAATTTCGCAGCAACATTGCAACGCCCTCGTCCGCGTCCTGCTGCGTGCTCTGCCGCGCCTTGTTAGAGCTGCCCGAAAAGCTCGTTTTGATTTCTGCACCGTTTTTTTTTTTCCTCATCTTTTTTTCCTGTGTTTTTTCTTTCTTTGCTCTCTTAGTCAGCCCCTCCCGAGTGGCTCGCTGTTTGTTGGCTGACCCACAAACAATTTGTTTTTGCATTTCGCTGGCGGGTCTTACACAGCGACTGGCTATGATAGCCGCCACCCAAAAAATGAAACGAAAATATGCGCAAAGCTGGGCTCCTGCTGGAAGCAGTTCCTACTCTAAATACCCTTGCTAATTATAAGTATTTGCATAAAGAGTTTGAGTGGCATTGAGTTAAATGTCAGTCAAAAGGGTATGAGTATAAGTAATGTGCGGATATAAGAGTAGCTGAGTATTTGGAGAGTATAAGATGAGTATGAGTATATGAGTAAAGAGTGGACAGTATAAGACAAATTACATATACAAAGAGTAGTATAAGTAACACATGTATACTAAGTGTATGAGTATAAGAGTCGTATAAGTAAAAGCAGGAATAGTTGTCTGCATGGGAATTGTGAAAGTATAAGATGAGCTTGAGTAACATAAGCTTCACTAATACAAGTATAAGTAAAAGTGCCAAGTGAAGAGGCAAGAGTAGAAGAAGTAAAATCAAAATCCCTATTAACTGTATAAGTAGGCGCATATATTCCACGAGTATAAGTATGAATTAGTCGACGCATATATATGCATAGAAATCTCAACAGTGTAAGTGCGTATGAGTACAAGTGAGTATACATCGTAAACGGAGTATTAGTAGGCTGACTATTGGTATGAGTAACAAGAGAATCCAATAGAGCAGTATGAGAATTTTTAAGTACTCCTAAAAGCTTGCACACTCTATATGATGATATGATGAGTAGTATAACTGCAAGCTATAATTATAAGAATGAGTACTTAGTATAGGCAGCAGTAGAAGAAGTAGTAGAATGCATTAGTCTAAAGATGAGTAGCATAAGGTGAAACAAGAGAATAAATAATGAGTACGAGGATGAATAATATTAAGTGAAATGAGAAATGTATAGTGTGTGTTTTATATGTATATTGTAAAACTCACTTATTCAATATTTACTGTTCAGCTTAGAACTGCCTTGATATCCATATCAAGCCAAGTTCATGAACTACTTCCGCCTAGACTCTATCGCAGTATAATTCAGATATATGCATAAGAAGTCATCATTCTAGACACATTACAAAGTTGTTAACAAAGCTGTTAGGCCCACAGTCGAGTGTGTATGAATGGAACAGGCCTTAGAGAAGAAGACTTCAGGAAAAAGGTGGGGGAAACAAAAAAAAAAAAAAAACGTGGGGCAGAATACCACGCACTCGACATCATTATCACGATCGGGCCACGATCTGGCGTCAGGTTCAGCGCGGCGAACTGGTTCCTTGGAACGTTCACGTTCATTGCGTGACTGCGATTCAAGGTTTTTCGCTTTCGGAAATATAGACGTAGTAGTGGTAGTAGTAACAGATATATGTATATATCTAAAAGTAGTGTGCGAAATTGTGGATTTCAGGAAATCAATCTTGTTGCCATTAAATCGCATGGCAATCGGTATTTGGCATTTCGTGTTTATTGTTTTACAACTTTTGAGCAGCGACAGAAGCGTGTTGCAGCCCTTAGCTGAGCAACTGAGTCGCGCTCATCATTAGCCGGGCCAACAGACAGGCCGAGAGAGGGGCCAAGGGGCAACAGGTGGTAGCTGGGGCAGCGAACGCATTGGCGTATTTGTTCGTTCAACATGACCGCAGGCTAGGCTTCAGCATGAGCGCTGGAGTCTGGTCTGGTCTCTGGTCTGGCCTGGTCTCTCGTCTTCCGTGGCCGGTTAACACCCAGTGCCACAGCCCCACCAAAAACACAAAAAAAAAAAAAACAACAACAACAAAAATGAATGAGAGCTGGCCACGATGCGGCAGACAGGCGGCTGCCACTGCCACTGATGATGTGGATGTGGATGTGGACGCTCAACCTGGCCGCTGGGCATCAACTCGTAAGCGTTTTTGAAGACCTCCAGTGCAGCACGCGATTTATATACGACACCACATCGAAAGGAAATGGCGCAGAGACAACAGCAACAGCAACAGCAGCAGCAGCACGAGTCGCTCGGGGTGTTTCCTTACGGTTCTATAAATCTCCAACTCCAACTCGGAGAAAAAAAAAAGAAAAAACTTTATTTTTATTAATGATTTCACTTGAATTTGTCTGAAGTTTTAAAGTTATCTTTTTTTACTCGCCGCTTCGAGTAAATGGCGACTGACTTTTGGCCAAGGTTCTATGAATCAAAAGTCGAAAGAAAAATGTACTTTTAATTGGATTAATTGGATTAGTCAAAGTCAACCGTAGAGCCACAAACTGTAAACAACTTCCAAAACAACTCATTTAGCGCAACACGTGCAACACACACAACATCAATTTTTTTTTTTTTCGAAATGCTAATAAAAGATAGATTTATCATCTAGCTGCAACGGGCAGCAGTCAGCAGGCGCTACCATAATGATTTAAGCAAATACTTTCAACCTGAAGATGAACCTAGAACAACAAAACTCTAAAGTAGTAGGTAAAAAACAAAACAAAATAATAATAAAATCAAGGGAAGACGGTGTAAAACGCTGCATCATTGCGCTCAGAGCTCAGCATCTGATGAGGGTACGCAGGGCAGACGAGTGCTCGAGCGGGAGTAGTTGGCAGCCAGAGTTGGAGCTAACATATCCAAAGACAAGCCAAACACTTGCGTGTGTCACTGCGCTGACGCTCAAGTGCTCAGTCAGGCACCAGCCACCAGGCACCGGCTCCAACTCCAACGCCAACTCCAACTCCGACTCCAATCACCAACTCCAACTCCAACTCCAATAGCAGCACCTGTAGCAGCAGCAGCAGCTGCTGCTGTTATGGAAGCTCCGGGTGTATAGGGTCTATGGAGCCTGCAGACTGAAATGAAAATTAAGTCATCAAGCCCAGTCTGGCAGCCAGCCAGCCAGCTAGTGTCTCTGCATGTTGAAGTAGGTGCTGTAAGTCCCAAAATCTATACAGATACAAAATGAATGTAAGCATAATCATAAGACAAAAATGCACTGAGAGAAATATATAGCTAAGAATATATATTGTTTTGATTTATATTAAAATTATTTTATATATTTTTTTTTATCAATTAAATTGATTCTCACATATTGTGACTCAGTTTTATGTAAAATAAAATTCCTACTACTACTGCAATAAAATTTTTGTCAGTGCATAGTTAAGCGTGTAGCTTGTAGCTTGTAGCTTGTTGCTCAGACACTTCTTGATGAGATTTCAGCTCATCAGCATTTCGTGTCTGCTTAGGCAAACGCGTTACAAGTGCCTGGCGACTGTGTCTCCAATCGCAGACCCACTCCCAGACCCATTTCCAGGTCTCATTCTCAGTCTGCGTCTCAGTTCCAGTTCCAGTCGCAGTTGCTGCAGATGATGAATGGGCCCGGTTGACATATGAGGGTTTTAATCGTTATAGAAAGCCTACGCATGCGATTCGAGCATTAAACTGAAACAAAAAATGAATTTTACCTTCTGCCTTTTTTATTTTCTTCTTTTTTTTCGATTCTAAGCAAAAGAAATATAAATATGCATATGATACATGTTGAGCTATCGAGATTTTTCGAATAGCTTTAAATTATTAAACGATTGAATTTACTTAGTGATTAGTTTATTAGCGATTATTAGAGTTTACAGAGTTTATGTGATAGACGCGAGCAAGCGACTAGGCTGTCGTGCTGTCCGCTACTATGTTTGTAATAGTCAATCTAACACAGCATCTGCTCTAAACAAGAGTTAATTGCATACTAACTACAATGTACGCGAGCCGGCGGATTAAGCTGAGCCGGTGCGTGGGTGAAAGAGACAACGCAAAAGGGAGAGCGTGATCTCCGTTACAAATTCTCTTACATGATAACATATTCTATGAACTGCCGCTCTTAATTACAATGAAGCGATGATTGCTGAGCCCAACATCCTCCCCCCGTTGAAGACTTAGTCTTCAACAGAATCCTTAAGGGGCAGCAAGCACAGCTTATTTGTAGCTCTTCTTATCTCGCCAGCTTCTGTTTTTAGTAGGGCTACCCGTGCAACGCCATCACTTCCAGGGATAAGTTCGATTATTCTGGCTAGTGGCCACTTAAGTGAAGGTAGATTCTCATCCTTCACAAGAACTATGTTGCCAACAGCCAAGCCAGGTTTGGAAGTTCTCCATTTCGCTCGCTGTTGTAACAAGTTGAGATATTCGTCCCGCCAACGAGTCCAGAACACCTGCTGGAGATAGCTTACGCGCTGCCAAGCATCCAAACGATTAAAATTGAGCCCTGTCAGGTTTGGCTCACTGAAGGACGAAGGAGGGCCACCGTTGATAAAATGCGCAGGAGTCAACACGTCTATGTCTGATGGGTGCTCTGAAATCGAAACTAAAGGGCGTGAATTAACGACAGCAGCGATGTTGCAAACCAGTGTGCGAAGCTCATCGTAAGTTAGGACGGAGGACCCAACACATCGGTAAAAATGATGCTTCGCTGTCTTCACTGCAGCCTCCCACAAGCCACCAAAGTGAGGTGATCGTGGAGGGATGAAATGCCATTCGATTGAGTCTGCCAAACAGAAATCCTTCACAGCCTTCTGGTGGGTGTCTGACAGAAATAGACGCTTCAACTCCTGAAGCTGATTGCGGGCACCAAGAAAGTTTGTGGCGTTATCCGACCAGATTTGACTTGGCCTTCCTCTGGTGCATATGAAACGTTGAAGTGCATGCAAAAATGCCGCGGTAGTTAAATCCTTGACTAACTCCAACCAAATAGCCTTCGTAGCAAAACAAATAAACACACAAACGTAGCATTTCACAGGCGCCTTGTTTCGTGACTCAGGCTTGTAAAAGAAGGGTCCGCAAAAGTCGACTCCAGTCACTCCAAAGACCCGATAGCCGTCGACTCGATCCTTGGGTAGATCTGCCATTATGTGTTCAACGAGTCGGGGCCTTGCACGAAAGCAAATTACGCATCTCTGAATTACACTGGCTACAGTTTTTCTACCTCCAATTGGCCAATATTGGGAACGAACCAACGCTAGCACTGCTCGGGGACCAGCGTGCAAGTTTCGCTGATGGAAATGCATTATGATGGCTCTAGTTACTGGATGAACTTTGGGCAAAATAATTGGATGGCGACTATCGAAATTTAAAGTTGAGTTTTGAGACGACCATCGACACGTAGCAGCCCAATCTCATCAAGGAACGGTGACAGCGAGGCTAGACTGCTGGATGACGGAACCATTCCTCTATTTCGAAGAGCATTTATGTCGTCTGAGAGATGTGTTCGTTGAATCATTCTTAACAGTATATGAGTGCCGTTCCGGATGTCTGCTAGGGTTATTCCTGGACCATGACTTTTTTTAATAAACTTTGATACGTATGCAAACGTACGCTGCAAGCGGCCGAAAGAATTCACAAACTTGCAGTCCATAGAGACATCATGGACTGCGTCCTTCTACAAGAAGCACAGTTCTTCGACGCTCAATTGAAGTTCTTTCTGGAAGTGCTGAGACTGGCCACTGAGATCTGGGCTTACAGAGGAAACCTGGACCGTTGAACCAATGTAATGATGCATTTAAATCCGAGGGCAATGCACCCCGAGATAATATATCCGCGGGATTCAGTGTTGTAGGTATATAGTGCCATTCCATTGCTGATGTGAGATCTTGTATCGTGGCGATGCGATTTGAAACAAAAACGTTAAATCGTCCGGGCTCGTCATTGATCCAAGAAAGCGCAACAGTAGAGTCAGACCAACAATGAAACTCGCCTGCGAAAATGCCTAAGCGAGCCACTTCATTCATTAGACGCGCAAGCAACTCTGCCCCGCCTAGTTCCAGCTTGGGAACCGTGAGCGTTTTTAGAGGCGCAACTCGAGACTTAGAGCAAAGCAACCTGCTGATGGTATGCTGACCTCTGGATACAATATAAATGCAAGCTCCGTATGCCTCGATGCTGGCATCGCAGAATCCATGGACCTCAACCTTCGATCCTGGTATTAATGATAGCCTGGGAAATGCACTACTAAGACCATTGCCAAAGTTGCTGCAAATGTCTAGCCATGCAGTGTGACATGCAGACGGGAGACTCTCATCCCAATCAAGTTTATGCCTCCAGAGTTGTTGCAAGAAGATTTTAGCTTTCGTTATTACTGGGCCGACCAGGCCGAGGGGATCATAAAACCTAGCAATAGACGAGAGAACAGAGCGCCTGGAGGGCTTAGAGGCTGAATTCAGAGCTAGATATGAGAAAAGAAGTTGATCAGATGACGGATCCCATGCAAGGCCAAGTGTCTTTGTAATGTCGCTGCCATCGTTGAACCTAATGAGCGATTCCTTGTCGCAGTCTGTTACGCCGTCCAGTACCATGGGATGGCTTGAACACCACTTCCTCAATTTAAACTTCCCACATGCCAAGATTCCAGCTGTCTCTTGCATAACAAGTCTTGCTTCTTCGACTGAATTTCCTCCACTAATCAAATCATCAACATAGAAATCGCGAAGCAGTACGTCGGACCCGACTGGGAATGCGTTCCTTTCATCTACGGCAAGCTGATGCATGGCGCGCACAGACAAAAATGACGCTGGTTTTGTTCCATATGTTACCGTATCAAGCCTGAAAACTTCCAACTCATCATCTGGCGAATTCCTCCATAAAATGCATTGTAGATAGCTGTCCGGCTCAGGTACTTTCACGCAACGATACATTTTGCAAATATCGCCGGTGAGTGCAACTGGATAAGATCGGAAGCGCAATAATATGTCGACTAATTTTGGCTGAATGACGGGACCTGACATTAGAATGTCATTCAACGAATGCCCAGTTGTTGTAGATGCAGATCCATCAAAGACGACGCGAAGCTTGGTAGTTGTGCTATCATCCTTCAGAACGCAGTGATGAGGAAGAAAATATCTGCATAGATGGAATGAATTTAGAGGAACGCGTGACATGTGACCAAGTTCAAGATACTCTTTCAGAAATGCTGAGTATTGAGACTTTATATGCGGCAAACGACTCAATTTCTTCTCCAAATTGAGAAACCGATGTCGCGCTTGCTCATAAGAATCTCCAAGAAGCTCACAACTAAGCTTAACAGGCAGGCGTACTGTATATTGGCCACTAGCCAATCGATTGTAATGCCTCGCAAAATGCGCTTCGCAGTCTGAGTCTTCCTTGCTGAACTTTACAATGGAATCGCTGCAGCGCTCAACTTCCCAAAAGCGACGAACGAGACTGTCCAACTTGATATCAGCACAGGAGTCTGTAATCGGATCCAAAGGCGTCTTTGAAGCTATTAGCACGGAGTTGTGGTTGCGAGCCTCGCCACCTGATACAACCCAACCAAGACGAGTCTTCTGTAACAATGGAAGTCCAGGCATCAACTTGATTTGTCCCACACAGAGCAAATCATAAAACAGGCTAGCTCCGATAAGCAGATCTACTCGTTGCGGCCTATGGAAAGCTGGATCTGCCAGCACTATATTTTGCGGTATGCTCCAATTGCTCGTATTCACATTAGAACTGGGCTGCCTGCCAGTTATATTTGTAGCTACCATAGCCGTTATGCTAGTTGTATATTCAGATGCATGAGCTTGAAGAGTGAGGCAAATGCTGCTGCCATCCATGGCAACATTGGAGTCGCCTACGCCGCATACAGATGCCACCGATTTTGTTCTCTTAAGTTGCAGGAGATTCGCAAATCTGGCTGTAATGAGATGTAGTTGAGAGCCTGAATCTAAAAGTGCACGACAAGGAACAAGCTCGCCAAACCGATTCCTTGCCAGAACCACTGCGGTAGCCAGGAGCACAACATCGCTGTGCCGATCCTTGGATAAGAGAGTAGTGGCTGGTGCTGAGGGCTGAGGGATGGTCTGTACTCTTGATGTTGAAGATTGTTGATGGGGCGTAATTGCTGCCTGCGATGTGCTGGAGTGGCCGAGATGAAGAAGCGTATGATGCTTGACTCCACAGACCCGACAACTGCGCGAGCCACATTGTCGCGACTGATGACCTCCCTTGAGACAATTCAAACATAAGCCAGCCTTTCGGACCTCATTCAGGCGAAGACTAGGAGACAAGTTTGCGAATCTTGGGCATTTGTAGATTGTGTGCTCAAGATCATTACAAAAATTGCAACTGTGAGTACTGTGGCCGGTTACGAGAAATGCTGATCTACTGGTAGCAACCTTACTGCAAGAATTCATCGGCTTACTTGACGAATAGTTTGTAAGAGCAAATTTCATCGATTCCAAAGTACGGCAACGAAGCTCAAGAAATGAGGAGACTTCTTCATATCTGGGTATCTGAAGAGCCGTCTCTGAGTTGTCCAATTTCTCTTCCCATTTAGCTTGTGAGGCCTCATCAAGCTTCTGTAGCAGTATCTGAGCAATCATGGCACTGGCTATCTGCTCTGTTGTGCCCAGACTACTGAGCGCACGCATATGGACATTGAAGCTGTCAGATAGCTCACGCAGCTTGATTATGGATCCGTTTTCTACTCTTTTGAGACCTAAGATCTTTACGATGTGGGCCTGGAAGATTAAACGTCGGTTATCATATCTCTGCTTTAATAAATTTATGGCAATTGTATAATTATCATTAGAAATTTCCAAAGAGCGAACCGTATCCAACGCTGCGCCATCGAGGCAGGACCGGAGGTGCTGAAGTCTTTCCATATTGCTGATTTCTGGCCGACTTTCAATGATTGTAGAAAACATTGAGTAGAAATCAGCCCAATTAGCATATCCACCGCTGAACGTAGGTAGCTTTAATGGCGGCAACGCAGGTGCAGCCTGCAATCTGGGAGCGGATGCGCGAGGAGGGTCACTTGGACGGCTAAACGTGGAACTATGATGCACTTGAGCAGTACGACTTTGCACTTCGGACATTATTGTTGACTGCATGACCATTATTAAATCATCAAAGTCAGTGCGCAAATTGCTGGACATCTCAGTAAAGTCGAGCTCCTCTAGACTTTCATGGGCCTTGCTAAAGGAGTGGCTTAGCTTGTCGATATGCTCCAGTAGAACATTTAGAGTGCTGTCACTGTGATCGGCAAGAGCATCTGAATCGACCTTGGATTGTAGCTTTTTTACGCGTTCAAACACCGACTGTACCTTGAGCTTATAAAACCGCACGCGATCTTCGGGAGCAACTGCACTAGCATCTAAATTCGCCATGACGAGTACAGCAAGAGCAACACGATAGAGTTCAAAGTCGTTGGTGCGAGCGCGATTGCAAGAGTAAGTAAATGTATATATAGCGCAGACACAAACTTGGAATAAGTCGTATTTGTCGAGCAGAGTACTTGCAACTTTAATAAACTGGCAAAGAATTATATTATGGTACTCAAATAATATACACGTATGAATTGTTGCACACCGGTACGATTATTATGGACGCGCTCGTATCGCAGCCGTGGCGAAAAAGTGCAATGTCAACGAAGAATAACGGCAAGCATGTAATTACACTGTGCTTATGTAAACTTAATCACTTATAGATTGAAGCTATAGAACACGCAGTCACTAACCATAGACATAGTTCAGAAATTAGTTGATTCTTTATTAGATTGTCATTTGCAGAAGTTTTCGCATGTGTACTACTTTTACGGGCGCCAGTGTATTGCAGACCGAACGAAAGAGTGTCTGGCGAATTGGCAAAGTAACGGCACGCAACTAATCGCTATATACACTGCTTATGTTCACGGGTGTATGTATGTATGTGATGCTGTCAATATATATATGCAAATATGTAAAGAAACGAAAAGAGAATCACGTCGGGGTCACCAAATGTTGAGCTATCGAGATTTTTCGAATAGCTTTAAATTATTAAACGATTGAATTTACTTAGTGATTAGTTTATTAGCGATTATTAGAGTTTACAGAGTTTATGTGATAGACGCGAGCAAGCGACTAGGCTGTCGTGCTGTCCGCTACTATGTTTGTAATAGTCAATCTAACACAGCATCTGCTCTAAACAAGAGTTAATTGCATACTAACTACAATGTACGCGAGCCGGCGGATTAAGCTGAGCCGGTGCGTGGGTGAAAGAGACAACGCAAAAGGGAGAGCGTGATCTCCGTTACAAATTCTCTTACATGATAACATATTCTATGAACTGCCGCTCTTAATTACAATGAAGCGATGATTGCTGAGCCCAACAATACATATGTAGAAGAATTATAGCTGCTCTTCTGCTTCCACTTGGTCTGCATCGGGGCCACTCCCACGCTTTGTTATCCTGTTTTGCGGCTTGCGCTTTCTCCTTGGCCAGTGCGGCATCCTTTTTAACTGCCCGCCACATACTTGACTTTGCAACGCGTCATGGAGCGCCTCATCAGACAGGATCAAACGGCTTTCAACAAGTTTTCGCTGGCCTTTTGTTAGAGGCCCCGAAATCGAACAAAGACCAGACACAAATCAAAGCGGCAAAAAAACAACAACAACATATGTAAAAAAATAATAATAATAAAAAAAAAGGAAAAGCTGAACAGCGGCAAATGTCAGTCAGCCTATTGATTATGATCATCAAATTATTGAGCGCCTATGAGCGAGGCATCGACATCGGCGTCGACTTCAGCCTGAGATTGGGCACAATACGCCCCCTTCCGCAACAAATGCGGCCAGTCTAAGGAGGAGGCTGTGGCAGCAACTGTTGCTGCTGCTTTGGCTGTTGCTGTTGCTGTTGCTTTTGCTGATGAAGACAAGTAACAACAAAACTGCTGACACAATCGCAGCAATTAAATCGTATGACGCGGCGGCAATGCCAATGCAATCGAAGTCAATCGACAACAGGGCCCTGGCCCAGGGGATGGAGTGTGAGGGAGGCACTCGGCTGACTGACTCTTGAGGAGCGCATCTCGACAGCGATAAACGATTTTTGGTTGCGTCTTTACAACTTTAACAGGTGAGAAAATGGGTTCAACAACGTGAGTGCGCCTCTCTCTCTCTCTCTCCCGAGCGCTCTTTCTGTCTCCCTCTTGCTCTCTGTCTGTGTGCGCCCATTTCAGTTTCATTCATGAGTCCTGACATCGTCTAATTCAATTGTCCAGCTCTTTGGCGCTATGACTGGCCAAAAAACGAACGAGAAAAAGGGTAGACTGAAAAGGGGCACAGGTTCAGCGGCTAAGGTTGAACCAATGATTGTTTTTGGCCAGTAGATCGCATCAGCGGATTGCTCGCATTTCATTCGCTCCAATGGACCATTTACTTTGAACAACACAGCAGATCTGCATGGCCGATGGTTGCTGCTGCTTTCAAGTCGCCCGTAGATAATTTCACCAATCAATTGAACTGAACTTCCGTTTCGATTGCGTGCCAGCGATAAAACAAATATATATAAATATAGTATATACATATTTGATAATCGTTTCTTTTTTTTTTTTTTTTTTATAATTTTTGCCGAGATTGCTTTGGTTTCTATAAATAAAAATAATTGCTTTATCTTTGAGTGTTTGCTTTTGAGTGCGTAATCCAGAAAGCTTTGTGGTTCATGGGAGTCTTCAGCGAGTAGCTTGGAGCTAGTTGTGGAGGTAAAACTATTCCAATTTTTTCATTGGATTTGTCGCTTAAGCTATATATTTTGTAGATGAATTTAAAATATATTTGTTACTAAGATATTCTGAGATTTTTTTTCAGAAATATTATATTAAAAGATTTTTCTCTTATTTATGTTTATGTTTCGAAAATTACTAAAATATATTTATAATTTATAAAACATACTTTCATTAATATATTGATTGAGTTTAATAGAGTTCACGCAACCTGGTTATAATGTTAATAAAATTGTTTATAGGTAGTTAATATAGGCTAAGACAAATTACATATAAAGCTTGAAATAAAAAATATTTTCCTTCAATTTCTCATATAAATACATTTTTATTTCTTTTTTTATTATATATATTGTAAATTACATTGTGAATTATTGTTCATTGTTAGCTCCAAATATGTCCTTTTCAAAATTATAATTTTTAATATATACAAAAGAAGCCTTTTTTTAATAAAAATTTAAAAAATACAAATGTTTTTTACAACTTATTGCAAACGGGCTAAATAAATAATACATAAACATTAGGCCGACTAGATGCATAAATAGTTAAATCAAATATCTAGCCATCCATTCAAACATCTTACTATGCTTCCATCGTCCTTCATATTTTACAATAAATACCCACTAAAAAATTTATTCAATTTATAAAAAATTTAGAGCTATATCTTGTCATTATATAGCGAATAGAATAATATATTTTGTTAGTATAAATATTCAATAAAAGTAAACTTCACTATAGTCTATAGATTGACCCATGGAACTTATATGTTACATCCATATCAGAGACTCAATTTTTTTTTAGTTTTTATTTTTACTTTTTATTTATTTATTTTTTTTTTGCCTGCCAGGTTTCCACGCTTGGCAAGGCTGGCGGCAAATTGCGACCAATTTATTAATTCACAAAACAAAAATGGCCAGCAGCAAAACAAAAAAAAAATTATAGAAAGAAAAAATTTTGTCAAATGGAAAACGCAAATCCTATTTGTCAATTTATTTGCGCAAGTATGCGTGCAACCAGCTACAACAACAACAAAATGTCAATTGCTTAAGCAAATTGCGCATAATTGACTTTTTTCCAATTGCTCAACGGGCATTGTTCAGAGGCGCCCACACGGAGGCCACAGAGTCAGAGTCACAGCTGCTCGCTTAGATCCAGCAGCCCCTACCCATGCCCCCGAACCGACCCGGCTCGTTGCCCCTTGCCGTTGCATCGACCTCTACGCCCGCCGCCGTCACGCCCCGTCTATAAAACTGTCCGCGCCAATGATTTAATTTCCCAAATATATATTTTTCGTTGTTTGGTGTTGGTGGAGTGGGGCATAAATCTTGACCAAGTGTCAACAACGGAGCGTTGTAGGTGGCCACAAAGGAAAGTTGCCGCGGCGGCGGCATGTTGCATGCATTCAACAATGTGGCAACATTTTAGATAATTTTTATGGTTTGTTTTTGCTGCAGCTCATTAAAAAATAAAATAGAAATGGAATTGGAAGTGGAAGAAAAGAAAGAAAGAAAGAAAGAAAGCCAAAGGACATAAGAGGCGCATTGTTGGATTGTTGGCTGGCAGCCACACCTACTGCTGCTTGGCTGGATTTGTGGTTCGCCCCCTGTTGCCTTTGGCCTGTTGCACGAATGTGTCGCATTGTCTCTCGCTCTAACAATTATTGCCCTTTTGTTGCTCAATCTGCCGCAACACTTGTGTCCTCCTGCATTGTATCCTGCTGTCGACCGTTTCATAATTTCCGCTTAAAAGGATTTCACAGTTTCACAGCATTATTGAATGTCTAGCCGAACATGGGTATGCATGATTGTGTGTGTTTGAGTTTGTGTGTGCTCGTGTGTCTGTGTGCTGTCCATAGTTAATCCCATTGACATTATAATGAGCCGCTTTTGTGTGGCTCTAAGCACTTATGTCATAGCCAAAGCCACCAACTGCGGCCCAAGTTCTCTGACTAAAAACACGCAAAAGCGTAGCTACACTTAGAGAAAATTTATTGTATATTTATATTATGTAAAGCAAAGACTTTTTGAATTTACTAGAATTTTGCAGTTAATTTTACTCAAGTTTTTGTTTTTAGATTTCATTGATTTCTTTTTCTAAATTGGATTAAAAATATTACATTTTCTTATTTACAAGTTAAAACTTCATTAAAATATTTACAATATAAATATCTAAAAAATGTTCTTAATTTATAAAAAAAAAAAAACTTTCTAACAAACATGAATATGATAAAATAAATTATATATAAATACCTTGTTTATTAGTTAATGTAGGGAAAGTATAAGAAACTATAAAATTTATACATTATTATTTAAAAAATCCTGCACTATAAGATATATGTATTTGCAATACAAAAAAATTCTTGTAACTTCAAAATTTATTTTATACATAAAATTAAATACATTTTTATTATTTAAAAATTCTGCAGTTAATATTCGTAAGTATAAATATTTTTAAAAGGATTAATTTTCAATGAAAAAATTTCTTTTAACTTCAAATTTTATTTTAAATTTTCTAAAAATAGTGATTAAACTCTTAAGCGAAAAATCGTTGTATGTCCAGCTAGTTAAAGTTATTTTGCCCAGTGTAATCATGCGAGGGGAAATGTCGCCATGTTGGCGTCTTGTGAAACGGAAGCGTTATCCAAAAATACGAATAGAAACATACGAATACGAGTAGTCGCATAGTCTAAACATACAGATAGCGTGTTGCGTGGCGGCAAAAGTGGCCCCTATCATTATAGCTGTCGTCTTGGCTTGAAGATTTTTTGACTGGTCTTTTTTTTCTCATTTTCTACTCATTTTTTGAATTGGTCAGCAGTAGCAGCAGCAGCAGCGGCAGCAGCAGCGGCAGCAGCAGCGACGGCGGATGCGCTTCCAAGGGCTAGGCAACAGCTCGATAGCTCAGCAGCCAGCAGCCATGCTCTTAGTGATTTCTAGGCCCAAAAAAAAAATAAAAATGTTGCATGTAGCATTTTTCTTCATTGTTTCTTTGTTATATTTAAGGGGAAAGGGTAACCCCACTACTACTACCACAAAAAATAAAATTGATTTACAACTTCCGTTGGTAATGAAAATTCACTTCAAGCACAAAACAAAAATTTGTTGTATTTTTTTTTTTTTTTTGGGTTATTTTTTGAGCTACTTCATTTTGTTGGCAGCGCCGATTGGCAGCCCATTTGGCCAGGCAGCGTTTGGTTTTATAGACTCATTTAAGGCGATTATTTAGCAATTTTTTAACGTTTGCCATACATACAAATTGTGCGAGAGGCGCGAGGGCGTGTAACTTGCAGTTTTCTGAACAGCTTCCAGCTTCAGCTTCCAATTTCCAGCGCCAGCTTCAATTCAGCTTCAGCTTCAGATTCAGCGCCAGCATCCAGCTCCAGTTAGTGGCGAAATTTATGAGGCAGCAAGTGAATCATTTAAGTTAATGACTTTCAAACGTGTTTCACAGCGTATATGTATAAATATATATATATTGTTGATGCCTGATTGACTTGGCCAGAATCTGTAGAGTCGATGTCTGCAGCTGCGGCTGGCTGACGCATTGGCCAAGACTAGTAGCGCGCCTTGATTGATAATCCGTTGATTGAATTATGAGCGCAACTCTAATTTGGCTAGACTCTGTATGCTGTGCAGGTGTATGTGTGTGTGTGTGTGTGTAAATCTAGGCGCTTACTAGTTGCCTAGCTGCCGCCTAAATGCAGGCCCAACAAACAGGCCCCAACTTTTGTGCGCCTTTGGCGCTTTTGGCGGCAAATCAAACTGAGACTCGACTCTAACCAACTCCAAGAAATTGGCAAATTGGTTTTTGGCAGGCGGCACAACTTAAAAACAAAACAAAAAAAGCAACAGAAGAATCAAAACGTTAAAACGTTGCCGGCCAGAAGAGTTGGGACTGAAACAGCGGGGTATAATGATTTTTTTATTGAATATGCTATTGAGTTTGAGCATATGATCATATATACATACAGATAACGATGTAAGCTAATATAAATTTTTATGAATATAGAGATATATGTAACGAAAGATATATGTATGTATGTAAATATGCATCAATGAGCTTTAGCTTATAAGTATTTATCTATTTCTCATTCCAACTATGTTATTACATTATATGCATTAGTTTAGTCAACCCTTTTTTTTTTAATAATTAATAGTAAAACTATTTATTTTTTAAAATTTTTCAATATATAGACATACATGTAAATAATGTCATACATGTAATAAAAATAAAATAAAACATAATTAATTAATATTGTGACTCCATTCTACTGAAACTTTTTTTTTTTTTTGACTACTGCAGCTTGGCAAGCTTAAGAGCTTAAATCCTATCTACCCATCAATATATTGAACAGAGGACTAGGCAAACAGACGGCGAATGAAGGTGGGTGTGTCGCCTTCAGAGAGAAAGAAGAGGAAGAAGGAGGCATTTATATATACAAATTAAATGTATATTTCCTCACAAATGTGTGTAAAAATTTTATCATGCATTATGTGTCATTATAATATATATAATCATATCTCAAGTGCAAGAGCATTCATCGCTCTTTAATCTATATTTTAGTAATTTCTTTTGGATGTCGCTGCTGTTGTTTTTGTTTTTGATGAGCGGCTTCTCGTCTGCGCTTTACGTCTGCGTCTACCTCTCTATATGACCCTACGTCTGGCTCTTCTTCGCCCTGCTCTGTCGCTCTCATTTTCGCTGCCTGCGTCAGTCTATGCGTGCCAAAATGCCAATGGCGTTTTAATTTGAAGTCACATTTGGCAACGGCGTCGAGCGCCTGCTCCAAGTCCAATTTTAGTAGTTTTTTCTTTCGTTTTTTTTTTTTTTTATACACCATTTATGAGCTGCCGCATTTTATTTATTTATATCTATAATGTTCAGTGCAGTTTTAGTTTTATACATTTATTTTGCTTTTCCGGCACAGAACAGTCGTAGATGGAGTCGCTGCTCGTAGCCCTTCTGCCGTAGGGTTTGAGCCGAGCATTTTCGACACTTGTTGCCAATATTGTTCGTACCTGCTGCGAATTAAGCAAAACTGGATTAGGTTCTATTTTCTTTTGCTTTGCTTTTCTTTTAGCCAAGTCCTAATCCGGCCTCATGTAATTGCGCACAGACATGGCGCCAGTCAGTGCAAGGTTTGAGCCATGGCCATTGTCATTGTCATTGTCATTGTGTGCTGGGCTAATAGGATCAGCTATGGCTATGTCTGTCTGAGCCTGGCGTGAAATCCGCAAATGTTGTTTACCTTTTGGCGAAAAAGGGGTTCGCACTGTCAGCCCATCCATCCATCCATCCATCGAAAAGTCGTCAAGTGCATTTTAGAACTCAACGCTCAACGCTCTACGCTCTATTTGAATTGTTTTGTTTTGGCCAACTGCTGATTGTGGCCTTTTGTTTTTAGAGCGACACCCACGACAGCAAAGGCAACGGTAACGGCAACGGCAACGGCTCGAGCTCGAACTTCTTTTTGGGCTGAAATGTTGTTGTTGCTGCTGCTGAGGCTGCGGCTGCGGCCTCTTCCTCTTCTTGTTGTTCTTGGCCGTGAGTCAACAAAAAAAGTTCGCATCGATGGGAAAATTGTGCAAACAATAAACCGCAGAAACAGGCACATCGAAAGCTCTCAAGCCAAATCAAGATATAGCCGACAAAGCACACACGCATACACACACACACGCACATTCAGTCATATCTACATCTATTAAATATATATATCTTTTATTTTCTATATACCCTATAGCCATTATTATATTTCATTCGATAGCAATTATTGCTACCGTTTAATTGTGCGCATTGCGATTTTGTGGAGCTTCGACTTTGATTTTTCACACGGCTTTCGACTGCTCCCCCTTCCACTCCCACTCCCACACGTTATGCCCCACTGCTTGGCCACCTGCCATCCCCTCCCTTCTAGCTTCTAGCTAGATACCATATTGCCTCATCAGAAGCGCGTCCAGCGACTCTTCGCTGTGAATGCAGCCACGTGGCTAATGATTCGCATTCGCCTTCCTTTTTCACGCAATCGGCCAAAGCGGCTTCCAGCACTCGGGCCACTCGAGGCACTCTTGGCCCTGCTGAAAATCTATATATGAAAATTTGATGATTCACAGCAAAACTTGGTCTTTGATACTGACGGCATTTCAACTATTTCATATCATTTCCCTACTTGTGCTCGCATCCTTCGACTCGGCAAAAGTTTTCCGCAATAATTTGCATAGATAACTTTATTTTTTCACTCTTATAAACCTTTCATTGACCCAAAGCACTTAACCTCACCTCGGGCAATACTCAGGTAATATTCGCACTTGCCCAGCTCTATAATCATTTAGCTAACAGCTGCTTGGGTCTACGCATGCATAAAAGAAAAATCACTAAAGCAATGGCATTACATGCATATGCATGATGGTTATTGAATTCATATATGTATGATCTATTGGTATATATGTAACAATATTCCAGACAGACAATTTAATATCAAAGTGATAGATAATACTAAGCTAGAGAAAACTCTTACCGCCAAGCAATCAATTTAAACAAGGTAATATTGGATTGGCTTCTGTCTATTTGTGTATATAATGCAGGCATGTGTAAATGTATGTATATTAGTATAAGTACACGGCCGTCCTATGCGATTCTCAAGAACAAGCTAATGATAATGAAGTTGTTTGATTATAAATGATATGGAAATCACACCTTATGTCCCATAAAAAAAATGGGAATTAAATCTTCGAGGCTCTGCCACTTATTGATATGAATATGAATGAATAAATCTTGTATGTTTTAAGTTAAGAACATATGGTTACAGCAATTGTGATCTGAGCACGGGTTACCTTCTGGCTCTATATAAAAAACTGTTTTCATTAACAAACGTCGAGTCATCTTGACTGATGCATGGTGGAAGCGTACAAGAAAAAAGTGCAACCGCGTCGTGGTCGCAGTTAATTACCTGTGCGAACTTTTCAACTAGACGTGCACCGCGGCCCGCAGCGTTACAGTGAACACTCGTTGTAAGTTGACTTTTAACCGGTTACTAACTGACATTTTCACCTTGTTAATTATGCGCACGGTCATGCAAAATCGCGCGCCATTTCAAGTGGCCAAATGAAGTATCCACTCAAACTTGCATTGTCAGCGATGTCGAGCACGATGGACGATGGACGATGGACGATGGACGATGGACGCTGAACGAGACATGGTCATGATGATCTCTTAATTGCATAGCTCAAGTGAAAACAACTGCCAACTGACAACTGGCAACTGGCAACTGGAGCTGCAGCCTCCCAAAAACAGCAATGAAAACAGCAGCTGCTTAGCTAATGTGTCTTCTATAGAACAGCTGTATCCAATCTAGAAATTTATAATGCCTTTGACGAGATCTATGAAGAGGCAAGCAGATTTATTTGCAAATTACCATACATATTAGATGTACCATATATAGATCAGATGAAAGCTCAATTGCCCACTTATATCAGAAATATGAAATACAATTTGCAGACCCAATAAATCTATTCCATATATCAGATATACTCTCTACTAAACCAATGACCATTATGATGTAGACTCTAATTCTAATTATATAATATATAAAAATATATAGATCTATATGCATGCATGACAAGATCTTAATAACCGCTGCTATGCCATAATGATGGAACAGCTGAATTTGGTCAGGCGTTACCAATAGATAAACCACTTGAATGAACGCCATTGCAAAAAAAAAAAAAGTGAAATAAAAATAAAAACCATTGCTGACCTGTCTGACCCGAGCACAGGTGACAGGTGCAGGCCACCAGAAGTGTGGATACAGGTGTTGCAGGTGCCGTAGGTGTATTTGTAGGCGTTAACACAGCAAAAGGACTTGAGCAAAATTAACGTACCAAACTGTTCAGCAGACAACTGGCGCCATCTATTGAATTTTAGGCGAAACAGCTAACAGATTTTGCCGCCAGAGGCAACTAAGCAGAATTGAAATTCGTGTTAAAAATATCAAATAATATTTGATATATACTATGCAGTTACTGGTCTTTAAAGATTACACTTTGAATTTGAAATGCTCATAAAATCCAATAGTAAAAGATTCCATTTTGCTCCTAGCAATAGTGCATTCTCGATGGCTTAAAGCGTCCATATTCGCCATTTGTGGTGGGCGGTACTTTGGCATTGTTGTTAACATTGTGACTCTGTTCATCTTGCTTTTCCAGTTCTTTCAATGAATCCAGATGGTTGTAGGCGTGCAGCTTGTTCAGTCGTCTTTCACGTGCATACTGTAGGAATATATCCTGCCCGTATCTATGCTGGCTTTCACAATAGATCTGAGCGATGCGACTGAACTCGATATTCTGCCTGCCTGGATACCAGCTGAACAGCTTTTGCCAACGTTCCGATGTCTTGGTATCCTTGCTGGCAACCAGACGATGATATTTCAAATTATCTGTCGTAATCACATCGATCGGCATTATGGAATTGCTTTCTTATTTTCTATAAATCTACTTTACTTATTAATTTTTTTTATAGATTTTACTGGTTTTTTTTTTTTTTTTTTTTTTTTTTTTATATTAATTTTTTTGAAAATCAAAATACTTCATCATACTGTGAATTTTATGTAGCTTCTAACCAGATTTACATTATATGTTTTGGAATTTACTTGAATAACTGAACCGAATAGAAGCTTGATTTGAAGTACATTATGTGTTTGTAAAGTAGACGATGATATCAGTCCGTAGAATATTCTCATTATAAAATGTTAGATTTAACAAATATCGTCCAAAGGGAAAAAAATTCTTTACTACACTGTTCACATATTGTATTGGCAACTTGTCCAGTATTATGTCGTGCTATCAAATGAAGGCAAGATTAAGTGTTGTTTAATATACAAAATAAGTGGTTATACGTACATTAAAGGGACATGTGTGATTCAGATTTGAAAATGGTGCAAATGTACTGAATATAAGACTGGCGAATGGATTTTTCCGGTCTTTCAAAAATGTACAGGCATTTATACTGCCATTGAAACGCTCGAATATGTTCCGGGTGTCGCGTTTTGCAATCTTGAACACCACCTGTATATTTATTTACATAGTGAATTTATAATTAGCGAAATTATCAATAGAAAAATTGATTTTCTTTACCTTGGCAGTATAAACAGGCAATTTATGGAGAACAGCTTTTAACGATAAGTATTTGTAGGTGCGATTTACTGCCTTCAAGTAACAATATTCGTATTCCATAAACTGTTTATCATAAGTGAAACAGTTAACATTATTAAACTCGAGATCGGCAGTTATCTAAAAATAGAAAGAAAATAATATTTGTATGATCATGGTGGAGTTTATAAATAGATATTTCAACTTACAGATATTATGCCAATAAAGGCAAAAAATGGAATCATACGCAAAAATAGCATTCGTCCGCTGTTTGAAACCAATTGATCAATAACAATTATAGCTTCACACTGCCCATTACTAATAATATACTTTACATGCCTCAATGCAGTTGCTGATTGTAAAAATCATTATTTCCAAAGATATTAATCTATATAAGAAAAATCAAATATACTCTATAGATCAGAGCATTGGTATATTTTAAATAATTATTGTCATAAACAATTGTGAATGATATAAAATTTGGAAACATTCAATGAAGAAACTATGTTCACTGTTCATCCGTTATTCTTACTGTGAAGCGCTTGAACAATTTTGAAAGACTGCGCCACCCCCGTTACACATCAGTTGAGTAAACTGAACGCACTGCACAAGATATCGTTTGAACATTACTATCGTTAGCACGTTAGCTATCACTGTTGGCAAATTGGCTACTTTCCCGTTATCTCTGGTGCTTAAATATGTAATTGTGTCCGAATTTAGAGCTGCAGCGAACTATGAAATGGCCTTATTTGCACTACAGTTAAAATGCCGAAATATTAATTTCTAATTGATTAATATTAGAATATTAGACTAGACTGAGGTCGTTTTTTATCACTTTATTAAACAACTAAAAACACTTTTACTGAGTTATTACAGCTAAACTATTGTTAGCCTTTCTATCTTATCAATTGGCTTTTCAGGACCTGAAGACATACCTGATTCGTCTTATTCTTGAGCTTCAATTAAAAGCTGGTTGGTCAAAACGATAATGTGATACACGATTGAGTAATTTTCGATTCAATATTTTAATTTTTGAATATGTGAAAGTAAAATTAAATATGATTTTAATTTTTTTATATGTATTTCATATTCTGGTTAATTGACTTGTATAACTGAGTTTGCAATACATCATAATTTTACAATGAGCGCAATAATTATATTAAGATTTTGTAAAGTAGACAAGGACGTCAGTGCGCGCAATATTGTCAATATAAAACGTTAGATTCAACAAATATCGTCCTTCGGGAATAAAATTCTTTACAACACTGTTCACATATTGAATTGGCAACTTGTCCAGTATTATATCGTGCTATTAAATAAAAGCATAATGAGCAGTTTTGATTTGAAGAGATATTTATACATAATAATTGTTATACGTACGTTATAAGGACATGTGTGATTCAGATTCGAATATGGTTTAAATGTTTTGTATAGAAAAGAGGCTAATGGATTAAGACCAACTCTCAAAAATTTGCAGGCATTTATAGAGCCATTATAATGCTCTAATATATTGCGGGTGTCACGCTTTACAATCTTGAACGCCACCTGTTTATACGTAAAAAGAATTTTTGATTAATAACATTCTACAAGTCAAGAAATGAATTCTTACCTTAGCATTTCGAATGGGCAATTTATGGAGAATAGTTTTTAATGACATGTATTTGTAGGTGCGATTAATGGCCTTCAAATAACAATATTCGTATTCCATAAATTCTTTGCCATAAGTCACACAGTCTACATTATTGAACTCAAAATTATCAGTTGTCTAAAAATGCAAATAGAGCATTATTTTCATGCAGTTATAAGAGTTAAGAGCGACTTACACCTATTATACCAATTAAGGAAAATAGGAGAATCGAGCGCCAAAATAACATTTGTCTGCCGTATGGAAACATTTTAACGCTAATAACTACCAGCCTATCTGAACAATATAATTTATATGCTTCATCGCAGTTGATAATTAGAAATGGTAGCATTTATTAAGCTATTAACTAACAGTAATTTAAATTAAACACAAAAAGTTATACATCCGCGTATTAATATATTTTAAATGTGAATTTATAACCAATCCATTACCACTCGAAGGTATTGTAAAATATATATGGTTCGGGCGCTGACATATTGCTTTGAATTCTTTGCCGCCACCGCTATTCATCAGTTGAGCTAACCGAACGCTATCGCTAGAGAGTGACTATCGATAACATGCCACCACGAGCTAACATTACAAATCGACTATTGCGCCACTCTGGTTAATGATAGCGCTTTTCACGACTGTTACTAATTTAAATTCTAAATTTGAAACTATACAACGTCATAGAAATCTTAGCTAGTATTTTGCGAAAAAATTATGCTTTATTTAAATTTGAATTTAATATTTCAAAATGTAGGTTCATATATTTTTACTGTTCAAGACTTCACGACGGATTTTACTGGGTTTTACAGCTGCATTGCACTTATTATACCCTGAACCCATTTTCAATGGGAAATCAGGGTATAATGGTTTTGTTGAAATGTATGTAACAGGGAGAAGGAGGCGTGGTAGACCCCACAAAGTATATATATTCTTGATCAGGGCGACGAGCTGAGTTGATTTGGCCCTGTCCGTCTGTCTGTCCGTCTGTCCGTCCGTCCGTCTGTCCGTCCGTCCGTCTGTCCGTCTGTCCGTATGTATGAACGCGTCGATTTCAGAAGATATAAGAGCTAGAGACTTCAAATTTTTTTTAAATGTTCGTAATTACAGCGCGCATATCAAGTTTATCATTAAAAATCGATAACTCATCCCGATCTTTTTTTATCGATAAAAAACCTTATCGAAAACCAGTTATAAAATTATATCTTCTACACCTTTATTGCTAGAGTCTCCAAATTTTTAATGTATGCTTATATGCAATTTATACAATTTCGGTTTTTGTTAAAATTTACCCCCCACCCTTAAATTCACCCCCTCACCCTCACTTTTGTAAAAAGCGTATTTCAATAACTGAGCAATTACATGCATATCCATGTCATAATCATAATCTGAAAGTTTCATGAAGATCGTACGTCCACAAAAAAGTTATTAAGCAATTAAGTTCTCAGAGTAAGCGCTCACTGCCGCCCATGCGTGTTTATGCTTGTGTGTGTATATGTATGTAATTGTTTGTGTATGTGTATGTGTGTGTGTGTGTGTGTGTGTGTGTGTATTATGTGTGTGTATGTATGCCTGTGTGTGCGTGCGTGCGTGTGTGTGTATGTGTGCGTGTTTCTTGTGTAAGCTGAAAGACGCGAAAAATTATTGAAATAGCTATTACTCCAAGGGTTCAGGGGATCTCGTAGTCGAGTAGTCTCGACTAGAGCTTTCTTACTTGTTTTATTATGATTTTGAGAAATAGACGATGATCACACCACGTGGAATATTGTTATTATAAAATGTTAGATTCAGCAAAAATCGTCCATCGGGAATAAAATTCTTGAATACATTGTTCACATGGCTCACTGATACCTTTTCCAGTATTAAATCGTGCTATAAAATAAAATCAAGACTAAATCTTAAAAATGTTTTTAAAATAAATAGTGTTTTACTTACGTTATAAGGACATGTGTGATTAATATTTGTATATGGTTTAAATGCTTGGTATATATGAGTGGCTAGTGGATTACGACCATCTCTCATAAATTTGCAGGAGTCTATAGATCCGTTATATGGTCCAACTATGCGGCGGGTGTCGCGTTTTGAAATCTTAAAAAATATCTGTATATATTTTTTGATTGTATATTTATTGATTGTTGAATTTTGCTTTAATAAAATTTTTAACTATATAAAAAATGTTTACCTTAGAATTTCGCACTGGCAATTGATGAAGTTTGATTTTCATTGATAAGTATTTATACGTGCGATTTTCGGACCTCAAATAACAATAATCGAATTCCAAATACTCCTTGTCACAAGTTATACACTTGATATTATTAAACTCAATATCTGCAGCAATCTAAAAGTACAAAAAATTTATTACCTTTATGCAATTCATAAACTTTGTGAATATATATATAGATATTACAACTTACACCAGTTATGCCTATAAAGGCGACAAATATAATCAAGCGCGAAAATAACATACGTCTGCCGTTTGAAAACATTTTTACTATAATAGCTAGGAAACCTCATAAATAATTATGAATGATTGCATTTCTAAATCTATAAATGTTTTAAGTAAAGAATTACCGAATTTTACCCATTAAAGTTATTGTGAAAAATGCTTCCGGCATGGATAAATAATTAAATAATTTTGAATAATTTGGCCAGAACCGTTACACATCACTTGAGTTAAACAAATTCTTTGAATTTGATTGGACTGCACGGACTGGAAAAAATTCAGTAAATGTGAATAATAGTAAATGTGTGGATATAAATGTGAATGAACATTTTGGTGGAAAGATGGCTTATGTCAATGGATCACTTGGGATTCAATATGAATGCAATCATATAGTGGTTCCATTTGTACTCCAGCTTATTCAGTTGATTTAGTTTGCTTCATATTTGAATATAGTACAAATGTATTTTTTTTAAATTTTAATAATTTTATTTTGACCTTTTCTCAAAAGTTTGCAGGGATTTATAAAACCATTAAAAAGCTCGTATAAAGCATATATGACACCTAAGTTCATAGTGATCTATGTTTAGTAAAATTGGCATGTGAAATTTCGAACTGACAACTGATAGAATACAGCCTTTCATAACAGTGCAATATTTTATTTTTATTTTTATTTTTTTTTTTTAATTAAATGAATTCATAAAATATAGATAAGAATTTACTTCCATAAACCGGGAACAATAGTTTGAAATTATCTAAGATTTTGTAAAGTATACAATAACATCAGCAAGTGCAATATTTTCAGTGTACCAGGACATATTCAGGAAATATCGACCATCCGGAACATATGATGCTATAATTTTATTCACATAATGCACTGGCAACTTATCCACCATTAAATCGTGCTATAAAAACACTGAATTAGTTAAATCGATAGGAACAAGGAAAAAATATGTATACGTACATTGAAGGGGCATGTGTGATTCATATTTGAATATGCTGTAAATACACTAAATATAATCCGAGCTGCTGGATTTCGGCCATCTTTAAAGAACTTGCAGACATTTACGGTACCATCGTATTTGCCAAATATGGTTCGGGTGTCGCGCCTTAAAACCTTAAATTTTACCTGAATATACGTTGGATTTTTAATTTACATGCATGATCACTGATGAAATTCGTATTTACGTTAAGGCTTCGTAGTGGTAACTGATGCAGAATAGTTTTAATCGAACAGTATTTGTAGGTGCGATTCATGGACTTCAAATAACAATATTCAAATTCCACATATTCCTTGTCATGCGTCAAACACTGCAAATTATTAAACTCAAAATGGCCAGTAATCTAAAAAAAAAATTATATATAAGTATATATAAAAAATAAAAGATTATTATTTATTACACCCATTTTAACTTACACTCATTATATCAATAAAGGCAAACAGTAAAATAGAGCGCAAGAATAACATTAGTTGGCCGTTTGGTAAAATACTATTCAACGAATGATATATTTTATGTACTTCTTGACAGTTCATATTACATTTCAGCTCATATTTCAAAATATATATACTATATTTATATATATATATTTGTATGTAATAAATAATAATTGTGAAATGTACGAACTCATTATTCCTATCTGTCTAATCGTTAATTACATTTCCTGATTTATTTTTAATTATTTTCCTCCAGAACGAGCTAACTGAAAGTATTGCTCTAGATATCGTTATAATATTACTATCAATGGCATGCCACTACAAACAACTTATCATATTCCGTAATAGGGCACTAATATAATTATTATAATTTATTTGCTTCCAGCGTATGCTTTTTAAAAAACTACTAACCGGATTTACTGTAAGAGCTGAACATATTTGTTTGAAATATAATATGCAAGTCTTTTATAAACAGAGAAACAATAAATTTAAGCGCATGAATGATTTTGTCTGTCAATTGGAAACATTTGTGAAATAATAACTAAAGCTTTATACTGTTCAATGTATACAAATTGTATATGGTTCATCGAACATGATACTAATAGACGGATTTAGATATAAAAGAAATTAAACAATAATAACTCTAATCTCAAAATATGGTCACACATCGCACATTTGCCCACACATTAATGATTTAACTATGAACAAGAGCAACAATTTAAATTGCTTTAAATTTTGAACTGTATTGCCATCACCGTTGCGCAACAGTTTACTTGACCGAACGAACAGAGCAAGACGTGTTTTTAGTGTGACTATCGTTTGTGTGTCACCACTAGCACAGCTGATATTTTGGCGGCAAATGCTATTCAAAACAAGCGCAAGCAAAGCCCAGTGATAAATTGTACTACAAATTATGCATGATTCGGTGCAGGAGATAGCTAAAACGCGACGTTTCCTCAAAGAGCGATTGCAACGCGACTACACCACTGTCCGTGGCTATGAATCGGAGCGTAACAATGTACGGCAGTTGCTGCAGCGCACAGCTGAAATGGGTGAATCGAATTCTTTGCTGTTAATAGGACCGCGCGGTGCCGGCAAAACTACAGTAAGTATTGCCTACTAATGTCGGCCACTGCTTAAGGTTCTGGTTTACTCTGCAGCTCATCAATGCCGTTCTCACGGACTTGCTGGAGAACAAATCGTTTGTGGACAACACGCTCATTGTTCACCTGGATGGCAATTTGCATACAGATGATCGCATTGCACTCAAATCGATCACCGTTCAAATGCGCTTGGAGAATGCTGCAGATGGCAAAGTCTTTGGCTCGTTTGCCGAGAACTTGGCCTTTCTGCTGCAGTGCCTCAAGGCTGGCGACAAGAAATCAAAGAGCGTTGTCTTCATCTTGGAGGAATTTGATCTCTTTTGCACACATCACAATCAGACATTGTTATACAATTTGTTTGATGTCTCGCAGTCAGCTCAGGCGCCAATTTGTGTGCTGGGCGTCACCTGTCGGTTAGATGTCATTGAGTTGCTTGAGAAGCGCGTGAAATCGCGATTCTCGCACAGGTATGCCCTCGAATTTTCTATCCTTATATATACATATATCTCTAATCGCATTCATTAACTTATTCCCGCCGCAGGCAGGTTTTCCTCTTTCCCAGTGCCAACAAATTCGAGGATTATGTCTCACTCTTTCAGCATCTAGTAAGCTTACCCAGCAATAAGGAGCTACAAGCAGCTGTCGATCGCATTGACAGCCTACAGATGTTCAAATCGGACGCTTTTACCTTTCAGCGTAATCATTTCGACGGTATTGAATATTCATTTGATAAGAAACATGTTGAGAACTGGAACAAACAAATCGGAAAACTTGTCAAAACGCCCGCAGCACAAAAGACCCTGCAAATGCTGTACGATTTTGATATAAGCGAAGCATTTCTCAAGACCTTCATATTCCGTCTGGTGGCACAATTGAAAGCTGATGCCCCACATATAACAGTGGAGCAGCTTGCAACACTTGGCGCTCAATACGAATGCGATGACAAAGTAGAGCTGCTTTGCGGTCTGTCTGTGCTCGAGCTGTGCTTGCTAATAGCCATAAAGCATCATTCGAGCATTTATGATCGAGATCCTTTCAATTTTGAGATCATTTTTGGGCGCTTCTCCAAGTTCGCCAAGGTCTCTACGACGATGCAGGGCGTGGAGCGTGCCATAGTATTAAAGGCCTTTGAGCATTTGCGCATTGTGGAGCTAATAATGCCCTTATCTAGTAGTGGCATGGGCAAAGTGCAAAAGGAATTTGAGATGCACAAAATGGCCTTGACCTATGGACAGATACAGCAGGCAGTGCAACGCTATCAGGCGCTGCCCACAGAAGTTGCACAATGGGCACAAAGCTCATTAATCTAAGCATAAGTCATACAATTCCTTAATTTTACACTTTATTTATTAATATATTTAAATATACCCTACTACACACTCTTGTTAACTCAATGTTTATTAATGCTTAAGATCATATGTAGATATATGTATATATATATATATAACTTGTCAACTCCTCCTCCTTCTTTGTATTCCATAAAGGCATTGCTAATTATGTAATTAGGTCAACTTGGTAGCTGATCGATAATGTAAATTCTTAGAGCAGCTGTTGCCCGCATATGGCCAATTATATAAATATACTCTTTAAGCCTTAAAGCGGAACAGTCGTGGGCCCACAACGATGAATAGACTTACAATTCTTTTTGCTGTGCTGCTGCTGGCTGAGCTCTGGATTGCAGGATATGCGGATGAGAGTCCTGGCTTCTTCCTGAAGATCACCAAGAACGTGCCGCGACTGGGCAAACGAGGCGAAGCATTTCTCATGAAGAACATGAAGACCATACCACGCATAGGACGCAGCGATCCAGAGGTAAGTGAAACGTCATACAACAAATTAAACAAATTAACAGCTGATACGTTTTTTCTAGGCCTCCATTACTCCTTTGCTAGCCTGGCTATGGAATTTGGATGCAGATCCACAGTTCAGCAAACGCCGACTGCCGAGCTCTGGAGCCGCTGGCAGTGTGGAGCATGAGCTGAGCGTCGTTCAGCCCGTCAATTCGAATACCCTGTTCGAGCTATTGGATCGTAATGCTATACCCAGCGAACATGTCAAATTCGTGCACTGGAAGGACTTCGATCGTGCCCTGCAAGTAGATACGGAATTGTATACGAAGATCATACATCTAGGTCGTGATCCGGATCAACGTCTCAAACAAGATCTAAGCTTCAACAGCTATATACCCATCTTTGGCTCAGATGATGCAAAGAGCAACGATTTCATGTTGTACAACAAGGACGATAGGGACTTGTACGGCGGCTATGATCGCAATTTCATGCAATACAATCGATTGTAGATGGGCCGTAAGGGTGCATGAGAAAGTGAAAGTACTTATATTACCTACATATGTATACCATGTATTTTGACTAATGTCAGTTTTCATAAATTTGTATACGCAATGGTTAAAATAAAACCAGGATTGAAAAACGAAATGATTTTAAATAATTAAGCGATCATTGCTCCCAAAGACTGTCTCTCTCTCTCTCTCTCTCTTTCGCTCTGTCTCTTGTCAACAAATATGCAAAAAAAGACAGTCGGTGTGACAGTTTGAAACGCATTATCGATTAACGGTTTTGCGGTAGCTTTCCACGAAATCCCTTTTTGGTGATGACTGTACTCAAAACAAACCTTCTCCATTAGGCCTGTGTCAACGTAATTTGTTTGACTTAAATATAAGTAGACTATTTATAAAATATATATAAAACACACATAATTTACATTGATTGTTTTAAATGCCTTAATTTGAGCGTTCAATGTAGAATTCTTAATTAGGAAATTCCATCCTTCTACAATTAGCGAAAATGCGTGTTTTAAAAATGCGTTTGAAACCGGTTTTTGTTATCGGCTTTTGGCGACACAAATTCCAAGTGATATGTTTTTATAATTCACTTTGAGGGGGGGCTTATTTATTTTTCAATCAAATAAATTTCATGAAAATTAACGCTTGAACAAATCGTCGCCGCCGTCAAAATACAAATGCTCACATAAATACATAAATATATATTTATTTATATGACAGTCTATGTTTTCATTTGGTTTAATTAACAGTTGATTGTTAAATAATTCGCATTTTTTTTTTCTTTATTATTTTCGACAACAAAAAACAAAAGCGACTCAAAATGCAATTCGCTTCACTTAAAGAGAAAAATTGCATATTCATAAATTTAGCTTTGAAGCTCAACAGCTTTTAGAACTGTAAACTTGACTTTGAAAATTTGCAATATTTTGCTGTTGCTTTTGTTTTTGCCTTTTTCTCAATTTCTATTTAAGCTGCAAGCGCGCGTAGAACAAGTTTGCCATTTGTGTGTATGTATGTGTGAGTGTATGTATTTCTGCCGCTTTAAATGAGAGAGCGCTAGATTACTCTCGTATAATACGAGTCGTATACTCTCTCACTTAAACTACTCTCTCAGCTCAACTTCGTTAGAGCTGTGCTCGTGCCGGTATGCAGAGCTCGATCAACCACAATTACTGAGAGCAGATTGTGGGCAATAAACAACGAGCTCTTCGTGTACGTGACACGCTCACATCACCCGTTGAGTCGCGCTCCAAGCATAAATACGAATGCACCACTGTCAGTTGCTTCATTTGAAGACGAGTCGTTGTTGAGAGCGCATCGTTCACGCGTTTCATTTAATTGTGTTTGTCAGTGTTGGTGAGGAATTTTAACTGTGGGTGTGAAATGTGAGACGAGCTTTTTGCCTTATGAACTGGAAGAGAAACACGATTTGAATGCAAACAAACAAACCGACACAAAAACAAATAAAACGAAATTAGTAAAGCTTGTTTTACAATTTAGTTTAATTAAGTGCGAAAACAAAGATATTGGGAGCAAAGAAAGTTTTCTTTTAAAATCGAGTCAAAATAGAAAGTCTGGCAGCGCGGATTACACAAACAGCGCGAGCAGCAGAGCTAACGGTGTGCAATTGACACAGCTGACCACCGCTTGGGATCAAAGGCAAGCAGGCAACCTTTGCCATAGCGAATAAACAACAACAACTACAATGATGATGGCGATGAGTGGTACCAGACTGATTTTGGTCAGCTGCCTGCTTAGCGCAATAGCCATCCAAATGGGCGCTGCCTCGGCCATTCCCATTTGGGAGTTTTTGTCGCGTAACGAAAAGGTAAATTCAACATATGATATGCCATATACATTAGAGATATAAACAGATTCCAAATTGAACTTAAGCCGCTACTCATTTGCATACAATCATACGCACACACACACGAATATACATCGATCTGTATTTATTGTAATCATAAGCATTACGCATACGCCACGTTCGCTCCAGTTATAATGACAATGCTAAGGTGTTTGGGCGTCCTTGGCATTGGACAGATCTGCCAAAAAATAAAAGAAAAGAAACTAGCACAATTTTTGCGCACATTATCCATATTTTTATGAGATCTCAATTTTTCGATGATTTTTGTCAATGAGCATCATAAATAGCGTTGCCTTAATTACTATGCATATTTCTGCACATAATTAGCTGTAGTGTGTGTAAGTTTTTAACGGCTCTTTTTGTTATGTCTTTCGTTTCCACACCGATATTTGACTGCTTTTATTTCATTTTTTTTTCCTTATTGAATTTTGAATCAGTTTTGAATGCTGAATATGCATATGGATAACAGACATAAAGACTACGCTATTTGCGTCTCATTTGCATAACTGTACCGCAAGACCAACTCTAACAACAACAACAACAAATAGCTGAATCACAATTTAAACAATAAATACTGAAGATAATAATAGAAATATAAAAATATGATCCAACAACAACAGAAGCCGCTGCTGCTGCCACTTTACTATATGTATATATATGAATTTATGTATATCAGAATATCGGCATTAGCCATCCTTGACATAAATAATGAGACTCCATTGCCTGATCTTGACATTGTCAACCTTATCAATTGTAGAGCATCTGTAAAAGCGTTTGCTTTACTTTTGACTTAAAATTTTCTCAAAAATATTTTTAAACAAATATTGAGCTCTGGCTCGGGCTAGTCTGCCTTGTTGCCTCGTATATTGATTGGTTTGCTGTTTGCTCAAGTCTTTGCAAATATATACATACATATATACACTAATGCCGGTTTCATCAGAAAAAGCTCTAGACTTTTATGGAAGTGACCAAACGGAAATTTAGAAAGGCAGGTTTTTTCGTTTTGTGTTTATTTTTGTTGGCTTAAAACATAAAGCGATTCACTTAACGTTTGTATATCACTGGCACATACATAAATATATCTGCTTGCCTGACTAGATATGTTATTTAGCTGACTTAGAAACAAGATGAAGCATAAATGCTGAGATAAGACAAGTTTTTGATCAGACATAGTCTTTGGGAAATAGCCTTTCTAAAGAGGATTCGAGCTAATCAGAAGAGCTTACGATCTAATGCGAGTCTTTAAATATTCAACTCCTATATATTTAGCTTGAAAAATCGAAAAAATACTGTTTTATTTTCAAATTTCAATTACATTAAAATTATAATAAAGCAAATTAAAGATTAATATTTTTTCTTAAGTATAATCGATTGTCACTATAGAGTCACTAAATTTATATATATATATATTTTTTTTTTCTTTTTTTTTTTTTTTTTTTTTTTTTTGTATTATTAAATAATCAAACATTATTTATACAATTAAATTAAAAGCAGAAAATCAGTATGAGTATTTAAAGGGTCCTAATTTAGTCATTAGTTTATTAACTAAGAACTTGAAATGGGAGTTTCTATTTAGCACTAACCACGTACTCTTATGTATTTAGCTATCTTTTAACAATTTAAGTGAACTGTTCAACAATAAAGCATGAACATTTGGCATAAATGACAGCAGGCATTTGTTAACATAATGAAAAGTAATTACCAAAATGAACAATAAAACCAAATGAGCTGCATTCAAGCCGCGCCGAGTCAAGCCAAGCGCAACGATGAAAACAAGACAAACATTAAATTTCGTTTATGATAAAAAAAAAAGCAAAAAAAACCAAAACTATTTTCATTTACATTTACATTTCGAGTGAGGGGCGGGGTATATGAAACATAAAACAAATAATCAAAACAAAAAAAAAGTAACAAAATAATAATAAAAAAAAAAAATAAAAAGCTTTTCACTTTTTTTGCGCAACAAAGCGTGACAACGAAGGCGTCTGTCTCCCCTCGCTGAGTGAGTGACTGGCTGTGGGGTTGGGGGAAGCTTGGACTTAGGTGGCATCCAATGGAAGTGTTGGCAGTTCGGTGCTCGTTACACGCTCGTAAACAGTTAATGAACTCCGAAATGTTGGAAAAAAAAAAAACAAATTTATTAGTACACCCTAGTATGTATGCATATTATTCATATTGAGCTCTATCCAAGAGCCAGATCTTTTCCCATTTCGCTTAGTCATGTTGTAGATCCTATTAAAAGTTTGTGAATTTGGCAGCGCATCGCACGCGAACTGCGCCTTAAAAACTCACCTCAGCTTTATATTGTTATTGCTATTTCGTATTCTAAGCCACTTTATATAATAGTTGGAATAGAACAATGGAGCCAGCGCTTGCTTTTGTAAGGCGATACGAGACGATAGCAGCAGGTATAGAGGTATTATATGTACATATGTCCGTACATCCGGCACCCGCATGTCCACTGACAAATGAGAAAATAATTTCCAAAAGCTAATTAATTGCAAAAAAAAAAAAAAAAAGAAAAAAATAATCAAAATTCTAAAACGCAATTTGCGCAAGTCAAAAAAACAAAACAGAATAACAAAATATTCACATTAGAAATTGCTAATTGGAATTTCAACTTTTACACGCGTATATGTGTAAAGGTATATATGTATTTATGTATATATATATGTCTATATATACTCATTACTACATTTATTCACCCAAATGCTTTTGTCGCCAAGTGAATTCAGCTAGCTGAAGTGCCTCTCTTTGCGATTCTGTTATATTTATAATTTCAGCTTATTTTTGTACTTTGCTATATCAGTTAACATTTTCTTAGCCATATAAAGGGTATCTTGAAGCTTAGTTTCACCTGCTTACATAGTCTAAATCTTAATTAAATGTTGTTTACCGTTGTGCGCATGCTTCGTCGCATCTCTAGCGCTTTCGATTTTCGATTGCAAAAAAAAAAAAAAAAAATCAAAAACAAAAACAAAACAAAAACACCGCCGGTAATTAAACAATGTTGTTTTTGTTGTTGTTTAACGTTTATTTATATATTTTCTTCGCGTTTCTTTTTTTGTGCCCTTAATGTTAAGGTGGCAACGCGTTTAGCCGGTTTGACCCGAACTTAAATAAATAAATAAATTATGTTCACATTACTTTTTTACGTAAAGTGTATTTATATATACATACATAAGTATATATGCATACATACTTATGTGTGCGAGCTTTATGTATGCAAAAAATGTAGCATCGTCATGATTATATATAGATTGTATATACACACATACATACATACATATTATTATGAACGGTATCAACTTATCCATTGGTAATGGCAATCATGTTGTGCGGGTCTTTTATCTTTTCCATATTTTTCTTTTCGGGCTCGAACGTTTCTCTTTTAGGTTTTGTAAACCCTTTTTACTTGTTTTGCTATCTTTTTTGTGTTGTTTGTCTCAGTTTTTTTTTTTTTTTTGGTTGCTCGTTTCATAATAGCATAAACTGTGCAGATCAGCAGGTTATTGAACCAGACATCAGGCATTAAACTAAATCTTCATAAAAATTAAGAAAAACAAAAACCCCAAAAATAAATTAGTAAATATTTCATTAGGAATTCCGTATAGGCTCAAGCCTGAGCAATATTTGTGGTTTTCTATATTAGAAAAGTTGTTCAATTCAAGTTTATTTATATATTTATTTGTTTACAACAGGTGCGAAGTTCCTTGTCTTTATGCTAAGTTAACATAACTCTCTACTATTTTTAGAATATGATTTTTTACTGATCATTATTCATAAGGGGGCTTTAAGGTCAAGTGCGCTTCTAACTGAATCGAAAACTTGTTCAATTAATTTTTGATGCCCGCTCACCCAGTAGCAAGGGTAAATTGGTTTTGCATAAACTAAGATCACAAATTACAGATCTATAGACTAGGGCGTAGCAAGGCGCTTCTTCTCCACAGCTTCATGGTAGCAGCTTCACAATAGTATTTGGTCATATTTGCTTCTCTAATGCATTTGTTTCTTAACGAGTATATAACTGTTAGTAACACCCGTTCTGCAACATTCTATTGCGTTTCCATGGCATATTTCAGAGCTGAGCTTTCCCACACATGCATCCTCCTCGAAATATGCATAAATACTATGCATTTTCATAACAAATTTCAATTAGATATATTGGCTTGTTTGTTAGTCAATTAATTGCAATCGCTGTCAAGCTGTAAATCATTGAGCTGCGTTGTTCATAAATAAACAAAATCGGACAGCCTTATCTCTGCTTTATAAGCCGACTTTTAATAAAGTTAAGATCTGGCATATATAATATAATATATTTATTATATGTGACTTTGACTACACCCGCCTTCAATTTAGCTTTTTTTTTTATATTTTTGAAATTCTGACTAATTATTTGTGTCAGGGACTGGACGATTAAAAAAGAGGCACATAAATCAGATAATTTTTAATGTGGAATTTTTTTGTTTATATGTGCATATAAATGTATATATGAACCGAGCCTACAGGCTTTTATATACATATATTGTATATTTGGTTTAGGTAAATTAAGTAATTTGTGTTGCACACGATTGGCCAGGCAAACAAACAGCATTTGGCATAAAAAGTTATATACATACATACATACATATATACATATATATAGAAATGTATACAAATATATATACATACTTACACATACACCTACATAAATCTCGGCTCGAATTGCATTTTACAGTTTGCACACGTTTTGTGGTCAATAAACATATGCGCTACAGGTTGTTGCCTTTGTTGTTGCTATTGTTTGTGGGCTTAACGGTAATTTGTTATTTGAGACAGCGTTTTGTGCATATCGAGCATATCATTATGCAAACAGCGTTAAATTGTACAACTCGAAATATATAGCCAAGAGAGCCCAGCCAGCCAAGCTAAGCCATGTCAAGCCAAGCCAAGACTTAAGAAGTAAAGTCGCAGCACAATTGAAAGCCAATGCAAATGCATAATTCGTTTTGATGTGTAACCAGATCAAGGTGCAATATATAAGAATTATATACGGACATATAAATGTATATAAATATATAAAAATATACATACAAACAGACCTACATTACGTATAAACAAAGCATATTCTATCACAAGTTTGGTTTCGGTTTCAGCTGGCGAAAAGAATTCTAATTGCTGGAAGAAACCCTCATGAATTCAATGATTAATGAGAGAAAAATAATAATATTCATGAAATTAATAATAACTCTCAGATTTAACAAAAAGAACTCTTGAAATATATATGAGAAAAATACTATATAATGCTATGGAAGAAATGTAATGAGAGATTAACAGCCATATGTAGATTAAAGGGTAGCAGAATGAATATAAATTGAAATATATGAATGATTTTATATTTAAATTCTTATAAAGACAAAATTTCTAGAATCCCATTCCTAAAAATTACTTATTCAAATCAATCTCTGCTGCTAAACCACAAACAAAATCATAAAATAAACATAAACAATATTTTAATTATTTCCAGTTAACTCTTAAAGCTCATGTATTTTCCCTGTAACGACTTTAATTTAAATTCTTTTATATATGTATAAGCTATAAATATTCATGTACATATACATACACACATACAAGTATACATATAGGTTAATAAATTTGAACACACACCTTTTGGGACTTTCTTTGTCTGTGCTTAAATTCGCAATAAACTAAGCGTAGCTGCTAATAAATTAGAAATGCCGGATTTGGGAGTTTCTACATTTAATTATCGCTGAGCGTTCCATTTGATTAGCATGGCTGTCGCGTAAGCCGTACCCCGCTTTACGTCATTTTAATCTCGGCGTAGTATGTGTCATCCGGCGTAGAACATTCGGCTCAGACAACGCTTCGCTGAGCGCGCAGAATAGCCAAAGCCACAAGTACACAAACAAACAAACAAATACAGATGCATGCATGCATACATATATAGCTAGACTGCTTTGGCTGCTGAACCGTAAAGAGAAACACAACAACAAAGAAGTGGAGCAGCGCAACCCTTGCTCCCGCAGCCTCTCCCGCTCACTCCTCCACAGCATTGCATAATGCGCGACACACATTTTGAAATGCATTTCATTTGTGCGCATCACTCACACGCACTGTTGCCTAAGGCACTCGTTGCTTAATGCTGTCTCTAATCTAACCCGCTCTCTTTCTGTCTCCCTCTCTCTCTCTCTCTCGCTGTCGCCTCCTCATCTCTCTCCCGATGGGCAGATGTCTTACTTGTACTCGACGTTCGCGCAGCTGGTTAGCGTGCACTGCAAGACGACGGTGGGCGGCGGCTTACCTGTAAATCAGTGCAAGCACAATTTGCTCGGCTATGGCTATGAGAAATTGCAGACATTCTCTGATGGGCAACTGGAGGCGCTCGATCCGTACCAGCGCGATGCGAATGAGCTGAGTGAGTATTGCATATTTATGAATGCATCCAGATCGAATCATGGGAATCCGTTCGGTATGCACTTCCGCATGCGATAACAGCTGATGCTGCCGCTGCTGCTGCAGCTATTATATTTTTCTTATTTCTGGCAGCGAAACGTGTTTTCCACATTAATATACACAATATGCGATAGCGATAAGTGTACGTGGTTATTTGATTGTTGACTCTATTTATCTTTTTCCGTAGTCTGGGCATCGATTATGCGGGATCATCCCAGTGCTCAGCTGATAACGACACGCAAGCCACAGCCAATTCCAACGCCGCCCGCCTCCTCTCTGATCATACTCACACACCGGCAGCCGGCACAGAATCCACTCTTCGAGAGCAGCGCCGGCAGCAGCGAGCATAAGCACAAGTATGCCATGGATATGGATATGGCCTATGGCTATGGAGGGGAGCAGCCGTCTGGAGCAGCAAGTGAGCTGCCCGTTGCCGCCGCCTTGACGGCTGAGCCGCCCCAAAGGTATCTGAGTGGGCCACTGGTGATGCGCCTGCGACCCGATGGCACGCCCGTCGAGGAGGATAAGCATCGTCCACTGCCACGTGACGATGATCTGGAAACGTATCGCATGGCCAACAACAGCAACCTGCCCAGGCCAAACAGACATCGCAAGATCGCCACCATCAGCGCACTCAAGCAGCAACACTTTGCGGCCATTGCTCTGCAGCGCGAGCTGCAGCCACCGCATCCCCAACAGGTGCGGCGACAGTTCCGCCAGGCACAGGTGAGCCCCGGCTACTACTACAGCAAGGGGCAGGCGTAAATGTGGCGAAGCGTTTTCTTTTGAACATGTACTAGATCGTAGCTAATCCTAAGACATAATATGATTGAGTGTGTCCGGGTGTCTGAAAGAGTTATGAATGTGATATATATATTATATACGAGGGTGGTCCGAAAAATCGTTCACCTTAATACGAAGATAGAAATATAGAAAAATACAAAATTAATTTATTTTAATTAATACACATATGTTTTTGGTAAATGTCCATCCTCGTATTTTTGATCGTGCATGTATATTGTTATATGTATATTTATGTATGTATGTATGTGTATATATACATATCTATATGTATGTATATGGTTAGGTGTGTAGATGATTTTCCTACACTTAAGCCTTATTGAATTTCGTATTTGTACAATTTATATGACAGCGTTTAAGTTTTTCTATAATTTTATTTATTTTTGTGCATTAGTTTTAAGCTGAAATAGAGATTCTTATAAAATAAAACAGACAATTTAATAAAATTTCATATTTCGTATTTTTATTTGTGTAGTGGAACTTCAAACCAGTTTGATGCGATTATATATGCATTATTTGCATATATGCGAATATACTTAAGTTTATGCAATGAAAGTTGCGATAACAAAGCATCTCCAGCTATGTACGTGTGTATGTATATATGTATGTACATGGAATCCAGTTCCCTCTATGTGTGGGTATATATGTACATACTTATATACATATGTATACTCATCAACACGCGAGCGCCTCATTAACCCATATAAAAATATATGTACATACATATGTGTTTGCACTTTAAGCCGTACAATGAAAACAATGAAAATGTACTATAAAAAATGAGAATCCGGTTCTGAATCTCATTTGTCACTTGAAATGATGTCAATTCTGAAAAACCAGCAATTAGAATCGAATCTGTCAATTACAAAGTCTCATGTAATGCCAAAAAATCTGGTTTATCCACTTGGCCCCGAAGCGCTGAGAATTAAAAACAAAATTTAAAAACAGGAGCTTCTTACTGACAACGTATAAATAATATCTGTAATATCAATATGCTGATAACACAACAAATTATATTAAGCAGAATGCGCGTTCAAAGCGGCGGCGTTTCTGTGCAGTGTTGGACAATTTCGCAAGTTCGCCTCAGATAACTGCCATTCACGTTTCGAATCGACAAACAGCTGATTTTCCATTTTGATTCTGGCCACACTGAATTAATAATGCCATAATTCCCACGAATATAAAAATAACTTATTCGACTGCGATTCTATAAAAAATAACTTATCGAAGAATAGAAGTTAATATTTTATTATAACCCGGTGCCCACAAAGCTACCGATAAGGTTTGTACACAATTAGCATTAGTAATATCAATAATATTTGTCATGACGCAGCAAGCGGGGAAGCTAAGAAATTACATTTGACGATGAATCACAAAAAAATAGATAGCTAAGGAAGCATACAAGATAGTATCTGTATACCAGTAACAAATACCAAAACACAGTTCATTTATTCCCTCAGGTGTGTGAGGTTCAAAGTTGACAATTTATCGATCAACCTGTGTACTACTTGCCTGATTTCATCACCAATGCCAATTTCATTAGAATACGGGGAGTCCCCCTGCAAGTGTGCCACACTTAACGCGCAGTTGTAATCGTAAAAATTGTTTACAATTTCAGTGACAGAACGAACGTGAAGGCGAAATGGCTGAAGAAGATTCATTCGTTATTTTAGGCAGTTCGCCTTTGTCTTCGCTCTGCTCTCAAGGCGGTTCTCTATTAACCGATGCATTGGACAAAGAACCAACAGAAACCGCTGTAGAAGCTCAACAAAACCCAAACGTTAAAGTGGAAACACCAGCCATAATAAGTCAGCCGAGCCCAGTGCCTGAGCAAACAAATTCTACAGAAAACAGCTTACCCACAACTTTACCTTCTGGTCAAAGTTCTTTGGCAGCCAGCTTTTTGATGGGCGAGGTTCAGGCCGATGTGCTTAAGGTATTTATAACATATCGTAATATATACACATATATACTAACTTACTTTCTCCAAGCAGAACAGCATATACTCCCAGTTCCCCAGCTTTTGTTCTTTGCAAGCCCGCGCCGAGGATGTTGTCAAGCTACAGACAATGATGACCGAATACATGGCTTTGAAACGTATGTCCAGTGATTGTTCATTTTATATGCTTTAATTTAGTGCAAGCATCTAATGATGTGTTAACTATATTTATTAACTAGATTACTGCATATTTATATTTGTAAATATTATGAGCTGAGTAATCCTTCTCATACATTACATTAGGGGCTGATTCGTAAGGCCTGTCGTCATTGAGATCTGAACTAATTTACCAAATCTAAACATCTAAAACAACTATTTATACAGAGACCTTGGACAAAGTGAATCATACGATGCAAGAATATTATAAGATCACTCAGCAATGGCGAAACGAAGCGGCTGCTCGAGAGCAACAGTATCAGGTGCAACTGCAGCAATGCCAAGCGCAGATCGAGAAGTTAACTGTGAAAAACCAAGAGTTAAAAAAGGAACTGGAGAGTAATTTGGAGCAAATGCGGCTGTCTGAGGAGATGCATCAGAAAGAGCATGATGAGCTAAGGCAATGTGTTTCGGAGAAATCATCGCTGATTAGCAATATGGCTGTTGAAATTGAAAAATTACAGCAGCAGCAACTGGTGAGTCCCAAAGTTCATTTAATATAACAAACAAATATTAACATACTTCATAACTGTAATTCCTATCGCCTATTACGTTACTCAAGCTAAGATAAGATATACCTAATCATTAAGAATTTTGTATACATACATACATATGCATATATATTATTTGCGCTTTGTTTTGTTATGGATCTAATCACAATATAAACAATTTCAAAATTTGCAGCATTCTTACGAATTTGTCCCTGATGATGGAAGTGTGGCGCCTGTAAAATGTCTGAAGAGCGGTGATCAGGACAACAAAGTTAAGGATCTACAGCGACAAATGTCTGCACTGTTGGCAGAGAACTTAGAATTTAAGGACATGGTGAGTACTCTTTATAAAAACAAATCATTTTCGTATTCAATGACTTACATACCTTACAGAAAAAGACGTATATCGAGGAAATAGATTGCCTCAAGGTTAACTTGACCAGTGCTGAGGAGCTAATAAGAGCCATGAATGCAGACGTGAAGGCACTGAAAGCAAATGACGCACAAAAGGATGAACAGATTACACACTTGAAAACACAGATTGAAATCTATCGACGGGACTTTGAAATGGAGCGCGCTGATCGCGAAAAGAATGCTAGCGAAAAGGAGCAATATCTTATGGATTTACGTGCACTACAACGCCGCAACCAGGAACTAATCGAAGCATTAGCTGAAGCACAAAAGCCTAACAAGCTTAGCTGTGGACCATCAAAGTTAGGAGCCAGCAGCAATAGCTTACGACCCGAGCAGAGACCAGTAAGAGTATGCAACCATAATGAATATATATGTATGTACTAAATAATACTAATTCACTGTCATTTTGTTCAGGTCCTAGATCCAACAGGCGCCGCAGCGAAGACAGCGGAGTCGGCATTGCGATGTCCGATTTGCTCAAAGCCCTTTTACGCTTTAACTGTTTTGCAAAGTCATGTTAATGATTGTTTGGATAAGAATTAAATATTACGTAGTAGCTCATATGTTAAATATTATTTATTATAAGCACAGCAATTATAAAATTATTATATTAACAGATATACACATACATTACAAGTTTGGCATAGTTTAAGGGAGACGTCAGAGTTTACTTTGTATTGGCGGCATATCCAGCGACCAGACTCGACAGACTTCTTGGTTCGCGACAAGATTGTTTAGTACACTGACATCTGATAGATTTAAAAAACAAACAAGAGGGGAATATATTTTCATATACATTTACATATACACATATTGCTTGCATACGCACCATTCGTCGTGGCAAATTCGTGTAACGTTCGTCGTATATCGTATGTCGGTATAGCTGTATTTATATTTGGGTAGACAATATCATCATGTTTTATGTTAGATACACAAACGCCGAGAATGCAGCCGTTCTGATCAAACATTGGGCCGCCACTCTGGCCAGACTGCACGCTGCCATCAGACATAATGGCGCCCCGATCGCACTTGATAATACGCCCTTGGAATATGGAGGGATTGAAGTCGTACTTGAAGTTGAAGTTAACATAGTATGGAAATCCAGCATTATACACCGTCTGTCCCAATGTGGCGCGATTACGTGCTATGCGTACACAGTAATCCCTAGGAATATCTGCGGGTGTGGTGAGCAATGCCAAGTCGTAGGGGCGATTCTCATCTGGATTGCACCAAATGACATCAGAGGAGAATTCTCGATCGAATGCTCGGCACTGTACTACTGAATTTAGCTGAAAATAATTTGATAACACATAACATATCAGTTTTATAATATAGTATATATATATTTACCTTGCCAACAACATGCGCGCAGGTAAGAATAAAACATTTGTCGTGGACTCTAATGTAAGTGCCGGTACCTTGGTGGGAAGCCGACTCAATCACCACAATCGAACGCTCCCCTTTAATTGGGAAGAAAAACAGCTGTAATAAATGCATGTGTATATTGTATTAAACCACTACATACACGCGAAATTCGACGTTTCCCGTGGCAAAGTAAGAATGGTAATGCGCGTGCCCAGCTGCGCCATAAAATCCCTGACAAGATAACCAAAATTGGCAGCCAAAATCAGATTGACGTTCTCCTGCTGTCGCTGGAATGATGTGCATACGATGATGCCTATAAGTCGGCTGAAATGCAGGGACGTCAACAGTGACTGTCTAAATGTGAGTGAATGAATATCTGGAACACCTACAGCTTGTTGTTGAATACAGCGGCTCCCTCACAACCAAGAGGCAAAGCATTTGATAGGCCAAACAGAGAATTGCCTAATACATTGCACACTTTGCCAATGCTAATGGTTTTGTAGAAGTTCTCCATGCCGAAGGGCGAACACATGACCAGAACATCGTCCAGCGTGTGAATAGGCTGCAGATACCGCAAATAGCTGGAAATGTGCTGAATGAAGCGCTTGAAGGATTCACGTTCCATCAACTTCCTCATTGTCAGCACGAGAAAACTAGAGCGCAGCACATTCTGCTCATCGGAGTCGGCATTCCTCAATATCTTGTGCAGACTACGCGACACTTCTGCAGCGCAAAATACATACAAAGGTTGAGCCGTGTAGCGGGTGAGAATGTTTGCCGGATGGGCCGAATTTTGCTGTATACTGCGATCGGGCACTGGACGTCGATGTCGATCAAAGGTCACCAGATAATTTAATCCGCGTAGTAGTTTTCCCTCACGACACTGTACGTCCTGTGCATCGACCAGTTTGCACTGCTGCAGGCTATGAATGAGTCTCTCCCCTGTATCCGACTGGCGAGCGAAGGACTGCAGAATGTTGGCGCAGCTAATTATAATCTCATTGTTGATTATAACTGCTGATTGCTTCACTGTCTCTTTGGCAGACTGATTGCTGACCTCCAGCAGCGCATGCCGTATTTTTAACAACATTTCTAACAATTATAAACAAAAAGCACTCAGCAGCTGCAGCACAAAAAAAAACAGTTAATTATCACATTTCTTTGTTTTCCAAAACAAACAAACGCAATACACACACACACTTATGATCTCCGCAAGCAAAAAAGGTCGCGCTCGAACGGTCGTATAAGAGAGCAACGCCATATTTGCGGCGATAAATGTACGACAGTGACGTCACACTGCTAAAAAATACCAACTTGTAACTCAAAGCAACAGTGCAACAGCTGTTGCCAATCAGCTGTAGCTGTGAGTAGCCAAACATTCCGCATAACCTCAAGTTCCATTTGCTGGTGCAACATTACTTTATATCAATGATAAGTTTTGCATAATGTTCTCATTAAAACTCCGTATGCTACAGCCGCTGCACAGCAGCTGCTGCAATTTTAAGCGTAATTTCACACACAAAAACCTGCTGGAGCTGTCAGATCGAGGCTTCTTTCAGAGCATTTTCCCGGACACAGCAGCGTAAGTTAAAATGTTGATTTTCAAATGCTGAAATATTGTATGAAAATTTGTTTTGTTATAGACCAAGGATAAAGCAGCTCTTCACGAAATCATCACAAAGCATTTATGCTGGGTTTGATCCCACTGCAGACAGCCTGCATGTTGGAAACTTGCTCGTGATTATGGGACTCTTGCACTGCCAGCGAGCCGGTCACAAACCGATTGCGCTTGTTGGAGGAGCCACTGGTCTTATTGGTGATCCGAGTGGACGTAAAACGGAGCGTAATCAGCTGGGGCAGTCTGTGATAGAAACAAATTTGCAAGCCATTGAGGGACAGTTGCGTAGAGTATTCAAAAACCATGAGGATTGCCTTTGGGATACACGAAACAACAAGTCTCAACTGGCGCCACTTACGTGAGTAACATATTCTTATTTAAAAATTCAATTTTTTAATAATATAATATATATAATAATTGAATAGAATTGTTAACAATGCTGAGTGGTATGCAAATCTTAATCTGATCGACTTCATTGCCAACATGGGTCGACATTTTCGCATGGGATCAATGCTGTCGCGATCCTCCGTCCAAACGCGTTTGGAATCGGAGGATGGGATGAGCTTCACGGAGTTTACGTATCAAATCTTCCAGGCCTACGATTGGCTACATTTACTGCGTAAGCACAACTGTTGCTTCCAGATGGGCGGCTCCGATCAAATGGGCAATCTAATGACAGGTCACGAATTGATAAGCCGTGTGGAGCGCAATCGCGAAGTCTTTGGCTTGACCCTGCCCATAGTTACGAATGAGGAGGGGGATAAGTTCGGCAAATCTGCGGGGAATGCAGTATGGCTAGATGAAAGTAAGACATCGCCTTTTGCACTGTATCAATTCTTTTTGCGTATGCCCGACTCCGAGGTGGAGAAGCTCTTGAAACTATTCACCTTCATACCACTGGCAGAGGTCGACCAGCTCATGCGCGAGCATGCCAAAGAGCCAGAGAAACGTAAAGCCCAGACCCTGCTGGCTGAAGATGTCACCTTGCTGGTTCATGGCGGTAAATATAAGTAGATTTGCCTTTTTTATATATCTCTAATATCATTTTTCTCCCACAGAGCATGGATTAAAGCAAGCAGAGCGCGTTACCAATGCGCTCTACAAGGGCAACGTGGACGGCCTGGCCGAGTTGAACTATGAGGAAATCAAACAAACATTTCAGGGAGCTACTGTCGTTGATTTACTGACCGAACCGGGCATGTCCATACTACAACTGGCCATGAAAGCGAAGTGCTTCCCAACAGAATGTAAGTTAATTGAGAACATAAAATGCAAGTTTATGTAACTAAATTATTGTCTTCTAGCTGATGCCGTTCGTATCATCAGTGCTGGGGGCTTCTACATTAACCAAAAACGTGTGCAGAACATTGCAGAAGTTATAACAACCGGCATTCACATACTCCGTAATGGCGTATCCTTATTGCGCGTTGGTAAGCGCAACTTTTACATAGTGCGTTGGCAATAGTGAGGAATGTACACAATTGTTGAATAATTATTTAATAATTAAGTTATAATATTTTAATTACGAGTCTTCAACTAAGTATTTACATTTTTGGCTTGGGCTTGCGCCAGCGCTTGCGCGCCAACAAATCCTTAGCCTTTTCTTTCTTCAGATCCTTGTCGTAGAACTTTCCACTCTTTGTGAATGTCTTCTGCTCGTTACGCATCTCGGCCAGCTTGCGATTCTTCTGTTTGATAATGTTCTTCTTGTTGGCTGACTTCTTTTTGCCTGCCTCCGATATTTGCACCTTGATTTTTCTTCCCTGCAGCTCTGTATTGTGCAATCGAAAACCTTGCTTGAAACCCATTAAGTCTTCCATTTCCACAAAGGCAAAGCCTCCACGACGCTTTTTAGGGATGCGTATGGATTTGACTGCACCAGCCACTGAAAAGTGCGACTCCAGGTCGTCCTTGGTCGTTTCAAAGTTCAGATTTGTTACATAGAGTACGTGTCTGTTCACCTTAGCTGCACCACGAAGCAAGCTATTTAATTGAGCCGTGCTTATATGCCCATCCTCATGGGGTTCTTCCGCTGACTCGGAGGCCTCACTCTCGGCTCCTGCACCATTGACGGCTTGATCCACATTTTCGTCATTCTCCTCATCTAGTTTAGCTTCGTCATCATCGCTACTTTCCGAATCGCTTGGATTTTTTGTAGTCTCTTTGTCCACATAAGTACCCTCGAAAATCTCCTTACGTTTCTCGTCATCGAAATTCCCCAACAGATCAGCGGAGTCATCATTGACTGTCCGCCGGACTCTCTTGGGCTTTACATGCACCTCCACGTCGTAATCACTGCCAGATTCGGAGTCGCCGTCATTACCGGCCATTGCGCTATGTTTTTATTAAACAAAAACAATTCTCAAGAACACTAAAACAACTTCAGCACGTGTGAAACGTTAGCATTCCCTGTGAATGGCTAATTTACATGCTTCCTCTTCTTCTTGAAGCATACAAAAAGAAAATAATCGCGGGAACTTAAAATTTTTTGATCTTAATTTAATAAACTTGTTTTATCATGTGTTATCACAATTGGCGCTGATGTGGTTTTCATATATATTTTGTTCTTAAACATATTAGTACCTTGTTAAATATATTTTATTTATTTCAAACCTGATACTGAGCTGTCTAATATGTCCAGTGCATTTGTAAAATGAAAGAATTGATAAAAAAAAACCGGTTGAGTTATATAAACATTATGCAAATATTAACATGATTTAATTAGGGTTTTTGATAATTAATAACTTATTCATTGTTAAAGTGATATTAATATATATGTAATTAACTGATCAAGCCATTAAATATTTGGTGTTTATTTTATTTTAATTTTAATTTTTTTTTTTTTTTAATAAAATTAAAGAAGGAAGAAATTTAATTTAAATGATTTCTTCTCTGATAGGGGACAAAACATTTAGCTATTCTATATGGCAAGAAGATAAATAACTCAATTGCATAGGAAATATTCTCTAACTGGCTGCACCGAAAATTTTTAGCTAATTAAAACAGATCAAGTTTATTTTAATTTATGCAAGTTGTTAGGCAAGTTGCTAAATGTCATCTGACTTTCGGATGTATATAAAGACGTAGCGGGATCGTAGCTTTCATTAGTTCTGTTTCGCAGTCTGCTAACCGACAACAAAATATCCTTCAACATGAAATTCGTGGTTAGTATCAATATTGATGATAATTAGAAATTTTGTTATAATACATAATTAAAATGTCTGCAGATAGTCTTCGCTTGCTTCTTGGCTCTTGCTTTCGCCGATGTTCCAGTTACTGTCAAGGAGTATAACGAAGTGAATCCCGATAGCTTCAAATACGAATGGGCTACTTCTGATGGCAGCAATATCCAACAGGATGGCGTTTTGAAGGACCCCCACACCATTCTTGTTAAAGGATCATACGAATACGTGTCGAAGGAAGGCAAGGTCATCAAGGTCACCTACACCGCTGATGAGAACGGCTACAAGCCCGTCATTATCCAACAGTAGATTAGCCGAAACGAATATGAAAACGAAATAAATGCCATGAACATCTGAAAAAATGATTTGTTTAAATTTTCGAGCGCAAGTTATTTGAATTATTGTGAATGGTATATCATGCTTCTTTTTGCTTGAGTAGTGCTGGTAAACACCCTAAAAAGTAAGGGTAAGAATTGTGCAGCACTGTTGCAATTGCTGCTCTTGCTCTTTTTTGCAAAATTGTTTAAACAACTTTACAAACTTTTGTGTTGGATAAACAAAAGTTGTATAACTGTAAAATACAGCATGGAATCGAAGGCTGCAGCAGCAGACTGTTCAGAAAACGACGATGCAGCAGCAGATGATCCTTCGATTGAGGCAACGGCTTTGCCGGCTGGAAAGGCAAGCACAGCGAAAGATGCAAAAGCAGAGCAAGGGGAAAAGGCAGAAGGCGAAGAGAAAATGTCTTTGGATGAAGATGATCACGATGAGCCATCGAAGGCGACCTCCGAATCTAGGGAATCGGAGAAGTCAGAAGCTACTGAACAGGACAAGAACATTGCCGAAATTACATCAGAAAAAACAGAAGAATCGTCAATCATGGAGCTTGATTCGACCAAACCGATTGAAACTGATTTGGATAGCAGCATTGAACTAATCAGTAGCCCAATTTCCGAGCAGTTGGAAGCCGCAGATAAAAATACCAAAGGCTCAACTGACGAAAGTGATGCAGTTAAGGAATGCGTTGGCCCTCTAATAGATTCTACTGATGCACCTAAGTCGACCGAAGATGACTTGGATAGCAGCATTGAATTAATTGAAAGTCCCGCATTAAAAGAACCATCCGAAACAGATAATATAAAAGACAGTAAGTCGGATAGCGACAGCAGCATTGAGCTGATTAGCAGTCCGAGGAATACGGAAGGCAACAATGAGGGGGAAACCGATTCCAAAACGGACGATAAAGAGAGTGCAAATAGTAATCCTGACAAAGATGACAAAGACAAAGAGGAAAGTGAAGATAAGCAAATTATCACCGAGCACATCACAGAATCAAAAACAAATACAGAAGATGCCACAATAGTAGGCGCTAAGTTCGATTCAGCTATGTCAACAAAAAGCACAAATGTAGAAGAAGAACCCCTATTAATGAAAGTTGCTGAGGAGCCACAGCAACCCGATGAATCAAGCAATGCACAAAAGGAATCCCTTGAAAATGAGCCCATGGAAACAGAGCCTAGTCAAGAAGTCGAAAGTAGCATTTTAGTCAAGCTACGCGAAGAGGATTATAAAGAAACAAAACCCGAGGGTGACTCGAAAGAATCCGTTGACTATGAGGCGGATAACGAAATCTACTACAAGAAGGATTGCATCAACTGCAATTGCGAAAAGCTGCACAAGCAATACGTGCGCGCTAGCTTGGCAGCTCTCAACTACTACAAGGTGCCTAGGAAAGCCCATAAGAGACAGTACATATGCATGGGTTGCTATGACACAGCCATGGACATGTATGAGGTGGGTAGTCCAACATAAATGTGAAACGAAATATCTAATATATACTGAATTATTTAGGACTATGCGGGTCACTTAGTGGCCAAGCAACCACTGCTGTTGCGTACCTTCAACCAGAATCATGCGGACTTTGTAGCACTTGACAGTAGTGATGAGGAGGAAGACGATGATGAGCAGAGTAAGTGTGAACATATATCTTTATAAAAAAAGCTGATATCTTATATTCCAAGCGCAGGCAAGCCCGAGTTCTCAGCAAATGATTTGCAGCTAATTGAGAACGAGTTAGAGGATGCAATAAAAACTGTTATAAATAGAGTGGACCTGGACGACCAAATGGCTTGGTCGAAGAGCATACTTCAGGCAAAATCGCAGCGCATAGGCCAGGAAATCGAGATGGTCAATGACGAGCTTTGCAAGTTGCAAAATATGGCAGACAAGATGCACTTTGCTCTGTACAGTTCATGTCAAGTGGTTCACAAGCATTTGCCGCCGCTTGACCTGTACCACAACATGAACGATTATGTAGTGAGTACAAGAAAGAAATAATTAAATATTCATTTCTATATATATGCATTATATTTTGCAGCAAGTGCCACCCGCTGGTGAGATAGAACGTCCACCCATTCAGCTGAACGAGACCTACTACGCTGTGAAGAACAAAGCAATTGCCAGTTGGGTCTCAGTCAAAGTGATTGAGTTCACGGAGAGCTCTACGGTGGGCGGCAACGTCATTAAAAGCTATAAGATTAAATATCTAAATACGCCATATCAAATGGTTAAAACGGTAACGGCTAAACATTTGGCCTACTTTGAGCCGCCCCCAGTACGCCTAACGATAGGTGAGATACCTATATATATATTATATCTGAGACTTTCTAATATTCACTTTCATTTGTCAACAGGCACTCGTGTTATAGCCTACTTCAATGGCAGCACTTTGTCGCGCGGCAAAGAAAAAGGTGTCGTTCCCAGCGCATTCTATCCGGGCATCATAGCGGAACCCTTGAAGCAGGCCAATCGCTTTAGATATCTAATATTCTACGATGACGGCTACACACAGTATGTGCAGCATAACGATGTGCGCTTGGTTTGCATGGCGTCAGAAAAAGTGTGGGAGGATGTGCATCCAGGCTCACGTGACTTTATACAAAAATATGTGGAGAAATATTCTGTCGATAGACCTATGGTGCAGTGCACCCGTGGCCAGAATATGAACACTGAATCCAATGGCACCTGGTTGTATGCGCGAGTGATTGACATTGATTGTAGTCTGGTGCAGATGCAGTTCGACGATGACAAGAATCATACTGAGTGGATCTATCGCGGTTCGCTACGTCTAGGCCCTGTCTTCAAAGAAACGCAAAACGCCTTAAATAGCGCCAATGCCATGCAACAGCATCGTGTTCCACGCGTGAGTTTCCCTATATATTAAAGACTGCTACTCATATTAACTATTAATATTGTCGATTCTCTATTAAGCGCACCGAGCCCTTCATACGCTACACCAAGGAAATGGAGACAAGCAGCAGACAGGTTAATCAGCAAATGCGCGCCATTGCCCGGAAGAGCAGCTCCGCACCACAGAACGTAAATATGTCATCATCGTCATCTTCTGCAGCGAGTGCTTCCAATGCTGCTGCTGCAGCTGCAGCCCGGAATACTGTTCGACATTTGAACAACTCGACCATCTATGTGGATGACGAAAATCGGCCCAAGGGTCACGTCGTGTATTTCACGGCCAAACGCAATCTGCCACCTAAGATGTATACGCCACATGAATGTACGCCGGCCTGTCTGTTCAAGATCGTTCATCGCCTGGATAGCTACAGTCCGTTGGCCAAGCCATTGCTCTCTGGTTGGGAACGTTTAGTATTTAAGCAGAAGGCCAAGCGCAATGTGGTCTATCGCGGGCCTTGTGGCAAGAGTTTTCGTAATCTGGCCGAAGTGCACAAATATCTGCGTGCCACCGATAATGTACTAAACGTGGAAAACTTTGATTTTACACCTGATCTACGTTGTTTGGCGGAGTACTCCATAGATCCCACAATTGTTAAAGAAGCAGACATTTCGAAGGGTCAAGAAAAAATGGCCATACCACTCGTTAACTATTATGACAACACATTGCCACCGCCATGTACTTATGCCAAACAGCGCATACCGACAGAGGGCGTGCATCTTAATCTCGACGAGGAGTTCCTGGTGGGCTGCGATTGTGAGGATGATTGCTCGGTAAGTAGGCCTGAGCTGCCTTCCCAGAAACCAACTAATTGCCTTCCTTTCAGGACAAATCAAAATGCGCCTGCTGGCAGCTGACAATTGCGGGGGTCCGCTACTGCAATCCCAACAAGCCGATCGAAGAGATTGGCTATCAATACAAACGTCTGCACGAGCATGTGCCCACTGGAATTTATGAATGTAACTCGCGTTGTAAATGCAAAAAGAACTGCTTAAACCGTGTGGTCCAACATTCGCTAGAAATGAAGCTGCAGGTGTTCAAGACCTCGAATCGAGGCTGGGGTCTACGGTGCGTCAACGATATACCGAAAGGTGCATTCATTTGCATTTATGCCGGTCACTTGCTAACCGAAACTATGGCCAACGAAGGTGGCTTGGATGCTGGTGACGAGTATTTTGCCGATTTGGACTACATTGAGGTGGCCGAGCAGTTGAAAGAGGGCTACGAATCGGATGTTGAGCACTCACCGGCGGAAGAGGAAGAAGACACTTATGTGCCAGATCCTGAGGATGATGCGGATTTCATGCCCGCTAAGTATTATCAACCTCGCAAAAAGGATAAACTACGAGTCTCCCGCAGCCACTCCACCCAATCCACGGAGCAGGACTCACAGGAGAGGGCTGTGATTAACTTCAACCCGAATGCAGACCTGGACGAAACAGTACGAGAGAACTCGGTGCGTCGACTCTTTGGCAGAGATGAGGCACCCTACATAATGGATGCCAAAACAACTGGCAATTTGGGGCGCTACTTTAATGTGAGTGCATGCGTAACGCTCGCTGCCATAATCTTTAACTAAACGCATATTTAATTCGTTTGCAGCATTCGTGTGCGCCAAATTTGTTTGTGCAGAACGTGTTCGTGGACACGCACGATCTACGTTTTCCCTGGGTGGCTTTCTTCTCGGCCAACCACATACGCTCCGGCACCGAACTGACTTGGAATTACAACTACGAGGTGGGCGTGGTACCTGGCAAAGTGCTTTATTGTCAATGCGGAGCAACTAACTGTCGAATACGATTACTTTAATTATGTATACCTATATATGTATTTGTAGATGACTGCACCTAGTAGTTAACAAGTTAAACACAAAAACGATTAATATATATAATTAAATCTATAAAATCTTGAAAACATATTTTTCCCGAAATGTATTTTTAAATATTTGGTTCGTTAGGCTTGTATTTTTATTTAATGCAATTCGCCTCAAACTGTATGGCTTGCAGCCCTGGTATCAGGGTTAGTAAACGAGTTGCCTAATGGTGTAGAGACGCTGCCCAACACTAGTTAGAGGCCGATGCTGAAAAAGGCAAAAGCAAAAAATTAAATTTCATGTGTGTAATAAAATTGAAGCCGTAATGTGCTCAATTGCAACACTATAACTGTTCAAGTTGTACGTGCAACTCGCGGCGCTTAAAAATTAAGGAGCGTGGCCACCGTACAACCGCACACACATTATAAAAGCGAGTTCCGCCCTCGCTTACCCTTACGCCAATAAGAGAGAAAAAAATCGATTTTGTGATAGTGATAACAGCGCTTACGCTTAAAACAACGCAGAGGCAGAGAGGCAAATTCCGTGGCTTTTCTGCATACTATTTGAGATCGAAGTGTGCACACAATATACACAAATCGGTGGCAATATGAATTTGGATTTTACTAAAGTGTGCGGCAAGCACAACCTCGTCTATGAGGCGTACTACAAACAGGTAACGACGAATCGTACGCTGGAATTTGTGTGCGGCGGGTGACTAACAACCCCCTTATTGATTTTTTTGCGCGCTTGTGCCCAATTTTTATTTTTATAGATTGACCCAAAGGGCACTGGTGCCATTGAGGCCATGACGGCCGCTAAGTTCTTGAAGAAGTCAGGCTTAAGCGATGTGGTGCTCAGCCGCATATGGGATCTATCCGATCCGAATGGCAAGGGTTTCCTGGACAAGCCAGGATTTTTTGTTGCTCTCAAACTAGTGTCACTCTCTCAGGCGGGCCAGGTGGCCAATATGAACAACATCTACATGGATACGGTGAATCCACCGAAAGTGGTAAAATTGTTACACAACTGCCAGCGAAGAAAAACCAATACCTAATCTGTGTCACATGCTTTCCAGGGTGAAATACCAAAGGCCCTACCTACTCGCATACAGACGGTGCCAGTTGCCGGTGCAGGTGCCCCAAGTGGGGACTGGAGTATCAGTGTCATCGATCGACTCAAGTATGAGCAACTGTTTGAATCGCTAAATCCGCAGAACGGCATGCTACCGGGCAACAAAGTAAAAGGAGTGTTGATGGATTCTAAGCTGCCCATGAGCATACTGGGCACTATCTGGGATCTTGCTGATCAGGACAAGGATGGCAATTTGGATAAGCACGAGTTTATTGTCGCAATGCATCTCGTTTATCAGACACTCCAGAAGCGCACAGTGCCCAGTGTGTTGCCACCAGAACTTCGAAAGGCACCCAAGCCTGCGATGCCACCGCCACCAGCTGTTGCTGGAGTTAATGCTCCAATGCCACGCGCGCCCAGTGGTGAGGGCTTTGGCGATGGTGGCTTTGTGGCCAACTTTCCTAAAGATATTGCGCCGCCGGCAGCTATACCACCATTGCCCGTTGCTGTGCCGCCCATGACACGCATTCCACCAGTGGGAGCAGTTAGCGTACAGCCACTGATACAAACTGATCCACTAATACCCATTGGAGCACCACCGTCGGTGACGGCCAACGCTGATTGGGTGGTCAGTCCAGTCGAACTACTAAGATTTGAGGAAATATTCCGACAATCCGATTTGGACAAGGATGGCTTGGTTTCTGGACTCGAAGTGAAAGACATATTCATTAAATCGGGTATACCACAACGCACTCTCGCAGACATTTGGTAAGCAGCGCAATGTAATTTCTAAAAGATCTCAAATTAATACATTTATCCATTATTTCTTTAAAAGGGCACTGTGCGACACCAATCAATCGGGCAAGCTGACCGTGGAGCAATTCGCATTGGCCATGTGGCTTGTGGAGCGTAAACAGCGAGGCGTTGATCCGCCTCAAGTGCTAACGGCTAATATGGTGCCACCGTCAATGCGTTCAATTGTGTCTGGTGTGGAAGTGCAGCCGCAGGAGACAAAGCCGACATACTCAAACCCCGAGTTGGAGATGATATCCAAAGAGATCGAAGAACTGGCACGCGAGCGGCGTGCCCTAGAAACGGAAATCGCACAAAAAGAGGCCGATGTGCGTATCAAGAATGGTGAAGTGCGAAGCCTACAGGTCGGTAACTCATAGAACACCACATACGTATGTATATATAGAGCTTCTTATAATGAAATTCGATTTGTTGCAGAGCGAATTGGATACCTTGACGGCTACGCTAAAGCAGTTGGAGAATCAACGTGGCGAGGCACAAAAACGTCTCGATGATCTGCAGGCTCAAGTAGTTATCGTTGCATGATCTGAAATTGATCTTAAATAGCTTGAATATTGGGTTTAACTGCTTTCCTTAATATGTGACTTTGATTTTCATTGGGTTTAATTTGAATGATTTCCATTTCCCTTTTCTTTATTATTTATGTTCCTCCACTGTTAACACAAATTGGTACGCAATTATTTTACCCAAATTATACATACTAAACTGGTGAATGCACTTAAAACATTATATTACCATACGTAACGTTAAGGTTACCCAAAATCTGGCCGTGTTGGCCTCTGTAAGTCTTGACATAACCCGCACCAGAAATCAGGTTTGTTTATTTATTATCGTTTGTGCTTTATGTTTGTGTGTTATGTTTCTGTGTTTATGTTTAATTTATTTTTATCTTACAAGAAATGAAGAGCAATGGCATTATATTTAACCTATGATTGTTCTGATTGTAGGTGACCAAGATACGGGATCAGTGTCACAAGCAAGAAGAGACCATCAACGAACAGGAGGGCGAATTGAATGCCAAGCGCTCGGAGCTGCAGAAACTCAAGGATGAGGAATCAGCACTACAAAAGGAATACGACAACAACAATCGAGAGCTATCGAAGCTAACAAAACATCTGCAGAATACACAGCTGCAGATTAGTTCTGTAATTATTTATAAATAGACTCTTAAAATTTGTGTATATTTGCAGCTTTAACCAATGTATTGTTGATTTTAGGTGCGCTCGATGGTCACCCAGCTGATGGAAACGCAGCGACAGATGACGGATGCATTGCTAATTTGTCGCGCTGCCATGGAGAATCAAAATGCTGAACTTGTCTCGGAATATCAGTTGAAAATTGAGCCAGACTTTGATGATGCCCGCAAAGTATTGCAGAAAGAAGTTGAAATGCCCAAAGATGATCCATTCCAGGAGAACAACAGCGGTGCTGCTAACAATGCTACCAATGGCTTCGACAACGATCCCTTCAGCGGGCAGGCTAGCAGCAAAGCCACGCCGGCTATCGGCGGCTTTGATGACAGCTTCAATATGAGCTCTGGCTTTGACAGTGGCTTCGATGCATTTGGCCAGAGCAGCGCCAGCGGATTTGGACAAACGCAACGCGATCCATTTGGTGGCGATGCGTTCGGTGCAAACAAATCAAATGCCATAACGCCAGAGGTGAGCTCTTCATGCTAATTTGTAAGATTAGATTAAAAATATTTATTGTATACGCAGCCTGGCAAAGATGATTTTGGCAGTGATCCGTTTGCGGCGCTGCACGCGCCCACGGGTCAGGGTCAGGTGCTTAGTCCCAATGCGCAACGTTCTGGCCCGCCACCCCGACCAGAATCACCTAGTCCAGCTTTACCACCAAAGAAATCCAAGGTTCCACCACCTCGACCAGCTCCACCACGCGCAGCACAGGTAAATTAATTTAAGTAATATAGTAATTTATTTGACAGACTAACAAATACTCTCAAATTTATAGCCTACCGGCGGCTTTGGCGCTGGCGGCGGCGGTGGAGGCGGAGGATTTGCTGACTTTGACGATTTTGACAATAAGGTTGGTAGCAAGTTTAATGTACGTTGGGATCGGTGGTAATGCATGCACATCGCACCGCCGCAATTATTAATTTGTTAAATAGTTGAAATTGTTTTCACACAATGTTAAGTTTTTGTTTGCATTAACATGGCATTATGTATGCATATATATATTAATATTTTACTACGATTCGATTATTTTCGTTATTAATTATTATCACTAACCCACCCTTCAATTATTTGTAGTTGTGTTAACTTATTCTTTGATTCACCTAAACGAAACCCCTTAACAAATAAAAAACATTCTGCACTCGAACATTTTATTTTTGGTTTAAGTAGAAATTTTAATTTAGTAATTTGACAATAGTTATATTGCTTATTGATTTGGGCAATAATGCAAATGCAAGAGGTACATATTCGATCCTTAAACACATTGCCTTAACTCTGCTGCCCGTACGAAACTAACTATTTGCTTTCATCTCTTGCAATTCTCTATTTTCAGTGAACATCTTAATAATAATCATATTTCAATAAATTCATATAAATATATATGTATACAGTTTATATATATATATATATAATATAATATTAACACGACACACACAGATAGACACAAACTCAGTCAGCAGTTGAGCCTAGCAACAAATTTGAAGCGTACAAAACCTAATTGCGTATACTATATAGACATTGCATATAGGACCCATATATCAGAGTTCGATCCGGCTGAGTATTCGTATTTGTATTACACACATGGCCGTTCAGCATACTCGCAGTTTTCATGCCTAATTAGATAAATGTACTAAATTCAATTCGAATCTGAAATCAATCAATTGATATATCAAAAACATAAGCAAAACAAAACGAAACCAAAAAGTAAAGTTATGTCGTGTTTAATGTAGTCAAAGTGTTTAAAGTTTAAATTTAACTAACGTCGCCACACTATGAAATGTTGTGCATTATTGTATTTAAATCATATTTACTTGAGATTTGCTTTCGTTTAAAGACCAAATAATCATATATACATTGCATACTATTATGGAGCATATTTCAGAAATTCTTAAATGCACGCCGAACCGTTTAGTTTGGATGAAATGCTAGTCTCGAAATGATTGATAGATTCATATATAACTCAATTAAGGAATTTAAATGCAAATTGTTGTTGTTTCTGCATATAATACTAAAGTTTATAGCAATTATACAAGACACACACATACATACATACACATATTTAATTGCATATATACAGCCTATGATCCACCATTAATATACATACATATATGCTCGAATTTCATTAGCCTGTAACTTCCAAGATGATTGCTTTACTATTGATTAAATAATTTTCCACAAATGGAAGTTACATCAATTGCTCGTGTACTCGAATTGCATTCCAACCGAAAGCTATATAGAATCAGCCGATTATAGAATCAAATTGTTAATACTTTTAAAAGACGCGTTGCCATCGACTAAGTGAAGTAGGAGCCATAGGATCGAATAACAATTGTTTTTCGTATGCACTCTGGATAATTGGTAAACGATAAATTATAGATAATCTAGTCCCACATCAGACTCTTGTTTGTACAATATGTTACGATATTTGTTTTGAGAGACATGCATACAATATATATATATACATGGAAATTATATATATATTTAGTACTATATACAACCACGAAACTGTTCACATACCGAAACCTAAAGCTTCCCGTACATTGATTTTAATGTTCAATACATAAATACTTATACATATAATGGGTACCCAAACTAACGTGTAACACCATCAAGTTTTGCATTATTAAACAAGAAAAATATCTAAATATGTTCGACATCATTAATAATAATAATAATTATAATAATAATGCATATAACAATTGAGTTATGATAAACAAAAATATAACCATAATGAGAGAATAAAGAAACATTTTTGTCGCATCCGGTTATATCAGCTTTGTTTCCTGCAGGTCTCCTTCCCCTACTTATCTTCTCCACAGCAGCTACACCCGAGTATATATATTATACTATATATATATAAAAGTTTAAAGTTTTTCATTTTATTATAATTTATGGTATTTGGTTTTAATTTGCCAATATTTGGTAAAGTTTGTCTAATTCATTGACTTAATAGTTTATTTTCTCTCTTCTTTTTTGTAAATTAATTTGATTTGTATTTATTTTTTCCTTCTACTCACAAAAACACACCGATTTGTTTGCTCATTTCCCACATCCACTGACACAGCTAAAAAACATTCCAATCGGTAATCCAAACACCACCACGCCCATACCGGCGCCTAATGCCACGCTGCTCGATAGCTTCTCGCTGTTTGATGACCCTCAAAGCCAGGGTAAGGCAGCCAGCACTAGTACACCAACACTGCCAACCCTGCACCCACAAGCCTCCACCCACACACTGCTATCGACATCATCGGCATCAGCATCGACATCGGCATCGGCAACGGCATTGACATCGGCATCGACATCAACATTGACATTATTATCTGCATTAGCATCCGCATCAGCCCCCACAGCAGTCAGCACAAATAACCAACATTTGTCGCGTTCCAATACACCGCTGCAGACACAGGCCACAACGGGAACCGGCTCAGCATCTTTAGCTGGTCTTATTGATGCCTTTGGCGGCAGCAATGTCAGCAGTATCAACAAGCCGGCTGCCACTCCAGTGCCTATAATACAAGGGCCAACCGACTTTAACGATGACCCCTTCAAGGACTATCGCTATGAGGATCCCTTCAATATCAAAGATCCCTTTGCAGATGATGATGAGAGCACGTCTGCAGGGGGAGCGAGCAAGAAGAACTTTGCCGAGGACTTCAGCTCGGAGGGTATGTGCTGCAGCAGTTTATAAATCAACTTCGTCCACATTAATCATACCATTTGATTTTCAGATGAGCTCCCCCCGAAGACCGTGAACAACAATAACAAATCAAAGACGGCCACACCCCTCAGCAGTGAATTGATGCATCAGTTTGATGCATTCAATCTGAATGCCAGTCCTGCACCTTCGCAAAAATCGGCCGCATCGAATCCGAAAGCACTGGATGCTTTTGCTGACTTTGACGACTTTGCGCTGGAGAAACCTGCAGAGGTTGGCGAAGCGACGAAGGGAACCACCAAAGCAAATCTGAACAAACTCAACGATTCCTTTTTCAATGCATTTAATGACAATTTCAATGACAACAACTTTAACTCAATCAGCTCGAAAAACAACGAACATGCTAAGGTCAACTCGAATGTGTCCGCGTTTGATGCTTTCGCTGTTCAGAGTACGACAGCGACAACAACAAAGAAATCGGACGCCAAGCTCTTTGATGCATTCAATGATAACTTCGAGGACAGCTTTGGATCTGTTAAGCCTGCAAACTCAACCACGTTGGATACTAATTTTGCTAAGTTTGATGCGTTCGATGTACACAACTTTTCCAACGACTTTGGCAAATCGCTCAACGACAGCAATGCAAACAAGGGCAAGCTGAATGGCAGTGGCAGCGGTACCACCAAGAAGAACCAGGAATCCCTGACCAAAAAAAATAATGAAAAGTTTGCAGCGGACTATTCGAAGCCCGAGAGCTATGACGCCGATCTGGAGGAGGCCCTCAAGCGGAGCATACTCGATAACTGAATTATTTGGCTAACCAAAAGCAGTTATTAATGTGATGTTGCATACGAACAATCTCGACATAAGCGATTTGCATGCTCGCATTAAACGGCTATATACTAACTAATACAGCTATACTATACAGCGTTTTAAAGCAACTTTCTAAACTGTAAAATACGCATGCTTTCAATTCTTATAGGTCATTTGGTGACTACAATATTGCAATAGTCGTGTATCTATACATATATATATATATATATATATATATATATATATATATATTCCATAGTGTTTACACTGCAGATACTTTGATTGTCTAAAACAAACCGAAAATGCTGGTATTATATTCATTATATCATATTTAATAGTTTAAATGTAATCGACATACACGTTAACGTGCTTCTAATAACGCGTTTGCGCATATGTATGTACACCAAAACTCTATGAATAAACCAAGAGCAATATATTAAACGCCTCTCGCTCACTAATACAATCATATCCGAGATCTGAGCTCCTAGCTCAGCGCTCTGAGCTCTGGCTCTAACGAACTGTTCTACTCCCGCTCTCTGGTTTCGTTCAGTGAGCGCTCTCCACTCGTATATTTTACGTTTCGATTTTTCAGTCACATTTCCGAGTTCGGCGCGAGCGGTCATAGAAAAGTAACTTGTTGCGTCTAGCATATAAATAAATAGAAATTATGTAAGTATATTAGTGCAAATGGATTTGGATGCGCACAATCCAAAAAGCAACATGCTGAGAGGGAACTTCTATAGGAAATTATACACGACTTGTTTATTAGCGCTGTTCTCACGACAATCACACGGACACACACGCACACATAAACACAAACATTAAAGCGCTATAAAAACGATTTGCCGGCAATGTCGATGTGTGTGACTTTAAAACAACAAACAAGACGCGATCTGGCAGTATTTTTCCTATTAGTTTGTGAATGTGTCATATCGCCCTCCATATGCATCTATATATACCTATACAAGTGTTAGTGTGAGTGTATGTGAGTGTGTTCCCCTACTAATTACATTTATATTGTTTGTGCTGCGCTGCGAATTCATGTTTGTATATAATAGTGCTTGTATATGAAGCGAGTGCCGGTGAGATCCCACACCGATATACCTGTACATAGCTTTGTACAGGTATTTATATATAACAAACAGCCTGCACACAGAGGTCGACTATACGGTGCAGCTGGGCATTAAACAGAGCTTTCACTGTGTGCACTCCTGATATTGTGTTATCAGCTGTAGGGGGGCTCACGGAGACAAGTCTTTTACATATGTACATATGTATTTGTAGGCATAGGGCAGGTACTACTGTCTGTGTAGATGTGTGAGTAAAGTAAACATACGATGAGCTTATCGCACAACCAGATATGATAGGTGTTTATTAATAGGCGTGTTTTAATCTAATATTATTTAAATGACTTGCAGCGCGAGCCATGTCGAAGCCAGCCCTCTATTACGCCACACTGAGCCCGCCCTCGCGCGCTGTCATGCTGACGGCCAAGGCAATTGGACTTGAACTTGAACTGCGGTAAGTGCAGCCCACACCCAATGCATTTGGCCAATTAATGAATTGTCTTTGTTTTGTAGCCCAATTAACCTATTGAAAGGTGAACATCTGACGCCAGAGTTTCTGAAATTGAATCCTCAGCACACGATTCCCACATTGATCGATGGCGATGCTACCATCATAGACTCGCATGCCATATGCGCCTATTTGGTGGAGAAATACGGCAAGGAACATGAGTCACTGTACCCCAAGGACTTGGTCAAACGCGCAAATGTAGATGCCCGCCTCCACCTGGACTCTGGCCACCTGTTCGCCCGTATGCGTTTCCTCTATGAACCAGTTATCTTCTCTGGCTCCACTGACTGTTCCGTTGATAAGATAGCCTATGTGCAGAAGTGCTATGAGATACTGGAGGGCTTCCTCAAGGATCAGACATACTTGTGCGGCAACGAGCTGACCATTGCCGACCTTTGCTGTGTGGCAACCGTGACATCCGTGAACGATGTTGCGCACATTGATGAGTTCAAGTTTCCCAAGGTGCACGCCTGGCTAAAGAAACTTTCGGAGCTGCCCTACTACAAGGCCACCAACGAGGAGGGTGCCGAGGAGCTGAAGGCACTCTTCAAGGCCAAACTAGCTGAGAATCGCTCCAAGTAGATTCAGTTATTAATATCCATATATGTTATATAGTAGCCGGCATTAGCTGGCGTTTCCTTGGTCAAGTTTATAAGTTTTTAACAAATACTTTTATTAGACTATCTTGGGTAAATAAATTATTTTATTTACCCGAGATATAGCTGTTCGTTTATTTTTGTTTTATTTTTTTTTTTTATATTATATAAATGTAAACTGTAACTGTTTCAATGCGATTTATTTGCAGGCAAAACTAAAAAATATATTTGACAGCATACTTTTCGGCATATCGAAAGTAAAAGCATTGTCTGATTGTTAAGAAAAGATTGCACATTCTTGGGCTTGGAATTTACTGCAGGATGCATAAATTAAAATGTAAATTTTCAAATGCGAATATTTCGAGTCAATACAGACCAATTTGGGAGCAACATACTTTTGTGAACTCGAAAATACAACGAATTTCGATTGACACTAAAGATTTCACATTGAATGTGCTTTCAATTTTTCAGCAACAAAGTTTTTGTTCCGCGAGCACCTGTATAGATAGATTATTTACCCATCCCTTCAGTAAGTAAACTTATATAAAAATTATCATTTTCATTATTTTTATTTTATCAATACACATACAATTAAATCCTATTATTTTATGTCTTTATTACATACACTGCACATACACTTTTATATCTTAACCTATTACGTCGTAGTATTACATAGCATTTACATACTACAATATTGTAATTATATCTTATATTACATTTAGCAACAATATTCTTAAAGGTACAATAACGGAAACGGAAATCGCCCTGGGGTGGACCGAAACGGCATTAAAGGCAGATCGGTGCATAGGTTTGATTTTCTACTTGCTTTCTCTTTTCCTTTTTTTTATGGAGGGGGGGTGGGGAGGGCTTAGTAGTAGCTGGTTTTTGAATTTAAATCGTCTTTCACTTTCAACTTTTGGTCTTTTCACTTTAAGGCAAAGCGCAAATTGTACATATTTAAAGGTATGTACGCATTTAAAGGTGCTGGGGGAAGGGGCGGTTCTTTAACATTGAGTAAAATTCATGTGATGCTTTTAAACATAATCTACGTATATAAAATATAAATATAAAGAACTGGTATCACGTAACCAAAATATTATAAGATATATCTACAGAATGAAAATACAAATTTCTTGACACATCCACCATCGACGCCGTCGACGAGATGCAACTAGAGATGGAGATGATGACAGACTATGACAGTAACTATTTTGCCTCTCCGATCAAGAGCCGCCTTTTTTTTGAGGGGGGCGGGCAAGTAACGTCGAGAGCGCCAACGGCGCATGTGAGGAATGAAATGTCAATGAACGACAGCTTCAACTTCAACTGTCTACAATATGCGTATAAAATATATATAAATGGGTAAACAGGCTATCACGACGCACGCTGATGCACAACAGTACAGAGCAACAGCACACACTCTATTACATAAAGTGTGTGTTTTGCTTCCTTTTCTTTTTATGTGTGAGTGTGTGCGCTTTGTCTCAGTTCCTAATCTCGACGCAATAAGAAGCGCTTAATGCTCTCGGGCAGTGGCAGCCGCGCAATGGAGCCGGTTGCGATGTGCTCCAGTATAACATTGCGACAAGCACTCTGCAAGGACAGTACTACAGAAACAAAAGAAAAGTAACAATTTCAATTGAACGAATCTAATTATAAATGGAATCTGATTACTCACTGCCTTCCAGTTGTATGATGCGTATTTGCTTTGTCGTGCCATAAACATCAATAACAACGTACAAAGGTGACCTATTTAATGGTATTTCCTTTGACACTGGGCCCTTGTCCACGCCATTAATAATGAAGTGTAATTCGCCTTTGGATGCATCGGTCTCTGTGGGCACATACATGATGCCAATGCGCGAGCCTCTGTCTGTGAGCAGTATATCCGAGTTTCCATTGTCCATCGATGGACGCAACAGTCTCTTGGGCAGTAAGCCACGCGGCGTACGCACATGCGTTGCATCACCAAGTAGATTACCTACGGATTAAAGCAATTGAGCAATGATCCAGGGCTATTGGGGATCTCACTTTTACTCACGTTGGGGCGGCTCATTGGCTATAAAATCGACATTTTCGCCGGCTTGCTCTTGACGTTGATTCATTTCAAATTTTGAGATCGGATATATCCAGCTGTTTCCTAAATTGGCCAAGTCAGGCAACGCAAAGTGCGGCAATCCTTCGCTCCGCATGCCAATTACGTTTGGTGTCAGCTCCGTCAGGCCCAGTCGCATGTGTCCCGACCATCCCCGTTCGATTTTTTCAATCTCCACCAGAAATATTTCGCCGGGCGCCTACACGGAATTAATCAATTAACATTCACGGTTTGATACACTTGCACACACACACATACTACACTCACAAACACACACATATACATCCCATGTAGATACATAGAGATTAACAATGCTTACCAGCGGTCGCTCGGAGAAGGTGAGAGCATCGGCGAAGCTAGTGCGTCGAAAGGCGACTGTTGCATCGTCATCTAAGCGTATGTTGGAGCCATGGTATGGATGAAACCGAAAGAGCTGACGTTCCCACACACCAGCACCAGTTGTTGCGATTTTTGCATCATTCACAATTGCTGCGGCATCGATCTGTTCTCGGTCCGCCTCATTGTTGCCGGCGAAGTCGGCTAGATGCGGCGCCTGGTGGTTGTCATCAACGGCATCCATGATTTGTTGTATTGTTTATTTCTACCATATGTATTTTTTTATTTGTGTAAATTTTAAGTTGATCAGAGTGACATGGGACTAGTGTTGAGTAATGTGAAACTAGCTACTATTTATTCCCTGTGTTGGTAAGCGCGCGCATTCGCTTTTGACGTAACAGCGAACAGCTGATTGCAGCGGCAGACAAACGGCGAAAAACACGGTGAATTAAAATAAAATTGTAAATGCTGAAAGAAAATGTGATTAAATATATTCATTTGCAGATGCGTATCCCAGGAGCACTCTATGCGGCACGTGGGCGCAAGCCACAAAACGAGAAGGATGTGCCATTTCAGGAGATACTGCCGCTGCGCCTGAAGAACACGGTCAGCGGCAAGGCAGACTCTGGCTCCGATGTCGCCTGCCTGCAGGAGATGGGTGTGCTGTTTGCCTGCCTCAAGGACAACGAGTTCGTGGAGAAGTACTGCCACAAGGAGATTAGTCAATTTCAGAATTGCTACAAATTCTACATGGATCGCAAGTTCGAGGCGAAACAGACGGTCAACCAGGGCATTGTGCAACCCGGCAACAATCTGAACTACAAACAGTTAAACAAATACATGAGACGCTTTCCCAATCCTCAATAGTTCGTCAATAGTGGTGCCCAATGATTTGTTAAGCATTTTAATACATATGCAAATTATTTACAAAGTCTTTTCAGTGTTTTTGCTATTCATAATTAATTTTAGTAGACAACATCCGCATCGCCCAGGCCCGCAGAGGATTGACTCACAGGTGAAGGCTGGCTCAGCACAAAGTTCGACATATTTCGCAAGCTGTGAAATGGCGTGTGCTGTTGTTGCTGCTGGTGCTGTTCGTAGATCTCCGCATCGTTGGAGGCGTATGACTTGCAGTTGAAGTGCTGCAGGGAGTTGCGCGGCAAGGCGAGATTGATGTGCAGCGGATAGCCACCATGCTCCCAGGTCTCTGTCAACAGGGCCAAGCTGCGATTGGCTTCCAGTACGCGAGCGCGCTGATAGTTAAGTCTCTCCTGCTGCAGCTCTGACCATTGCTCCTGTGAAGCAAGCAGATCTCATTTATATGTATTACTGTCTATACAGTTATGCTACTTACAAATCGTGTGCCTAAACGCCCAAAGTATTTAATCTGCTCCTGGACATTGAGCACCTGCTGCATATAGAAATCACGTGCCTTCTCCACGCCATCCAGGCCGAAGAGCAGCAACTCTCGCTGCTCCTCCAAATGCTTCAGTCGCTTCAGCATATTGTAGTCAATGCCATGCTGCAAGGTGTGCCTCCGTGAGTCTCGTCGCTTATTATTCGATTTTTTGGGTGGCTGCGCCAGCGTCATTGCTCCCATCGTATAGTCCGTTGCCGAGGTGGAGGACGAGCCGCCATCGGCTGAGCCGCGATGCTCGAATTGCTCGCGTGCAGTCTTCAAGCTCTTCTGCTCGCTGTGCATGAGGCTGAGCTGCCAGTTCTGCAGCGCATTGCGTATGTCTGCCTTGGCTAACGGAGTAGCTCCTGCGGATTGACGCGGTGGCTTTGGCGGCGGCGCTGGCGTACCATAATCCATTTCGTGCTCCAGCTCTGGACTGATCTGCGATCGTGGACGCACCTTTGCTGTGGGCGCACTGCCGTCCAGACCCAGACCGAGCAGCTGTGGCGCTGACGGCGGACGCGGCGGCTTGGTCAACTTATCGTGGATTTGTAGCTGCTGCAAATGCTGCGTCTGCTGCTGCTGATTGCGCAACAGGCACAGCTTCAGTCCCGCACAGAAACGTTCGAAGGATAACAGACCGCTAGGCGGCGTCACGCGACGCAGCGAATCCAGCACACCTTGAGGCAGACCCTTGGACCCATCGTCCTGCCAGCCCTTCTCAATGTCCGCAAAGCGCACATAGCCGCTCTGCTTATCATCCAGAATGTCGAAGAGCTTCTTCATGGACAACACGAATTGTTTGGGCAGCGCATCCAGCGAACTTAGGCTGCCGCTCTTGCTGGACAACATCTTCTAAATTAGAAATTAGTAACAGACTAAAATAAAAACAAAAATGGAAAGCGTGCATAAATAATAATCAACATACATATGTATTTCTTAGATTTCGCCCACACTTTTTGCGCTCAATGCATATTTTTGAATAATCATAACGAAAGACTTAGGCAACGAACTAAGACAATGATGCGAACGAGCGGCATCATCGAAGCTTTGTTTATACACAAACATTTAAACAATTTGTGGCTAAATAACTCACTTGCTCTGCTGCTGGTTGCGGAAACTGGATATGCGGTTCTATGGCAGCCTCTTGAGGCCGTTCGTCAAGGCTTTGTTTGGCTTGCTCAATTTGACGTTACTTGAAATGAGTTTTTCTTTTATTTTGCAGCTATGCAATGCAGCTGGAAGAGCGGGCAACACATCCAAACCCAACCGACTGGTTGGGCAGACTGCAAAGCCGCGCTAAGCAAAGCGCACGCATGCGCAACTGGTTGAGTGGCTGGCGGGACAGGTTTTCAATTTTAGTTTAGGGAGACACACACACACACACATGCACACACTCTCAAACAACACCAATACCAAGAGCAGAACGCGTGCCATAGCCTAGCTGTAGTTGTAGCTGTATCCCCCCTGGAGCAGAAAAATCACAGTGGTACAATTATAGCAGAAATATTTATTAGTAGAAATTCAATGCGTATTCAGTCAAGGATAGCTAATTGCTTACTTAAGCACACACGCACACACATACATGAGTGTGTGTCTATGTGTATGTATGTTAGTTATGTTCATGTATTTGCTTGCAAGAAATGCAAACTCTGCGCAGTCCATGTTCATCGGATCGCTAGAATGAGCATTTCATGCCACACGCTCTAAATGCTAAATGTGTGTTTAGTTTATTCTAGATTATTCTGCCCTACAAATCGGCGACAGACTTTCGGCGCACGTATTTGGCAAAGTAGTCGGGACGCCAGCACTTGCAGGAGCCGGGTATCAAGAACCAGTCGTAGTAGAGCCGCACCTGGAAGCAGCCCAGCTCATCGTGCCCATCGCAGTGCGCATCGGCCGGAGCACTCTGGGCGCCAGCGCCCTGGACACCAGTGCTGCCATCGGAGGCAGTGGCCACGCCGGCACGCTTCTGCAGATACTGCTGATAGGCCTGGAAGTCCTGCACGGATGGAGTCTGTGTCGTCGTGCTGCTGCTTGGCACCGTGTCCTCTGCATTCGGATAGAAAATCTCGGCGACCAGCAGACTCACCCAGCGTGGCGATGACAAACAGCCGCCATCCAGATAGTGGCAGCGTGCCTGGATGCAGCGCGTCACCTCCACAGTCTGCGTGAAGTAGCCCTCATAGGGTATCTGCACCACATAGCGCCAGGCGCCCTGATAGTTCTTGGCGAACACGGGCGTGGCATACTCCACCTTGGCCGGGCAGGGCGTGGGCGGTCCCTCATAGCGTATGGGTCCCACTTCTTCGCGCCGCTCCGCTGTCTGTGCGGCGGACACAGCGGGGCTGGTGTCGCCCTGAATGGCGCGATAAAGCGTGCAGAAGCTGTAAACGAAATCGAGAATCGGATATGATGAGCCCCATATATATGTATAGCTTAACAATTTGAGAAAGTGGACTTACACTCCACCTCCATCGCAGAACTTGCGTGGCTTGCGCTCCTCGGCAGCGCGTCGCTGCTCTTGCAGCTTCTTCTGCTGCTGCTCCTCCTCATCTAGAGCGGGATCAAAGTAGCTATACTCATTGGGCACCACGCCGTCCGGCAAGCTGCGCGTGACGCGGGTGGCATAATGCCGATCGATGTTGTTGTTGTCCAGCTGATCCACCGGCTCGTCGCGAATGATCTGTGTCACCTTGGGCAGCGTGTCGTCCGCCTTAAGCACGGGCAACGTCTTCGACAGGAACTTCAGAGTCTGATTGCGTATCAGTTCGCTGCGAGAGGGAAACCAATTGATGCTACGTGGGAATGTGTAAGGATATGCATTCACTTACAAGGGATACGGTTCGCCGAGCACATTCTGACCCAGCGGATTCTTGGGAATTTGTCCCTTATTCAAGTCGCCGCAGATATTGTGCACGGACACCGCCGATTTCTTGCCGGAGGCCACATCCTTGCAGTCCGCATTGATGAACGTGTACGGCGGTGGACGCACTCGTGGCGGCACGGCATTCGGAGACTCCACAAATGCATAATAGCCCTCCGGCGGCTCCTCGCCGTAGTCTGTTTGCGATTGTGGGGCAGACTGCGCCGTCGACAGCTGAGCGAGCAGCAAAAAGCTAAGTATTTTCTAAAGATAAACGAGTTTGGACATCAAATGTGTAATTTATATATATTTTATGTGCATAAAGAACGCGACAGTATAAATCAAATTAATTGCTATTTGAATGGCTCGCATTGTGGCATTGGTCATGGCCCCTGGCTCCGTGCTCCGCCATGCCCCAATGGGCACAAAGACGCGCTCTCAGCCGACGTTTGGCGAAAGCGCGAAAGTTGTTCGCCAGCATCAAAATAAACAAACTGAAACAACAACAACAACAACAGCAACAACAACGAATGGCACTGACCAAGAGTGTGACTTTTGCATCTTAATCTCATTGTGGGGGTACTTGAGGAAAAAAAACTTTCCCTGAAATTCTGTCAGCTTCTTTATTTTCCTCTTCGTCTGCGTCTCTGTTTGAATGAAATCAAAAGTTTCAGAATGTCTCAAGCTTTTCGGGTCAAGTAGGTGACTCTGTTTTTCCCTCACACTCTTTTTTAATTTTTTGTGTGCATATTTGGGCCAACACTCTGAGAATCTCATGAAACTCAACTGTGCCCAACAATTTCGTATGGGATGCGGGTGTTCAGCTCTTTTGTGCTTTGCATCTCGTTCGTGACATGATTCACAGCCACACAAACAAAATTCGGCATTCCGAAAGAGCGAAAATTGGGTCAGCCACGGTCTGTTGTTGATTTTGAATTCTTTTTTTTTACTTTTTTATAATTTGTATTTATTCTAATGAGCAATGCGTTGCCGTTGTCGTGGTAGTTTGTGTTTGTCTCTTCGATATCCATCTCGTTATGCGTAAAACTAGTTTGATTCGGTTTCTTTATTTCGGGGACTGAGATTGGGATCGCCTTTTGCCCTTTTGGGATGATTGGCCTTTCAAACAGCAGCATTTTCTCTGACTGCCATCTAATTGCAATTCGAGTGCTGGCCGCATTCGGAGCCAGAGTTAACTGCAACAGCTGCCGTAGCTGTAACTGACAGAGACTTTGCTGGCCAGCTAATTACTATATTTAAGGCTGACTTAATACAAAGCACCGCTGCTCAACGGGGCCAGAATTTGTCGCTACTTTGTGTATGTATGTGCATGTGTGTGTGTGGTGTGCGTGCTATTAAATTGTTCTAAATACGTTTAAGTAACGGGAAAGTTGCTCTATGCCAGGCTTAAATAACAGCCACTCGATGCGTGTGTATGTGTGTGTGTGTGTGTTTTTGTGTGTAGCTCCGGTCGATTGGCCCGTCACTTTAATTCATTAGCATGTCTATATAAAAACAGCCAATTGCTCCAGAATTTATGCTAACAGTAAATGCCAGAACCCAGTGCAAAACAAAACACTTGGGCAACAAACTTGATTTCGAGTATACATTTTAACAACATTGCCGCACTTACCACCAGTAAACGATAATCCATGTTGGCCAACTTTAATAGCCTTTTATTTAGTTGCCCAGCAAAACGAGACACACAAGAATTTTCCTTTTGTTTTTTTGTTGTTGTCACTTTTCCAACTTTGTCGTGTTGCGCTACACAGAACTCGACGCGTCAAGTGCAGTAAATGAACTGAACCTCTGAATGCTCAACCAGCAGACATTGAACCTCTGATTTTGAACTTGGCCAACACGGTTAGCCGCGAAGAGAGAGTTTGGAGTGCCGACTCGACTAGCCGCAGAAAGTTGTAAAGAAAGCTTCGGCTCAGAGTTCTGCAGCAGCAACTCAAAGACAACTTTCGAGAGAGCCGCACAAGTGGCATACAGCAAGAGCTGTGGCATGCTTTTAGGAGCAAGTGGCATGAACCTGTGGCATATACGCAGGCGATCGATATAATGCACCAGAAGATACTTTTAGCAGTTACTGCCTTTAGGCCTCCACAAAGTTTCGTTGTTTCAATTTATAGATTGGCAAATTTTATATCCAACAATTTCACGTTTATTCATGAATACAATGTACATTACACAATTCATCAATTAATAAACATGCTCCTAACATACAATAGTTGAATCATTCTCATTTATATATATGTATATATATATATCTATATAATTGATATATAATAATAAAGTGTTTTACATTATGCAATAAACAATGTTTCAAAGTCTTTCAACATTTGTTATCAATATAATGTTTTGGTTTAATGCTTTCTTACACATACAATATACATTATAAAATGTATAACTCTTACGATCTAAAATATATATATAAAGAAAAAGAAATCTGCAGCTGTGCCTGGTTTTTTTTTTGTTTGTTTTTTTTTTTAATCTTTGTATATATAAAGTATGTTTTTCAAATATTAAAATACAAATACTAGATGTAGTAATTGAATTGAATATATACACATATATGCCTACATTCAGTGGAGAACGTATGCATATAAATACGCAGCTTGAAACTTGGTTTCGTTACGAAAACTAATGTTTTTTCTTCATCTTCCTCTTCTATATATGCCTTGCACGGACTGCTCTAAATCGAGTGTATATAACAAAAAATATTATTGCATTTGTTTGCATGAAAAGAAATAAAAATCAAATCATATTGTACTTTCGCATTAAACTAAATAAATAATAATATACAATGCAATGTCAATTGTTTTAAAAATTTTCCCGATTTAGTTAACAATCGTCTCTTGTTCATAATAAATTAACTTAAAACCAAATCAAAAACAAAAGCTGATTAACTCTCGCTCCTAAACTAGCTTAAATATATATAAGTATATGCTCATTTAATGCTATATACGAGTATGTGTATATATGTTTGTAAATCGCAAATTGTTAAAGTAAACGTTGTGTATAACATCTTGTAGCTTACAACTATATGTGTATATGTATGTATATACGGATGCAACTGCATCGATCGAAATATTCAATATAAAGTAAACTTTAGGCTTAAATCTATAGTGCGTTTTGTGTGTGAGTGATTCTGATTCCAAATCGAATAACAATATCGTCATTAATTCTTGGGGGAGACGGTAATTAACTTGTGTGGCGTCACAGGTGAAATCTGAGTTCATATATCGGTTATTAATTAATCACATTCACTAAGTGGTGCGGGACTAACTTACCCATAAGGAGCGACCCATGTATGAATCATCATCGTCCTCAATCAAGCCGCTCGTATGATGATGGTTCTGCTGGTCTATAAAAAGCAGCGTGTCCTTGCTGCAGGTGTTGGCTGAGTTGCGCAGGAGCGAAGATAGCGTTTCGCTGCACTCGCGCAACTTGTAATTGGAGCTGGTGGAGAATGAGTGCCGCAGACTGAGGCTAGCCGCTGCAGCCTGATGTTGGTGCTGCTGTTGTTGCTGCTGCTGCTGCTGTGTGGCGCTCTCAATGGCCGAGACGCTGCTGCGTGAGCCGTACCAGTTGTGATTGCAGTTGTTCTGCATCGCATGCCGCGATAGCTGCAAACTGGAAGACAACTGCGGCGTTGCATTGCCATTGAGCAGCGCCGCAGCAGCGGATGCGGCATTCATATGCCCATTGAACTTGTTCTGCAGCGTCGAGGCGGCCGTCACGGAGGTGCTCAGCGAGCGTGGCGAAGAGCGTGACGAGAGCGAACTAACCGATGAAGCCGAACTGGATACTGAGGATGTTCCAGGGCTGGCCGCATGGCCATTGGTTGTGGCTTCTGCTGGAGCAGGAGCTTCGCTGGCTGCCTCAAGGGGCGCCACGGTGGGCGCTGTGGCGTCGTCGGTCGTTACCTTCGGCTGCTTTTCAGCGCAGTCCTCGTCCATGGCAAATATGGGCGTGGCCTCAGCATCTTCAATAGTAGAAGTAGTTGCTACATTAGCTGGCTCCGCAGCGACTGGCATTGGCGTTGTGGGTAAAGGCGCAGCTGGCTCAGCATTTGACTCAGCTGACAAGACAGGCTCCGCTTCAGCATCGGCATCGGCAAAAGCAATAGCCTCAATGTTGAGCGCATCCTTAGTTGAGGATTCCGTGATGGCTTCCGCATGAGTAACTGAAGAATTGTAAATATTATAATATTTATTCCGACGGTAAGCCGAGCAGCACTCACCTTCAACCTGCTCCTCAATTTCACAGGCAGCAATGGGTATGGGAATGGGCACAGCCATTGGCTTGGCGGGCGTCTTCTCGGCTACAGCGGGCACCGGCTCAGGCGCATCCGATGTCGTTGGCACGCTGTCCTTCTCTTTGCTGGCAGTTGCCGGGGGCGGCGCAATGCGTGAGACCCAATGATCGCCCGATGTGGAACTGGAGCCGGAGCACTCGGCGGCAGCGTCAGCGCTGCGTCGCTGATAGAAGAGCATATACGCTTCGTTGTTGATAATGTCCTGTTCGATGTCATTCTCGGGCACTTTGCTAACACGCTGATCGTCAAACTTGTACCACTGGCGGTCGTACGGATTCTTGCAGGCCGCCGTATAGTGGCCCGTCTCTAGAGTGTCGCCCTGGTGATAGCAGACGGCATACAGATCGTAGCGCGTGTCCTTTGGCTCGGTCCGCGAATTCAACGTGGAGGAGCGCGAGTCACCGGAGCTTTTGCTCTTCTTGCCCGTCTGCTCTATGGCGGATCCCAAGCTGTTGCATTCGCGCACTCCACGCGCCAAATGTGGCGACATGTCGAAGGCAGTCAGCGGAAACTTGACCATCGTAGTCAGTTTGGCTGCCTGCGGCCCTTTGGCTTGATGCTGACGGAAGCGTTTGAAGTGCACAACCAATATGTCGGGCAGCGACCATAGACCCAACGTCTTGACCACAGGCAAATACTGCTGGCAGTGCGGACAGCGCCAGGCATCTTCAGCACTGAGCGTTTCCGCCTTGGTGTAATGTTCCAGACATTGCTCCAGCGTTAAGGCGGCCGTATCGTTCAGTTTGCTGGCACTTAGCCGCGCTACGCTCTCGTGCTCCACAACAACGTCGGCATCTGATTGGAGTTGAACAAAATGCGCTTCGGGCGCGCTCCATTCGAGCAGCAGCTTGATGTGTGTCGGTCCCGCTTCCGCAGAGAGCACCGACAGCGCCATGTCAATCATTTCGGTGAGCAGCGGATGCTCCACCTGCTCCAGATATGTATCCGGATCGGCAGAGGGATCCTGGAGTCGTATCTTGAACATATCCGTCAGCGGCGTTGCATAGGAAAACACTTCCGGCTTGAGGAGCGCGGACATTTCGCGCAGCATGCGCTTCTGTAGGTCCTGGTAACTGCAATCTCTGGGCGCCTTCATGCTAAACGGTGCGCCAAAACGGGTGCACACATCTTTGGCAGTTTCCTTGTCATCGCCTTCGCCTACGTCTCCCTTTTTCCGATGCACATTCGCCACGAGCAGCAGCAGGTCCGTGGAATGTGTGGCAGCTGATTTTGGCGCCGCGGGCTTTTCGGCTCCATTCGCGGGCGCAGCCTCTAGTGCGGCCTTTGGCGCTGGACTCACCTCGGGCACCTCAATGCAGTAGATGTTCTCCACGCTGCTCAGCGTCTCCACCGGCTGAGTGTCGTAGAAAACGCGTGTAAATCCCTCGGAGCTCAGATCCACCAGCACCATGCGATCCGCGGCAATGCCGCTGGTCTCCTGCAGCTGCTCGCGCAGCGCCACAATAGGCGAGCCGGCGGGCACACGCAAGCCCATCTTAAGCTGGCGTGGCTGCTTCTTCATGAAGACCACAGTCACAAAGACGGTCAGCTGGGTGAGCTGCGGCAGCTGCACCGAAATGCAGTGGAACGGATCGAAGGTATTGGACTGCTTCTGGCAGCGTGGGCAGGTCAACGAGGAGCGGAACTGCGCCTGGAACACGGCCTGCACAAAGCTATTATTGCAGCGTATATGATTCGCCAAAGTCTCCGCGGCGATTATCTCATCCGAGCGACCATACGAGTTCTGTGTGTTTAGAAAATTCTACAATGAGTGGGTATAAAGACATGTCGATGGCATGAGTTGACAGCCTACCTTGATGCTCTTATAGCGTCGCTTGCTGGCCGTGTTCAAGTCCTCGTGTACCTTGTCCAGCAGCCAGAAGAGAAACTCCTGTGCATCGTGCTGCGTCGAGCTGCGAAATTGTGTGCCATAGCGATCCACAACGGCCTTGAAGCTGGTGCTATGATCGCTCTCATTGCGGCAGGTCCACAAGGCCTTCAGCACATTGGCCAGCTGCTCGGTCAATTCGCCTTTGGTGCCGAACTTGCGTGAGTTGATCTTATTGCGACGCTTCAGATCAGCCTGGTGAGGAAGGGAAACTGTATAGAAAATCTAGGCCTTCAATCTGTTTCACTTACCTTATACTGATCCAGCACAAAATATTCGGCTAATATGTCTGTGTGGCTGAGGCATTGGAGCACCGCGTTCATGAAGCAGGTGTTGCCATGATTTTTAAGGCCCATTACGCCGGGCGTCTGATCGGCGGGCCACTGATAGCCCCCAATGGGCGGCACACGTTCCATTCCGTTCGCATTTCCCATGCTCGCCTGGCCATGTTTGTTCGCCTGCAGAGGAGGAGAGAGCGCTGCGATTACTCACTGGAGACCGTAAATTGATGAGTGCAAGGAAGCTCGTTTCCACTGCCCGATGCCAATATGAACTGGCGAACGGGCAGCGACTGTTTGCGAGCGACGAAGGAGGAGGCGCACTGGTATTCAATGGGGGGATTTGTGGCAATTGGGTTTCAATTTCGTTGCCAATTAAAAATTGTTTAGAGCAGCGCCAATTTGCGATAAATGAAGAAATATCTCGATATGCAACAACAGCAACAATTCTATTGGAGAGAGCTGCTTATCAACTCGGACAATCACGTAATAAAACACAGATTCCGCACTGTGCCAATATTTAATATGCGAATCATAGACGATAATGCATTATATATACATATACATATATAGCCACACAGTCATCTATATATGTAGGTATTCCAGCTAACTACTTTGTAGCAGTGCTAATCTACAAAGCAAACAAATATACAGAGCAGAAAAGCAAATTGATTCGAGATACGGTAATGAATGGGTTATTTGAATGTTTGTTGTGGGGCCTTCATAATAAAGAAGAGTATTATATAAACATATTAAACGTAAGTTAGGGTAAACAAAATTAACTAAAGAACGAGACTAAAATGAGCAACTAAAAAAAAAAAAACAACATAAACTGTTAGCTTAAGAAAATATCGCTAATTCATACCCTGTGCAGCGAGTTGAAGATTAGTTCAGCTCGATAAACGATATCAATAGTAGCCACAGCTAATTATAAGCAGCAGCCATTTGACGATATAGCGATTGAATAAAATTAGAAAGCACAACAATCACACCACAAAATGAAAAGTGTAAACAATGCCCTATAGAGATAGATATCTAGACATGTACTTATATAGAGTAAATAATTTGAACTGGTGCATTTAGTGAGTATGTAAATTGTGCTCGCACGTGTCATTAAAAATGACGCGCAGGTCGAATGGATTTACGACATTATAAACATGCTTTACAACAAGACGCCAGCCCCACTGCCAGACATCGGGTGGTGCGAGTGGATTTAACGCAATTGCGAATTGCAAATGAAGGAAAAACAAAAAAAAGTAAAACATTGTTGAATTATAATTATGAAATTACAAACAGCGAGTAAGGAGAACGAAAAGCGCAACAAAAAGGAGAATAAGATATATAATCACAGGCAAATGGTCAAAGGTTATGGGGTTGACTATGAGGTCAATGCTAAATGCCAAAAGTGTGTGTGTGTGTGTGTGTGTGTGTGAGTTGGCACATTCAGTTAAGTAAACTAAATAGAGTGTGATCCATAGCGTATAGGAGCAAGTCTTAAAGCTTATAGCGTCATGGAACACAGCACAACATAAAGAGGGAAAGAAAAAAGCTGAAAAAAAAACCCAAAAGAAGCGCTAGCTAAAGCCGGTTTTTCTCTTTTTCGAAACGCAAAAACCCACGCAAAACTCTGGGCCAAATGAAATCAAAGTAGATAAACAAACTAAAAAACGGCTGCCAATAAAACTAGATACAATTGGCCGGGCCAAAAGCAAATGCGTGGGTGTTGCACTTGGAATCAGTTGGGAGTTGGTGTTCGGAGTTGATCTTGGCATAAACAGGCGTACAGGAATCAATATAAGCTTTAAGAAGGGTCGCCTACTTTTTTTCCTATTTTCTTTTTTTTTTTTTACCTCTTTTCGTCGCCAGCATCCGGTGTAGAATGGCACGATTTCAATAAAAGTTGTGCGATGCGCAGTGTTGTTCTCTGGCGACTGCGTTGATTGCATTTACAATTAGAGATATCGATAAAGCCAAAGAGAAAGAGATTAGATAGAAAAGAGAAAGGACCATAAGTTAAAGGCGTAAATAGATAAAGCGTAAATATCTTAGTAGAGTTTGTGTATTGTAATTATTATAACAATCAACATCATCATTATCATTATCATTAATAATGATAAAATTGTATATTTATTGTAAATATTTAGATTATCAAATAATATAAAGAGAATAAATATTATTATATTTCTGTATAGACGACAGAATATTTCCTTATAAAATACACTCCACAACATATTCTGCACAGTTCAGGGTATTTTATAGTCCAGCATTCTCAATCAGAGCATTGCAGATTATATATTGAATTTAACCAAGATTCTCTTAGTCATTAGCTTTTAACTCGCTCTCTTTCTCTCGCCCCTTTCGGATTTCATCAACAATTTTGTCATGTACACTATCCGGCCGGATTGAGCAACGTCATTAGCGATTTATTGTCAAGTTTTGCGCCGAGTGCATGTGACACCAATTCCAATCTCAATACCGATACCGAACGAATCCTAAGCACACTCTGAACTATTCACATTGTGTTGCGAATGTGAATGTTGTGAATGCTGTCATTCATTCATTCATGAGTGTGTCAGCAACAAGTTATTGCAGGCATTGTTGTTGTTTTTTTTTTTTCTTTCTTTTTTTTATATTTATATTGTATTTGTTTCAGAGTGAACCCGGCATCCGTTGTTGTTATTTTTCTTTTTTATCTCAATTGACATTGCACTGGCATTGGAACGGAGTGCATTCGATAAATGGCCAAATGACATTGACTAGGCATATCCTGGCCTCTCTCGCTATCCCCATTTTACACCCTTCGACCACTGATAGAAAAGAGGTCATAGAATATATCCTGGCTGACAACCAAGTGCAATTTGCAGTTGTGAATTCTTATATTGTTTTCAGTCGAACGAAGGTCAGTTTCTAGACAAAGTCAAGTCTTTGTATACCCTTTAATTGTGTACAAATAGGGGTAGATTAATGCAACGAAGTAGAGAATAATTGATCTAGCTGTACCAAGATATTTTATCTTGTAGATAGATACAGGTAATACGGTCTATATCTGGTTGAATTCGAGCAGAAGTCCAGATCTATCCACACACAGCCAACATACCCCGGCCTAGTATTCACAGTTTATTACATCATTCTTCTGCCTTCCATTTATATATCTACCTTTGTTCGCCGCTCCAGTTTAGATTTGCTCAAGTCAATTTTGTACGCATTAAGTCAACTCAAAATTTGATTAGATTTGGGGCTTGGGTATGGCTTGGCGTTTGGGGTTTCAAATTAAGCCGAAAAGCAGCTTAGTCAATTAAACAAAGCTCAATTAAAACGAAATGTTCTAAGCCGAGCTAAGACACAGCTTATAGACAGACAAGAAACCACAGCAACAAATATTTCCGTCCACTTTGGGGCTGGCGTGGTATGGCTCTCTGAATCAAAGGCATTTCAAACGCACGACGAGCCTCAACACTAAGTAAATTGAGTGGAATTTGCTTTAAACGCATGTTCAGTTATATATACATATGTGTATATATAAATATGTTGTATTTGCTGATGTGCGCTGGCTAGTGACCTAATCGCCATGGCCAGCGTCAGACAAAATGTAAAGCATTTCTCACACAGCTGGAGACGGCGACGTCGTTTCTTTCCATTGCTCGCATTCTGGCAAACGCGGCGTATGCGCAATGCCAGCCGGTCATCAAAACCGGTACGGCAATATATCTTAATACATATATCTCGATATATATGCATACATACACACATGTAAGACTTTGTGTGTGTTTCAGCTCAAAGACAACAGTTTAGAACTAAATGTTTACTGTACTCTTGTAACACCACAAAATTGCTTGTTAAATATTTCATTTTCGCAATGTCAATGAACCCAGTTAGCTTTAATTAATAACAAGTTTTTCCAAATTCATTAATAACAATTTATAAAGGCACTTTATCAGACTATATTTTAAGTACAATGAAGCACAAAGCCGGGAATTTTTTGTATATGCATTGTTAATCACTTAGTACCTTATATAGAGGCATTATTCTCTAGCTCAGGTACGTAGACTCTGATTATTCATAAATCTTGCATTGTCATAATAAACAAGGAGAAAAAAACTTTTGTTTGTGTGACAATTCTATTTTTAAAAATTATTTTTATTTGCGGCTTACACTGAAAACATCCGAAGCTTTCAATATTTTTCTATTCAAAATGAGCGCTGGATTTTAGAGTTAAGTCCAGAAGTAGATCATAGGTTGGATACATTTGTAAATCGAAGATTCTTAGATTGTATATATATTTATTTTATTGTATATCATAGATCCTAGATCGTAGATTGAACATTGGATATCGTATACCGTACAGTTAAGAGCGTCAATCGTAGATCGTTGACTGTAGCTTTTATATCATGCATCGAATCGCGTATATTGTACAAGTGCTTTATAGATTGTACCCCATTATAAATTGTAGATCATTAACCGTAGATAAGTAAAAGTTCACTTTAGTCGAAATTGAGCCAACATTTTTATCGCTCTTGTTAAAGCATATATATTATTGTTGAAAATCTAAAATCTATTGGTGAGTGGCTTTAGCCTTTGCTACCTGCTCGTCGGACTGCTTGATTCATCTAGAAAAGTGATTGAAAATGTTAGACATAGAATCTCCAATAGCACGCGACGATCATTCCGTGCAAGTCATCAAACTTCAGTTATTTGAGCATATAGTTTAAAATAAAAATTACTAATAATTTCAAATACTTTATATATAGAAGAGAGAGCTCCATTAGCACCCATTTTAGCAGGCTCTTTTTAGATTCGAATGGATCGCACTCATATACCTCTTAACTAACGTATCTTATGCCAGTTAGTGTATAGAGACAACGGCATTTAGCAGTCAACAGCCCCATTTAGATTATTTTTTTTTTTTTTATTTCTTTTCGTTAATTGATCTGACCAGCCTTAGAAGCCGTCATCATGTGTGCGTCGTCTACGTCGCTACTTGTCTCAATTTACTCTAGCAATTCTATCATCATTTTATTTATATATTTAACGCGTTTATCTTTTGTTTTGCATGCGCTTTCTGTTTGTTTATTGATATAAAGTAAAGAAAGAAGAATAATACATGTGTCGGGTTTCACGTAACAACTGACGCCTATATACATATACATATACTTCTGCAGATATATATATATATTTACTTGTCTGACTACGTGTTTGTGAGTATTATTTATTTGGTATCGAATATTGCGATTTGTTTGCTCGTTTGAAATATTTCGTTTTGTTTTGTCTATCTAGAAAAAATTCCATCGGCCGAATTGTTTATGCGCTGCTGCAGTAAAAAAAAAAAAAAAGTGTCTCTCGATAAGGCCCAGAGGCTTTGGTTACTTATCTGTCGAAAAGTAATCGTTCCTATGAGTCGTATGAGCAATTTTGCTGCTGCCTTTACGTAACTGCAGCAAGTGACAGTGGCAGTTGCAGCAATAGTCACTAGTGTTGTTGTTGTTGTTGTTGTTGTTGTTGTTGTTGTTGTTGTTGTTGTTGTTGTTGTTGTCGTTTGCCGTTACGCTTACGTTTTATTAAATAATTGTAAATAATTGAAGATAATTGACATCTGCTGATGTTGTTGTTGTTGTTATTATTTTTTGATGCCAGGCATGAATGAAATAACAGAGCTTAAGCTAAAAAGAAAAAAAAAAAAACTAGGCTTGGCCCACAGAGCGCTCTATTCAGCTACAGAGCCGTCGTCGTTTGTTCTACCGGTTCGTCAACTTTGTTTTGGAATTTATAAAATAAATAATAGGTATGTATATGCGATATACATATACATATGTACATATGTACTAGCTTCTGAAGTCAGTTGTTTTACGAAAAGTTCAGCTACTACAGATTTGTTGTGTTTAACTTGTATTTTTACGTCATATGCTAAACGTTCAAATTAGAACTTATTAATAGACATAAGTGGAGAATTAAAAGGCGAGCTGCAACTAGTAGTTAGACTATATATATTAAGCCTATACTGCAGATTAAATATCTCAATTAATTCTTATCGATTGTGAGTTGGCATAACATTGATTTTGGCTTATAGATGAGACTATGTACCTAAGTTTCTCAGATCTCGTACAACTCTCGAACAGACAGCAAAAGCCTGCTTGAATGCCCTGCAAAAGTGTATAAGATTTTTGAACAAAGACATGCCTCAAGCCACTTTCTTTATGCATATAAACAAGTTTGCCAACAGTCAGGCGAGTCGATTTCCGATTTATAAAATGCAAACAGCTTTCACATACAGGGTATAAATGTTAATATGCCTAACCTATTGCACTCTCAACGATTGTACTTACTAATTATGCCAATGATTGAGGTGTTAAATAAAATATTCACACGTGACAGTCCAATTCGTCATTAAAACTGATTGCTAATTCATTTTAGTGTTTACTTTTGGTTAATGGCTTCCGTTTAAAAGAGTTTGATTACTTTAACGATTTAGTGATTAAAAGACGCCATAAAGACGTCAGAGATACAGATAGAGAAGTAGACCTCTTGAGACGCTTACGTAGCTTCAAGTCTGATCGTTGTCTCAGTTCAATAAATTCGAGTGTAGCCAAAAATAAAGCTTCTGTGGATTTATTTGTTTTTGTTAATGCAATTAGTTGTAGAACTTGATGTATTACGATTGTGTTTCCAATTTAATTCCAATTGAATTCCATCGAACGGGCAATCGAGCAAATACACTTGACACTCTAAGTCATTTGATGAATGCTTTTGCCTTAGCCAACGATGTTAACACTTGACAAATGTTTTGATCAGGCGATCGTTGCTATAAATATATATGTATATACATACATACATATCTATGTATGTGTGCCTATGTATAGAATGCACTGTTTTTGCTGCTTATATAATTGGTGCTCGCGCCACACGTGGCCAACACGCCCACATTTTTTGTTTTTGTTCTCTAGCACAGATATTTTTACCAAGGTTTTACTTATCAGCACCTTGACTGTGTGAATTGCCGCTCGCTTATCAGCAGCGCGATACACAAAACGAATGTTTGAATATAAATATGGCTATGAGTATTTGTATTCGTATTCGTATACGTATTCGTTAGCCAAGCTATTCGCTGCTTCGGTTGTATGATATCCCAAGGACAAATGGTCCAGTTAGCTGCGCGAATTTGCACTTTTATTTGGTTATCAAGCACGCTTGACTGCATAACAAACACAACTTATAATTGCGTTACGTGGACAATTTTGATGACAGCTAGAAGTACTTGTATGCCCATACATATCTATGTATGTGTGTGGTGTATAATAACAGTATCTAGGCACTATAATATGCGCTGCGAGCTGAAATTTATGTCTGCAATTAACTTGAAGTGAAGCAAAATGTTTGCTTTAAAGCAGGCCCATTTTAATTATGTGTCTGGTATATATGTATGTATATGCATGTATGATAAATATATTTTTAAACATTTGTATACGCGTACAATAACCAGCAAACATTCGAGTGCTTTCTGTGATTATAATTTTTATAATTTTTTTTTTTATTTTTATTTTTTCTTGTTCAGAGAGAAAATGGGCGCCATTTTGGACATCTGACCTTTTGTTGTATTTTTGGATAAATATACTTATAAATACATTAACTGAGAGAGTTCAGGGTCATTGTTTTAATTGTACATTGAAATATTATTGAGACATGTAAACAATTAAAAGCACACTTCATATTCTGCTATAAATAAAACTGACAACCGAATTAAAATGATTAAAAACTTCAATTGCCAAAGTGCAAGAGATTCGTATCTGCTGACAAAAGCTGAATGATGTGAAAGTGGGGCTCGCAAAGAGAGCGCAAACAAAGCTGAGTGCTACATACATTCCACGCTAATCTAGAATGATATATAGATACATATATGCATATATATCCTTATCTTTTAATCTTAGTTCTTAACGCATGAATATCATATTCAATTGAATAAAAAACTAAATTAAGCTGTAAGTTAAGATGATTCGTATCTCTCAAGAACAGTCTACGTCTAGGCTGCTCAACTGATAGCAGCCTTATAAATAGATTAGTTGTGTGTCTAAGTTAATTCAACTTTAGCTGTTGATTACCTAACTGAGCTTAGCAACACTGAAACCGGACAATTACAGTAGTCACAGGCAGCACTGATTGCCGCTTAAGTGAATGAACTGTGTCTGCTGATCTGATCCGATTCGCATGACATTCTCTACATTTGTGTGTATATTTGCGTATGTATATATTTGTATATTTTTTTATTTAGCTAATCAACTAGTTTAGCGCATAGTTTCACAAATTTATATTGTTCTTGTTGTTGTTAATGCTGCAAGGCAACTATTTTTACACGCGCGCCGCACAATTGTTTATGAAAATATGCTGCTACAAAAATACACACACGAAAAACACAAATATACTATATATATAAAAAAAAAAATAAATAGCAAAAACAACACCCGTTTTGAAAAACATTTTCAATTAGTTTGATCTCAATTGATTTTACCTTGAAAGCGAATTCAAAAGAGCAACAGTGAGCGAGTGAGAGAGACCCGGAGAGTGGAAGAGCGAGAGACAGACAGAGAGAGAGTGAGTAGCAAAACGTGCGCAAAAACCAACAACAGACAAAATAATTCGCACAACTACAACAATCGAAAAAAAAAACGTTACGTGTTAGTTTTTGCCTAGCGGAAATACGCGAAATACACACACACACACAGAGACAAACAGAGCAAACGTACTACGGTGAATATCATAGAAAATCAGCAGCGAAATAAACACACACACGCACACACACAGAGACAGTGAGTAGGCACACGCTGTTACGTACTAATCTCGGCCATCAACAAGTGCAACAACAGCAACAACAACAACAACAACATGCTACATAGTATTCCATGTCTAACGGTGGGCGGCCAAAAGCTTACGGAAATGGCTTGCAAATGAAACCCGCTGCCCCTCTTTCGTCTCCTCCTTCTTCCTGATTGGTCGCACCCTAATACAGCCATACAAAGAAAATCACGTGTTGTTATTAACGCGGAGCGCGTTGCGTGTCGTGACACGACGCAGCACGAATAAATAAACTTCGGATGTTGAATAACAAAATAAACAAAATAAGTAAAGATATTATATGTATAAAAAGACATGAGTACAGATCAAATTTCCTGTGACTAATTTAGTTAATGCTACTAGGGTTTAGTTTTAGCCTAGATCATGCGATGTTTGGCAGATGTGTTTCGACACGCTGCCATCATCAGCTGCTCAGGCAAAGCGTGTGAAATTCATGTTGCACGTTTCCCTATTGAATGCCAGTTTTTTTGTTTTTTGTTTGACTTTAATGTCGTCTAGCTAACCAAGTTCCCAGCTCAGTCCCGCCCCCTTTAGCGCCTGCCGGCATTAGGCATTTTGCGGCCGTTTGTCATATGTGCAATATTTTTCCTTCTCTCTTATTTTTTTTGGCATGCAATTTTTGCACAATGCGACGTCGGCCCACGCGCAATGCACCAATTGGCATTTTAATAAGCCAAATTGAATTTTTGTTGTTGTTGTAGATGTTTTTGTTGCTGTTTCAGCTTATTCGCTTTGCACTTGCTGCGAATAGGCAATTTGAATAAAATCAATGCGAGATGCTTGAAGCGTGAATCATAAATCAACTGTCGAGGCTCACAGCTGGAATGTGAGGTAATCATAACAATAACAACGGCAATAGCAGCAACAGCATCAGCAGCAACAGCAGCAACAGCAACAGCAGCAACAGCAACAGCAGCAACAGTAGCAACAGCAGCCGCAACAATGGACAATTGCCTCACCACAGCTGGTGAAAGGTGGCACAGCCGAAATCTTGGTTAATGACAGAAGGCCTTCACTTAGGATAGAAAAAAGAAACCAAATACAAAATATAACTGAGTACAGTGAAAGCTCTGCTAACGAACAGCTGCCTAGAGCAGAGGCTATAGTGCAAGTAAACCCTTTTTAGCTGTTTGTAATTTCAGTGCACTCTGTCGAGCTTTCACTGTAACTATTTATATGCATGTTTATAATATAGTCATATATATATCATCATCATCATTGAAGTTGCCTCCAATTCAATTCGTTTCGTGCATTTGAAATTGTGTTTTTCGTGCTAACGCTTAGGAATTCGAGTCGCGTAAAAGGTCAGCAGCGAACGGTCTAAGGTCTTGCCCTCTACAATTAATCTACATGCTTATTACACACAGACAAATGCATATATGTATATGTGTGCATATGTATGTGTCTTACTTGTTAGCACAAATTGAATTTCAGTGCAGCGCATGCCCCACTGTACGCATAAGTGTATACAACTGTCGGCTGTCACATTTGTGTGTCTTGCCTTTCAGGCTTTTCTTTCTTCTTTCTTGCAGATGATGAAGCGTGGCACACATTTGTCAATCTGCCGCGAGGAGTTGTCTTCAGGACTGCTGGGCGTCTCCATTGTCTGGGCCCCAGCTGCAGCTGTTGCTGCCTCTGCCTCTTTACGCTCCAACAGCGCACGAACTAAAAAAAAAACTTTTGTCTCGAGCCGCTTTGTTGTTGTTATTATTCTGATATGTTGTTGTTATTATTCTTGTTGCTACTCTAGCCGAGCTTGTCGCTCTGCCTGTTTTTATTTGTTTATTGTTATTATTATATATAGCCACGAATGTTGCCAACATTTACACAAATTGTTTGAACAATTGTTGGGGGCAAAATATTTTAAAAATAAAACAAAACAGAAATGAAACACAATGGGAGACCCTGCCACAACGCCCACCAACACCAACACCTGCAACAAATTTAGGGTCTCTCAGCGAAATAAATTATAAAAATAATAATGAGACAGCAATTGTATAAAAATAACATTAATTTCCATGCGCTGTCAGCATGGTAATTACATTTTAAAGTCTATAAAGTAAAGAATAAGCAGAAGCGAGTCGCACTTGAGTTACTCTCCCTCTCCCTCACCCTGTCCCTCCTTCTTTCGTTCGGCTTACGAAATGTTAGAAAGTTTTAACAGTTTAACTAACATTTTTGCATATGCTTTTAGCATTTTTTAGTCTTTTCGTAAACCTGACCTATATACATACATATATAAATACACATACACTTTAACATAACATTACTATGTGAATTACATACATATACTCGCACATTCTCTCTCTATCTCTCTCGCCCTTTCTTCCTTTCTTGCTGCCTGGGTCTGGCTGTACATGAGTTTTATTAGACTCCAGGCGTATGATGAGCGAAAGCAACACGCCGATTGATTCGACATTTGTATACAACGATACGTTGTCTCTGTTATCAACACGCATTTCAGTGTGACTCAGCAGACGGCGGCTCAACAAATAACAACAGCCCAAACGAAACATGGAAACGTGGCAAATGCCGATTTGGCCAGCGTATGGCCCGCCCAGTGGGTGGCAGCAGCACACAGCAAGAACAATTGCAGGACACTCATGTGCATGTATGTATGCATGCATTTGTACATCTATTAATTTTATTCAAGCATGTGTGCCAAATACTGTAAAACTTTCAATGTATTGCACAAAAGTAAAGAAGGCAGCAAAGTGCAAGCGCAAAAGACAAAGGCGGCGACGGCAGCGGCTGCGGCTGTGACTGCGACAGAGGCGGCGACTGCGGCAATGCTGAGCAAAACAAAGGCCACGATAACGCCAACACCAAACGATGTTTTTATAAATACACGCACACACACGCACACAGATGAATAACAGCACTCAGTACTCAGCACTCGGCACTCGGCAATAAGCACTGGGAATGCGCTGCTTATCAAAGGGGAGTTAGCGGCTGCTGCTGTTGTTGAACAAAGAAAGCGAAAATATGTACACACATTTCTACAAAGAAATAGTTGACGGTAGTGCACCCTAGAGATGGGCGCCCGTGGGACTTGTCTAATGCGATAGGAAATTTCGTGAGCGGTTCGTTCGTGTCACGCATAGAAATCAGTCCCACTCTAGCAAATATTGCATACATATGCATATAATTACAAATGCATGTATGTGCCTATGCCTGTCTGTTTAAATTTACAGTTATATTTCTAGTGCTTACCCCAACATTCACCGTTGCGCTCAAGTGCTGAGCGATACGATTCAGAAATTTTCTGAAGGACGACCGACGCATCGCACGTGCACGCTTGTTGTTGTTGCTGCCGCTGTTATTATTGTTGTTGTTGTTGTTGCTGCTGTTGCTACTACTACTGTTGCCGACTGCAATGGTCGCCGCCCTATTTGAGCCAATTGTATGCTTGTCCTTGTCAATGGGCGCATCAGAGGCAGTCGCCTCATAACTGCTGAGAGTTACAATGCTGCCGCTACGTCCCCGGCCGCCTCTCACGCAGGATGAAATTGCCGTGCTGCTGGCAACGCTGCCGACGTTACCGTCACTGTCGGCGACTCCGGCGCCGCTGCCGGCTGTCGTTCCGATCGTCTTGAATTTGCGCGACCAGCGAAACGGATTGCGTGGCATGGAGAAGGCGCGCCGTATCTTTTTGGCGGCATTTGTGGCCATCGTGGAAGCCTGGGCGGCAGGAATGATTAGCACTGGCGTCGGCGCTGCTGCATGTGTGGGCAGCGTTTGTGACTTTACCTCCATTATATGCGTTGGTGTTGTTGGGCCTGCTGTTGCCGTTGCCGTTGCTTCTGCCTCGGGCTCTGCTGTTGTTCTTGTTGTTGTGGCGTTGGCGTTGCTGTGGGTGGCGGCCGCTTCTGCCGTTGGCGCTGCTGCGACGTCGGCGGCGGCAGCGTTGTCGTTTTGTTGCACTTTCGTTCCCATTTTTTATTTAAAACAATTCGTCACATAAAATTAATTGCCCTGTTGGTTATTTTGTGAATCACGTTTTCGGCTATAAGAAATTGACTTTTAGCATTAGATTTCACTTTTTTTTTAGCGCACTTTATTTCTGATTTTTTTCTTTTCGTTGGCGTTGCTTTGCCTCGCGATGCAACGAAAACAAACAATTGCCGCGTGATACAAAGAAATCTCTACTATAATCGCAAAACGATTTTTCCCTGTAAATACCGCTTATTTTTCCGCTTTGATTGAATTTTTTCGCAGAAAAATGCAGAAGTGTACTATCCGCGTCCAACCCGTTCCAATGTTTTTTCCCGAATATGTATGTTAACGTAAATGCTGATGTTAGCCGAATGTTGGTGCACTGTTGTCCTCAAAGTGCACTGTTAACAATTGTCTATCGATGACTTACCAATGTGCAACTCTGTTATTTTACGACGGTCACACTTTGTGTTAAAAACTGAGTGGCAATATTTCGTGCTGCCGTACTGCTACTATTATTGAGAGTAGTGGCAAGGAAAGTTACATTAGGTGCCAAAGTTCGGTGCTATGAAACGTGTACGTGTACTAAAAAATTTAAAGAGCCTTACGCTATTTCTGGTTCACGTAAGCATAAAACTACGTGATTACGTTATATTCGGGCTATCAAAGAAAAAATGTTTTCATATATTTATAAGTTTAAGGTATATAAGCTTAAGGTTATTATTATTACTACAGCTGAACAAATATATATTGTTTTCGTTTCATTACGCTGTCTTTGGACATCAACCCCGTCATTGAAGCAATGCAATTTACTGTTATTACAGCCGCAACTGAGCTGCAGTAAATGAAAACTTTTTAGTATTCATGGTTTTAGCATTAACGACTTCAATTATGGCAGCATTTTATTTCATTTTACTTTATTAGCGGCGTCGACGCCGACGACGACGGCGACGCCAACGTAGGGCGTGTCGCTAACAAAATGGAGCAATGGCTCCATAACCACAACCAACCAATCAGTGTGCAGCTCGTGTGAGTCGGCGCAGTATAGCGAGCAAAAGAGAGCGAGTGAGTGAGAGCACATTACACTACGCTCTCTCGCGTATATAAGCAGCTTTTGCCGTTACCGTTGTATGTGCTTGGCATATTAAAATGGCCGTCGCCGTTGCAAATAAGCTCTAAAAGTCCCAATTATAGGCACTTATTCATTGCGGTATATGATGCGTACAACGATGATGCCGTTACTACCGTTAGCTATTGCTTGGCGTTTGCCATTTTACAGGTGCCTCGCGTTGCGTTTAATCAAAAAGGAAGAGCCGACAACTGACGAGCACAACAGCAATTAAACGCCTCGGCTTGACTTTATTGCTGGGTTTATCGTGCGGAATGTGTCTAAATGCTGGAAATGCCCCCCATGACCCCGTTGCCCTTTGTCCTGTGTTAATTGTTTTGCTCAGAGGGTTGTTGCTGTTGCTGTTGCTGCTCTGACATTAATTGGCCGTGTGTACGAGGCCAATTTGGCGTCGGAATCGGTTAAAAGGCGCAAATTGATTGCCTTGCGGTTTTAATCGATGCACATTCATTCCAAATCACGCACATTTATCACCCACGCTCAGCCACCACCCGCTGCTGTTGCCACTGCTGTTGTTGCAGCCACATCTGCGCCGTTTATAATTGCCAGCGATTGCAATTGCAATTAACGTCAATTTTTAGCACAGTGAAAAACTTGGAAAATTCACAAACAAAATGGCTTGGCTTCAACTTTTCCTCTTTAGTTTCTTCTTTTACCAGTTATATATCATAAAAACCCGTTATATAAGCATTGCGTGTTTATTGCGAAACATTTGCTTGTTTGTTTTTTTTTTTCGCATTTTACCTGAGGATTTATGCGGAAATCGTTGGCTGTTTTTTAGCCAACGGATTGGCAAGAGGTAAAAAGGATGTGGAAGGATGTGCGAACTTCCACGAATATCCTTTTTGGCTAAGAGTTGTGTAGGGTTATGAAATTTTACGCAAGGATTGCTCAAAGGATTTAGCGCGAATCGTAAAGTCCTTTCGCCTTTCGGCTTTTGCCTTCCGCCTTCTGCTGGCACTGCAGGAGCAGCACACGATAATTGCGCGCAATCAACGCATAATCCTCGCATAATCTGCAGTATTAGCTGTTGTCAAACGCTGAAAAAACAGTGAGTTCTGCTTAAAAAACTGATTCGACTCGACCTTGAGTGGAAAGTCAATACTGTAAGAGCTGTTGCTGTTGCTGCTGCTGCTGCTGCTGCTGCTGCTTGTTGTTGCTGTTGGCTAACAGGTATATTGCACACGCCCCCGACTTGCGCCACGCCCCGAGCTGCAGAAATAGGCGCAGCAAATCGCCAACTTAATTGCCAGAAATTCTCAAAACAAACGAAAACAAACAAATAAACAGAGAGTCGAACGGATGATAAACTTGAAACTTGGATTTGCATCGGGGATTTCACAAATTTACTTTAGCTGCTGCAATTAGGCGACGGCGGCTGTTGCTGTTGCTGCTGCTGTTGTTGTAGCCGATTGACTTCTGCGGATCATCTGGAGTAATCGGAGTTAATCCCGTTAGTCGCAGGCGCAACCCGTTCGACCGGGTTAAGCGGCTTAGGCGCAGATTTAGTGCAGAAGTCAGCGCAAATGCGAAAGGATTAAAACTCCTGCAGGAGCAGCAGTCTCAGCGGCAGCAGGAGGCGTGGCTGCTGCTGCCGGTGCAGGTCAGTCAGCCAGCGAGTCAGCGAGTCAGCGAGTCAGTGAGTCGGTCAGTCGGTGTCCTCGGCGGTTTTGCTGGCTGCGGGTAACGCCCAGTACCGACGCCCTAATCCGTTTACGCCTCGAAATTAATGCAAACATTTAGAAGGATTATCAGCGCGGCGCGCACAACCCGCCCAAAAAGGGGTAGCCGAACCGGGTCGACCCGCTGCTGGGTATGCAAATGCAAAAATTCGCTGAACTGTGGAAGAGTTGGGCTGGCCATAAAAGCATGATAGGATTGATAATTCGCAGCTACTTGTCGTTCATTCTGTTGGCATTGTCTCTGCCAGGATTTGGCACTTGGCTGCGGGCAGTGAAATAGACTTGGCCAAGGATACAGGTCCCGCTCTCTCTCTCTCGGTTAGCGTATCAAAAGCAATGGCACAATTATGCATTTCGAGGAAGTGATTAGAGGCAGCGATTTAGTGCCAAAGAGTTGAAAATATTTGTGGATTAGAGTTTGACTTTGTTCAGGCAAACACACACAGATCGAGAGAGACAGAGAGAGATAGAGAGAAGGGGAGAGAGATAGCTGGTCTAGTCAAGGGCAAGCGGCAGCAGGAAATGCAGCAGGACCTCAAACTTCCGCTGCGCTCAAGTGGATGCTGCGTGGCAGCAAAACTACTTAAAACTCAATTAGCAGCATTGCAGTCAGCGGTTAAAGGAGCTTGTGGCGCCACCAGGGCCAGCAGGGAGAGCAGGGCCACCAGAGCAGTCGCAACAAGCCGCAACAACATAAAAGATACAATTTATAACAATGCAAGATACAAATTCAGCAGCCACACTGAAAGAAATTTGTGGATGTGAAACAGTTGCAAGCAAATATACTTGCAGCATACGCAACAGAATGTAGCCTAGTTTTTCTCACAGTGCAGCCGAAATATATATGGAGCATTAAGTGTTTGCTGTGGCCATGTCGAAGTCATCAGAAAACTGTGAAGTGAACGAGCAATTATGTTGTCGTCGTCGCTTTGATCTGCGACCACTTACGACGCATCTGTAGAGATACAGATGCAGCTACTACCACAGATACATCCTCTACATCAGCTACATGGACTGAGTCTGCTGTGCATCTGCTGCTGTTGATTTCCTTGTTTAAGCATTTTTTAATTGTATGCTAATTGATTGCATTGTCACTGAGAGCTACATCCATGAGAGATACTCAAAGACTTGAGCTATATTTGGCTCAGAGTTCCGGATTCACATTTGAATTCATTTTTTCTACGTCATTTCAATGAAGCAGCTGGCAGGCGTGGCAGTGGAGGGGGCAGTGAAGAGGGCTTGTTAGTCTGCCGAATTCATTGATCAATAAAAAATGGCGGCGGGTGGAAATAAAGGAAGAGCTGGAAACAATAAAAATAACCCAGAGTGAGAGACAACTAAGGGTCTAGCAGATAATATGGAGTATACAGATAATATAGATATAGCAGATAATATATATTCTACAGATACAGATACAGATACAGATACAGATACAGATACAGATACAGATACAGATACAGATACAGATACAGATACAGATACAGATACAGATACAGATACAGATACAGATACAGATACAGATACAGATACAGATACAGATACAGATACAGATACAGATACAGATACAGATACAGATACAGATACAGATACAGATACAGATACAGATACAGATACAGATACAGATACAGATACAGATACAGATACAGATACAGATACAGATACAGATACAGATACAGATACAGATACAGATACAGATACAGATACAGATACAGATACAGATACAGATACAGATACAGATACAGATACAGATACAGATACAGATACAGATACAGATACAGATACAGATACAGATACAGATACAGATACAGATACAGATACAGATACAGATACAGATACAGATACAGATACAGATACGATACAGATACAGATACAGATACAGATACAGATACAGATACAGATACAGATACAGATACAGATACAGATACAGATACAGATACAGATACAGATACAGATACAGATACAGATACAGATACAGATACAGATACAGATACAGATACAGATACAGATACAGATACAGATACAGATACAGATACAGATACAGATACAGATACAGATACAGATACAGATACAGATACAGATACAGATACAGATACAGATACAGATACAGATACAGATACAGATACAGATACAGATACAGATACAGATACAGATACAGATACAGATACAGATACAGATACAGATACAGATACAGATACAGATACAGATACAACAGATACAGATACAGATACAGATACAGATATAGATACAGATACAGATACAGATACAGATACAGATACAGATACAGATACAGATACAGATACAGATACAGATACAGATACAGATACAGATACAGATACAGATACAGATACAGATACAGATACAGATACAGATACAGATACAGATACAGATACAGATACAGATACAGACGAAGCTAGATTTTACAGTTTGGGGGATTAGCGGAAAGCGCTTAGCGTTTTATTGACAGCATTTGCCGTCATAAAATGCTTAATCCGGCCAGAAATTCTGGATAAAATGTCGCGATTTTTAGCATGCTCAAAAAAGGACGACACGACGAACAGGCAGCAACAACAACAACAACGGCAGCAGCAGCAGCAGCAGGAGCAGCGGCATGAAATGGCCTGTGAAAAAATATCTAAAGAAGACGACCAGAAACGACAACAACAAAAGGTTGAAGGTCACGGCTGCTGTTGCAGCTACACGCAACACACACATTCACACACACTCACTCACTAAGGGCGGCTGGCTAATGGGCGTGACCGCTGCCACAATTAATCTGCGTAATTTGCATGTGGATGCAACATCGACACAAATCTATCCGCAACTGTGGCCAGCGACCAGGCGGCTCAGTTCAAAAAAGCTGCATCTAATCGAAGACATGGAAAATTGGAATCGGCTTGCGGCATTTGATGTTTTGAGACTGCGCAATTTGCATCCTGCGGCTTTCCAAGGATGATTTAATTAGTTTTTCCTAGCTGAAAAGGATTTTTCATGTAGTCACAAAAGGGTAGGAACTGTAGGTTATAAGAGTGAAGTTTAATATATTTAAATTTTTTGCTGGATATGCTCAACTAATATAAGTAACTTATATAGGAATGTTTTTTGTTATTAATGCTTATTAAATTTAAAATTGTGAAAGAAAGAGAGGTAAAATCATGAAACATATAGCTTGCCTGTGTAGATTATTTGGAAATTTTTGATTCTTTTAAAAAGTAAAAAATCAAAGATTAAATAAAATATATGAAAATAGTAAATCTATCTATTTTGTGAGAAATAGCCTCAAAACAACTTCCTGCCTTTCGGCTCGCCTTTATTATTCCCTATTAAGCTCTTCATATTATTACTTTTTTAACTAAAATTAAATTTTATTATGATTATTAAGCCCTAAATATCATTACTTTCTTAACTAAACTTAAATTTAATAAACAAAGACTCAGCTCAAGCACATATAGATATTTACCTCCCCGCTTCTTTACTCTGCCATAAACTGTCGATTTTCACTCTCTTTCGTCTTCAGTGTTGACCCGGCCAGAAGTTAATTCCCATTGCCCCGTTAGCCACATTGATTTTGCTAGCCTTGTAAGTAATGTGTAAATCACACTTTACTCTGCTTTAACGTTCGCCTTCTAGGCCTGGCTGACTTTTTGGGCCGTTCGCATTGTTCGACTTCTTAGTTTTTTAGGTCAATAATAAAAAAATCATTTCTAGAGACTTTCGGTTTGATCTTTTTTTATGATGAGCTGCGATCACAATTGACATTTACGAAAAGTCAGTTCTTAAAAAATATTTCGCGCACCGCTGCAGCGCGACAAGGTCGTTCCGCTTCCGAAATTCTGCGAATTCTAAAAAAAAAAATACAAAAAATAAAAACACAAATATAGAAAACTAGAAAAGGAAATGTGCAAAAACCTAAAAATCTAAAAATCTGAAACTAGAACTAGAATTCCAATGCAGTTTTTTTATGCCGCCTAATTTTTATGGCCTAAAAAACAGAGCCAGAAACCGAAACCGAATATAATCGCTGCCATTTGTTTGGCCATAAAAGAGGGCTAGGTAAAAATCCAGCGAAGAGGCGAGCGGACAAAAAATAGAAATGTATGCGAAAAGGGACAACGCGCAGGATCAGGCGCACATTGAACAATGCGGCCAGAGTCCGAGTCAGAGACCAGAGAATTCATAAAAACTGTTTTCATTTTTTAGAATCAGTGCGCGAACTGCAACTGCAATGGGCAGTTGGCAGTTGGATTGGTATTGGTATTGGTATTGGTGTTGGTGTTGGCAGTCGAGCTGGAAGCAGGCCCACTGCGGCTTTACGATGGCCATTAACGCCCTAAAAAAATAACGCGAAAAAAACGAGCGCAATAAATCACAAAGTCAAGCCAGAAAGAAACAGAGAGAAGAAGAAGAAAAAGAAGAAGCAGTCAGCCTCAGGGCTTTTCCTTGACTTGGCTGACTTTCTTTACGGTTTCCTGGCTTCCCTCTCTTTTTTTTCTATACCAGTTTTTTTTTTTTTTTTGGGCAAAGTCAAACCGCAATAAAATTGACACGTTTCAAATGCGCAGGATCCGTTCAGGCGAACCTGAGCCGGAGCAGACGAATCGTGTACATAATGTATGCCAAATGGCACTCGACATGCGCATTGACTGAAGCGCAGCCACAACACACACACACACATTCTACACTCTCTAATGCTCAGCTTCCAGCTTCCACCACACCAGTGATTGCTGCAATCATTCTAGTTTCATTATCTCAGCTGCAGATTTATTGTCGGCGACCCCAAGCGCTGGACAGCCGCAGCATCTATCAACAGCAATTGATTTTATTTTCGCTTTATTGTGAACCTTCCTCTCCCTCTCCCTCTCCCTCTCCCACTTTGACTGGTCAAATTTTATGGCAATTTTCGTGTTTTTGCCATGGCAATTGCTTCGCAGCTTATCAGGCTGCTCTAATGCCTGGAACCTTCAGCTCCAGCGCCAACTGCCCAGCTCAACCCTAGCCAATTGCAGCGCAGCGAATTGCATATGGAAATGTGAAAATAAAACACAAATTTTTGCTGACATCATATACAACCCCGCTCTATCCACTCTATCTATCTATCTCTCTCTCTCTCTCCCTCTGTATTAAGTTTGTGCGTTGGCCTCATTTCTCGCCATTCGATTTGATTGTTGCGATTATCAGTTGTTAATATCCATGAAAATGATGAGACCAACAGAAAAATGCTCACAGATAAGCGTGGACGCCTGCCTCGTTAATGGACAGCATGAAAATTGGCCAAATGCCAGAGAGATCGTCCCACCCCCCACTCCTCATAGCTGAAGCTATCCCAGACATATAGAAATTATAATAAGTTGTACGCATATTTATGTCTCATGTTTTTGTTGGACATGTTTTATGCGTGTTATGACAAACGACTGACTAATTGACTAGCTGTTGTCTGATTGACTAACTGACTGGCTGACTGACTGATTGACCGCTTGATTGGGCCGCTGTGTATGCGTTAAATGTGTGAAATTATTTGTGCGTAGCGGCATTATCATTTTACAAAGATGTTTATTCATGCGACGACAGCAACTAGAAATGCTCTATGTGTGTGTGTGTATGTAGGTGTGTGTTTGTGTGTGTCTGTGTGTGGCAACCGCATGTGGTTGCAAAAGCTGCCCAAAACACAATACAAAGCAACAGCAAACAATACAAAGCTCAATTGGCATCTGCATAAAAAATCACATATCTACTTTAAATACACTGTGCAACAAAATTAAGTGACTGATGTGGGATTTCATTATACAATAGTTAATATATAAGTATATACTGCTATTTTACATGTAGGTATATATGGATTAGACAGGTGCCATGAGCTCAAGAGATGTCTTATGATATATGAGCATATTCAATTTAATCAATATTGAAATGTAAATATCTACACAGATCTTTAGTGTTAATAGCATAAGCCTTCAGTAGCAAAGCTGGCGTCTTCAAATTTCTCATCCTTTGCCAAAAACTTAATTGTTTTTATTATTTATCAAGATTTCTTAAAATTAAAACTTAAAATTAAGATTCTTAAGACATTATTTATGTATAAATAATAGATTCAATATGTTCATAAATTTATTTGATTAAAGTATTTAATACCTACATCTAAGTTATTTATTATTTGTTTGAAAATGGGCTCACGATTTATTTTCAATATTTATTTTACCAACTAAGATCTTTTGCTTGTTTTTCGCTTTAAAATTTTAATATACATCAAACAAAAAAAATCATGAAATATTAAATTTAAAGTTGCGCGTTGTCTTAAAATATGAAAAATATATTAATATTTTCATTACCAAAATACGCGCTAGATTTGAAATCTAGTCAAAGTTTGTATCTATCAAATATGGCTAGAAAAAATATTTAAAGGGTTGGTTTTGAAGCTATATCAATCAATCAATCCCTCTAAAAATTAATACGATTTAAGTTTAGTTAAGAAATTTAGTATATATAAATAATATATATATAAGCACTATATGCAACAGTTTTCAGCTTTTACTCTAACATATTCACATATCATTTAAATAATCTACTCTTTGATTTTTCAAGTTGCGAGTCTCATTTTTGTTGTCTAGTGTTGGGCTCTTCAGCTTAGTTCCTGTACGCAATGAATGGGACAGCTGAGCTGGCTAAACGCTGGGAATGAAACCAAGTTGTATAACACTCCAAGGGCCGAGCTCTGATCTCGCCGAAACTCTAAGCTACAATTGTGACTCTGGCTGTGACTGCGACTTGCGACTTGTGACTTATGACTGTGACTGTGCCATGATCACTTTATATTCATTGACACTTAGTGTGAAATTCGTACATCATAAAGAGCGGGGCTAAGAAGTGGATGTCTAAATTGCGGTTGCCCCGAACTAACACACACACAGACACAAACACACACAAACACACACGTGAACAGATTCATCTACTCCTGGTTACAAAAGCTGGCTTTTGTGCAAATGCCGACGGTTTTGGGAAAGTGGGCCCGACAGCCAAAACACAGCCAGATGATGGCCATAAAGGCGAAGCCAAAGCCAAAGCCAAACAGAGTGCGCCGACGGCGGCAGCAGGCGAGGTGCTAATTCACTATTAAAAGAAATCAGAAAAAGAAGCAGCAAAACACAAAATCGAGGCTTAGCTCAGTTGGCTGTATTCTCGACTGTCGAAGGGTTTCGGGTTTGTCTCAGCTGCGCTCAATTTCCCACTCATCATCTCTCAGCTCAGCTCACTGCGCGCACCAATAAAACTTAATTTTGTTTGAACATCGCAGGAGGCGGCGGAGCGGGAGGGGCGGCCAGATTGCCCCCATAAATGCGTTTGGGCTGGGCCTTGAGCTATTGAATTATGCATTGTTTTTCTATTTACTTATTTTTTGTTTCTCATCTCATCTCATCGCATCGCATCTCTGTTCATCTCTTCTGTTCGAGTTGTGGGAGAAGTTCTCATGAAGTGTCGGCCATTCATTCGAGTGCCAAATGCCATTGATTGTGCGCAATAAAATGTTGAATCGCGTGTGGAATTAGATATACCCGCCTAATTGATAATAATACCGCATTTATATTTTGTTTGGAAATCTGAAAATCTGTTAACTTGTTTTTATTTCGGATACGAATCACGCAGCTGCTGCTGCCGCTGCTGACTGACAAATGTTGCTCGCTAATCCACAGTAATTCGCTTGTAATTCTCTCCCCCTCTCGCACTCACTCCCGCTCTCAGCCTTTCATCTCCTTTTTTATGGTGCATAATTTTTCAATAAACCTGCCTGCTAATATTTTCAGCACTTGGCAAAAACAACTTAATCCCCACATGATTAATTATCAACAACCTGCTGGCCGGGCAGTCACACCCCTAAACAGAAATTAATCGACTTGTTTACCCCGCCCACCAAAACAATACACACACATTCGCACTCACACACACATTCGCACACCCCTCGTACTAGCTCAGCCCACAGTTGAGGCCAAAGCCGTTCCGTTTGCGCTTTTTAATTTAGTTGCCTCTGGACCCAAGTCCCCTGACCCAGGTCCCCAGGGTAGACTCACTGCTCTCTCTTCCTAGATACCCTGTAGTCATAGAAAAAGGGGTATAATATAGACATTGAATTGAATAGAATGTAAGATATAAAAGCTAGCATTAGGCCTTAGCTTTAGGACTAACTACATCGTTCTATTTATCGAGCTTTCTCAATCTATCGACCCATCAAACCATATCTCCTTTATTCATCTAAGCAATGCTATTCAGTATTTGCATTTCTCTGGCTAAGTACTTCACTCTTATGCGCATTTGGCTGTACATTTTTAATTTTTCCCCTTAAAACTAAATTTTTGAAAAATTGATAAAATTTTGTTTAATAAACTTAATTCTTAGGCACATATCAAAGCTTAACACATAAGATAATCGATGAATACAGTTTAATTAAGTCGATTCTTAGGTATATAAAATTATAATTCCCACTACTTGGCTGCAATAATAAAAAATCGATAAATATCGATGGCGAAGTCTGGACTTTGAGCATATATTATGCCTGATAAAGTTTTTCTTATGACTTCTAAAACCTTGTTACAGGTGTGATTCTTTGCTCTATTACTATTCGGAATTGATCGATAAGGCGGACACGCCTACAAAGAGTGGATTAAGACACTTGTAAAGCAGTGAAAACTTGGCTATCGATTTTGTACTTTAATAAGTAGAAATAGAAATAGAGGCCATTCCATTTACAGGGCATCATCTAGTCTTTCCCACACCGAGTTCCTTTGTTTTTTATGTGGGCTATCTGGCATTATCAAATCATAAAATGTTGCCACTTGGCTGCCGCGTGCAGAGATTCCCAACTGCATCCCCCTATAAAAAAGGCAGCGAAAGGGGTGCGACGAACATTTTTTATGCGCTGTCAAAACATGTTTTGATAGAGCGCACACACACACACATAGATAGGGAAGAGATACATGAATATATAGTAGCTGCAGATATACATACATACATATATTTAAGGGTTCAGTTAGGTGGGCTTAGCTCACGTTGATAAGGCGAGGCAATTGACACCCTTTGAGCCAGGCAATTGAACAATTTGAAACACATGTTTCTGGTCCTGGCAATTAAATACAAATTTGATTAGAGGCGAGGCCCCTTTTCATGCACGCGTGTGTGTGTGTGTGTGTGTTTGTGTTTGTCCTTGTGCCAATGATTTCTCAATTATGACAATTGACAATGACAAAACAAACAAAACACGGCACAGAGTGAAGCAATTAATTAGCAGGACGAGGACACTGATACGCATTGACAGGATAAGCAAGGCGAGGCAAGTCGAGTCGAGGCGAGGCAACCTGACGCGTGGCAGGGTGGCCAACTGCCTGCTGCTTGTGGCAAGGACATTGCTGCAAAAGTGCAAATGCAATTGGTAGAGAAAAGGATATTTGGCACACAGTTGGATAGGCGCTGCGTGTGACAATCTGGCGGAGATCGTCTCGGTTGCTCCTCGTCCTGCTTCAATTGCATTAATATGCCATTAAGGACTTGTGCCACATGCGTTCGCCCCGCCTGTGGGTGGGCCCCGCTGCAGCCTGAAGGTCAAGCGTGCCACACGACAGGCTCGCTTGCCCTCTCACTCACTCACTCGCTCTCTCTCTCTCTCTCCCTCGAGGTCAAGATCAGCAGCTGCTGCAAAAGGTAAACTCCACATGCAGCCAGGTAAAGCCAGCAGTTGGCCAGGTAAATAGAAATGAGAAAATTTGTTAAATTTGTTTGTTTTTGCATTTCATAATTTTATTTTTGATTTTTGATTTTGGTTTTCGTTTAACTAAAGTTAACTAAAATTACAAGCTAGTTTACAATTTATGTACAACTGATAAATAGTTTTCTTTTGTTCCAATTCTGCACACTGAGCAGAGGCGAGGGGCGAAGGGAGTGGGGGACCACAACAACAACTAAATACTAATTTGTACAATTGACAAGGGGAGGATGAGAGAACCGAGTGGGGGAGCAGGACAGGGCAGGGCAGGGCAGGTGCCTACGCCTCAGTCTTGTAGGGCTTGAACAGCTTGGGCTTGGGCTCCGCAATGACTGTGTTGCAAGCCGGAGGCGGGGACATGTCCGACGCTGGCCGCTTGGCACTGGGCATCAGGAGGCCGGGCGCTGGCAGCGGGCTGCTGGTGGTGGCGACGACAACGGCGGCGGAGCTGCGCAGCGGACTGAGACTGCGATCGAAGACCTTGGTGTGATCGGAGCCGACGGGACTCAGCGACAGCGTGGATGAATGCGGCGACGAGGAGGACTGCAGATCCAGCGGTGGCGTCTGGGTCTTGGGCAGCTGCAGCTGGCCGGCGGCATAGCTGGGCGGCATGCTGGCAACGGCGGCGGCGCCCAACATGGCGGCGGGATAGCCCATGGGCATGGCGGCCTGCATGGCGTGCGAGTGGCTGTGCGGATGCATGTGCGGCGCAGGCGGTGCGGGGCGAGCGGGAATGTGATAGGGCGCATAGCGGTACTGGCCGTACGGCGAGTGTCCCGGCACTGGCATGGTGGGCATGCCGGTGGCCAACATCGGGTTGGCCGCGGCAGCGGCGGCGGCAGCAGCGGCGGGTGCATAGGGCGGATAGGGCATGCCCACGCTATTGGCAGCCGCTTGCAGGATGGAAGCGGCGAAAGCGGGGTCGGAGTAGACGGCAGCGTAGGGCCAGGCGACGGCGATGCGCTGGCGCTTGTCCTTCATGCGGCGGTTCTGGAACCAGACCTTGATTGTCGACTCGGGCAGGTTGAGCTGGGCGGCCAGCTCGCAGCGGCGGGGGCGCGACACATAGTTCTCCTTGTAGAACTCCTTTTCGAGACGCGCCAGCTGATCACGTGTGAAGGCAGTTCGATAGCGACGAACTGACGGATCAGCGGGAATCTCGGAGTTGCGGCTGCCGTTCAATGAGTTGTCTGGACTGGACAGGCACTCTATAGAGAGGAGAAAAGGAGAGAGATTCGGTTAGCCAATTGTCGATTGGAGCAACGTTTGCGCTAGCGGGACACTTACCATTTGGCGACGGCGGCGGCGTTTGTGGTTTGCCGTATTGTGTTGAGATCAGATCGACGACCAGCGGCTTCTGGTCAACGGCGGTGCTGCTATCATGATGATGGCTCTCCATGTTGTAGGTGCGGTATCCGTGCATTTTGTTCAATATATAGATATATATATATATATGTGTGTGTGTGTATGGGCGTTGTCACTATCTCTCCGAATAATCAAGTCACAGTGCTCGGACTGGGCAGTGCGAATGCGAAATGTGAAACGACTAAACGACTTAACGGTTAAAGCGACGATGCTGACTCTGCGATGGTTACAGCTCAAGTGTATCGCTCTCAGCTACCCCGGCTCTCTTTTATACCAAGGCAGCAGAGCAATGGCTGCCGCAGGCAGGCCAACAGCCAATGAGCGTGGCTTGTGCTGTGCGCGAGCGAGACGGCACTACGGTTGTGCATAGAGTGCTGCTATTGCCGTTGCCTCGCACTGCCTGCTGCGGTGCAATGAACGATGGTGCTAATGTTGTGGTGCTGCCGCTGCCGCTGCCTTTGCTGCCTTTGCTGCTTCTGCTGCTGCTGCTGCTGCTGGCTGACAATTATGCGACGATGAAGGCAATTACGATGCCGGAACAATGGTACATAAAAAAGGAGCCGGGGCAAAAGCGCAGGCAAAGCGTGATAATGCGCAGCCTGGCGGTGGTCCAAGCCAGCGGCAGTCGCTGCTGCCCATAATCAAGTTATCATGGAGCAGCAGCAGCAACAGCAGCGGCAGCACTAGCAATGCTCTCTGGCTCGTTCTCTCTCGCTCACGCTGTCGCTCGTTCATGCTGCGAGAGGCGAATGCGATTTCATATATTCATAGCGTATGAGCGAATCTTTTGTTTCGCTTGTCCGCAAGCGGGCAGCGCCACGGGTGCGAACGAGACGTGAGTGGCCCCCTTAATAATGGGATTTTATCGGCTTCATCAGGCAAAAGAATGATATGGCATAATGCACAGAACGAGAGGAAGAGCGACCAGAGCGCCAGCAACCCCCTTTTACAGCTCCCGCTCACTCGCTGGCAGTTTGGCATATCGATCGAAGGCAGCCAAATAATTTGCTCTTTTATGAAGTCTTAATATTATGCCGCACGTTTAACGGGCTCACACTTGGGAGTGGGAAAGAGAGAGGGACAGGGACAGGGACAGGGACAGGGCGAGGCAGAGAGCGAAGGCAATGGCGCAAGTGTGAGGGAGAGTGTTTGGTTGGCGTCTCAGCTTTAACAGTAAATGAAGTTTATCTGTGCAAATAAAGCAAAACTTTTGGACAACGCCCACAGAGGCCATCCCACAGACACACACACACACACTCACACGCATAGCCGCACATGCATAAACAATGAAATACTTTTGGGGGCGCAGTTGTTGAAACTTAATTTGAAAAGTTTCAGTTTAGTTGCGGCAAACATTTATTATGATGATATAATCATGTTGCCTAAAGGCGCAACTGTACCCAGAGCGCAGTTACAAGGGGGCGCCAATTGAGAGGGGCGCGTCTGGAGGCAAAGCGAGCTAAAGTGCTGCCAGTTTTTGTTTTTTGTTGTATTTGCTGTTTTATTTTCCTTTTTTTTTTTTGCTTGCGTAAGCGTGTTTGATACCTGCGCGGGTTTTTGGGCTAGGGTTTTGGCTTAGGCTTAAGCTGTTCAGGGAGAAAAGGCAAAAATAAACCAAATTTCAGAAAACGCTAATTATGCCATATATATATGCGTGTGTGTGTGTGTTTAGCTAATCCTTGTCATCATTATGTCTGTTTATGACTTATGGATCAAGCGCGGCTAAAGCCGTTCGCCAAAAGTTCAACCAAGTCAAGCCCCGCTCTGCTCAGCCCTCTCTCTCTGCCTCTCCCTCGCTCTCTGCTGTCTAATCCACTAAATAAACAAACAAACAAAGATGTTGCGGCCTTTGCGGAAAGGCCCGTCAAATGCCAGCAGCTAAAGTCGAAAAGGGAGTTAAAGTCGCCGCTTAAACTGAAAGTTAAAGTCGCCTGCCTGAGGGTAACCCGGTCAAACACGGAGTCAAACACAATGACATGACATCAATTCCAACTAAATCACCTTAGTCGAGCGAAACTAGAGCACGGCGACTGAGTGCAGACTGAGAGTAGAGAGACACAGCGTGTGTCCAAAATCCACATCCAATTTCCTAGTTTGTCTCTGACGCAGCGATTGTTCAAGATGCTGCAATAAAATCTAACTCGAAAGTGAAAACTGTTTGCTCAAAATCTTTGTAAAATCGACTAATAATGTCGCTGATGGCAAACGGATTAACGCACAAGCAGCTCAATGCCAAACCCATGGCTGGATGGATGGATGGCTGGATGAAGGAAACCTTCAACCTACAGATCTCGCTCAATTTCAATTTCAATTTCGGTTTCACTGTCTCTCGCTCTCATTGTTATGCATTACTAAGTAACTCAACCAGTTGTTGTTGTTGTTGTTGTTGTTGCTGTTGTTGTTGTCGTTGTGAGTTAGTTAAAATTATTGGGTTATATTGCGCGGCAATTTGCATTAACTCGCCGAACATCGGCTCTACCTAAGCTCCTGCATCGCGTCCTGTGTGTTTGACCTGATCGAGTCGCCGTGTAAGCCCAAGCCTTGCCCACTGCCGAACCCTAGCCACAACCTTGCCTATTGTGCATTCATCTGCGCTTTTGTTCATCGTCCGTCCGCGGTCCGGTGTCCGCTGTCCGGTGGTTTTGTTCTACGGCAGAATGAGCAAACCTTTTTTCAACGAGCAAATCAACGCGACACTGCGGCAGCGACAGTAAATACCCTTTATGACGGCTCAGGCAGCGAGAACGACAACGACAACGACAACGGTATTCTCTAACCTTTCACTTCGCGCCAGGCGAAAGTGAGCTGAGTTGAGATGAGTGTACCTGACCCCTACCCTCTGACCCCTAACCGATCACCAGCGAACACTTTCGAAGCGGCTTCGGCTTCGGCTTGGCTTGGCTTGGCTTGGCTTGGCCCAAAACCTCAGTTCATGGAAGTTGCCTTTTGTTGCTCTTTTGGCATTTTATTGGCATTTTGCTAGCACAAAGCGCCGATCTCGCTGATTATGCTGATTATGGGAAGTACACACACACACACACACACACACAGTTACAGAGTTCATACGTATGCATATTATGGCTTGTAGAAATTAAGCCCAGTTTATTTCATTATTACTGAGGCATTTGTCAATCAAATTGTGAATTTTCTTCTTTTGAGAATTATGGAATGTGGATAAGAACTGATAAAAATTTCGATTAAAATTCATTTTTTCCTGTTTTAGTTTCTTTTATAAAAATCATGTATTTTGTTATTTTATATACAGGCATTTTATTATACAGGCAAGCAAATTGTTACGGATATGGGCGCTGCCCTTAGAATCAATTATAGATCGTGAAATTTCTGATTCTCATTTTTTTATACATATCTAGTCGTATCAATGTATGGCTATAGTTCGCCTCAAACTGCAGGCTTAAAGACTTTTGTGATACTTCAGAGGCTGAGTCTGATAAATTTAGGTTGGCTAGGTATTGCTTAGTAAATGCTGGAATATCTAAGCCACTAAACCACTGAACCGTCTTTTTGATCAACAAAAATATCTTTCATCAGTTATTTAGCCAATAATGTCTGTTAGTTATGTATACCTTATTATATGTATTATATATATGTAATTATATATTGTACATAATTATACATTAATTTATCGTATATATTACTATACTATATATATTACATATTACTATAGTTATTAATATGAAGTTATGGTAAAACTACTTCTAAACAATGTGTAAACTGTGTCTAGTATATTTTAAAGCTGTGTAGGCCAGAGTGAGTCGTTGAGCCTGTCTATCTGTTTATAAGTATTAATGTTAATCTTAGCTTAACTTATTACATTGAAGCTTAAGCCTAGAAATGCATAATTTCTATAATGAAAAAAAAACAAAAAGAAATCTAATAGTTCAAAAAGAAAATAATTTGTCATCATCTAAGATCTCAACTTGTCTAGGCCTAGTTATATAATCTAGTAAATAAATAATTATAATTATAAATTTATATATGTATATTTAGTCATTTAATTCCATTTTTAGCAATTAAAAAAATTAAATAATTTGTCAATTTTTAATTCTGGTTCTAGTTTTCAATAGCTGCCTTCAGTTCGATAGATTTACGATCGTAATATGCGCTTAGGGCACGCCCTAATAAAAATATGCCTGGACAGTTGGTAAAAACGTGGCTGCGCACTGAATTATGGCCACAATTAACAGGTAAATAGGCAAAGCCGGGAGACTACTCTATATATGCGCATATAAATGGTGCTAAGTAACCTTGTGAGAAAACGTTCGCGCTCTGTGCGTTTTCATGTTTTCCAAAACGTTTTTCCGGCCCGGCCATAAAAACCCGTGAAGAATTAAAAAATTAGAGCAGTCGGCAGTCGGCACTCGGCATTTTTCTGGCTTCGGGGAAAAAAACTAGCGCAGCGAAAAAATGAAACAATGAAAACAAAAAAGTTTTTGATCTACATTCCTAATATACGGTCCTCGGAATGCGCGACAGGACATGGACAGCAAATGAAAATTCCGCGAACGAACCATACGACGCTACGAGCCCATAAAAATCTGCATAAACATCTATATATTGTATACATGTATATGTTGAGGAAATAAGTTCTTGAACCATTTCTTTGCCACAAACATAACAAAAAGGCAAAACGGGACCAAAAACTCAAAAATCTTTACCAAAAATTTATGACAAACAATCTTTCTTTTTGCCGTACAGAAAAACAAAGGAAAAAATCGAGAACTGAAATAAATATACATATATTTTTTTTATTTTCGTTAATTTTTATATTGAGGCAAACGCGAAAATGAGAGCACCGCATTGTAGGATATTTAGAGCAAGGATATATGGCTTTATGTTGGGTGAGATGCGTTGCAAGATGTGAATGTTTAGAAAACAACGAATAGATATAGAAAATAGCAATGAGCAGAAGGTTGAGATTAGAAACTGAAATTTTGTTTATTTATTGTTTATTTATTTTTTTTTTGTGTATTTTTTATGTATTTAATTTAATTTCTTTATAGATATTTAAGTAGCAATATGTATCAAAAAATTAAATATTAATATATACTCTAAAAATAAATAAATAAAAATTTGTATTAATATTCCTCTCGATAAATTCTTGAATGTTTTTATTTTAAATACAATTTTTAGTATTTAGTTACTCAAATAACTTTTAAAATATTTTTAAAGACTTTATCATTTATCAAAACAATTTTTTGTATTTTAATTTATTTTTTTAATTATTATTATTATTATTATTTTGTTTTTTTTTTTTTGTATTTTATTAATTTACTAAAGAGTCTATATTGCCTTATTTTAAGTCTGTAAATATTAGTTCTTTTATAAATAGTTTTTATGTGCATCAATATTTTTTATTGTATCAACTATCTTTATATGACATATATATATGTCTTAGGGAGCGGCCTGAGCATAAGTTTCGTTTGCCACTTGGGCAGGTCCTTGGTGAAGGACTCGCTGTTGGGCTGCGGTTGTCGCACAATTTTCGGCTGAAGTTGCACCAATAAAAAGGCGCGTTCGTCTACCTAAAACATGTCAATTTATGGCCAAACAATGAAATGGGAGAGAAAAAATGGCACAATTTTTAGTGGAAATGCGTTCGCGCAATAAAAAGGGACGCGCACGACGCTGCCTGCAGCTAGGGCAGCCAGGGACAAGGAGTCGGAACTGCCGCAATTAGGAGGTTTGTAGAGCAGCCAAACAGCTAAACAGCTAAAAATGCGCACAATGGAAAAAACTCATAAAAAGAGAAACAAATCGTTTAAAAATTGGCTCGCTTTTTGTCGGCCCGAACAAAAACGAACAAAAAAACGTGAGACATAAACGAGAAGAAAAAGAGAACACGAGCCAAATAATTAGGTGAGCCATTGTTGCATATTGTGCGGGCGCATAATCATGCGGTTTCTTTTTTAGGGCGGAGCTGGCGCAGAGAGATCGGGAAGCTGGCAGTGGACGGCAGTTGCTGAATGGCCGGATAAGTAGGCGAAATGGGAACGAGGGAGAGTTAGAGAGATGTACCTGGGCAGCGGCAGAAGTGCGTGAATAAAAAGCTACTCAGTATCTTTGAGATACTATTGTATCTATGGCTGGAAATTTGCATAAATAAGCATATTGATGGATTTCATTATGGATTACACATTGAAAGTAGTATGATGGATAACCATATATCATATCACTATTATAGTAGGAATGAAAGGATGCGCTTTTATATTGTATCTTAAGTATATATCACTTGCATCACAGTAAAATATTTATGTATATATATACATTATATAGAAGAAATTAACTGGAATTTTTTATATGATTAATTGTACCTTAAAGATAGTAAAATATTTATATATATACTAAATATTTAGAAGATTATTGGGAATTATGTATATGATAAATTGCACCTTAAAGATCATTTTAAATCCTACGTAGAGTTAACTATATTTCTAGTGCATTAAAAACATCTGCATCTTTTATAGTTAAATTTTGAGTATATTTTTAGTGCATTGGAAATATCTAGGAAGATTCCATAGATAGATATGGTTCTACAGGTCTATACATTGCAGTTCCTCTAGAATCTAAGGAGCATCTGATATTTCTGTTAAGATCTCATATACACATGTATATTATTGTATACGTATATTTAGTTACTTTTAAATATTATCTATTAATATTTTTTCAACATAGTTTTAATAATTACATCTATTTTATTTATATTTTTTGTCTATTAAATATACTTAGATATATGCTTGGCTTGGCTTACAAATTAACTTGTTAAGGACTATTAATATTATAAATAAATAAAACCATATTGTATATTAATAGAGGCTGGAACGATTATTACTGTAATACATAAATAAAACATTATGGTATATTAATATATTTATCGGTAATGTTAAATGTTCTCTGATAAGGTCGCATGTGCAGTTCAAATAACTAAAATAATTAGTCATATATGCGTATATAATATATTGAATATAAACATCATTTCTTTTATAGCTACATAAACAGCCAGAAAACTTCAATAAGTCAGTTATGTAGACTTTAAGCAGAGATATATTATAGCATATTCATTAAACTGCCTCTCTCTGTCACTCCCTTTCTCTTTATCTCTTCCTCTCCCTCTCGTCATTTCGTTCCAGCTTCTTGGACATCCATTTGTGATATGGCCAAGCAGAACCGCAATCGATCGGCTACGTTTACTATAAATACAGCGCATTGCGGTATGCGAACCACCAGGAGGTGGAATGGAATTCAAACCAACTCAAAACCCACCGACCATGGTGGCCATGCGGAGCTGAACGAATGCCAGTGCAGCATCAAACAAGCAGACGGCGGCACAAACAAACGGACAGGCAGCCAAACAAACAACACTGAGATACGCCAACAAACGCTGTTGGGCAGTCGGCAGGAGACGCTGACTCCTGCAGGGTCAGAGCGCAGACTGGGAATCCTTAGGGCAGGCCGAGTCGAAGTCGAAGTCGAAGTTGAAGTTGAGGTTGAGAGGTCTGCAATCTGCAGTCTGGAGTCTGCTGTGTCGGTAGCCGGTAGTCCACCGCATTGACGAATCACATCAAAGTGGAACACAAACTCAGGGTCAAGCCAAACAGACATGTCAAATGTCGCAGAGCGACGACAAGGAGCAGAAAAGGACACTCAACGAGAAGACGAGCAGGACGATGCAGAGCCTGCCGAAGATGAGGAACAAGCAGCAACATCTCTTACCGCAGCAAATTCGCATTGACTGTGCGCTAACAGCAGGGAACACCATAATATTTTGGTTGCTCCGCAGGACTCGCAGCGCTAGAGCGAGACAGATAGAGTAGGCATATGTAAGTCAGACAGAGAGAGCGAAGCAGTCCATGCATTTTCGATGGAATTCGAAAACCGAAACAATTTATTCATGAGCAATTAGCCACGGTAAGTGGAGAGGAGACCCGATCGAGTCGTCCTGCATCCTGGCGTAAATTTGTGAAAATTAAGTCGTTCCGGTTAGAGCGTTCTAGGTGGGACTTCTGTAGCAATTTTATTTGTATCGTAGGTGTTGTATTTGTCAACATTTAGGCACCAGCAGCCTCACACAGCTCGCAACTCGCAGCTCGCAGCTCGCAGCTCGCACTGCTCTCGGCCCAGTGGCACCGGATTAGACGATTTGTGGGCACGCATTTGCAATGCCTACTGCAGCACTAATTGGGCCCGGGATGGGACTCAATGCGAAGAAAGGTAATTGAGAAATTATAGAGACAGAGAAGGAGAGTGGGATAGTGAGTTAAGTGTAAACAGTATGTGTTAAGGATGTGCTAATTTTTTACTAAGCAGATCTTGATGAGACTTTTTGAGAGGAATAATATGCAGGAGCATGGCTGAAAGGAGATTAGTATCTATATAAAAACAATAAGAAGATTGGTTTAAAACTCTTTAATATTTGCTATACAATGAATATTTAATTATAATTAAATAAAGTTAAATTTAAAATAAATGTACGTTTATTCTATTATTTTATATTATTTATTTAAATTCAAAACTTAATAAATATATAAAATTATATATTTTGACATATTATTATTTTTATTTTTACACTTTTTTTTTAATTATATGTTTTTTTAAGATATAAATTAAATGAATATATATATTAAAATTTTTTCAATATAAAAATATAATATACAGATTTTTATAGTAGCTCTAAAATAAATAGTAATAATTAAAATAATTCTTGTATACCCCGTCTTCCTTTTGGTATTTTATATTGTATAAAGATATAAGTTTTAAGTATTCAACTCTTAATTATAGGTAAGCATAAGCTTAATATATACTCTAACACCGCATCGATTTTTTTTTTAAGTTTTTCAATGGTTTCGCCGAACCACCCCAAAAGAGTATTCATAGAAAACGTCACGGACAGCCTTACGTCATGTACAAACGCAACAGTCTTAACGTTTTAGTACATGCGTATGTGCTAAAGCAAGCTGACTTTGCATGCAAGCCAAAAAATTCTAAAGGAGTGGCAACTCCATAAACCATTTATTCGTAATATAAGTTATTGCTTCTGGCAACGTAAATCCAACTGACACTAAAATTTAAAATCATACGGAATTTGCCTCGGAGTTTATTCATTTATTTATTTATAAGGAACACTTTATTTTATATCAGTATTTACACAAGTGTGAGTGATTTACATGTGAAAGTTAAGAGTACAGGCCATAAACCTTTTCTGCTTAAATGTTAATATTATTTGTTCAGGAAATTTAATTACATTTAGAAACATTATTTTTGAAGGAAAAGTATAAACAAAAACCTCGTAAATTGACTTAAAGACTAAAAACTTAAAATTAAAATTAAGACTAATTGCTTATTGCTTATAAGGGTTCATTACTGTTTTGTAAATGTAGGTAAGATGAATAACTACAACGGGTTACAAAATTTGTGTGCAACTTAGTCAATCTATCTGACGCTAGTTCGACTCTGGCAATATAGTGTAGCTCCGCAGTAGGGTAATGCCACGGGAGATTAAATATTCTTTTTAATATTTTGTTTTGCAAGACTTGGATTTTACAGATATGAGTCTTAGCTATATCAGCCCAAACCGGAGCCCCGTAAAAAATTGTGGACTGGAAAATTGATCTAAATAGGTACATTTTATTTTCTAAACTTAGTCGAGAGTTCCTATTTATGAATGGATATAACACTTTAATTAATATATTTGTTTTTTTAATAATAAATTGGACGTGATCAGAAAAAGTTAATTTTTTGTCTAACAAGACACCAAGATATTTAACATTGTTCTCCCAGTTAATGTCTACTTGGCTTAGATTAATAGGATGTAGAGGAATATAATTATTTTTCCTATTTCTTGTAAAGTATATTGCTTGGGTTTTTTCCGGATTTATAAGAATTTTCCACTTAGTAAAGTACGCAACTAGAACGTTAAAGGCTGCTTGGAGAGAATCTGAGATATCGGTTGCCAGTTTACCAGAGCAAAGGATTGCCGTATCATCAGCGAAAATGGATGCCGTGCATCCACTTAAAGCAGGGAAGTCGGATGTATAGATATTATATAATATTGGGGAGAGGCAGGATCCTTGCGGGCAACCTGCAGGAATATAACTTGCACGTGAATGAGCATCGCCTATGTACACTGTAAAGAATCTGTCTTTCAAGAAACTGCGTATTATTTTAATAATCTGCAATGGGAAATGTAAGAGGTTCATTTTGTACACAAGTCCTTCATGCCATACAGAGTCAAAGGCCGCTTTAATGTCTAGCAAGACCATACCCGTAGATTTGGAACTACTAAAATTGGCCTTGACAATTTTTTTAATTCTACCCAGAGGTTGAATGGTATTGTGTTCACGACGGAAGCCATACTGAAGAGGCGAAAGGACATTATTACTTTCAGTAAAGTCAACTAATCTTTTCTTAATGACTTTCTCTAGGATTTTACTGACTGATGAAAGCAGACTTATTGGTCTATATGATGTAGGGCATTCAGGAGGCTTGTTTGCCTTTAAGATGGGAATGACTTTAGAGATCTTCCATTTATGTGGAAAATATCCGAGGCGTAGGCACTCATTAATAAGGAATGAAAGAAATTTGACTCCTTTACGAGGGAGGGCTTTTAGGCACACATTTTCAATGTTATCCAGACCTGGAGTCTTCTTGGATTTAAGCTCTTTTAAAATCGAAGATACCTCATGGACATTTGTCAGGTATGATTCGTCGTGGTCAACAGGCAGGGAGTCCAATAACCCCGTGAAACTGTTGACCTCAGAGCTAGTGGATGGATCACCGAGGTTAGCTGAGTGCGAATGGTTCAAGGCGAACAATGATGCTAATAGTTCGACTTTCTTATCGGCACTTACGAAATTTTGCTGATTGTGTGTGAGTGTGGGTATTCCACTGTATTTCTTCTTGATGACTTTTGAAAGCTTCCAAAAGGGGGAAGAATTTTTTTCTAGCGAGGATAAGAGATTATTCCAGTTCTCGTTTCTGAGTTTGGATAATTCAATATTAACTAGTTGGCTGAACCATCTAACTAGAGTCAGATCACATATATTTCTGCGTCTCAACCAATTTCGACGGTGCCTGTTTCTAAGTTTTATTAGAGAGATTATATTAGGAGGTAGAGCTTTGGGAGAAGATTTGATTTCTCTTTTAGGAATACTGTGCTCTTTAGCTGCAACGATCACTAAGCTAAACAAATTTATTAAATTGTCTATGTCGTCCTGCGAACTAGCGGGGAAGGAGTCGCAGTCTGGTAATAGTCGGTTGATTGTTCTACCAAACACAGTCCAGTTTGCGTTTTTGATATCATAGAAGAATTTTTTAACTTTAGTGTAATTTGAGTGCAGTATTGTTTGGACAGGGAGATGATCCGAGCCTAGATCATTTATTGCTATAGTATTGGATAACAGTTGACAGTTGTTTGAAACAAATAAGTCTAGCGTAGACGATTGATATCTAGCACTCGCTGGTACATAAGAGTGTTCATTAGGGAAATGAACTGTAAGTCCACGAGATAATGAGAAGTTGTACAGCAATGATCCCCAGACATTTGCTCGGTTACAGCCCCAGAGCCTGTGTCGGCTATTAAAATCTCCTCCTAACACTAAGTTTCCAGGAGTGCGGGTTAATAGTCGCAAATCATTTGTAAAGATTTGTTTTTGAAGGGGGTCCGCTCGACCACCACCAAAATAACAGCAAAACAGTGAAGTGCAGGTAGTTCCGTTAATGGTAATATTTATGCCAATAGATTCGATTAAATTTGTGTTAGGGAGGGGAAGCAGGGTATGGCGAATAGATTTTTAATAATAATGGCAACCCCTCCTCCTCTTCTACTAGATCTGTCACATCTGTAACAAAAGTAATTATTGTTTTTAATTGATAATGAGCTGTTAAGCCAGGATTCAGTTAGTAGACAGATATCTACATTTTCTCTATTTAAGAAAGCAAAAAGCTCATCTTTCTTATTTTTAACGCCTCTAGCGTTCCAAGTTATAATTGAGAGATGATCAAACATTATGTACGAACTTGCATGCCAATGATGTTATTAATTCGAATTGGTCTGCCTTGGTCTTGCAGTTTCTTAAGTTTTTTATAAGCTCAAATGTAAGGGACTTGATCTCCTCCAAAGAGAAAAGATCCTTGTTGACATTAGGAGTGTGATTGCCATTATGGTTAACCCATCTGGCGCTTGAATGAAAATTTGATTTACTTAGCGTATTAGGGAACGCATTGGAGTAATCAAGCTGTGGTGGCAAAGAAATATTAGTACGATTGGGTCTTACTTGATGCGACCGATATTGAGATCTTAGATTTAGGTAACTAATCCTACTAGGGCAGTTAGCGTCGTTGGATTTATGTGAACCATTACAGTTGGCACATTTAACAGTAGATCCATCCGGACATTCAGCGGTTTTGTGAGGTCCAGCGCAGTTAGAGCAATACGACTTCACGGCGCAGCGGTTTGAGCCATGACCAAACATTTGGCAGTTGTAGCATTGAGTTATTTGGTGACTGGATTTCTTTTGATACTCCCACTTCACTCTTACATAGTTGATAACTGAGTGGTTTTTTCTAAGCTCATTGAGTGTGATGGATTTTTTGGTGAAGAAGACCACGTATAGAATTAGGACAGTGTTGTTTGGTCTTTTTCGCTGAACCAGTTTAACATCTAGACAGTTTAGACCAAGACCGATAAGCTCATTTTTTAATGAAGAGGGATCCATTTTATCTAGCCCCAACAGCAGTGCTTTGTATGGCCTGTCATTTTTATCGGCGTAGGAGAAATATTCAAATTTTCCATGCATTACACTGCACGCGGCTTTATGGTCATTTATATCGACGCAGTGGAGCTTGATTCCAATTGAAATCTTTTGATGGAATATTTAGTGCAATTAATTTGTTTGCAGATATTATGAATTTGATCCACTGTGCATTTGAGGACCGTTATTGGGGGAACATACACTTTGTTTTTAGAACTGATTTGCTCGAGCTCATCTTCATTATTATCAGTGATTTCGATCTCGTCGTTTGGTTGTATTAGTGTTTGCAACGGCGAGTAGTAGTTTTTGTTGGCGTTTGGTCGCTGACCAGTGTCTATTTTTAGCGCAGTGCGCTTTACTTTGGGCGACATAACGGTGTCCCCTGGAGATAAAGTTCGTTTTGTTCTTTTAATCGTGGACTTGTTTTTATTTTTATTTTCTTTGACAAGCTAATCCTTAGGTACGTGCGTACAGTAAGAGAGCTAGCACAAGACTGCCTCGGAGTTTATATTTGAAAGGCATGAATGTAAAATGTAATCGAAAAGACATTGCTTTAACTTAAAAGTATTTATTTAATATTATATTTATATTAAGGACTACTTAATACGGTGTACTCTTGCGACTTTTGGCAAATCTCATTTTTCTTAAATTATCGTTGCTTTTTACGTCGCTCGCATCGCTTGTCCAAATGGAAATGAGGCCGGTTTCGCCGCTTGTGATAAGCAGATCTCGCTTGGCGTCGTAAAGACTCTCGCGTACAACCTGTTTATTACCAACATAGTTTGTAAAAGGCTTCAACAAGCCCTTGGCCGGAGCAATTACAGAACGCAAAACTTCACTAAAAAAAAGAAATTTTAAGATTCTGAATATACCTTTAAGGATTTAGATATTTACCCTCTATGGAAGTTTGTGCCCGCTAGCAAAAATAATCCCTTATCCAGCATAGTGTGAGCATTGATTAGATTGAAATTGGCTGGACTTTTACGTCTTATGCCAGCAACAATTTCAGAACGTTTAAAGGATAACCAATCATCACCTTCTAAGCATTCATAGCTCTTGAAATCATTTGTGTGTGTAATACAAGTGATAACCTCCTTATTATTAGCATCCTGATGCCAATTGAGACGGTGCACACTGCTCTCAGTATTAATTGTGTTTTTAAGCGCCTCATCTTCATCACTTTCTTTGATATCAAAGACATTTATTAGGCCATCAGTGCTGCCGGTGCAAAGCAAATCGGGATATGTGTCATGAAATCGAACCGAAGTGATATCATCCGAGTGGCTTTCGCAGTAGGAGCCTAGCTCTTTACGCTTTCTTATATCAAAGAAGAGTAAATAAGCACTGGTTGTAAGCTTTGTGCCGCAGCACAGGATTCGACTATTCGCATTGCGATCGAAACATCTAATAGATGGTGGCACAGGAGGTACGAATTCAGACATAAATGTTGCTTGTTCGACAGGTGTGCGCAAATCGAAGAGTTTCACTTGTCCATTTGAGTAGCCGGCTAGCAATGTATTCCCATTATCTTCCAAAAAGCGAACACCACGATTAAATGCTTCTCGCCCTCTCTTCTTCAAGGGCAATGATCGTGGAACAAGCTCTTGTATTTGCGTTAGTTCGCCTCCTTTACTCAAATCGTAGATCTTCACAGCCGGAATATTTTGGCCTACAGCAAGTCGCGTAAAATCAGTAGAAGCAGTTAAACTTAGAATATACGATTGCTCAAAGCCTAACGATGCTTCATCCTTTATGTAGTGCACACGAAATTCGTTTGCCAACTGCTGATCGCTACAGACGTCCGCGTCCTCTGCCTGTTCAGTATCAGGTTCATCTTCTGAGCTGGGTAGTTCAATAGCTGCTGCCTCTAAAATAAATAGATACCAATATAATATAAAATAATCTTCCAATGGAAAATAACAACTATTTGTAAGTACCAGCAATATATTCATTGACACTCATATTTACGTTTTGTATACAACCGAATATAAGCTACACGTGCCTGGGCCAGGGCTACAAAATCGTCCGCAGGGCTAGAGTTGCTGAATGTTGCTAAATGACGTCACAAACGTAATGCAGATATTATTAAAAAAGTTAAACCGATAAGTCGATAATAATCGAATTCAAAATAAGACCCCAATGTTAAATAAATAAGTAAATAGAGACAACATTTGAGCTTGTTTTACAATTTAATATCGCTTTATAGTATTATACAAAAGTGAATTTACAAGAAGCCATTCGTGTACCTAATTAATCCTGCGTGTATGTGTGTGTGTGTGAAAAATGTTCGTTGAGGTTTCCTGATTGCTTGCTTGACTTGACTTTAGTTATTCTATTAAATATATATGTATTTTTTAGTATATATATAAGTATTTATATATATAATTTTTTTACATGCTTTTGTGTATATTGGTTTGTCTATGTGTGTCTGTCTGACTGTGTTGTCATAAAAATATATATATATGCACACGGTTTGATGTATGTACATATATTTATATTAATATGGCGCTTTTTAAACAGTATTTTCAAAATCAACAAAAAAGGACATTTAATTCCTGCGCAATTTTCTTTAACATCTCTCAACTCTCTCTCCCTCTTTCCTTCTTTGACATCAACAAGCAACTATATATGTATATTCAATTAGTTATATGCGTGTAACTATCGATCCTATTATTCACATAAAATCATCATAATCATCGGTAAAATCATTGCCATACTTTTGATAGCCATCGATATCCTAAAAGCATCAGAAGAGATATTGGTAGTTAATAAATATTATGATAATCGATATTCAATTCGACCTACATCATTTTCCGTTCGCAACGAAACTTTTCCCTTGCCCTTCATGGCCGATTTCTTGGCAGCTGCTTTTTCCATTTTAAGCTTTTCCGAGTGCAAGCTCTCCACACTCATTTTGACCTTCTTAATATCAGCAGCGCTCACTATAAGAGGGAATTTACAATTATTATCAACACATATTGTATATGTATTTGCGATCGCTTACAGTTACAGCATAAGCTGCGCACTAGATCTTCTATGAATTGTGGAAAGTGTATGGATTCTCGGTATTGAGCAACCTTCCAGCTAAGCGTGGCACCGAACTCCTTGAATTCTTCTTTACTCTCCGGATTGAAGGCATCGAGTCCACCGCCTATACTTGTGACACCGAATGTTTCTAGAGCACTCTTTAGATCTGATTCTTCTTGAATCTTTTGTAAGCGCAGCTTTTCCGCTAATTTTTCTTCGGGTGTCATCTCAGCTAAACGCTTCTGTTCCTCTTCTTCTTTAAGGCGCTATTAATTTAAATGTATATTTATTTATTTAAATATATTTTATATGTTTACAAACTTACCTCCTGCTCCTCCAATTTCGCTTTTAGCGCCTTATTGGGTTTAGTTTTGACTGGCGCTTCTGTTTTCGTTGGCTTCTCCTCATCTTTCTTTTCCTCTTCATCCTCCCAGCTTTCCTGAATATTGAAAACAGGTTAGTTAGTTAGTTTATTTATCAACATGAATAGTGCATTTTTAACGTGCACACGTGTACAACAATTTGAAAGTGAAATCGTTTTAACAAAAGAGCTAAAAATAACTAGTTTAGATTAGAGATGAATGCGTGTTGGATTATTTACGATACGACACGAATACTAAGTCGTATCAGCACGATATCAATATACGTGTTTTGATATGCAATATACAGTTCTTTTTATGTCTATGTTTACTAATATATAAAAAACTTTATATTTAATAGCTCATTTCATTTCTTCATTCTTCATTCTACTAGAAGGTACAATATTGTACATTTATACAAATGTGTGGAGTATATGTTAACGAATCTTGTTGGTGACGTCGTGCTCTTTCGTGTCACGCTTTAATCTCTGCCCACCACTGTCAGCAACAAAGGTTGCTGAGCAACACAGCAGCAACAATTGGGTTGATTTGTTAACAATATGGTATATGCGCTTTTACACTATATTTACCTTAACATCTTCGTCGTCGTCCTCGCCCTCCCACTTGTTTATGTTGTTAGCTGCATTCGGTCGTATGACAATTTCACTGTCGGCGGCGGATTCTGCCAATTAATAAAATTTATAATTTTATTATTACATACATAAGCATAAAAACATATACACATAAGTACATGTCATTTCAATTGCTATAAATATATATAAATATCAAGGTTGGATGCATGTCTCCTTTCTTGTCACAAATGCGTTCCTTAAGTGAAGGGAGTGGGAGGAAGCGGATGGGTTAGGGGGCGCCACATGCGCAGCGCCCACGTTTTACGTTTGATGACGCATCCACGTGCACTTACCCCAGTCGTCGGCCATTTCAATAGAACTATTTGTATTTGTCGCTGCGTTAATATATTGTGCAAGGACGTAGGAATTTGTTTTTAAATTTAAGTAAAATTTAAGCAACAATTCCGTGTGGTTGTCTATGTAAAAAATGTATCGAAACTAGTGATGTATGTAACATCCGTGTATCGATTTTTGTCACAGCGATTTATATGTATGTTACATCGATAATTCATTTCGTATGCGATGTATCGATGTATGACAAAGTGATTGTTCTTATATAATTAAAATTAAATTAATTGCATATTTTTTTATATATTAACTTGAGTGGTTTCTTAATCTACATTTCGACATCTTTTGATATACAAATTTTCAAACATGCTATTTTTAAATGTTCCCACTCCACTGCATCTAGGAATTTGATTAATGAAATGCAATTGATATATTTTGATTTAATATCCCAGCTATTTTTAAACATTTTTATTGACAGAAATATACAGATACAATAAAATACTCCTATTTAAATATAATTTCCTATAATTATTGTTTCTACACATATATACAAATAAACTTTTACAGTTTCTGGCTGTAGGATCGATCCGCTCTATGTTGATGGTAGAGCAATCCAATATGATGGCAGTACCTCGGGATCGTCCTCCAGCTTAATCTTTCTTTTATCCATTTGTGCATTTGATTTCAGTTCCATAATAAATTGCTCATCTGCCGCAGCTTCCACGACGGGATTGGGTTTATGTTTCTCCATATGCCTTCGCATATTCCGCTTCCATTTGGTTATAAAGGAGCATTCATTACATTGATAAGCAATGCCTTGAATGGGTTTAATCTTCTTGTGGACTTGCGAATGCCTTCGTAAGTCGTAAGCGCGCTTTGATTCATATTCACATTGATTGCATTTAAAGCGTTTCTCCGGCACTTCTTCCTGCGACTGCGCCTCGGAACCTTCCTGCGTCTCGGAGCATTCCGACGGAGCTGGATATATTGTGGCCATATCCAAATCTGAATTCAGTAGCTCTGCATTTATAAGCTCTACGATATACTCCTCGGACGAAGGTTCATCCTTGACTTGTTGTGGTTCATATACCGGCTCACAGAATGTTTCAATGGTTTCCTCGTGCGTTTCTTCGCACACTTCCTCTTTGACTTCCTTGATTTGAACATCTTCGTCGGGATCCTCGTGTTTCCGCATATGCCGCCTCATATTCCGTTTCCACTTGGTCAGGAAATTGCATTCGGAGCATTTATAGGCCATCCCATCCACAACTTTCACTCTAAAATGCGTTTGTTTATGCCGACGCAAATCGAAGGCTCTATTCGATGTGTAGCGGCAGAGCTCGCACTTGAAACGCTTCTGGGATTTGCTTGGCGGTGCCTGATGAGTCTCCTCCTGAGGCAGCTCTAAGATTACATTTGTGTTTAGTTGCTCTACAGCTCCCTTTAGCTCTTCTTCGTATTCGTCTTCCTCTGCTTCAATTACTTCCACTATATACTCCTCTATAGCCTGATCCTCGTCCAGCTGTTGACTCTGCTCTTCCTCCCCACCCTCTTCCATTTGTATTGCTGCGTTTCTTTTATGCTTCTCCATGTGGCGTCCCATGTTTCGTTTCCATTTGGTCACCAATTGGCATTCAGTGCATTTAAATGTAACTCCATCTAAGGGTTTCACTCGTTCGTGGCGTTGTTGATGGCGTCGCAGGTCGAAGGAGCGATTGGTTGTATAGTTGCACTGTTCACATTTGTACCCCTTTGCACGCGCATTATCCAACATTTTGTCTAATTCGATTTTGAAGAGTTTATTTACATTCGTTTCTAGAAGAGAGTAACATTACAACATCAATATTTACAATACTGCGATTATATTGCAGCATTCATACTTATGACCAATCGTATATCACACAGAAGTTATGTGTTTCTTTTTAATTATTCCTTAATAATCAGTTTTGTAAGATTTCTAACATTTTAAGCTCAATTATTCTTAATACGTCAATAAAGATAAAAAAATTCAGCATCGATATCTTATTCGATAAAGAAGCTGTCATGTTGCCAACCATTCCGAATATTCTGGATGTTTCCGATGTTTTTTAGGCCTATCGTTTTGAGTTACCATCTCTAAACTCTACATCAGCTCTTTTTGGAATTTGTTGCGAACACCGCGTGGTGTTTATGCTAGCGATTCCTCTTTTATTTTCCTTTTTTTGCCGTGGAAAATAAATAAATAGCCACAAAAATGAGTTTGTACAACTTTAAAAAGATCATGGTGGTGCCGCCAGCAAAGGTAAGCATTTTTATTAGTTTACGCCTGTCGGAGCACCCAGCGCATACAGTGCATGCAACCTAACCTCACATCTAATGTTTACAAAATGCGCAATATGCAATTTATTTATATGTATTTGTATTTGTATGTACTTTGCAGGACTTCATCGACATTATGCTGTCGAAGACACAGCGCAAGACACCCACAGTCGTGCACAAGGGCTATAAAATCTCGCGTATTCGCGCATTCTACACGCGCAAGGTTAAATACACGCAACAGAATTTCCACGATCGTCTCTCGCAGATAATACAGGATTTCCCCAAGCTTGACGATGTGCATCCATTCTATGCAGATTTAATGAATGTGCTGTACGACAAGGATCATTACAAACTGGCGCTGGGTCAGCTCAACACAGCCCGGCATTTGATCGACAAGTAAGTGAATGAGAATGCCCTGTAAAAGCAATGCTAATATATATTATTTATATTTCTAGTGTGGCCAAGGACTATGTGCGCCTGCTTAAATACGGTGACTCTTTGTACCGATGCAAGCAGCTGAAGAAGGCCGCCCTGGGTCGCATGGCCACCATTATGAAGCGTCAGGCTTCCAACTTGACATACCTCGAGCAGGTGCGTCAGCATTTGTCTCGTTTGCCTACCATTGATCCGTATTCGCGTACAATCATCATTTGCGGCTTCCCTAACGTGGGCAAATCTTCGTTCATTAACAAAATCACTCGCGCCGACGTCGAGGTGCAGCCGTATGCCTTCACCACAAAATCCTTGTATGTGGGTCACACAGATTACAAATATCTGCGCTGGCAGGTGATTGACACTCCCGGCATTCTGGATCATCCGCTGGAAGAGCGCAATGTCATTGAAATGCAGGCAATTACTGCATTGGCTCATTTGCGTGCCTGTGTCTTGTACTTCATGGATATATCGGAGCAATGTGGTCACTCCTTGGAGGAGCAAGTGGCTCTCTTTGAGAGCATTAAACCTTTGTTCACAAACAAACCGCTCATCTTGGCCATCAACAAGATCGACATACTGCAGCTCGAGGATCTGCCAGAGGAGCGGCAAGCGATAATCACAAAACTGCAGGAGGATAAACAGGTTCCGGTTATGTTTATGTCCACGGTGCAGGAGACGGGCGTGGTGGAGGTAAAGAACGAAGCATGTGAGCGTCTGCTCTCCTATCGTGTGGATCAGAAGATGCGCACCAAGAAGGTGGACAACATACTGAACCGTTTGCATGTGGCTATGCCTGCTCCTCGTGATGACAAGGTTCGAGCTCCTTGTATACCAGAGCAGGCGTTGGCTCGTCTCGAGAAGAACGCTATGAAGGCTGAGCGCAAACGCAAACTGGAGAAGGAGATTGAAGAGGAAATGGGCGACGATTACACTCTGGATCTGAAGAAGAACTACCAGGAAATCGCAGAGGAGGAACGTTACGATGTGATACCCGAATTCTGGGAAGGTCGCAATATTGCGGACTACATCGATGCCGATATCTTCGAGAAGCTGGAGGAACTGGAACGCGAGGAGGGTCTCCGAGAGGCTGGTGGCGTTTACGCAGTGCCCGATATGTCCATGGACGAAACACTCAAAGAGATTCGCGAAATGGCCAAACAAATCCGTGGGAAACGTTTCGAATTGCGCGACGAGAAGCGTCTGTCATCCAGAAAGAACAAGCCCGTCATTCCGCGTCACAAACAGCCCAAGGTGCGTGATCGTTCCGTCAAGAAACTCGTGGAGACCATGGAAGGACTGGGTGTGGATATGTCTGGCAATGAGCAGGCCAATTACACGAAGTCCGTTATGGATCTACGACGCAGCGTTGTCGCTGTTGGCAGCAAGACGACACCCAAGCAACCTCTGCTTGACAAGGAGTCCTCTGCGGTTGTAAAGAAGACAGGCCAGCCACTGAAGCGTAAGCCGACTCGTGATACGCTTGGCATCAAGGATGTGGCCATCAGGAAGAAGGCCCAGATCATGGCCAAGCGCGACATTGCGAAGAAGGTGACGCGGATGGGTCTCAAGGGCGAGGCGGATCGTTTCATTGGCACCAAAATGCCAAAGCATTTGTATTCCGGCAAACGTGGCACAGGCAAAACCGATCGTCGTTAAGTGTCTTAGCTTTATCTATAGTTTATATCCTTATGAATCGCTGTACAAATGTGGCTGCATCGTAACCAACATCTACACAAAAGAAATGAAAGTTGTGTTCAATAAATATTCAAACGTCTTGGAATATTTACAGCAAACAAAAATGTTTTGTAAATGTAGGGTATTTGGTAGCCGGTAGGCTTAAAGTATTCCATAATTTTTGCTCACTGTCTGTTAATGAAAATTAATTTTTAACATTGAGTTTTCTGCGCTGCGGCAAAGCTGCTGCAGCTGCAGTGTAACTGACCTATTGGCCAACTTTGGCTCGCTGTTAACGAACATTCAAGGCTCTCTTCTCTGTTAATTTTGCTGCTGCTGCTGACTGTCGCTGCTTCTGCTGAGTTTGTCGCATTGAGCGTGGGAACCAAACAGTTGATGCCGTACTTTGAACACGCGCGCAGGCTTTCGGCTGCGCTCAGCTGTTGCTCGGCCAATAAATAGTTAATTCGCTGTTCGTGTTTCAGACAAAATCAGTTTGGATATAAGCGATAAGCATGAAATAAACGTGGAATATACAATTGATTTGTTCGCCTGTCTACGGGAATGTAAATTGAAATGCTAAACAAAACGCATCAAGTGTAAGGCTAATCAAAGTGGCGCGTGTTTCGCAGCAACAGCTCATCCTCTGTGTGTGCGTGTGTACATATGTATATATATATATGTGTGTGAGCATGAGGTGTATGAACATGTGTATTCCCTTTGTGGCTGTGGCAACAACATAAACGTAAGCACACAGCTCCATTAGCAAAGTGTGTGGGTTACAGTTATTCTTGCTCTTGATGCTGTTGTTGTTGTTGTTGTTGCGGTTGCTGTTGTTGCTGTAGCTGTGTTTGTGTGTGTTTTACGCACGCCGCGGCGCGTTACAATTACGACGACGACAATAACAACAACAACAAGAACACCAACATGAATAACTGTAACTGCTACTGCTACTGCTGTGCTGCTCACGTCTGGGTCGTCCTGGTGAAAGTATTTCCTTTTTTGAGCAGCTGCGTCTACTGCTGATGCGGCTGTTTCTTTTTTTTTTGCTTTTTGAATCTTTGCTTTCGGTTAACTTAATTGACTTTGTTGGAGTGACAGCCTGCGTAGCTTCCTCTCGTTCCCTCACACACAAACAATCTATATACCGTTATGCATATAGGGCAGATGCTGCTTTGTGCAGCATTTGCATACACATCTATGCATATAAATCTGTATGTATGCGTATACATATACATATGTATATGTAGAGTAAAGCCTGTGCTAAACTTGGATCATATTTTATATAGCTTCACTTTCTTTTTTAGCATATTTAAAAAGCAATCATGCCCACACCGTTTTTTGTCGTGTTTGGTTCAGCAGCTTTTCCGAATATAAAACTTAAAATAGAATTCATAAAAAATGTTCTCATTATTTGGCTAATCCTAGCGACTATTTAATATGCCATCCGCCCAAGCGAGCTTTTACTGACTTCGTGCTTGAAGCTTGTGCTGAAAATTTCCATACAGTTATTTTAAATAATACGCATAAAAAAATGAGAGAAAAGAAATAGCCGCATTACCGTTAGTCCATGCACGAGTGCCGACTATCATCGCACATGGCACAAGCAACAACAAGTAAAAGAAGGTAAGCAGAACAAACAGACACACTACACACACACATACACACACACATAAAAGGGCCATTTTGCATATTGCTCTCGTTGTGTTGCTTCGTAGTAAACATTTTTCCGCTTGGCTAACGGAAGCAGTGCCATAAAACGCTTCCAATCCGACGTACTCATATGGCTATACACCTACAGGGACACAAGCTCAAACGCACATGCACACATACACACACACACACACACTAGGTCTTCGTAAATGTTCACAACAAAGTTTTTGATAGAAAACAGATGCTTGGACTAAAACATGCAACAGTATCGCATAAATAACAGACTAAGGCTAGCCAGATTGAATAAGAAAAAAAAAGTCAAAAGCAAAAAGAAGATCTGATATAAGCAGCCCGACATCAGCGGTAAGAAAGTTAACAGGTTGCGAGCGAGCGTCCCCACAACAGCAGCAGTAACAGTGCCAGGACAGCGCCGCTCTCCCACCCACTGTTAACACTGACCTATTGCCCGTATTGAGTGCGATGAGTGGCCCTATCATGTAACGTTACATTAACAGAGCACTGTAAACTGAGGACAGAAAGGCTGCTGCTCTATTCTAGCTGGCAGCAGCGCCTTCGCTGTCAGTAGTGGCCGAGACGTCGATCTGTTCACATCTTTGGGGGACACGTACACCTTGGTGAATTTATATGATACAACAAACAAACAAACGCACAGACAGACTTATACGCATACCTACGCAAGCAGAGAACGGTCGAAAACTGCGCGGGTCGCCCCTCCTTCGGCTCCTCGTCCTCTCCTCATCCTAGTAAGTGAGCGGAGCGAATTTCAGTGTGTGTGTGTCTACTTGTACGTGTGTGTACGTTGCGACTTCATAAAAAATTCAACAGCCTACAAAAGAAAAACAACAAGATTGCTAGTGGTATAACATAAATATACAAAAAAAAGTATAAATAAATATATACATATAAACAAAAAAGTGCAAGTGAAACACAAAATTTCAGAGTTAAATAAAACAGCGTACTAAAAGAGCATTTGTTTACGCTGTTTGAATTTAATTTAAAATAATAACAAAACAAGGCAACGAGTTGCATATATGCATTAATATAAACAAATTAAAAGCAAATATTATTTTAACTTTAAGTTAAACAGCAACATTGGCTAGCAAAAGTCAACATAAACAATTCTTGAAATTTAATTTTAAAATAATATGGAGTCGTAGCTACACACACACACATAACTAAAGTTTTTACGCACATTTTGCTGGTATTGTTGCTGCGGCTGCTGCGCTGCCTAACTGTTAACTGTCTGTGTGTTCACTTTTGCTTTATCTTTTTCGTTTTCGTTTTTGTTGTTTTTTTTTTGTTTCGAGCCATTTATTTGCTCTTTAACGCTGGATTCGGAGCTACATTTTGGAGCCTGTCGTTCCGGCTGCTGTTACATTCGCTCTCTCTTTCTTGCACAAGCACACAAACACACAGGCGCACATACACGTAAAAAACTTGCCGCAAACCGTTTGCCCAGCACTTGACGTGCACATCTGTGTGTGTGTGTGTGTGTGTGTGTGTATTTCGTTTCGTTTCGTTTTTACATAAAGCGAAAAAAGTCCAACACATACTTTTACTTTTTTTCTGTGTGCTTTCTTGTAATACACATATAGCAATGCTCGTGTGTGTGTGTGTGTGTTAGCGACTATATGTACATTCAACAAATTGTTGAATCCACCAGCAGCGCCTTCTGATTTTTTTCATCTCCTACTGGCGCCTCTGTTGCTGCTTTTGCTACGGCTTCTGCTGCTGCCTCTGCCTCTGCTACTGCTGCTGCTATATTCGCGTCCCAGCATTTGACGCCCACTACTTGCGGCTGCTTCCGACGTCGTCAACAAGTTGAAGCTGTTGCCGCTGCCAGAATTTCAATTTGTGTGGCAACACGCCTCGCTCACTCGGCGTGCATGTGTGTGCGTGCGTGTGTGCGTGTCTGTGTGTGCGTGTGCGACGCCTTGAAGTATGTCAAAATTTTTGTGAAACCTCTCACAGCTCTGCACAGATAAATTATGAGTGTAAATTGCCGTTGTTGCTCAGTGTGCTGAGTATTGGCAGCTCTCCCATACACATAAATCTATAGATATATATATAAATTTATATACATGTATATATGTATGTCTGAGTGTCTGCATGTACTCGAATCTTTGCTAGCTTCTTTTTGAGCCAAACGTTCTTCTTTTCAGTTTTTTTTTATCTTTTTTGCTGGCTTTATCGAACTGAGTTATTTTTTTTCGTTCTGCATAAAATTTGCTTTAGAACAGTTTTTTATTTGTACAAAAGCTAAACTAACATTGACTTTACAGTAAAGCTTCGAAACCAGAGTTAATACAATAAACATTTCATAATAGGAATTCTATAGAGTTGATTTAAATAGGATTTTAGATTAAGTCTTCTACAGAATAGGATGTGTAGGAAAGAATCTGTAGTAAAAATTTGAATGCAATGATTCTACAGTGTATATTCTTTGGAATACAATATACAATATTCAATTGTAATACCTTACATTAAATATGAAATAAAGATTCTACACTTTGACTTGCAAAGAATAAATTTCCCTTAAAATTTGTTAATTATTTCTGTCCAACACGTTCACTTTAGCGAGCTTTCACTGTACACACATACACTCCTGTATATATGTCAAGTCTTGCATAAAAATCTATAAACTTTCACTCCGACTAGCTGGCAATTGCTTTTGCAGGCCTCTAACTCAATTTCTGTTATATTGGTCGCCCAAATGTTCAATACCCACGCAGCACACCCCGCCACACCGTAAGCCCAGGGTTAAAGCCCTTGTCTATGAGCTGCTCTATGATTTATATACTGCGAATGTACATATGTAGTAAAACCAAAAAAAGAAATGGCCTGGCTGCTAATTGAAATGTCTGCTGGTCTGGCGAGTTGTTTTTCCTGCTGTGTTCAGCAGAAAAATCACAAAAAATCCCATTTCCGACGCCTTGGTCTATGACGTTGCCCGCAAAGAGGATGAAATATTTACCTAATTAAAATTAATGCACAATTAATTGTCAGCAAATTGCTGGCAACATTTTCTATGTAACCAACAAAAAAGAAGTGAAACATTGCCGTGCAAATGAACAAATGACTCGTATCGTATATACAAGCTTTATATGCTACGTATTTAGGCAGACATACATATATATAAAGATATACTATATATGTATATATTCGGTACATGTTGTATATATTGTGCACACATGAGTGCGCAAAAGAAATAAAAACAATTTGTTGTGCTTTGAAGTGAATACGCATTGAGGAGGTGTTTATGGAAACGTTATAAGAAATATATATAAATACACACACATTTTTACATACATATACCGAGAAACCACCATTCAAAACGCTCTAGAGAATTCCCAAGGGACCCGAAAAATTCCAGAGAAATGCGTTTACTCTTTTGTATATTTTGGATTGTCAGTCTAAATTAGCTTCACGAAATAGACTGCTGCCTAAAAAATAAAGCTGCAAGCAAGTGTTGAACAACGTTTAATTAAGTGTTTCGGAAGTGTGTGAAAAGAAGCAGCTGCAAAATAAATATCGAGAATATAAAGAAAATGTTATAAATAAATGAAAGTGTAATTGCTAAAAAATAAAGCAGATAATACTGAAATAAATTATATAAAAGTTATTATTAAAAGTTATATATATGTATATATAACATTGAGATAACATATAATATAAATTGTAATAAATTCCTTTGGTAATAATATGATAGATTTGATATCATTTAAGATTATTAATTAAAATTTAAAAAGGGTGCTTAATAATAATAACAAAGAAATAATATTTTAAAAATAAAGTGAAAAAATTGATCAAACTATAATGATTGAAATTTAACATATTTCATATATTATATATAATACTAAACACATTCTGCTTTTAATTATCAAATATTAAAAATGTTATACAAAACTAAACGATCTAACAATAGTGTTCTTTAATCCTTTCTATGAATATAGTAAAATACTTCAAATATAATTAAAAATTAAACATTTCTTATATTATCACGCCTAATAATTCGCAATATGAATAATAACAGTTATTATAACATAGTTTGACTACAATCGAAACTCCAATGTACAACGATTATAGCTGGAAATAAATATAAAAACAAATATATAGAAATATCAACATATGCATAAACATAAATAAGGTGATTTTTTTCATCTGGAGCATTAAAAGAAAGGCCTTAAAACAAAAGCGATATTTTATTACGTCAACAACAGTCGATAAAAAGTCAATAAAACAACAAATGTAAGTATTTATGCGAATAAAATATTTATTTATTCTATACTGTTTACCATGTCAATCAGAGCACACTCTATATATATATATATTTGTGTATGTATATGAAATATATGAAGCGGATATAATACGCAACAATTGTCTAATAAATCCATCACAGGCAGCTGTTGCCAACAAACTCGGCCAAGTTTTTATCTACGGTCTAAACTGATTTTTGCATTCAATGGCTATCAGATGTGTGCTTGGCCTTTAATCCGTGCCACAAGCTGCAAGCCTGTGCTTGCCACAGCTTAGGGCATGCTTTCGCATAAGCGACGTCTGGCCATGCAGGCCAAAACAGGTCGTATGTGTAATACCGAGAATACAAGAGGCCAACGGGGCGTATGTGTAACACAGAATCAAATATAAAAAAAGTTGAAATCAAAGTTGAAAAACTTCAGACTCGCCGAGCACAACGTTGCCTAGAAGCTGTTGGAAAACTTTTGTGGCAATACATTGTTGTATATGTATGTATGAGTGTATATGTATGTACATATATGTATGTTATGTACATATATGCACATATATATGAGTTTCTACTCTGTTGAGATAATTGTATGCGACTTGGCTGACGTCTCATTTTCTGCTTTATAAACATCCGTTTGAATTTGTCGGCCATCCCTTTTTGGGGCTTACTTTCTTGCGTTCTTCCTTTTGCGTTTGCCTCGCCTGTCAATGGAAATGTATTTTAAAGTTTCGCATAAATCTGTGCACAGGACCTGCTCATTATCCTTAGCGCAACACCGAAAATGTTTATTGTGTGCGGGTCGAATGTGTATTTTTGGTTTTTCTGCTGGGAACGCGGCATCTGCACTGCTGGCCGCATATCGCCTGTATGTGTCTATATACATACATACATATATAGTATATAGAGTATACACATATTATACATACATATACGCACATATGGCAGCATATTGTGTCGGCAGCATAAATAATACAAATCTGCGTGGCATTGGCATGCGAATTTTGTTAGCTGCCTGGCTGGCGGCACGACTGGGCCAGAAAGATTTTCCTTTCCCGGGAAAGTTGTGCTTAAATCACAGGTATTTTGGCACGACTACACCTGAACGCAACTGTCTAAATTGTTAATCAAGCGGCAAATGCCAAGTAAATTAAACGCTTTTAATGGGAATTGCCTTAAGGGAATATAAATAGCTAAGCTATCACATGTCAAAGGCATTTTGCTTCCAAAGGGAATACAAAATTTACTTGGGGTTGCCCTAGATAGAGATGTAGGCAAATCTTATTGATTTTAAATAAATATTTTATTCACTTCGATTTGTCAGATTAAACAGATTATTAGTAAGAAATTGAATTTATCTTTGATTTTTCTGTTCAAAGATGTAAGAAAACATAGAAGGAAGCCCCTTTTGAACCCTTTTTTTAATGTTTACTTATAATTATAAATGGGTGTTTTTTTTTTAATCAGATAAACGAATTTGTAGCCTGCAGGCTTGTGTTGATAAACAAATATGCATATATATAGCTTTAAATAAATGCAACAAGAATATTGTGAAATTATGTTGATTTTTAGGTTATGTACTGCATACACCCACTCTCCCTCTCTCTCTTTCTCTTTTTCTTTCTCTTTTCGCTCTCTATGTCTCTCTCTACCCATCTATATCCAATTTTGTTGGCTCTACGTTCATGTGTTTCTTTCATTACTTGTAATCATGTCTATATAAATGGATACCTCTTTAAATCTTAGATATATTCACGTAAATTGAGTGTTTTCCTCTATTAGAATTTCCATCTTCCTTCCTTCCTTCCTTTTTATATATCTCAATTTGAACACCATTCTACTTCTCAGATCTATCTCTATATAATATCTAATCAATCTATTTTTTTTTATATCTAACCATCTCTTTCTTTTGAGTTACAGAAGATTCATTTCATCTCTATCTATCTTGCTATCCATCTCTTTATAAATATGGCCTCTTCGATTATCTATCTATGCCACAATCCATCTTGCCGTTTCACACAACTTCTTAAGATGCCTGTGAAAATATGCATTATTTTCTCTCGGTGCACTGACTGCCACTGTGATACAGCTTCTCGCAAGCACAAGGACATCTCACATGGACACAAATACAGCGACAGATACAAAAGGCTTCTATTGTTGTCGCTCGGTCTCTTTGTTGCCATTGTTGTGGTTAGCATATGACAACTCCTTAATCATCGATATACATACGTATATATATGCTATATATATATCGCATCATATTTATGGCATAGAGCGCAGCCAGTCAGGACATACATCATCAGCATTTGTTGCTTGACTTTGACTTTACTTTTTCAAATTATCAGACAAACGCTCACACATACACACACACACACAGCACGCTAATACACACATACTAAGAGATCTGCCTTGGGGTCTAAGTATTATAGAGCAATTTCCCTTTTTTGGTCATACTGTGGATGCTGCATGGCCAACATTTAACCAACAGCCTGTGCTTCTGCCTCTGCCCCTGCCTGCCCCTCTCCCTTCTTGGCCTTCAGCTCGCTGTCTGACTTGCCATTTTTTAAGCAAAAATAAATAGCTTTTTCATTCGGCGTTGAATTCATTTGTTGTACGCCGTTATATTGTGCCTAATTGATGGGCTTTTTAATAAATTATTGCAATTGCAAATGCAAGTCACAGCCGACAATCATAAATCGTAAATAGCGAACGATTGTCGATTGGACTGTGTTTAATGGCGTAAATCGATGTACTACAACAGCAATTACGTTATGTACAAATATATATGTTATGCGATTTATTTGGACTCATTGATACCCTGTAAATGTACATTATATTACATATATATAGTTGTCATTGTGAATCTTTGTGATTGGAAATCTTTAAGGATTCTATGTGTATTAATGTTACGTTCTATATATAATTGGATTTTCTATATCATGTCATATGATATATTATACCTTACTATACTATACTACTATACTAAACTATACCATACTATACTATACTATACAATACTATAGTTTATTATATAATATACTACGATGATACAATAATTGAGCTTAAAAATCTGAGAAGGAAAATTTAAAATTTAGTTTATTTATGAGTATAAATAGGGAAAAAAAAACTTTTTATACCTTATATGATATACATATAATAAAAAAAACTATATATACACTGCGCGTCATCAGGTTAGCGCCCCCCTTTACACTCAAGCTCAAAGCTAAATAAAATCTAAACCAGCAGAGCTCCATCTTTGAAATTTTTTTACATTATACTCCATTTATTTCTCTTTAAAATACAAAAAGAATGGCTACTGTAACAATAAGGATTATTTTTTAATAATTTTTTTTGTAAAATGTACAAAAAATATGTAACAAAAATTTGGTCATCAGATTAGCGCCCCCTGCATTAAATTCAATTTATTTAAGCTAATGACCAAAAATAACACCTGTATTTTAAGCTATTGTTATTTTTAAGTAATATTAGTAGTGCATAGTGCCGTGTTTTGTTTGAAATTACTTAAAAAATTCGATTAGAAATGGAATTATAAAGTTGTTCAATATTATTCAAGGATATGGTTGACTAAGCGTGTTCAGTACCTTCGATTAACTCTGTCTTTGTACTATAATGCTTTCCGGACTCATATACTTTCCTGACCAACCATCCCCAGACATTTCCAATGATATTAAGGTCGAGTGAGTATGGTGGCCACTACATGAGATCAATTTTTTGGCCCTGAATCTAGGACTTCAGGGATCGGGCGGTCTAAATTGGGGCATTATCATGCTAGAAAATCTAATGCCGGTTTTCAGACAGATTATAGAAATGCAGAACAGCAGTTTTAAACACGATATTATGGTCCTATGCGTTCATGCGCGATGTCAAAAATTGAAGCTTGCAAGTGCTGTAGTAAGATATTGATACCTACACAAATGCCACACCACCCCCCCGCCGCAGCGGCTTGGAAACCGTTCCAAATAATGTTCTTCTATGAGTAGGTCATGGATATAATAATTATAGCCATCAGTTCCTTCCAAATTCAATTTTTATTATCAGAAAAGCCAACATGCTGCCATTGGATAGGCCACGTCATGTTCGCCCGGCCAAAATTAATGCGTATTTCTTTTCTCAGCATATCGACTGGTGACTTTTTTTTTACATTCTGTTTCTTTAAGTAATTAACTTTCTTAATTGCTCTTTAGACCGTTGATAAGCTCGTTGATAAGCTTAACACTGATTTTAACCCTAATCTTGGTGGTCGATTCGTGGGAATTCGAAGCTTCTCGAACTAATGCTCTTCTATTTCCTTCTGAAATCACTTGATTATTGCCGCTTATATAGTTTTTTCCATAGTTTTCCCTATTTGTAAGAAAATTGCCACTTAGTTTTGTGTTTTTTCCTGATTTTTCAGCAATTTTATGGTTGCATAGTCTAGATTCAAAGTATGCCTCAATCTTTGATTTTCAACCAAAGATAAAACTGTTTCTTTACCCATACTATAAATATATTGAATACTTTGAGCTTCACAAAAAATTTGGTGAGTGTAATTGCCAAAATAAGCAAGATAATTACAATTGCATTTGGGGGCGCTAATCTGATGACGCAAAATAAGTGCACACATTTTTTGCGAAAATAGAGCAGAATAGAAAATAAAACATAACGGGTTTTTACTCGCGCTTTTTTTTGGTATGAGAGACATCTCATATGATGATAATGAAATAAAAAAAAAAACCAAGAAGTTACGTGCAATAGACAAAGAGAAAAACGTAAAAGAAAATGAGTGTAAGGGGGGGCGCTAACCTGATGACGCGAAGTGTATATGTATGTATAAAGCTGATATAGATCAATATGGTTGACTATTAGTTACTCTCTAAATAAATATGTTCTTTTTGATAAAAACTATTAATTTTCTTCTAGCTATAAGTGCTACGAATTGTTCTATTTATATAATTCAGATAGACGTGATAATCGCCTGCACACTGTTCATAGCAAATAACAATAGAAGCTAACTTGGCTTGAAGTTAAGTTGCTGCCAGTGCTATGTCAGTGGCCTTTAAATATATACATGCATGTATATTGTGCTAATAACGCCTTTTGAGCTAAAAATGTAGTGAAGCTCCTAGAGTGCTCTATAGACAAATATAGTTATATATACATATATATATATATATATATATATATATATATATATATATATATATATATATATATATATAACTATATATATATATATATATATATATATATATATATATATATATAGTAGAAGTATATAATTTCGCTAAATTTGTAGTTCAAAGCGTGTGAACTCAACTGAAGCGAGTTAAAAGCGTTTATCAAATTTTTGGCTCTGAAGAAATGGAACAAACAGATGCTCAAGCTAAGTTGCTCGTTATTCTGGCTAATAAGACCATTATAATAGCTAATATACTTATATATTATATACAAATATATGCTGTAGAATAATATACATGCTGTATATACATATAAAGTAGAGAACTCTCTAGCTTTCCCAGCAACTCTCCCTCACATTTATTGATTCGAGCGAACAAGCAGAGAGAGAGAGGGAGACAGAGAGAGTGAGAAACTTTAATACAGTTAGATTAAGCTTATTGGCGTCTTTGATGCTAAACTCTTAACAAGAATTTTGCTGCTGTTAATTGCATAATACGAACAGTCGAGTGTCGAGCAGCTGCTGGCGCTGTCTGGGCTAATCAGAAACCGGGTAAATGTCTAAAGGACATCCGCATCCGCATCCGCAACCGCATCCTCAATTGTGTGCCCTTCACTGGATTGCTTGGCACTTGGAAAGTTTTCTTGGCATTTTGTGAAATTTAATATAAAATGCCTTTGGGGGGCGCCAGCCGAGCAAAATGCAATTAGCATTGACAATTTGTGGGCGTGGCAGACGTTTCTATTTGACTAACTGCATATAAATCGGTAAATTAAGAGTGCAACCGCATTGGCAAATAATATTTGCATAAACTAAATAGCCATTTGACATTGCGGTTAGCATAAGCTAAACAATATATACATATGTATATGTATTTATGAGTGTATATTAAAATGCATATTGATTGTATTTAAATGACTAAATATATATGATAAATCATATTATATACATATATGTATATATTGCAATTAGAGTGAGGCCACATTGTGGGGCATTGATGGACTGATAAAGTGCTCAACTGACAAACTGAGCTAAGCCAAAAGTCAAGCTGAAAAGACATTAAATAAGCAAAATGGCGTAGAGAGATGTGAGAAGCGGCAAACGAATAGTAAATACTCTAAATGGGTAATTTTGCATATAATATATGGGAATGTATGATAAATCTGGGAGAGTTGAAGTTTAGAGTTTACTCCAAAATTGTTTTTGTTTTTTCTAAATGTTCTTTAGTAAGTTTTCTACTTTTACAATAACTAAATATAAATAAATTTTCTTTTTATTTAAGGCAGACCTAATGAAGCCCAGATACTATACTTTATATATTTGATCTATGTTATTCTTTCTTGTTTATTTTTTCTCTATCATGATTCTGTTATCCTTCTGTAGAGTATTTTCTTTTTAATTTAACTGATCTTTCTACTCAATTTCTTTTCTATCTTCTATAAAACTCAAAAAAAAAAAAAAAAAAAAAAAAAATACTCTCTCCTTTCTGTCTATGCTCTATTCTCTATTCTCCATTATCTATTCTCTATTCTGTATTCTATAATCTATATTTTCTATTCTCTACTCTCTATTCTGTATTCTCTATTCTCAGTTCTCCATTTTCTATTCCGTATTCCCTATTATTTATTCTCCATTTTCTACTCTCTTTGCTCTATATATTATTTTATATTATTTATTCTCTTTTCTCTGTTCTCTGTATTTCTATATTATATATTTTTTCTTTTCAAAAATGTTATCCTATTTATCTTAAGTTCTTAAACAAGCCTTCCCAAACTAAACATCTAAATTCTTAAATAAACTCTCTCCAATATTTTTGTGATACTCGGAAAAACGAGTAAATGGCACAAATATTGTTGTCTGTGCGGGACAAGCTTCCTCAGCAAGTTAAAAGAGCCCCAATTGCAAGAAACAATCGAAATGAGCAGGAAAGATCTACTAGTAAATGCCCTATAAATAATAGAACAGAATATAGTTGAGTTTTGTATCTAAGAATGTTGCTTTGTAAAAAATAATTTGAGCAAAGTGAAAAGGAAATAACAAGTCGAATTAGTTAAAAATTAGTTAAATACTTTACAAAGTTAAAATGTTTACTATTTCAGGTGCTTGTCGGCTAATCATGTCCACTTTGTATGCACTCACAACTACAGGGTATTTGGCAAAAATGTGACAAAAAAGCAAATGCCAGCAGCGCAACGGACAAATACTTCATATCTGCCACATGCATGCCGCACACATACACAGAAAATGCCACAAAATGTTAAAGCATGCGTATGTGTGTGTGTGTGTGTGTGTAGTGTGTGTGCCTGTGTTGGTGTTGGCAGGCAACATGACATTGACTAACGTGCGACGTGGACGTGCCAGAGGTTATAAAGCGAGACGCACAAACGCAAACGCAGGGGCAAATAAACACATGCAAGGCACACACACACACACAAACACGCAAACACACACACACATCTACACAGAGCAGAGGCAGCAGCAACGGCAACCAGCCAGGCATTATGCAGCAGTGTAATTTAACACGAACAATTTAATTTCAATAAAAAAAGAGCCCATAAAATTTTAGCCTCGTTTTTTCTCTGCTTCTTCTGTCTTTTTTTTTTTTTTTTTTGCTGTTTACACAAACTGCAATTGAATTTAATTGCTGAACTTGTAATTCGTGGTCCGCTAATCTGCGTGGCACACAAAAAAAAAAAAAAAAAAAAAATGGAAAAGAAAAAAATCAGCAGGTGAAAAGTGAAATGCAAATAGATGTGCCACTGCCAGCCTCCGCATGGGCGTGGCGGCAGCTGAATAGGAAGCCGTGCGCCGCGCAGTATGCAACACTTTTTGCAAGTCAATTGCATTGAATGCGAGTGGAGGGCGTCAAGGAGAGGTGGCAATGAGGAAGGCGAGCGGCGGTAGGCGTGGCACGGCACAAGGGCAAAGCCTGCCAGCTGTGTTTACTTTTGTCTGCGTGAGTGTGTGTGTGTGTGTGTGTGATATGCATACGCCTGCCTGAGTTGCTTAAATGTCAGTTTATATCTCAAGGATAAGCCGTTTTCCCATTGCTGCTGCTGCTGCTGCGTCTTTGGTTTTTCTTTTGGCACACACACACAGACGCACACACATGCATACACACAGCTGCTTTGTATACTATATATATTCATAATCATTGCTGTCGGCTTCACACATCATGATAAATGCATGAGCCACAAACACATACACGCACATACACACACACACACACACACACACACACTTATACACATTTATATAGCCCAGCCGTATGCAATCAACAATGTGTGCCTCTTCTTCTTTTAGCTGCTGTTGTTGTTGTTGTTGTTGCTGCTGCAAGTGCAACAATTTTTGTGTGTGTTTCGCACTCGCGTGTAATTAAGATTAACGCGTCTTCAATTTACAACACATCGATTTGTCGCCTCTATTGCCGCCACGCCCACAGCATGAGCGCAATTAGCAGTTGTCTGTCTGTCTGTCTGTGTGCGTGCATGGTTGTGTGTGTCTGTGTGTGTGAGTTTATGAGCACATTAACTTTTAATGCCATGTCTGAAATATGCGCGACTCGACACAGACATTTGGGCTATGGCCAAAGCTATTTGGATTGCTCATACGCCATGTGGTACGCACAAAAATCGCGCAGTCAGCGAACAGCAGCAGCTGCCTCTAGCTTGCCCAAAGTGATTACAGCAACAACAGCAACAACAACAACAAAGTGAACAATCAGTAGCAGCAACAACAAACGGCATCGTAATGAGCGCCAGTTAGTAGCAACACGAGATAAACTTGTTGCAGCGATAAACAGCTATAAATTTGCCATTCACTTGTGAGTGCGGGAGTGCGGGGGGTGTATGTTATATATATATGTATGTGTGTGGCGTCGTTTGAGCTGCTCTAATTAATAGCTTGAACGCATGCTTCTACCGACACACACACACATAAATAGACGCCCTCGTCCTACGCCCTCTGGGCGAAACACATTCATCTAAATGCTTTGCAATTAAATTGCACTAAAATTACATTTGTATGCGTGTAATTGCTGTTAAGTGCCTGTGATTTGAGATGCATCTAAACAATTTTCGAATGCATTTCAGTCTCAGTTTCAGTTTCCTTCTCAGTTTCAGTTTCAATTTCCGTTTCAGTTTCACAATTTCAGCTTTTCATTTAGCCACAGCTGAAATAAGTTTTCACTTTAACTGGCGACACTTTTTAATTGGCTATTAAAAGTTAGAGTCTCAGTTAGATGCCAAACAAATATTTATAATTGCTATTTAGCAAGTTACAAGAGATTTTATTTCAATTATAATTTTATATACAAATATTTATAATTATTATATTAAGTTATATTTAAATGCATATTTTCTATAGAAATTGTATTTAAGCTTCAGCTTAACTCTTTGATTTCAGTTCTTGCTTTGCGCTTGAGTTTGTGAAACTCTTTTATGAATGCAGCTTGAGTTTGAAAATTTATTATAGATCAATTCAATTAAAGTTTTATTATTGCGCATTGCTCTGATTTTATTGCGGTTTGTCAATATTTTCATATGCATAATACGCGCTAGATTTTTGCTGCAGCTATAATTTGTATAATTTTTTTTTATTTTTGAATTTTTATTTTTTGATAAAATAATAAAATAGAATAAAACTTAGCTTTTGCTATGCCTACCATGAGCAGATGATTTTTGGGTATATACAAAATATGCAAATAAAATTGTATTATGTTTTATGGCTAGATGTGAGCCCTGAGCTGTGTCTTTAAAACTCTTCTCGAGTCCGATCCATTTATTGCCATGAAATTTCCGAGTTTCTAGTTATACCTTGAACCTACTAAAAATAAGAAACCGAAGTATAATGGTTTTCTTTTCCGTAGATTACAGACAGAAGGATAGATTGCTGATCCTTATTAACTACTTAGTCGAGTTTATATTGCTTATCGCCTGTTCGTCCATCTATTTGTATATTGTGTCTTCCTATATATACATATCTCTCTCTCTCCACCTGTCTGTTCTGTCTGTCAATCCCTCTGCTGGTCTTTCTGTTCAGCGGGGTGTCTCTCTGTCTGTCCGCCTGTTCATCAGCTTGTTTTGGGTGTCCATCTGTCTGTCCATCTGTGGGTCCGTCAGTCTGTCCTCGCTGTCTGTTCATTGATCTGTCCATCCGTCCTCCATTCGTCTCACTGTCTGTCTATAAATGCGTCTATCTGTCCGTCCATCCCTACATATGTTTGCCTGTTCGTTTGTCCATCCGTTCACCAGCCTGTCGTATCTTCAGCCGTCTCTTTTGGCTGTCTGTCTATCCCGCTGCTTGTCCATCTGTCCGTTGGTTTGTCTGCCCATCAGTTAGTCTATTCGTCCATCTGTCCGTCCATGTGTACGTTCCTCTAGGCGCCTATAAGCATTGAAATTTGAGATTGTTTTATAGGAAGTTTTGCTCTCCCATCCACATGAGCTCAATGAAAATCGATAGCCAAGCTAATTAATTTCTTTCGAATTACAATATATGTATTTATAGATAAATATTGATATATAGTTGCGCCTAAAATTGACCGAAATAGCAAATACTCTATATGTTGTGAGAATTCTAGGCAATTCTAGGAATTATCTGCTTCGAGTAACTTCTAGAGCCATTAAAGCATTCCAGCTTATTTGCTGATAACTGTAATTTCACTATGTTTTCACTAGAATTCTAGCTTAAAGCTGAAATTTCCATAGAAAACAAATTGTAAATTCAGACGCCCAACAAAATGAATCATAATTCATGTGTGCATAGCATATGTAGAGAGTATGTATATGTATGCATGTATTTTCAATGGCCCAGCATCTTTTGCATGCCAATGGAAATTAAATTAAATTCAATTCAATTCAATGCGATAAACATTATAATTTATAAAAATATTCATACATTTATTATAATCGAATGGAATTTTAATTTCAAAGTTTTGCATTTGTCATTTGGCAAAAAATTTGCTGTTGTTGTTGAGCGTAAAAATTATTTTTGTTTGCTCAGGCATAATAAACAAGTTACGAGTGAGTCTACAAAATGTTGAGACCCTGCAAATACCCTGTAAAATATAAATATACTGAAAATGGGTTTATAAAAGCATAAAATTATGATAAATAAATTAGTTAAGTTCAATTTCTGTTTGCTGTTTATTTTAGACTCTTATTTTTACAGGGTATTTTTGTTTAGGCCTGGCAATTATTTGCTGCTTCCTGCTCCTAACTGAGTAGGCGTGGCAAAATTACACAGCCTGGCATCTTTTGCACCATTGCTACAAGTTTTCAGATACAGCTGTGTAATGACTATGTATATATGAGTGAGTGAGTGAGTGTGTGTGCGTGTGTGTGTGCTCCGTTGTGTGCTCTTTTGTGTGTATGTGTGTGTATATGTTTGAGTTAGCTAACTTTAACGAGGCAACAGCTGCGCCCTTTGCCCTGCTAGTGATCTGGAAGCGAACGCGTCATTAAATTACAAGTGCGGCCTGCAAATGCACAGCAGAAAATGAAAGAGAAAGAGAGTGTGTAAAAGAGAGAGAGAGAGGGAGGGAGGGAGGGAGTGAGAAGAGTGTGAACAACAACAGAAGTTCTTGAGCAATAAGTGAAGAGTGTATATGTGGGTAGAGGGGACGGAGGGGGGGGCAGGACAGAGGCCAGCGGGGCGGTCAAGGCCTGCAGCGTTTGGCCAACAGGCCAATTGTAATGCATATTTGATTTGTATTTACGTACTGGCCAACACAAATCGATTGTCATGCGGACGGACGGACGGACGGACGGAGGGTGCATGTTGAGAGCCAGAACAAATGTTTTACCATTAACAACAGCAACAGCAACAACAATAATAGCTATAACAGGAAAAGCAATTGCAGCACCATAACTTTAAAGCAGCAAATAAATAAAGCCTGCATTCATAATTTGTTTCACATGAAAATAAAATTAATGAAACGAAATGGATAAGAGGCAAGGACACTGCGTATACACAATATTTCCTGCCTGACTGAGTGGCTGGCGGGCTGCTCGTCTGGCAATTGTAGGTAAAAACATGAAATTAAGCGGAAAAAATTAAATTTAATTTTATTGCTGCTGCTGCTGCTGCTGCCGCCGACAATGGCAAACGGAAAGGCAGTCCATTCATAAAAATGCCAAACACAACAACAACAACAACGACTACAACAATTGGCAGTCAAATACCAGAAAAATATATATGTATATATATAAAAAAATCAAAACAAATTAGCTGTAAACATTTTTCGACTTTGACTCACATATGTGTTTATAATGAACGAGATATAGTTAGTTGATTTTCGATTTTTATCAGTGGGGCAGGAGGCGGCAGCCGCTGTTGATTGGCCGATTGACTGATGTGACTGCGGCAGCTAAGAAAGTCTATAAATATCAGCTCGACTATTCCAAATAAACAGAAAGCGTCGCAGCGAACTTCAATGGCCTTCAGCATTTGGGAATTGTTTTTAAAAGGGAATCAATTTCTATAAATAACAGAAACTAGATGAAAATAGCTAGAAAATAGCTGATTGCCCTCGAAACAGCGCTTATATGTAGCAAATGTGGCTACATTTCGAATGATTTACGGTATACAATAAACTAGTATAAATTTAGTATTTCTATTAGCAGGAAATTCAGAGGATTTTAGCTTTGAATAACTTGAGTTTTCCTTCGTTATGTAAAATTCAACCTCCTGATACCCTGCAAACAGAGAAACTTTACGGCAAATTCTCAAAAATGATTTCGCTTAAATATTGATGATGATGATTCCCAATCCATCTTCAAAGAACTTAGTTACTAGTAGACTTGAATAAAATATATTGGCATGTGTTTTTTTGTTTACCTAAGGCATATGAAATTTATATATTTGCTCCCTCACATCTTTTCCAATTATTGCCATATCTTAGATATTGATTAACAGGCTCAAAGAACTGAAGAATCATAGGAAATGAATGAAGCAAGTGATACCAACATCAGACTTCAAGTAACTCTGGAATAATACAAGCTAGAATGACTAAAACTTCTGAAAGAAATTAAATTTAAAGTAAAAGTAAAAATTAAGGAGAAGCTTTAATCAGTCCCCTTTCTATAAAATAATCTCTCAAGTATTCAGGAGCCTGAGATGCTGCAGAAATACGAAATAAATAGGTAATATACCAGCTAAGAAATTCTTAATTGAGATTTCTTTTGTCTCTTTGGGTATTCATGATATCTTTATCATGCAGAGGTCTGCCCCACATATGTGTCTCTTGACATTTTTGCTGAGTTATATACTACATACCAAATAATTTTAATTGCCTCAATGATAACGTACATATGTCATCGATATGTGCTGAGTTTTTGCATTTGCATAAAGCCAAAAGATGTTCTCAAATGAATTGTAAGAATGCAGACGAGCAGCAGCAACAACAACAACTGGTGTCTACGAATGTCAGCTGAAATGTAACAGTTACAGCACACACACACACACACAGAGGCAAACGAAATATTTACACACTGACGCACACTTATTCACATTCGTTTTACATGTTTGTGTGTCAGCAAAGTGTCAGGTTGCATTTCATATGGCTCATCTGGACGAAGGCTGTCAAAACCAAGAGAGAGCGAGAGGAAAGGTGAAGTGAGATGAGGTGAGGTGAGATGAGAAGCAGGTGCAGCGGGCATATAGGGGCACATTGGTCGACTGCATGGCATGACATTGCCGTCGACGTGAAACAGTGGAGCCTCCGAGTCGGACCACGACGACAGACTCTTCTTCACAGACAGTTTTCACTAATTATCTGACACGCTGCTAGAGGCCGAGACCGAAACTGAAAACTGAAACAGAAACAGTAACTGGGGACAGGGGACTGATGTTGCTGCTGCTGCAGCTCGTTGCGGCCAAGGACTCATTTTGAATGTACACACATACTTCCACACACACACACACACACATATGTATATATACATACAATATAACACACTCTCTGCACACACAAACTTTACGTGCACATCTCAGAACTCTAATTTCAAAGGTCGTGCCAGTGCAAAAAGCGTTTTCTATTTGTTCTGTTTTTATTTACATACCCTGCATTAAAACTCGTTCCAAAACCGGGTATTTGCAATGGGCAGAAGTGTGTGTGGAAGTTGAAATATCTTTATTACAATGCAAATAAATTTATGTTAGAGCAGTTTATGTTAACCTGTCGCTGATCAGCTTACGCATGCTGTTAATCGACTGTTATTATAATTGCTGCTGCTATAGCAATTCCCACTGTAATTGATTCATATTATTTTAGATGGATCTTTTTCTAACTCTCATTCTATTATACCGACATACATATATAAAAACCTTAACTGCAATCCGTAAAACATTTACGGAATATAAAGGATTTCAGTTGCCTGAAAGCCTCTAACTGTTGCAGTAACTGTTAATGTTAGCCAGTTAAAGTTAATGTTAGCTGCTATTCGCGGAACTTCCATTGCCTCAGAATTACTTTTAAAGTGTTTAACTATGAAGTTGAAGCCATTTACAGAGTATCTCTTAAATAAATAGTTGAATTAGGTTCACTGTTTTTTTTTTCATCATTGTTTTTTTTTTTTTTTTGCCGCTGAGCTTCTCTTGTTTCGGTGTCATGTGTTTTAAGCCATGTGCATGTTTTATTTGGCATTCGCCTTTTGTGTGTGTATTGCGCTGCAGTACGCCACTTTGCCACGCCCACCAAATCGTGTGAAGGCCGCCGCGGCGAAAATAGGCGTCAATAATTGAATACCCAGCAGTGAATGAGCATCGACCAAATACATACACAGTATAGAGTTGATTAAATTTAAACAGGCGCCGTGGGCGAATTCGCCTTGGGCCCAGCTAATGGCATTTACAATTCCGTACCAGATTTCAACGGCTAATTGCACCTCATTAATATTAACAATTGTATATATATATTGTAGCATAGGCCATGGTTGAGCGCATTAATGCCAATTGCAAATGCTGTATGCTGTATGCTGTACGCTGTATGCTGTATGCTGTGTGCTGTATGGGAGACAGGACATAATTTGGCACATTACATATACGATATGTTGTACAGCATATAGTATGCGTGCGTCCCACTGTGCTGGCTCTGGGCGAAACACTAATTAAGCATTATTAATGCTTGTCATTGACATCTGAAAGTGAAAGTAACTCGCTCGCAAATACAATCAAATAAAATTTAATGGAAAAAAACGACCAAGCGTTTGGGTCCAAAAAGTTCTGTTGACAAAAACACAAACACACACAGACACACAAACACAGTTGTACGTTCACCATTTTACCGTTGAAGTTCGCCCACACAAAACCACGAGCACACACACACACAGCCACACACCCTCTTTCACATGGACAGCAACAAGCAGGTTGTTAACAGCGCTTTAACAGCTAGTGAGCGAGAGCATAAAAATGAGAGCGAGCTAACTGAGCAACAGGACGTGCTCTCTCTGGTTCAACTGTTGAGCAGCGCTGCGCTGCTGCGGCTACGGCTGCTTCTGCTGCTGCGTCTGTTATTTACATTTGTGGTCGCCGCAGCAACAGTTATTATTTTGCTTGCCTTCTCTTTATGTCCTCGAATGATTTATTTTTGGACTGGCTGCGACGCCAGCAGCAGCGGCCCTGCCAAGTTAAGGCATGTGGTTTTGTTTAGATTTATGCGTACGCTCTTGCTCTAGCTCTTGCTCTCACACTCGCACCCGCACACTCTCACTCTCATTCGCACCTCGCTGCCCACTCTCTCTCTCCTGTCTCTCTTTGGTTTTGTTTGCACGCTTGGCTTGTTTGATATTGTATTCTGCTGCTGAGAGGCGGGCAGATAAGATGCTTAGGCAGCATGGCTGGTCGTCGACGATTACTTAGTAACGGTTAACTTTTCCTATGCGAAAGTGCAAATTTATGCATTCAACTTTTTCCATTATCCGGCCGTATCGTTTAATTAGCGCCTGCCGCATGGCATATTTAAATGCATGCGACTAAGCCAAGCCTGTGGCTTGGCTGTCCCCCAAATGCGCAACTTTCTTCAGGGCTGCTGCCTTTGGCATGTTTTTGCATTTAATCACTTTTTGTTCGTGTTCCTTTTGTTGTTGTTGTTGTTGTTTCTATTACGGTTGTTGGCGCCATTGTTGTGACCTTTTTTCTGCCTCATTTGCATCTCGCTGCCAGTGGCAGGCCTACGAACATGCACTAATACATATGTTTCACTATTTATCTCTGTGTGTGTGTGCGTGTGTATATTGGTCTGTGTGCTTTGCATATTTCAAATGTCGCCGTCAACATGCACAGTAGAGCACAGCGATTGTGACTGCGGAAATGAAAACAATATCCATTTCCATTGTATATTTTTATTTGCTGGCAACGACAGCAACCGTAGAAGAATAAAGCGTAGCAGGAGAAAGCGCAACGGCCGTGGGGATAGCTGTCGCTGGCACACGCCCAATGGCCCAGAGCACAGTGTCCCTGTGCCACAGTGCCACAGTGCCACAGTGCAGTAAGCGAGGAGTTCCCAAATGGCGAAGAGTTGCCAACATCAAATATAACTTTTGCAGTAAGTCATTGGGGAAGAAGTTCACAGGAAGCAGTTCGTTGATCATTTAATTTTGATTTATGGCCGCTAAGCTCAGCTAGTCTTGTCCAAGCGCCATTGCAAAGCATCATTAGGGATTCTTTCCAAGCGCCGGTAGTTTGCATTAGTTCTTCATTGATTATTTGGAGATTTATTTTCTGTTAAGCTCAGCTGGTGGTGTTAGGAGTCCATTTAGCTGCGATCAAGCAGTGCAAATGACATTTCAAATTCTGCAAATAATTCGAATAATTTGTTATTTTGCTCAGCTGGAGCTGTTAAAAGGTAAACATCGTAAATGTCTTTTGGTATTTTCCAAACGAAAGCTCATTTAAATATGATTTGTTTGCTGCTAAACTCAGCTGGTGCTGTTATTAAGCAAATAGTGCTGCAAAATGCAAATCTATTATTATAAACAATAAACAAATAATATTCATTGTGTCTAAACACAACCTAGTTATTTCAATGTCCATTTCCAACGAATTTTCTGATTAAATATTTGTAAATAGGTTGCTTACCTAATGCATAAGGAATGCACATGATGATAAAGATAATTTATAGCCAGTGCTGCAAGCGCTGTTAGCATAATGCAAATTTTACCGTTGCAATAAGAAACAACTTTTTAATATGGCGGAATTTTATGATTTTGTAAAGAAAAAATGAACTTTTTAACCAAGGTTAGGCGCACCTGTGCGCATGAAATTATGTATATGTGTGCGTGTGTATGTGTGTGCGTGCAACAAGTAGGAAGCAGCACTCATGAATAAAAAAGGCAGCGAATCAGAATTTGAATCACAAAAATGTGCAAAACTATTGGCAAACTGTGGAAGCGTGTCCTCGCTAGCTGCTTGAAGTGGGACAGAGTGAGGTCCGCAATGGGGAAGGGGAGGGGGGGGGGTGGCAGGTGTGCGGCCTTGTCTCATCGTCTATGGGCTATTGAACCGTCTTGCCATCGGTGGTTGCGTAGTCTAATATTTTTTTATTGTCTCCCATTGCAGGTGTGCACCATTTGGATATAAGCGGCACTTGGAGCACCACTTGAAGTCGTTGCGAGCGCTCAAACGAGAGATTGCCGGAGAGATTCATTGAGTGGCAATTGAGGCGCACACAAAAATATGCGACGTATCAGCGCCAGCAACAACAGCAACAACACAGCGTGCGCTGTGGCAAGCACATGACAAGCAGGACGAGGACGTGGACCAGGATCAACGGCAGCCAGGCCGACAATAATGCAAATAGTCGTAAACAACAAACACAAACGAAACAACAACAAGAAGAACTACTACAGCAGTAGCAGCAGCAGCGGCAACAGGGAGCAACACCTTAGGCAGAGATCTCCAAGTGGACAACATGGCCGATGCAGACGATAGCAACAGTGGCGGGGGCAGCGGCAGCGGCAGAGCTGGCGATTCGCTGCAGCTGCTCAACAACAAGCTGGACAAAGCGGTGTCCACAAATGATATATTGCTGGATCTGCAGCGTGCGCTCACCTACGAGGCGGTATTCAGCACGCTCGTGGAGCACAAGATGCAGGCGCTCAAGCGTGACTATGAGGAGCACAAGCGGGCGAAGCGCAAGAAGCGTAAGTCAATTGGGCGCATTCTGCTGCCGCGCAAGCTCTTCGGACCACGACGCGCCAGCAAGGAGGGGTCCGAGGAGGAGGATGTGGAGGTGGAGAAAGAGAAAGAGAAGGGGGAGAAGGAGAAGGAGATGGAGAAAGAAAACCAACTGCCTGAGAAAAGCCTGACTCAAGGCAAGACTGCACCTAGCCATAGGCCGGCTGACATTGAATTGGCGACCGGTTCACTGCCATTGCAATTGGAGCTGGAGGATAGCGTGGCCAGCACGTTGAGCAACTCATCGGGCGGCCGCCAGGCGGCGCGTCACAGCCACAGCCTGCTGGTGCAGGCGCAAACGCATACGCCCGCCAAGCCGCCGGCGGGAGAGCATGAAAGCAGCAGCAACAGCGGCAGCAGCAGCAGCTCCCATGAGCAAGCCTTGTCAGTGCCTGACCCAAGACATTCCATGAGCACCACGACCAATGGCGAAGCCGAGTATCTAACTCCAGTTGCCTCCTGCTACGACAATACCTCAGCGACAGCCACAGCAACAGCCACAGCGACAGCGACAGCTACTGCAACTGTGATTGGCCAGCACAGCTCGACGATGGCGGATGATAGTTTCACTGGCTCGCTGCATGGCAGCTTGGAGAGTCTGTCCTACTCCAGTTCACGGTGCACGGTCAGTTTTGGAGGCGCTGAAATTATTGCCTTGGCCCATGGTGATGCGGATACGCGTGAGCGTGCGCGTTTGGCTAAGAGATTGCGCATCCTGGAGGCCAAATCCATAAGCGCCCAATGCAGTCCCGTCTTTCCGCGCAGCATGGTGCGCACTATGCCGCTACCTGTGCCACAGCAAGCGGTGAGTGGAATCTGTTGTAGTTGCTCCACTTGGCTTTTAGTGTCTATAGTAAATCTTTATTAATGTCTGTCTTCTTCCAGCGCATTCATGTTCATGTTCCCTCCAGCCTGGCCAGGCAGCCGCCTCCGCCGCCCCCCCATGTGGCGGTGCAAATCGAGGCGCTGCGCGTGCCACAGCCTCCAGCCCAGGCCCAAGCCCAAGCCCAGCTGCAACGCAAACGTCCTCTGCCCAAGCAGCTGTCCTGCACTGAAAGCGGCAGCGATTTCGACGGAGCTGCCGCTGCCTATGCGCGATATTTCTCGCGACAAAACACATCCGAAGATAGCGCCAATGTAACGGTGAGCACAGTGCTGGCCCAGAGCGATTCGCAGTCGTTGCACGCGCTGCCCAGCTATGCCAACACGCCGACAGCCTCGGCTGGACGGGATTCGCTGCCGGAGCGCCTCAAATCACGTAGCACCAGCTTGCTGCCCATACGACGTACGCCCGAAGCGGTTATAATTCCTATGGAGGGGGAGGTGGGCTATGAGCAGCCGTTGCCGGCGCAGTTGGCCGAGAAATTGCAACGCATGACCTCAACGTCAACGGGTTCCAGTGTGGCTCCCACTGGCTGCTGCAGTGCCACCAAATCGATGACATCCAAAAAACCCTTTCAAAGCTTTAAGCCAACGCTGACGATGGCCGCAGCGACAGCTGCCCAAAGTACGGGCAGCGATGATGAATATCGACGTCGCAAACGGAAGTACAGTAAGAACTGATATGGTACGACGCCACAAATAGCAGTTACTAATACAATTGCATTATGCTTGCAGAGCGTCACCATCGCTGCTCGGATCCAGCGCTTGTTTATCCCACGCCCAATGGCCTGCAGCAGTGCGTTCATGTGGTTGGGCAGGCGTCTGATGCCCCGGCCATGTAAGTCGTCTAGCTGCCATTATAAATTATATACGTGTATATATTACATATGTATATGTATACATGTATATAAATATGTGTATAAAATGTCCACCAAAAGCGTCGCCTGTCATTTTCATCACGCTCATTTATTACCCGCAGACAATGCCCCTATAATGCCGAGGACTCGCCTTGTGACCTGCAACTGGACATGGACACTGACGCTGATAAAATCGACGACCTTGAGCACATGATGCCCGGTGGCGGTCATCAGCGACATCGCAGAAAGCATCGGTAAGTCCCCATATGCTATCGCAACGTGTCCATCAAGCTGCCAGTAAACAATGATACAGTGGGACTTGAGTAATTTAAGTATTGGTAGAAAATGATTGTATATTGGTAAGAAAATGTTTGTATATGGAATGGTGTATATAGATAGTTATATATCAATTATTGTGCATAGCTAGAATTATCTTAAAACTTATTAATAGTAATGGTATTTATTAGCAGCAACTCAAATGAAACGCTAACAGACTCTGTAATAGAATTGCGAAAGCGTTAACAGAGTTGCTGATTTTTAACATGCAAGTGCTGTTAATATTTCTTTATTTCGCTGTTAAAGTTATGAACTTAATTAAAGGCAAACATTGAATTGTTAATTTTAAGAATATTTGAAATTATTTATGTTTTCTATGTAAACAGTATTATTAGATGAATTTTAAAAGATTTTGTGCCGTTAATTTACATTTTCAACCACTGTGCGTTACGGCCATTTGGCCAAGCTAAGAAATGATTAGAGAACTTATAAATGAATGCGCATTAGACGACATTGATGAACATTTGGGGCAGCTGCACAGTTGGCCATTTGTTCATTGGTCAGCTGGTCAGCTGGTCAGCTGGTCAGTGCGGCAGCAACAAAGGCAACATAATATGTATGTAGAGCAACATCCTTTGGTGTCCTTGAGCTGCACTAATAAATGTGTCCAGCTGCAAAGCGATTGTCAAACATCGGCTAATGCATTCCCATTGGGTGTTCGCCCACTCCGAAAACCCAGACAAAAATTGATTGACAAGCTTTGTGCGGCACAGCTTTCACTTAGCGATGGAGGTAGAGAGTGGGAGAGGGATACGTTACGGATGGCGACGGTATTCGCCGACAGCACCTGGCCAACGCGTAAACCTAAACCCCACTAACCAACCGACCGACTGCCAGAGACTGATGTTGCCTTGTTTTTTGTTTCCACTTTTCCCATTTTTGTTGCTTTTGTTGTTTTTTTTTTTTTGGAAGCATCAGCAGGCACTTCCGCTGTAAAACGTGTAACGGTAGACGACGCCATGTTGTTTTTGTAGCGAAGGCGGTTAGCTGGGTTTGAGAGGGGAGCAGAGCGGAGCGGAGCAGAGTGCCATGCAGTAAGCGGGGAAATTGTGTCAGCTTTGTAATGCGGAAGTTTTTGCAAAATCCAAACGGAAATAGAGCAAATATGTTTAAGCGGCTCCTGTTGCTGTTGTTGCTGCTGCTGAGATGATATGCCAGCTGGGCGGGAGAGGGACAGGGAGGAAGGCAAGTGTGTTTAGTGAGCGTGGAAGGGTGTGATGGGTGTGTGTGTGTGTGTGTGTGTGTGTGTGTGTGTGTGTGTGTGTGTGTGTGTGTGTGTGTGTGTGTGTGTGTGTGTGTGTGTGTGTGTGTGTGTGTGTGTGTGTTGAGTAATTGATTTAGCTCGATGCTGCTATAGACGATACTCTCCCCTAATGTCATTAAAACGAATTCATTATCAGGTGTAAATACTTTATCATCTGTTTACTTATGCTTAAAACAGGAGGCGGGCTTGTGTAAGAATATATGTATATTGTACATTAAATTTTGAAGAAATTTTTAATTATATGAAATCTTGTATTATGTAATGCTTATATGATTTTATCCTACATAAACTATATTCCTACTTTCTTTCTCCTCTGTTTTTCCTTATCTCCTTATCTTTTCCTACTCCCTTATTTTCTCGCTTTCTCTCCTACCTGTTGCCTTGATCTCTGTATCTCTCTCTCTCTCTCTCTCTCTCTCTCTCTCTCTGTCACCTCATTCGCTTTCGTTTCCCTTATTATATCTCCTAAATTCTCTTTTCTAACACCTTTCTATCAATTTTCCATTTCAGACATCGTCACAAAAAACGTCATCGTCATAAAAAACCCAAAATTCTCGTGCAGGATTTGGATAATGAAGTTGTCAAGGTAAGTAACACACATATTTAGGATAGATAGCCAGATTTATAACTGTAGTATATTCCATTCCCCTCACAGGTGATCGATCCACATGATCTCTCGCAACGCGCACGCTGGACAATCATTGCAACTGCCTGCCTTTTGTTGCTGATGTGCCTAATGCTAATCGGCGTTACATTGCGAATGGCACCTATAATAGATGATATGGGTGAGTGATATATCCATAAGTATCTATATAGTTTCTCAATATTATAATGGAATACCAAATGCTTTTCACCGAGTTTCTAATCCCTTTGAATATGATCCATGCCTGCCAAGCAGTCCTCTAGTCTTAAGCAATGCAAATCTAATGGAACAAGTTTTAGGCATATTATACGAATGTTATATATATATAAATTTAGATACATATTATATATTATATATTTTGATAAACGCGAATTATTCTTCAGTTGTGCTACGTCATGTCAAACATTGTACATATGCATAAATATTTCACTTGATCTTCCATGGAGCTCGCTTACTCTTAACATATATCATCTAACTCTGCAATAAACCTGTTAAACCTAACCGAAAGTCGGTCTTATACTAACTCTATGACATATCTAATGCCGTGTGTATTGTATTTTGTTTCGTTATATTTCACTTTTAGAATCCCTAACGAAATGTAAGTACAACACATCAAGACAGATTCATTTCTATATATACATATATTTGGTAAATCAAAGTTTTGATGTTCCAGTAAAAGATTTGACTTTCAGTTAACGAATGGATTAACAGTTGTTTGCATATTAATTTTGAACTTTTGCTGGAACTATCAAAATACGAATGTTATGTTTTACAGTTAGTAACTGTTATATCGAAATATGAATGTTAGTAACTGTTATATGAATATATTATTTATAGTGTGTTTCCAATGCAAAAGCTTGTCTCATTATCGAATACCCGAACCAGGTGTTAAAGCCTTAGTTATAAACTGAGCTAGAACTGTTATATTGTTAAACATAAAAAGCTGTTATACTGTTATACTGAAAAGCTGTTAAAATGTTTACATTTATGTTATGCTGCTTACTGAGCTTTTCTCTTTGGCCTTAACCTGAGCTTTCACTGTGAGCTTTTACTCAATTTTTGCTATTGTTGTTGTTGAGCTTTCACTCCAACTCAATGGCCGCTGCTTACGCTTACATGCGTTGATGTGTGCCATTGTGTTGCATAACAGCACAGTAATAGCAACGGAACTAGGACATCGTATCACATGTTGCATTTCGAACACACTCACTCGCACACACAGAAGCTGCCATTGGGTCTGTGTGTGTGTGTGTGTGTTTGGCATAGATTTGCGTGTTGTTCGATATTTTGGTTGCTTTTTGAATTCGCATTGTTGCTGTCAGTTGTTGTTTGGGGCATGCTTGGAGCCTCCCCTGACGCCCAGTCCCCCCCGCTCCTACACCGCCTGACTCTTAGAGCTGTCAGTGAGCTATCCAGCATCAATCATAAATTATAATTCACTGACTCACACAATTTAAGCTCTGAATGGTTTCTCTACACATTTTTGTTTGACATTTTAATCCACTTGTAGTCTTTTTTTTCTGGCTTAAATATTTTATTTTATTATATGTTTTAAAAAATATAGGTAAAATGAAATTTGACTGAAATTTAATTGCTTTTTTTTCAACTATATTTTGTCTCGTATGTTATTGCTTGTATATGGCTGAAATAATATACTATAATATAATATATTCCTTTGTGACATTGTCTTAAATATATGGCATTGAATTGTTTCAATGGAAAATATTGAATATTTTATAGTTGCCATCAACTCAGGGAAATAGGCAAAGAGATATATATTTTATAAGTCTTTTCTTTCTTATTGGATATTCTGTTTTAGTTTTTTCTTTCCTTCGCTTAATATTTATAGGTAGTATTAAAATGCATGGAAGAAATTGTCTAAAACCTGACTTGATTGGATTTATTTAGATGCTTTATACTGTGTGCTTATAGTAATTTGTATACATTTTATATACTACATATTTCTCAATTTTTCGAAAAATAAGTCCACAGGATAATATTTAATATAATGGAACGAATTTATGAAAACTAAAACTGCTTTGCGCATAAAACTAGCAATATCAATAAAAATGATTGGAATAGGCAAACATAACTCACCAGTGTTGTTAAAGCTAGACAAAGGCATCACATAGAAATAGAAAGCTGGAAATGGCTAAAAATATAGCTAAACATTTATTTAAGTACCCAAATAAAATTTGCTTTAGACAGACAGAAATGGAATGGAAAATCGCAAAACGATTTCAGCTACTCAAGCGTCAGTTTTAGTGTTGATAAACGTCAGAAATGGTGTCACTAAATCAACAGTAAAAGCAGAGCAGTGTTTCATAACAGTTTGGCTTATCGGTAAAAAGCGCTCTTGGCCAGTGTTGATCAATTTCGCTAGCGCCTCGACGAAACTTAATGTGAAAAAAGTTGATTAGAAAATGGAGTCAAAATGTGAGTGCAGCGGCTGCTGCTGCTGCTGCTGCTGCTGATAAGTGAAAGAAACGCTTTATAGGTGTGGCACAATGTCAACAGGGCGTGGCAGTGCATAGAGAGCATGGGCGGACTGCGGCATAGAAGTCTGCAAGCCGCACTTAATCGGCAACCACGGTAGCCACAATGGGGTGCACCACAGCGTGACAATGCCTGGTTAAAACTAATTTGTGTGTTTGCCCCCCAGGGCTTGGCCCAGTCTTCAAGCACACACACACACACACACACACACACACACACACATACAGCTGCACGCACGAGCGCTCTTTAGGCAAAATGGCGCACGTTGGTGGTGCGGGTGGTGCTGGTGGTGCGGGTGGTGCATTGTGCTCTATGCTGCTGCTAAATGTAAAATGCAGTTATGCATTTCTTAAGTTGAATCAGCGGACAAAGCGACTGCCGGCACAAAGCAACGCGGCTGCTAAATGGGTATAGGTGTGTGTGTGTGTGTGTGTGTGTGTGTGTGTGTGTGTTCGAGTGTGGGGTGTGTGTGTGTGGGTTACTCAAAAATGCAAAGAACCCAGCTACGAAATGCTGAGAAGCTGATGACAACGCCAGCGCTTGACTTGAGCAAAGCCTGTGGCTGCTCCTGCTGCTGCTGCTGCTGCTGCTCCTGCTGGTGTGGGCGTGGCAAAGTTTTCACAGTGCACACACAATTTCCGTCCACCATATTTTCGTTGGGGCTGCTTGGCCCGCGGCTTGCGCGAGTTGTCAGTTTTTTCTTTTTTTTTTAATTTCTCGTTCTTTTTCTTCTTCTTCGTCTTTTTACTGATGGTTGGGCAACGCGTCTGGCAGTTTCGCGTTTTGTTGTTGTTTCATTTACTTGAGCGCATAAAACAAATGCACATAGTTCCGCTCGGCTATTATCCACTTGCAGCGGCACTTTGTGTGGCTTAACAATGTGCCCCGTGCTGCTTCAAATTCTGTGCTGTCTTTCGTCCTGTGCCTGGCTTAATCAACACGCTCGCTCGTCAAGCGGTGTCCTTTACTTCTATTTTGGCTGTTGTTGTTGTTGTTGTTGCTTGGACCACAAAAAGCATTCCGATTGCCCGGCCAAAGCCGCAAGTATTTCAGGACCAAATTATTTTCATAGCTTTAGCTTAAAAGCTGAAATGCCGGCGCCATCCTGCCACTCTTTCATATTGTTATTGTTGTTGTTCCAGTTGTTGTTGTTGTTGTAGCAGCAAACGCATTGCCATTGCCATTGGCCCTTGGCGCTGGCAAAGAATTAAAAATATTTACTGTATTTGCAAGTGAGCGGGCTCAGCTGCAGGGAGTGGGCTTCCATGGTCGGGGTGGGGGGCGTGGCAGCAAACAATACTAGCAAAACGAGTCAGCTTGCCTTCGCCTCGCAATCTGCATGACTTGAGCGAAGTCGTGGCCAGAGCTGAAAGCCAAAGCCAAACATTGCAGGAGACACAACGCCACAAAGAGAATGTCCTAGCCTATGTGGGTGTACGCGCTGCTGTGTGTATGCGTGTGTGTGCGAGTGTGTGTGTGTGTGTCACAGTGCCCAGCCGAAAATGCCCTGGGCTGCGGTTAGCAGCACCAACAGCCAAAGCATTCCAAACAAATATGAGCAGCATAATTTTTGTACACAAACAACAGCAAAAATAAGAAGACAAATAGCATATAGATATGTACTAAGTATATATATATATATATATAAAAGTAAATAAAAAGTCATGTTGTATATAATTTTTGCAAGTTTATATCCTGTAGGCCAAGCGAGACGCAGCTTTTCGTCAGTTTTACTCTTAATTTGTTGCCAAAGCCAAACGAAAAACAAATATCGACAGCTTAACTGTGTGTGCGTGTGGTTGTTGTGTGTGTGTGTTGGTGTGCGTGTGTGTTGGTGTGCGTGTGTGTGTGCTACCCAGCTGTTGGGATTACTTAGTTCTGTTTTTGGCTCTGGCATGGATTAAGTCCTTATGAACTTTTCATGATTAATGAGGCTTTGAAAACTTGTCATTATTTGCCAGCCAGAACAAAACTCTTCTCTCTCTATCTACGTATGTGTGTGTGTGTTTGTTTGTATGTATTCATCTACGTTTTAGGTTCATATTCGTCATTAAAATTCGTCAGTTAGGCTGCTCTTCTATTGCCGCAGCTTAACCCCTTTTTTCGATTGTTCTTAGCTGTCATTTTAGTTATTTACATTTTATAATGAGACAAACATTAATTCATTTAAAATGCCTTTGAAATTGCTTCTCCTGCCTTTCTATGCGGTTTTCACGAGCTCCATTTATAATATCTGTCAGAGCGTGTATCTAATTCAGAGCGCTGCTTGATTAGCTCTCTTAATTAGGCACTGTAGTGTGCTCACGTTTCAGTTTCTCAATTAGTCTTATGTCTTCAATGACCTTTCTATGCGATTTTCATCAGGCTACGGAAAATTTTCTAATGAGAAGCTTGTGCATCATATGAATTTGATATTTCTTTAAACTAGGGTTGTAATATGCTCTCTCTCTCTCTCTCTCTCTCTCTCTCCCCCCTTCTTCAATTATCGCCTTTCTATGCAATTTTCATAGTTTTTTAGAGCTAAATTAAATTTTTTGTTTTTAAATGTTTCACGTCATTTTTTCTGCATCTCCTTTTTGCTCTAGCTTTAATTAAAATTCGTTTCACAGCTCGTTCATTATGTGAACTAGTTGCTTTTTAAAGTGTCTGAGGTAGCTTTGGGATGTCCATTTCTTTAAGTTCATCCCAGTTTGTGGCTTGCGTGCAGCATCCGCTTTTCATACATACATATACATATATATGTATATAAACGTAATCTTCATTGCCGTTTGGTCCTTGAGGTTCTTGACTTTCGAGCTCATAGCGTTTGAATGCTCTGCAATTGGTTTTGGTTGCCTTTGCGGCTGACTTTTAATTGCGGCTGCTCTTTTGGCAAAGTGCCTGAGCGTAAAGAGCCCGGAAAAACGGGAAATGCCAAATCAAATTAGGCATATTTAAGCAGTGAATTTAGTGGGAAATGTTAGTCTCTACTCCCGAATGTCTATAATCAGTGCAGACAGTCGCAATGGACGGCCGTGGCTAATGAGTGTTTAGCCAGACCCAGAGGCGGTGCCAACAGGCTGTCAAACCATAATGAGATGAATGCGCTTCAAAAAAAAAAAAAAAAAAAACAAACAAACAAAGCATATTAGTTAGAGTTTTACAATTGGGTAGAATGGAATGCTTAATACTCACTCAGGCTTAAATTTAAATGAATAAAAGAAGGAGATTCTCTTATGATTAGTCAAGGTCTAGAAACGAGAATTTTTCTTTTAGATCTTATAATTTTTGGGCTGTTCTTGAAATAAGTTGACAACTTGCTGTTCCAGCTTTGAAGCTGAAGAATATACTAATCTAATGTTATAAAATATAATATATCAAAAATATATAATGGTTTCTCAATCTGTAGAGAAAGTTAAGAGCGATTGGGATTCTACTAAAACTGTTGAAGATAGAATTAGAATTAGAATTAGGTAGAATTAGTCATCGATTGTTAAGCAGCTAATGCATTATGAACTAGGCGTAATAATTTGAGCTAAGCATGACTGTGATTATATTTCAAATTCTGTTAATTTCACATATATATATAGGACACAGAAGCATAGTCAGCTAATCTGTAAATAGCTGACAGAAATATCCCCATAAAACCAATATACCCTCTTTGTGCACTATGCGAGCGGGCATAATAAACGTGCACAAATATTTGGTAATTATTTAGTTGCCTGGTTTTTCGATAGCGTGGCCAGAGCTCCAGCATTATATTAAGTGTGGTGAAATGAGTGTAAAACATAAAAAGTTTGAGCTCTGGTGTGAATGGAAATGACCAAAAAAAAAAGTTGGACTGGCTGCACGTTTCTGCGGGCATTCGCTGGCTCTCTCATTCCCCAAGTGAGTGTGTGAAGGGAGTGGGTAGGAGGAGGCAGAGGGACATTGGGGCGTGTCAAAAGACAAACGCCAGAGCAGCTGCGGGTCAGCTGTTGCTAGTAGCTGTTGTCTTTTTAAATGCTCATTACCAAAATAGAATCGAGCGAGAAACAAAACCAAAATGAAAAGCGTAAAACGAATAAAGCAAGAAGCAGAAAAGTTTTGATAAAAATCCTATTATAAACATAAATAAATAGAGTGCCAGCAGAGCAGGCAAATGCCAGGCCCGCACACACACAGCACACACACACAGTACACACACACACACACACATACAGGCGCACACTTTTCGTTGACTGTGCAAACATTATGAGCTCTCTGACTTGTAGGTTGATAAAGGGAAGATCTGTCAGGTGGTGGGGCGAGCGGCGGGGCGTGGCGTGGCAAAGTCAAACAATGAGGCTGGCAAGCCGTAGTCCTTAAAAGGACAAACCGACCGAAACTTCATTAGTGCCTCTCATCTAGCATCTGAACGCAGCTCAGACTCATACTCAGACTCATACTCTCATCTCCTCATCTCATTCAGTATGTACAGTGGCCCTACATGAGGACTGCAGGTCAGACAACAACTATTCACACACAAATACACTGAGCGAAAGCAGACAAATTCTAAGATGATTTTATATATTGCAATAATTAATATTTGTATGAAACTGAGGCGATTCCAGACTGAAACTGGCTTAAATTACAATTGTTTTTGGAAATGTCAGATTGCATTAATAAATAAGTCGAATTCAATGTAAAATATTTAAATTAATAAAATAAAAGAAATAATAATTATAATATATGATAAACATAAATAATGATAAATTTAAATAATAATATATATTTTTTTTAAATGGTTATGGTTATTTACTTTTATCATTATTATTATTATAAATAATATTATTATTTATTTTAATATTATCATTAGTAAAATAAATTATTTTCTTTTATTATTATAAATATTTTACACTAAATTAAAAAAAAAATTTTATTACAATTTTTTATTTAAAAAATGCACAATGTACTTTTTTTAATGCATTTTATTTTATTTTATTTTATTTTATTTTTTTTTTTACATTTAAAATGTAAAAAAATTTATATAAATATTATAAATTAAAAGAGTTTTTAAAAAAGTTTTAAGTATTAATCTTGGCTTATTTCTACTAATTTATTTATTCAATATTTAAATATAGCTGTCAAGTTAATACCATGAAATATTCACTGTAGCTCTTTTTACTAACTATACATAAATCTATTTTATTATACATCAGCTAGCTTGAATATCTGCAAGAACTAACCAATTGGTTTCTCGCAGTGCAGCAAACACGTGCTCCTTCGCTTTCTTCCACCTAGGAATTTTAAATGAGATAGTTGTTTTTTAGTAGTTTTACGCTCAGCGGCTTTCAGTCGCTCCGTTGTTACCATTTCATTGGCTGGCATTGCCCTGCGGTTTATTATGCGAACGGTCGACTCTAGGCATATATTCAATATTCATATTTCTAAGCGAAAAAGGAAAATTTATTACCTTAAAAGAAAAAGCCCAACACACACACACACACACACACACACACACACACAAACGCAGACATACACACATGATTGCCGCATTGAGTGGAAGGGATGCCTGTCTCAGTGTGTGTGTGCCTAGTTGTGGTCCATGTGGGCGTGGCACATGTCGCTGTCGCGCTACCTTTTGTTGCCAATCGCAAACTAGAAAATTGTTTGTTTTGGCTGCAAATAGGAAAAAAAAACGAAGAAAATTTAATCTCAAATTGAAGGTATTTTGTGGCACTGTGGCGCCTAAGCGAAATTGCCACGGAACAGCCGCAGGTGACATTTGTGGCAAATGTCAGGTGGCAGCAAAGGCAGCCAGCCCCGCCCCCCACCAATTCAATGCAAGTGGACCGTAAATGTCAGAGCGCGCCTTTAAGAAAGATGTCGTATATATCGTATATATATATCGTATATTCGTAGAGTTGCAGCACAATTTTAGAACTAATATTTGTATTTCCACAATTTATGACTCATAAATTGCGCATTTTGTGTGCGTGTGTGCGTTCATGTGTGTGAGTGTGTCTGACTTGTTTTTTACTTCCCCTATGGGTTGTTAGCACAAATTTATGAGCTTGTCGCTCTAAAAATTATGCTAAAAAATTATTTACTGTTAGAAAAAAACAAGTTTTGCATTTTTACTTTGTTTTCTTCTTTCCATACAAAAGTTCTTGACAAATATAAGATGGCCAAAATAGAGCAAATTGTGTGAAAAAATTCAAAATAATTAGCTAGCAAGTGAAATTATTTGAAATAAATATAAAATAAAATAAATAGAATAAAAATAAAATAAAAAATAATTTTCTTCACAGAAATTCTTGTTTGTTAACAAAAAAAAAAAAAAAAAAAAAAAAAAAAATAAATAAATAAATAAATAAATAAAATAAAAACAAAGATAAAATTTTTTTTAAATATTTTCAAGCAATTTTATTTTATTTCTTTTTGGCAAAGACAACCAAAAAATTTGAAAAGAAATATATATACTCTAAGAATTTAAATATTTTAATAATAATTTATTTAATTTTTTTTAAGTAAGAAAAAATTAATATAAATATTAAAATAATATTAAATCAATAATAATATTTCTGTATATTTCTAAGACTACCCTCGCAAAATTCTAAAACAATTCTCAAAGTAGATTTTCAGATTTGTACAAGTAATTTGTTTATTTGCAAAGGGCAATTATTTTTATAAACTATATCTCGATGATTTGTCACAAAAAACAAAGTAAATTATTTTTCGCTTTTGAATGGTTTACGCTCAAATTGTTTTCATAGTTCTTTCATATGTAATTTTTATCTGCCATTCAGACTTTGACTTTGAAAGATTATTATTAAATGCTGCATTTGGAAATAATTATTGCAATTTCACGTTTGTCCAAGAATTAATTGGCTTGTGCCCTGGCACACAGATTATGCACTTTGTGCAGCTGACGTGCTATTTGGTAATTAAAAGCGAAATTTTAAATCAATTAGGTTGAACAAAATGTGCTCACTCTGATTGTTCACTGGAGATAATTCAGCTGCTCGTAGCTACGGTATAAAAAGGCAATGCAAATGCAGTGAGAAATCAGTTACAAAATCAAATCAAAACCAAAATGAAGCAGTTCGCATTATTCGCTGTTTTCTTTCTGATGCTGGCCGTTGCTTTGGTGAGTGGGCGGCTAGAAAATTGAAATTATGTGCTCTATAAAATTTGTTTTGCTTCCGCTTTATAGGCTGCGATGCCGCAAATGCCGCAGATGCCACAAATGCCGTCTAAGCATTTTGGCCAGATTATGAACTCTGGCTTTCTTAAACAAAATGCCGGACAGCATGGTCAACAGGGCCCGGGACAGGAACACGGACACGGACAGGGACACGGACATGGTCCACCACCGCAAGATGGCCAGAATGGCGGGGACCAAGATAAGAACTGAGTATTAATTGATTGTTAAACGGCTGTAAATGGATTACTGAAATGACGTCTCGTTTGAATAGTTGTAGTTGCTTGGGTGCTCAAGAGTTTAAATAAAAGTTATTGCATGTGTATAAATGTTATTAAGGTTTTTTAGCTCTCTTTCAATCTAAGCTATGAAGTTAAAATATGTTTTTAGGAAAGTTGAATTAGAGTTAACATATGTTATCATGGGAACTTCAATGCGTAACCTAACCTTTGACAACTCTTCCAATCATATTATGGCCTAACAGTGCTCTGTTATGTTAAGCCAACATTTATTACTGCTTTATTCTGTTAAACTTCTCATATTATGGCCTAACAGTTCTATGTTATGTTAAGCCATTCATTACTGCCTACTTCTGTTAAATTGCTTTGCATTGATGTTAAAGTTATGTTTGAAGGAATAGAGAGCTTGAGCTCTTCTCTATATATTAGCATATATTTTCATAACATATAAGAGTATATACATATATGAATTACTTTACAGTTACTTAACAGTCAGTGAATATCTTTGTTAACATTGTTACATAACATTGTCATGTTTTTGTTAAGTTTTCTACCTGTCTCTGTAACTTTACAGCACTGAACTTAACATTCAATTGAACTTTAATAAATATTACAATTTCCCGTAAAGTTTTTAGCCAAGATTCTGTTAACAGTTCGGTAAACTTTTTAAACAGAAAGTTAAGAAAACTGATATAAAATTTGAGTGGCAACAGAAGTAAAATAATCAATGCAGCAAAATGTTTCAATAAGCAACAATTTAAAAGGTGGTCCAAACTTTAAATGTTTACAAAAGTGTGGGCGGGAGAGAGAGGGAGGAAGCGAGGGCGAACGTGGGAAAGAAAATAAAAAACTTTTAACCTGAGAACAAGTTTTTTATGTGCTCGAACCGCAGCTTAAAAGTAACCAAAAAACTTTGAGTTAAATACCAATCTGCATATGCAGCATGTACATACTCATATAGCTAATATACTCTACTCGCATACACACACATTGTATATACATATACATATACATATATAAATCTGTATTTATATCTTGTTCTTCGTGTGGCAGACAAGCGAACTCGGACTTTTTCCAGTTGGCAAACTTTATTAATAAAATGCACAAAGTGAACGAATTATGAGCATCAAATACATAAATATAGTCAAACTCTCTCCCTCTTACAATGCCGTAGGCTCATTCTTTTGCCAAACTAGACTTTATAGCTGTTTCAGTTGGGGGGCGTGTGGCGTGTGGGCACAAATTCTAGCTGCAGTTCTGTGACTTATTTCATTTAACAAATTGCCGAGTGCTTATTACCAAAAACAGGATAAAAAAAAAAAAGTACAAAGTATTTTTCCTTTTGCCTGTGAGCGCTTTATAATTGCATTTACCGTGTCTCAAGTCTGGCTGACACGCCTCCCGCCCTCGGTGTGTGTGTGCATTACTCTAATTTCCGAGCTTATGCAGCTAGGGCAGGCGCTCATGTGTGAATGCACCTGAGAACAGCTATATCCAAAAAGTTTCAACTAACACACACACACACACCTATACGTGTCTCTCTTCGATAACCGAATGCTTGATGAAAAACTTACGGCAGCAAAGGTAAAAAAAAAAAAAAAGAAAGAATATCGAAGAAATTTTCTGAATAATGATTCCTTCAGCCATATCCAATAACCATATCGAGGCAGCTCGACGTATCATCAACATACACATGTATGCATAATTTCCGTTATGCGTGGTTGCGGGCGGCGTGCAGGGCGGCGGGCGTGGCCAGTCACATTAGCAGCGAGCGTATAAACAAATGCAAGCTGGCAGCGCATTGAGTGAAAGCTCTGCTCAGATATTTTCACTCCAAGCGTGCAACACGTGACGCCACGCATTGAGCGTATAGCTGTGGCTTGTGTCGAGGCAACACCCAAGGATGCTGCGCCAGAGTCCAACATGTTGCTTGCCACAGCGAGGCGAACGAGTGAAAAGCCGAACACGAGCGAAAAAGCCAAACAAAAAAGGACGAAAAAAAAAAAAAAAAATGAAAAAGGAAATGAAGCCGAAACCCGAGCTAAACGAGCTTATACGAGGTGGCGCCTCTGCACGAGCACGACGAACTGATAAAGCCAACGGTTGCTGCCACGGCCTCTGCTGCTGCTCGCTGCTTCTGCTGCTGCTGCTGCTGCTGCTGCTGCCACAGCGTTTGGCTAAGCGTGGCAGCAGGCTCGCGCTTCGGTCAGTTGAACATTTTCCATGCTGTGATCAAGTTGTCTTTTCCTCTGAGCGCCGAGCGCTGTGAACGCCTTGGACGAGGAGCAAAATAATAAATACGCATTCGAAGGAAACTCAAGCCAAAAATCTCACGTTGCCCCAAAAGCAAATAAACAAACCAAAAATTTAATGGCCGAGCATCAAGTGCAGTGCGTTTGAATGTATGTGTGGAAATAGATGTGTGCGTGTGTGTGTGTATATGAGTGTGTGAGTCTAATTGCATGTGTGTGAAGCGTGCTTAATGGCTTGAGAAATTTGGTAGGTGTGGCAAATGCAGCTGCAACAGAGCCAAAGACCAAAAGACGCCAACAGCTAGGCAGGAAGCGAGCAATATGCCATGCCAAATGGAAACTGTGTGTTAGTGGGTGTGTGTGGGAGTGTGAGTGTAAGAGAATGTGTGTGTGTGGCAATTGTTAAGGCAACTTTGGCTAACTGCAACAATCGAGTTGCTAAATTGTTGCTAATTGCTGAGGGGTTTGGTTCTGAGTGCCTGTCCAACAGTTTCATATACACATATATAATATAACTATTCTATATGTGTGTGTATATAAATTACATTTACAGCTCAACGGCAAACAATTTGTGAAACGACGGACTGACTTACATGCATTTTATTAGTACATAATATCAAAACCAAAAACAAAAAAAAAAATAATTAAAATCAATTCAATTGAACTTAAAATAAAAATGAAGTAACAAAAACACCAAAAATCAAACATTTTTGTAACTTAATTACAACATAAAAAATCAAATAAATAAACACACGCAAAATAAAGAGAAGCAGAAAATCAAATAAATTCAACGGTTTCGTCTGAACTGGAAAAATACAAAAAACAACAGCAACAAACAAACAAAATTCAGAAATAAACAAATAACGCAACAAAAAAATTGAATTGTGAAATGAAGTGCCGAAAAAACAGCCGTTAAATTCGTAATAAAATATCAACCAGCGGCTCGAATGTAACAGCAACAGCAACTTGAATGGGCAGCATATCAAAAGGCGTCATCGACATCACACTGTTATCGAAATCGATAACAAAATAATTAACAAAAAAAGAAACAAAAAGCGAAACGAAACAAAACGTGAATTGAGTTTGCCAGGCGCAGCCAATGAAATCAACGAAGACGCACAAATCAAGCATGGAACCTAAAATTGTAATGTACAACAGTAAATATATATATATATATATACATATATATGCTATATATACACACACACGCACAGTCGTACACTCGCACACACACTCTTAACACACTCAAGAAAATTTGCACCAAGTCATGCGTCACATCACTTTTCTACAAATATTTTTTGTTTTGTTTTGTTGTTTCTTCTGTAACATTTCTTGACTTAAATATTGAACAATATAAATAGCATTTCATGCTCATTGTTACACACTCACACACACACACAGCAGATACACATACACAATTCCTATGCAAAATCATTTTTCACTTATATATATATATACGTTTTTTATTTGATTTTATTTGATTTTTTTTATTTTTTTTTTTTGCAAGTTAAAAGCTTTTTGGTCCATTGCCATTTTTAGACGCAATTTCTACTTTCATTTAACAATGAATTTTCTCCTTCGCACACACATAGCAATGCAATTTGTACATTTTGTATTCTATTTGAATTCGAATCTAACCAATATTCTCCACTCTCTACAACAATAAGTAAGTAAAGAAAAAATAAAATAAAAAGAGCTAACTTATATTCTTTTATACTATCTATCATCTAGCCATTAGCATTATTTGTGTTTCGCCAAACTGTTGCAAATTGACTCGAATTCTATTTACCTTCAATTATGCGCGTTTCATATCTCTGACTTTGATTCTTGTGGCAAATTATGCAAATATCTGTAATATCAATATATGCAAAATATATATGTATATAAATGTAAGCAGTATGCTTACAATACTGTTGATCTTATCTGTGCAAATAAACAGTTATATGCATATACAAACATATTTATATGCAATTATAACTGTGTGGAAATATGTGAGGAATGCATTATGGAAACAAGTAATTAATAAACTGTTGTAAAACCTGAATATCAAAATATATAGATGTAGAGATATTCATTATGCATTAATATATTTTCTAGCAGAATGTTAGTAACAGCTGCAGCTGTTATCTTTATCAGACATCACGATTGAGTGATAGTGTCTCTGTCTTTTAACAGTGAACAGATATAACAGAATTTTCTTAACAGCAGTCTATTTATAGCACTCCTCAGCATTATGGGCTGTAAATTAGGATTCTGTGTAAAGGATTTATATATATATATATATATAAATATAAATTATGGTATTCTCCCTCATCATTATAGGCTGAATATTTCTACTATATTAGGTTGCTAAGCCAATTGGAAATTATACAAGTGTAGAGTTAGATATAAAGTGTTTAACAGTTGGTAATTCTCTGTCTATGGCGATTCTATTTCTCTCACTCTCTCCACCTATCTATCTCTTTCTCTTTCTCTCTCTCTCTCTTTTTCTCTCTAACAGCTGCGTATATAGCAGCAACAAATCCTGTAAACTGTACTCTCTTTAACAGCTGTTGCTATAACATCACTCTATTAACATAGTGCATTGAGGCACGTGCATCCATTTCACATTTCAGCTAGTCAAATGAGAGAATTTCGCTATTAAATGTCAATTTCGTTTAAATTTGCTAATTATCCCAACTCTCTCTCACTTTTTGTCACAAATCGTTGGCATTTAGCCCATTGTATGCCGATTGTAAGCTAAGCGCTAAATATATTTACTGTCGATTTGCAGACTTGAAAAGCAAATAACGCGCATTTCACACATATCGAATTGTTTGGCATTCGTTCAATAATGGACTGTATGCTCTGCATTTTGGCTATGGTTAGGCGCAGGGGGGGCGGATAAAGCGTCCAATTGAAATACTTGACAATTAATTATGCATAGCTTACGAGCCAAATACAGCGAATATTTGCAAATAGGCGAATAGGTAAAAAATGGAGATAAAAGGCATATAACAGAAATGTAAACTGAATCCATAAACATATTTAAAAATTCATTATGTCTGCATACCAACATGATTTATGCCCATTATATAAATGTTCAATGACAAATATTTGTGATATTTCAGCTGTGCAAATTGGTTAATGATGTGCGATTCAATTAACAAATGTTTATTCACAGTAAATTGCAAATATTGTTGAAAGTAAATGCAAATTTACAGAAATACAAGCCATGGAATGTGTAAATTAAAGTGTGCGAGGAGTCGACTTATGTTAATGTATGTATGTATATAGTATAATAAATAGTCTTGGGCTTAAAAGCCTCTTTAGCTGTCTTTATACAAATTCATTTACTAAATGCAAGCAGAAAGATTTTGTTGCTAGATATAATTGATAGACATGTCAAAGTATATGTATATGCAGTGTTGCAAGTGTAGGCAGCGGGAGGCACTGAGTGGGACAGCTGCTCAGAAAATTCAATAAATTATAATTTGCTGGATAAGTTTTTATTTTAGTTCCTAGAAATTCATTTAAATTTGGGTCAATGCATCAATGAATTGAATTGTCATTCAAACTTGTTCAAGCTTGACATGACAAAATTGATAATTGAAAGAATATAAATAGTCTAATATAAACGATAATTGTGCTCTATGCTTAACTGCGAAGATTCAGATAATAATCTTTATGTTAAACTGCTTTCTTTAACTAAGTACCTTATCACTGTTCTTGGCTTTAACATAGCTCTTATTGCGAATGTTAAGTTTTATAACAGTTTAGTAACCTAGGTTAAATTCACTCAACATTCCCATCCATCAAGTAAGCTGGCATTCGCTTGCCTATATCTTCTTTAAGTTGTGAATTGATGAGTGATATAGAAATTTGAATTCTATACAAGAAAAAAATAAAAATCCGCTTTATATCGCTTTATATCATTTGTGATTTTGTGCTGTTGGAAAAGTGTTATAATGCTGAATGAATTTCCATTTCTGTCAAACATTGAATAGTCAAATGTGAAAAGATTTTGCATTGTCCATTGTCGAAGATTTCAATGCTTTAGCTTATTTCCAGCAAGATTGAAATATTTAACACAGAAATAGTTTTTAAAGCAGCTGGCTGGCACGTTGGGTTCTCTTTTTTGCTATGCATTTAACATTCGCATAGATAAGTAGATGTGTGTGCGGCATAATAATTTATATGTGCTTATATGCATATATCATGGCAGACAATAGAAAATAGCTTTCCCCTGAAAGTCGTATAACCGAAAAGGGTCTGGACTTTCTAGTTGGCAGCTCTCTGAGCACAGCTCAGCTGTTGCCAGTTCGTTGAGCAAATTTACATTTAAAATAGATTGAACCAGATATATACATACATATATATGACTACTCATATATATAAATATATACGTATAAATATGTCTTCAGCATAAATCAGTGGCTGTTGCCAATTAAGGAAACGATTTGCTGGAAAACGGGAGAAAACAACGCAATTTGGATGTTTGCCAAGTGGCTGCAATTATGCTAAGATTGTGCAGACATTCAAACTGAAGCTCCCTTAACTGATTCAACAGTCAATCACAGTTGCTGCGGGAAGGAATATAACGTGGAGTCAGTCAGCAAACGTTTTATGTATTATGTTTCTGTTGACTTTGAAGTGTGTTTCAAGTCAACTGTTTATGTTAGGAATTTTCTCTTGGAAGTCCGTTTGTAAGTTTAGTTTTTACAGTCAAGAATTTAACTCTGAATATTTTCCTAAAAATTCTTTGCTTCCAATTATTATTAAAGGTTGCGCTTTGTGCTGCAGAAGATATTACAAGTTGTAAATATTTTCCTGTACAAAATATGCGCTAGATTTTTGTTTAAGTAAAATTTCAAATATGTTCAGCCACGCCCTATTTTATGTATATATTGCTTCTATTTTCAAGTCGAACTCTGATATTCTCAAATGTTGTTTCAGCAACTGCTGTATTTTATAGTTTATTTAAGAGCAAAAACCCAAGTGGCCAACGGTTCCATTGATATTTCACTTGCAGACTTGTCAAGAAACCCTAGACTCAGCTAAAGTATATGGATGGGGGTATATTGGTTCTGTATTAATCTATGTTAGTGACAGTTGAAAATGTTTGCAAGTTTAAAAATAAAGTTGAAATGTTCTTGAATAGCTATAAAAGTCAAGTAAATGTAGCCAGAGCCTCCGGTGTCGAGCTGTAAATCTATCTATCTCTAAGTGTAAACTTTCAAAAGGCCAAAGCTGGAAATCGTGCATAAACTTTACATGGAAAGCTACATATATAGACCATTAAATATATACATATAGATATCTATGTATGCCTATATTCTTTGTATATTTATATTAGAAGCAGCCAAGTTCTTTTCTAATAATCAACAATCTCTATATAAAAATGAATATAAAAGATATTTAACAAAAATTACTTAAGCCTAAAATTTTTGGAGTCAGATCTACTCCTTTTAAAAATAACTCAAGGCAAAGCCTTCCGGGTATCTGTTATTTGGCTACACCTCTGCAGCTACTTCTAGATTGTTCAGCGTATATTCCAGGATATCTTTAAGGCGCACACTCTCAGCCCAGGCATCGCTCATTGTTTTCGTTGCAAACTTGTGCAGCCACTTCAACTTTGAGCTGCACTTGATTTATCGTTTCAATCGCTGCGCTTAAGTTGTGGTCATTTCCACTCCTGCTCAGCTCAAGTGGCTGGCAGCTATAAAATTTCCAGTCGATTAAGACCACAAATTGAATAGCTCTGTTAATTAGTCAGCTTAAGGCGCTCGATCTATGCCATGCTAAGCATATATAATGTTAAGTGTTATTGTAATTTTGCGCAATATTTATTTATGATAATTTATGCATTGAAATTATTTCGAAATTAATTAATGTAATTTCTATTTGAGAAAAAAAAACAGCAAATGTAAATGTAAAGAGGAAATAACATCTAAGGCCGCCCCAAATGCCCATTAACTCTGCCCGCCATACATTTTTAATTAGAAAAGTTTCAGTCACGGCCCCGCCCCCAGCCGTCGCAGTCTAAAAGTTGGGCGGGCGCGCGTCACATACATATAAAAATGAGTGTTTACATGCAGATACACACACACACACACACACACACACACACACACACACAGAGATTTAGGCATGTAGATATAAAATTAATCGTAGCATACTTTTATGCGTAGGTGAATCGGGCAAGTGAGACGAAGTAATTTATTTAATTTCCAACTTGATGGCAACAAGTTAAATAAACCAAAATATTAAAAAAAAAAAAGTGTAAATAACAAAGTGAAATATATGTATGTCTATATTTATATTTATATATATTAAAATTTTCAACGTATTGCCCCCAAAAATTAAACGAAGCGTAGTAACGCTTCAAGGCATCAGCCGGGCAACAGCAGCAACGGCATCATCATCAGCGCCCTTGCCACTTAGCTGGTTGGCATGCGGCCATTACTCATACGCCCTGTCGTCCAGTTTAGTTTCTCTGTGATAGCACAATGGTTGATATATGTGTTTTGTCAAGCATAAAAATGGGTTTCTGTTACATTTTTAAAGCGATTCTGTTTGTATGAGTTAAGTGTATTATATCTCGTGGAATATCATTTGCTATAAACCTAAATAAACCTAAGAACATTTCTGTTGGCAGGCAATTTATTCACTGTTGATGAATTACATATATTATATTTTAAAACTCAGCAGCTTTAATTTTATTTTTACTTGTTTCTATTAATGTATTTACACAGTTAAGAATTTTTACTTTAAGGCGTTGTAGATTTTTTACTAATATATTATTTTAACATACATTTCTTTGAATTTATATTCATTAACATGCTTAAAAGATTTATTTGTAATTTGTTACGTATTTTTCATTATTTTAATATAAGTATATATGTTTTTGTTTATTTATTTATTTTTTATATACATATAAATTTATATGACATTTTAGGTTACTATTAACTCATTTTGCAGCTCATTTCAATTTACTGATAATCTTTACATCTCATGTCAAGAGTCATATACCTTAACAAGACAGCTTTACAGCTGCAGCTATGCTAACCGCTAACGTTTTAATCTCTCGCCTTTAGCAGTGACTGGCTATGTTAACGGCGCAGTATAATTGTTAGACTTAATGCAGCAGTTGATGTTTGCATTTCTCCTTTTGTGCGCCATACTTCTCTTTTGTTTCGCCATTTCAATTTGCTGGATTTATGAAACTTTTGTGCCCCATTTTTTGTTTCTTTTTCATTCATTTATGCGTGTATTTTGCCCACAGTTAACTGCTGACCAAAAGCACACACAGTGCAGCTGTAGATATGGAAAAGTGCCGTTAGCGTTGAAGTTGGCGCTGACGCTGACGTTGACGCTAACGTCGCTGCCAATGCTACTGTTGCCACTACTGCTGCTACCGTTATCTCTTGCTCTCTGTGCTAAACGCTGTGCTAGCGTCATTTGTTGTTGCTGTTTTTACTGTTACTGTTGCTGTTGTTGTTGTTGTTGTTGTTTTTATTGCTGTTGATGGAATTATTATGTGCTCAGCGAACCGCAATGAAAAAATCTGTTGCTTCTATTCCTGTTGCTCCTGTTTTCTGCGGTTTACATTTTTTGTTCAATTTTTTAGCACACACACACACAGACACACATGCACACTCCTAGTTTTGTGCACGTGTGTGTGTGTGTGTTTATTGTGAATATTTTCAGCTTTTATCTTTGGTCGCAGCATTTGCAACATTTTCTGCTGACTGTAAATGCTCAAATATTTGCTTGTGTAATGGGGCGTGGTCAACGAATATTAATCAACAGCTATTTATTTTTTGCACCTGTGTCGAGACGGCCTAAGCCCAAGCTCAAACGTAAATCAACTAAAACAAATGACAAAAGCTGCCTGCTATGTGACTACATAATTCATTGTAAGCCAAATGCCGTGGAAAAAAGCTGCTTGTTATGCCATTATGTAATCCATTGTTATCCAGAGCAAATGACTGTTCGACGGACTTCAACAGAAATTCAATGCATATATACAAATGTTTGCAATTTAATAATAAAATTCCAGCATACACACACACACACCCACACCCACATACACCCACATACAGATGGGATATATACACACACAGAAATACAGGCTGTCAACGGCTAGAGTTGGACTTTGTTTGACATTGCATGTTTCTCTTTCTACTGTTTGATGCCGCTCGCTTCGAGTGTCTAAAATCTCAACAGAGAGTTGGTTACTAAAAATTCCGCAACACGTAAAATTCCACAAAACTGACGCAGGGCAAATTCCGGCCGCATGCCATAAACGAAGATATGGGTAGCTCACCTGCTGCCATCGTCCACGCGACCATCATCCATAAGCATAAGCCAAAGCCAGAGCCAAGTCAAACCCAGCCGAACCCAGGCCAACCCAACCGAGCCGAACCAAGCCAGCTGGAGCCGCAGGCTAATGGCTAAAGCGCACATAGCTTTTACCTGTTTGCTGTCTTATTTGTAGTCCTTGTTATTGTCCTTGTTGTTGTTGTTGTTGCTGTTTCTGTTGCTGTTGCTACTCTTGTTGCATACTTTTAGCTTACAAATTCCGCTGCGCTGCCTCTGAGAGCAACGCATGCATGAGCACGTTTGCCTATTTTACGGGCAGACCCCATGAATTTCAATTTTTTGCAACTGCCACCCAAACCAAACCAAAAAAAAAAAAAAAAAAAAAAAAACAAACAAAAAATTTGTTGCAGCGTGCGCCATAAGCAGAATAAACGAGACAGTAACTAGCTTCCCACATAACTATGGTAAATGGCAAGCGATAAGACCAACTAATACATACCCTGTAAACGCGCACAAACACACAGAGAGGAAGCTGAAGTTGAGTCATTTGCTGTAGCTTCTGGAGTAAATGTTTTCCAAAATAAGTTGAGGAAATTGTAAGTGGAAAATACAACTAGCAAATACTCCGTCAGCCGGGGAAAACTAGCTTGAGGCAGTTGCTTTTAACTTCTCCTATAATCAAAGGAAATTTATAGTGTGAGGAAGAACTAGCAAATACCTAATACAAATATGCAATGATTGGGGAAAACTCCCGAGATGAGAGAGAAAGGGAGAGCAATACCAGAAAGTATGTAAGAAATATGTAAGAGATACCTCTTTGGTTTTTGTTTTTAGTACCTTAGAAAAGTAATTCCCAAGTTAATACCCTGTAAGAACACTAAATGGCAAATAAAGACAGTTACTATTGTGAGTTATGCTACTTTAACTTCTAGTTTTATTAACAATAGCTTCCCAACAACAACTACAAAAATCTCTGTCAAATATCTTTCACATAAATTTCGTTAACTTAATTAAGAGACCTGCATGCCCCCTCCTCACCGCTACAGGGTATCTTAAGCACAAAACTGTGTTTTGGCATAAATTGTATGCAATTCGAGCAAATTAGTGCTTAATTTGAGTGAACCCAACTAAAACGTGGCTGGCAATTAGGTCTTAGCCTTGTTAGTTAAAGGTAATAAATGTATATAGCCGTTCTTTGCTTGCTTCACTAAAAGTAAAAATGAATTTATAGAAGCCATTTAAGTGTGGCTCAATTGCAATGGTTGGAATGCTTAACTAATGCGTATTTCATGTTTGTGGAAATTTACTAATTTTACAAAATTAATATTCAATTCGTGCATGGTAAATGAAAGAGGTTAAGGGATATAATTGTATTGTAAAGTGGGAATTGATTTAGGTTTTGTAAGTTATGTACAATAAATGAATGAATTATATTTATGTAAAGCTTAAAATCGAATCGATTGTTGAATATAAATAAATGTGAAATGAATCATAAAAGGGTATTCGCATTCGAGAAGGCAATATTGAGGACTTCGACTGAAGTCATTTAAGCATGTTTAGCTTCAAAGTTTTAGTTAATTCAATTAAATTCTCATGATTTATTGATTGAATTGTAGCAAAAGTTAATATTGCGGAGAAAACAATTACTGAGCTGCAGCGAGCTGGAAGACAATTTTCAAAAGACAAACAATGGCAGAGAATAGAACTTATAAGCAGACAGAGCCGCAGAATACGCTGGGCAAATGAAGGAGACAACTCAAAAGATAAGATAAACTTAAAAGAGCTTATTAGAAAGGAGATTAGAGTGGGCAGGGGAGAGAGAGAGAGAGAGACAGAAACACATGCCAAATGCAGATTAAAGATTGTGAAGTTTTTAACAATCAAAGTTAAAGAAAAGTTTGAACTTTTTTGAGGCGACTCAATATTGATATAAATGATAAAGGGTTAGCAATACATAAAAAAACAAAAAAAAAAAAATCATAAAATTGCATAATTGAACATTTTAAATGTCAAACAGAATTTTTAATACCTATGGATCGGAATTTCAGCTAATTACCAAATTTACTGGCATGTTCAAGGGAAATTGTGGGATCTTGTGGGAAAGGGTTATTACATGTAAAGAAGAAGAAGAAGCTACAAATATTGTAATGTCTTAAGTATTTTTCCTCTACTTTTTAGTACTTCTATCAAACAATCTCATATAATGAAGACAACTCTCACAGTCTTCAAAGACTTTTCTCACTCGCCTTCAACCATAAACATGAAAATATTTTCAATATTTGTCTGCTTTGAGCTGCTGTGAATTAAAATTGGCATTTCAGAGGCAGCTCGTTAGAGTGCGACAGATTTATTTGACTTGCTTTTGCAGAAAACTCATTTTCCAGATATTGCTGTTAAATTTTTGACAGTGGCTGTCAGAGCAGGAAAAGTGTTTGTAGGTAAATTCTGAATAAATTCTGAATACAATTTCTACGCTCCGAATTGAGGCAAAACTTATGCACGGGTCAGACTTGAGGCTTAAGTCATGGTGATAAAGGAGGCGTGTCCGTGGGGGGCGTTGGCGGTTTTTAGGTTAACCAATTCGAGATGTTAACGCCCCTTAAATTGTGCTTGAAATATTTATGGCTGGCTGTTAAATGGAAAACGTGATATGCTTACGTTAATACACAAGTGTGCGATTTGATTGGAATTTCCTGAACATAATAGTATTTGATTTTTCCTCTCTCCCTCTCTCTCTCTCTCTCGTTCTGCTGTTTGTGTGTGGGCGTGGCAGTGAGCATAAGCACAGCTGGCGGGCAGATTTTGCATTATTTTAATTAACAATTACGAAGCGAAAACTTTACTGTTGGCCATCATTTGCAGGCAAGTTGTTTTATTTGCCACATTCCAGCCAGGCTCAGCTCCCAGCAGACCCAACTAGATAGATGCTGCCTCCCCTATATATACATATATATGTATATATCCTTGACACAGATATAGGCAGTCATTGGCATTGGGCTGCGAATACCAACGGCAACAGTTGCTGCTGCTGCTGCAGCAGTTGCTGCCGTTGCAGTTCCAGCCGATAAGCGATAAGCAGCTCAATTTTAGACTTTTATAGCAGCTGTCGTTGTAGCATACCCTGTAAATTGTAGTTGAATGTAGTGTAGATCGATGTGGGAATTGGGTGTGATAGATGTTCTTTGTAATTGTAAGAGCCTGTTGTCAAGTCTAAAGCAACTCTTGCATATTTTATAGTAATTAATAACAGTCGAGTCTCGATAAGTCATATCCAGATTAATCGAAAATAGCGATAAATCGAAAAAATTCGATCCCCTTGAAAGAAATTCGTTCTCAATAAATCACCTATATTTGTGCTACATGATACAACCCATTCTAATATTGTTGCTTGCATTAATATGTGGACTTGTGAATTGCTCCTTCAGGGATTACTTGATTAATTTCTTGACTGTTGAGTCTTGGCTATATGGAGTATCTATTAGTCTTATACTATCTGTTAGATTATCACTTTTGCTAGCTCAAATGAGAACAGAAATGCTTATGGTTCTTTGGTTTTTATAGAGTATTAATGTGATCTATTAGTCTATCATATTTGTTTGTCAAACACTTTGATTTGCTCATATATGATTGCATAGGTAATACAGATATCTGTATGAAACTGTACTTGATATATAGCTTATATAGGATAACTAGTAGTCTGTCACTAGCTGATAATCTAAATCTATAATAAAACTTAAGCAAAGCTGCTTGAAACCATCTGCTCAAATTTTCTTCCTAGACAGAAGTTTATCTCTACATTTCTCATAGAGTATCTGGTAGTCTATCACTTTCGCTCATCTCTCTATCTCTGCTTTACTACAGCCTCTCTGTAGCCTCTCATTGCCCCGAAAGGTTTTTGTATTTGCGATAATTTTGCACAACACGAAAAACCTATTAGTTGGCAATTAAGCGTGTCCTGCGATCGAGGTCAAGCTGCATGTATTAAGTGTGCGAGTGTGCCATTTATGCAAGTGTATGTGTGTATATGTGTGTGTGTGCGTGTGTCAAAGACTAAGCTCCCCAAGCGCATTTCATCGGCAACGGCTGTCGCCATTCATTTCGCCTGCATAATTCAATTTGCATGGCCAGACAAAGTGAAATCAACAAGTAGAGCCAAAAAGTAGAGAGATACCCCAAAATTCGACCCAATCTCTGTTCCCTTTGGGGTTAATGCGTTTAAAATCGCTGGCCAAGGCGCAAAATAATTTTCTTTGTCTTGAAACCTTTTTGTCATTTTGCTTTACGGGCGGCGGCGGCTTAATGTCAACTTAAATGCCTTCAATTATTCTTATTTTTTAGCCATGATTTGCATGAGCCACGCCCTGGTCCGGCTCTAGATAAGAGTGAACAGATTTGTGTATATATATTAATATGGTCGTGTGGGTGGGCAAAATGTGCCCCAGGCGGCTGGAGCACCAGCCGGTCCATCACAACCACCATAACCTCAATCCCAACCACCAGCGCAGTGGAAGAGCCAGAACCACATTAATCAGAGCGCGCTTTGGGCTCAGGCGAAGTAATAAAACCTGACGCATGTCCTGGGCCGAGACGAATGTCCTGTTTGGGCCACAAATACAAAACTTATTAAACAATTTATATAAACTTGCCCCGCGGGCGAGTGGCATGTGGCATGGGATGTGGGGCGTGGTAGTTGGCCGTATTTGCTGTAATCAGCATTGCCAAAGATTTCAATTTCATTAAGTTTCGCTTTTTTTTCTTAGTTAACAAATTTTGTAAACTTTTGCTCATATCCGGCGTTTGCATATGAAATTGATATTTTATGCAAAAAAAAAAAAAAAAAAAAAAAGCAGAATGAAATAAAAAAATGTTTTGGCTTGGGGTTTGGTTGTAGGCAGCTGCCGCAGTTTGAGCAGTTTTTGACAGCGACCCACGTTGAGCGCCAAATACAGAAAGCAGAGAGAAGAACACCGCGAGCAACAACAGCAACAACAACAGCAACAACAAAAGAAAAATGTTGCAAATCGTTTGTCGTTTTGTGGCTTTGTTTATTTTCATGCTGCGTGTCCTTTTGTAGCCTTTGTCGTGTTGGATTTTATGTGCCTGTTGCCGCCTCGCCTATAAAAAGACAAACACACACCTTTATAGGTGTGCCGATGTGTGTGTGTGTGTGTGTGTGTGAGTGTGGCTGTCTGCGGTTGTCTCGCCTCGACGGGTTTTAAACAACTACCAAAATGTTTTACTTGATGTTGCCCATTTGTTGCTGTTGTTGTTGCTGTTGTTGTTGTTGTTGTTGCTGCTGCTGCTGCTGCTTGTGGCCTTTCTAAGTACATGCAATTTGTTGGCCATTTTACACGGCAGCGCTTGTCAGTTATCCCACACACACACACACATGTACACACACACACACACACACCCACATACACCTGCACTGTAAACGTGTTTCCACATGAGCAACGCAGAAATTGAATAAAGTTGCCCCACAGCGCTCTGCAGCAGCAGCGACCGACAGAGCCAGCAATAGAGCCATAGAGTGAGTAAAACAGCATCATTCAATAAAAAATTAATATGTAACAAGCAGCAAAGAGTTATCTCTACCTCTGTGTGCGTGTGAGTGTATGTGTGTGTGTGTGTCTGTGTGTGCTGCAAATGAAATACCCTAAAGATGTGGCAAATATTGAATAAGTTTGAATTGAATTGAGCGTCTATAGCTGAAAGCTGTTGAGCTAGAGCTGTGATGTCTATATATATATATATATATATATATATATATATATATATATGCATCCTGATGCAGATCGAACTGTTATTTATACATAGTAAACGCCTTTTGCTTAACACATCAAATATTAAAAATAATACATATAATCATATATAAAAGATAATACATATATAATATTTATTTTTTTTGTTTATTTATTTACTGGAAAATTATTTTTATTTCCTTTTTTTCTCCTTTTCTTTTTTTTTTTTTTTTTTAATAAAAAATTTTTTAAATTTTTATTTGACTCTTTATGCTAAATATTACAAATAAAATATATTATAAATAAAAATATATATTAATAAATTTATCATTTTAATAATTACATTATCGGGTTCCGATAATACGAGATGGCAAGAGGAAATTAAAATTATCGAGAATGAATTTTTTTCAAGGGGATAGAATTATTTTTTTTTTTTAATTATCGCGATTTTCGATTTAACGGGGTATAAATTATCCAGACTCGACTGTATTTAAAATATAATTTTTAGACAATGTAAACTTTTTATAAATAAGAACTTACAGAGCTATGCATAACCCATTTAACTTGAAATGCGAGTGCACATCCTCGTACCCTCCATTGTCCTTGTTCAGTGACTTAAATAAGAGAGCTACTAGAACAAATTATATATTAAAATAAATTGAAACGCACTAACATTGAGATGTGTTGCAGTTTATCTGCTTCACTCGATGCACTCGGGTCATATAGAAAAGTCATTTAGTTGAACTGAAGTGCACTACAGCAGAGAGATCGCAATCGTTACACAAACTGTTTATGTTGCCTGCCACATTGTGTTATAAACCTGAAGTACTCTCAGTGCTTAAGAGTATAAGAAAACATTCAATGAGCTGCTGCCTCTGCCTCTGCCTCTGCTGCGGCACAAAGGCGCCAGGCGGCTCACCTGAGCATATGCCATATGACTGCAACGTTGATGAGCAGACACGTGTACTGTCTGTGTTTGTGTGTATGTGTGTGTGTGTGTGTGAGTGTTTGTTTGTGTTTGTGTTAGCTTAAATCAGAGGTAATATGGTTTTATGGACGCTGTGAGCTCAACATTCCTATACAAACGCTCAAGTAGCCCCCCAAATGCAGCAACAGCAACAGCATACTAATAAAAACATATACACATTATGTGTGTGTGTGTGTGTGTGTGTTTGTGTTGCTGTTGCTGTATGCTTTGTGTCATGTAAGCGGATATGCATGCAACACATCTTCGTCTTCTGGCTCATTTTTTTTTTTTTTATATCTGCAACGTTGATTATACTAAACTTGTTTACTTATGCTGCTCGTGTCTGGCGTCAACAAGGCCCCCTTGGCCACGCCCACAATTCAACTGTAGTTTTACCACACCTCCATCATTCCACTCACTCTACCTCTCTCTGTCTCTCTCTTTTGCGCCCTATGTATGTTTGTGTGTTGTTGTTTTTTGGGGGGGGAAAAGTGCAAATTTCAGCATTACCGCGCACTCTGGCCCCACTCTGGCCCCACTCTAGTGCTTACAACAATCGCCGCGTCGTCGTCTGTGTAAATTTTCAACTTAATCGCGTGCTGAGCAAGAGCTATGCAAACAGCAGCTAAACGATGACACACACACACACACTCACTCACAGCAGGCGACAACCCTGCAATGCCATGGTAACACTATTCAGCAGTTGTACCAAATTATTTGACTCAAAAACTTCATTACATTAACGCACTTTCCATGTTGACTGTGTGCCTGTGTGTATGTGTGTGTGTGTGTGTGTGTGTGTGGGCTTAATGAAATGGCATTGCAAGCGTTGCGCAATTGAATTCTGTTAAGACTAAGAACTTGCAGCCAGCTCTGCAGAGTTTTTGGGGGCAAAGCGCTTTTGTTTATTATGCAATGCATATTAATATGCTATGCATAGAAAGTGCAGGATCTACTTGTCTGTCTTGACTTCTGTCAACTTTTTCGAGTCTCGCTTTACAGCTGTAGACATATTGAAATCGCTTTTATTTGAAAATATGAAAATATCTTATTTTTGTTCTAAAAATTATTTAGTATTTTTAGATTTTGTTTGAGATTGCTGTATTTAATTTATACTAGTGCTCGGGTCAAAGCTGTTCACGACTCTTGTGTTGTTTTCAAAAACTATTTATTTATTATTGCTTAGTGTCAGTGATAGGATAACCCTATCGACATCCTATTCCCGAGCCTCTGCTTCGTTCCCGTCTTTCATATTCCCTTTCCTATCTTTCTCTTCTCGTTTCTCGTTCTTTACTTCTTTCTCTACCATTCTCTCTCATCCTATATCCCTTCTTTCTTTCGCAATTCCTCTCTCTCTTTCCCTCACTTCTCTCTTTGTCTTTTTCTCTCTCACTTTCGTCTAGCCTCTTTCTCTCTTTCGTCTACTCTCTCTCACTCTCTCCCTCTCTCGCCTCCTCTCTCTATATCCCTAAATATGATTTTTCTTTAGCTAATTAATCTGTTCAGAGGATGCTCACGAGGTATTTAAATTTTTTACAAAAAAAAAAAAAAAAATACTTTTTATACGTTGCGTTGTTTTTGCATTGCAATTAGTCAATATGTATGTAAATCGATTCCATTCTCATCAGAATTAATAACGCATTTCTCAGCGACAACCTTATGCTAAATTTATTATTTTTTCCATATATATTCCTTATTATTACACCTGCAAAATCAATTGTCGTTTTCAGTTCTCGGAATTCTCGTAGCATACTTTTCAGGGCCAGCATAATAATGCTGCATGAGCTTAATTGAACAGAGATGAATATGTAAATGGGATTTAAAGCCCTAAGGCTTTAAATTTATGTAATTTTGTTGCAGTTGAAGAGGTAAAACAATTAACTACTGTTCGATTATAAATTCTTTGTTTTTGCTGCTTGATTTATGCATAACACAATTAACTAATGGAAAAATTTACAAATTTTCGACAGAGACAAACTTGTTCAGCTCGATAAATTTGCAAAATTTCAAAACTCGTTGCGGTTATACAAGGCGAAAGTAGTTGTTGTAGTTGCCAAACAGGGCATGTGGTTGGGCTTTTAGGCAAACTAGATTGACTACGAGCGAGCGAGTATGCCTGTGTGTGTGTGTGTGCAAACTAAGCTGAAATTAATTTTTGCAGAGCCCTAAGTAATGTGGGTTGAGGCCCCAAGAGCTGTGTGGCAGGTGGCAGGTGGCAGGCCCAAATTGCTGCGGCACACAGCTGATTTAAGGGCCAAGCTGAAAGATAACAGAGCTGTGTGCAGTGGGCGTGGCTGGCTAGGCAGTTGCATCGCAATGCCTATTGAGTGCGGAAAACGGTTGCTTGAATGGCAATGCGATAACCAGGCAGAAGAGTTTGTGCTCAAGCATGGCCATAAATAAATGAGCTGCAGCATTAAAAGGGGGAGAGAAAGAGACAGCAAGGGCTAGAAGGAGGACGAGCCAGTGATATGGCCACAAAAGCCAGACAAAAGCGGCTTAAAGGCAAGCTGCAATTCAATAAGCAGCAATAGAAACAGCCGCAGCAGCAACAGCAGCAGCAACAGCAACAGCAGCAGCTGCAGCAGCAGATACAGAAAGAGAGAGGGAGAGAGGGAGAGAAAAAGAGAGAGAGAGGTAGTTGCTTGCAAAGTCAGCGAGCGACTGCTTACTAATTATAGATAAATAAATTATATAATTGACTGCCTCACAACGACACCCGCAAAAGAGAGCGAGATAGAGAGAGACAAACACACAGACACACATTGGCATGCCACGCCCCCCTTTTTGTAAAGCAGCGCACAATGAGCTAATTTTAAACAAATATTTATGCAGCAATTAAAACGGTTCAGTTGACTTCAGCGCCGCGTTGACGGCAGACACTCAGCTAACTGTATAATCTACTGCACTTCAACACACACCCACACACACGCAAGGAATACTGCGTGTGTGTGTGTGTGTGTGTCTATGTACAACTAAATTTGCTGCACAAACAAAAAAGTATGAGTGGGAGAGAGGTAGCGAGCGAGAGAGAGAGAGAGAGCGCGGGATAATGGGAAAATTGCTTGCAATTCAGACCATGAATGATGAATGCTTTTACAAGCTAAGTCTAACTTTGACTTTGGTTAGTGCACCATGGGCTACATTTGCAATTTAAGTGGCATAAATTAGTCGCTCGAACGTGAAGAGTGAGGTTCATCGACAAGTTTTCAAGTGGCTCGGCAATGCACAAACTGCCAACAGCTTAACAGCTTTTGTTTAAATTCAGCTCTAAGTTTGCTTCTGTTAACTAACATTGCGTCTGGCCATTTGCTGCCAGTTGGCAGATAGAGTAGATGACTTTAACATTTAATGCAAAACACTTGAATGTTAAATGCTTTTAGTTTAAGTAATGTAACAGAGTTTGTCAACAGCTCAATCACTTTTAATGAGCTCTGTTATGAGTACTGTGCAGTTCCATTTATTTATGTATGGTTTATGTAGTTCTGTTACATAACATTGCAGTGCTGCTCATTTGTGTTAACGAACAATTCGGTCTGTTATCCTGAGCTAAACTGCATACAGATGTCTGTTGGCTAACATAACAGCTATCAGTTAGGTTTTCTTTACTTAACATTACAGTCTAATATCTTGCTTGTAACAATAATCAATATATATTGCATATCATATGAGAGTAGTCAGCAAACAAAACATTTTGAATATTAAGAAGATATATTATATATACATAAATATATATATATATATTATTCTGTCTCATTCAAGTAAGCTTGCTCTACTAATTGAACCACTGTGCAATAGTTTCAGCCTTGATTTCGTCAGCCTCATCAACCTCATCGGTCTATGTCTCTCTCTCTCTCCATCTCCCCCTCTCTATCTCTGTCTCACCCTCTTAGTCAGTGTTTCCCGGCTGTGGTAACTTTTCGACCGCATTCTAACTTTTGCTGGTTATGCCAATCAAAATGCTTACGACCAACTGTGAATGTGTCTGTGTGCGTGCATGAGTGCACGCATGTGTGTGAGTGCAAAGTGCAAAGTGCAAAGACGTATTGAGATTTTGCCATTAAGCCATCAAGCTCGACGGCAAGAGCAACTTAGGAATGCCATCGCCAAAAAGGATCAGCAGCATCAGCAGGCCATACGTTAAGTACGTGTGTGAGTGAGTGAACGTGAGTGTGCGGGTGTGTTAGCGTGTGTGTGACCAATTGCAAGTCAGCTTAGCCCCAATTCGAAGACACTTTATGGCCCTTCTCATATGTGAAGTGTCAGAAATGTCTTTGACTTTGGCTTTTTTGCACTGAGCTGGCAACACTTTTATCTGCTCATCGTGCCCGACCATCTCATCTGCCTAATTGAATTCCTTAACACAGTTGTCGTTGTTGTTGTAGTAGTAGTAGTGGTGGCTGTTGTTGCCTTTGCCTTGGGCCACCCTCTTTGCCTGCCCGCTTGACTGTCTTTCTGCCTGCCTGCCTGCCTGCCATGCTGTTCAAGGAAATCTCGACGACTGTTTCCTTTTCCGTTCGAGTGGCATGCTGGCATGTTCGACACCCTTCTATTGCCTCACATTACCGTTACTCCTTCCACTGCTCCTGCTCGTGCTCCTGCTCCTGCCTGGCTGTTAATTGGCGTCCGTTTGCCGCCCGCTGTCAAAAACTGTACGCCTAAGTAAGCCGTTGTCGCAGCCCGCATAACTTCAATAACCATATTTTTTCCATAACTGTGCCAATCGGCCAGATTATAGTGGAGTATACTTAGCTATCTATAATATATATTCGGGTATAAAAACTTTGCTCATTTGTTGCATAGATTTTCTATTTGATCAGCGGCTAATTGTAATTAGCGGGTGTCCATTAACCACACCGCAGACACCATGTTCAGATTTGCATGTACTTTAATTAATTGAAATTGCCACAGCTGTCGATACACACACACTCTCTCTCTCTCTCTCTCTCTGCATGGCATAATTGCTAATTGATCTAATCGACTTTGGGGGCCCATCTATTAATAATAAATTTGTTATGTGCGTCATAATTATGCTCTCTATTTAATGCTAAACTATGGGACATGACCCGTACGTTCCAATGGGTATTCGATTTATTTAGTCAATTGTTAGCTCGAATCTTAGTCCATTTAATTCAATTGAATAACTGAATTGTGTTGCTATTTGCCTAATAGACAACAGATTAGAATGGAAATCGGGATAATAGAGAGTGCTCGACTAGTTAATGCCCTGACCACGATACTTTTGTTAAATATTAAATTTTAGAATATATAATATGTATATGTATAAAATATAAAATATATAATATAAAATATAAAATATAAAATATAAAATATAAAATATAAAATATAAAATATAAAATATAAAATATAAAATATAAAATATAAAATATCAAATATAAAATATAATATATAATATATAAAATATAAAATATAAATCATAAATTATAAAAAATACATTACGAAATTTAAAATATGAATAATAGATAATTATTATTAATTCATAATTCATGCAGTTTCTTTGATCTCAAATGTTTCAAATTATCCAAGTTTCTTGGCTTAAAATAAGAGCATTAAATAATTAAGTATGCTTATGCTAAACAATTAAGTATACTCTACAAAATCTCTGTAGAAATTTAATTGATATATAATAGATATAATTGAACGGATAAAGTGTAAGAGTGAGAGAGAGAGAGAGAAGCTAAGACTTTAAGCTTTCATTAAACCAGTTGAAGTGCGCTCCACATTTCTATTTTGAAAATTAATCTGACTGTGGAACAAATTTGTGTGTTAATCGCTTGTCAAGTGTCTCTGGACAATGGCACGAGTTTCGTTTCGTTTCGTTTGGTTTGGTTTCGCTTGTTTACTGGGGATTTTTATGCCTCGATTGGTGCTTGGCAAGCGCGTTATTTGATGCTTTATGATGGCGAGGCCTTTGATCTTTTATGCGCTTTATCTATGCGTGGCTACACATGCAAATACACCCACTCACACACACACACACACACATACACAGACAATGCTGAATAAGCAAAAAGAATGAAGAAGAATGAAAACTGCGTACACAATGGACTCGAATGGCGGCCTTGATATCAACGGGCGACTGTCCTTAGCAGAGGCCACGCCCCCTCAACAGCTAAACCCATAATAAGGCGCTAATCTAGTGAAGATTTAACAAAACTGATTATGCAAAATAACAGCAACAAAAACAGCCATAACAACAACAACAACAACAACAGCCCGAGCAAAAGTTGTCAAATGCAAGTCGCCAGCCCACGCTTCGTATACGCAATTTTGATGCATTATATATATATATGTGTGTGTGTGTATGTGTAAATGTATGCTTGATAAGCTCGCTGCTCGCTGGGCTTATGGCTTGAGTGAAGTGCCACACTCAGCGGTTTTCTTGTTAATAGTTGGGGCTGGCAAGTGGAAGCTTAATTAACATAAGGGAGCACATTTCAAAATGCAACGGCATCCCCGCAGCCCTCCGCCTCTGCTCCCCAGCTGCAGCAAGGCAGAGCAGCGCTGAGCACAGAGCTGGTTCATCATCATCAGGCCGCCCTGTCAATGAGTGTGTGCTTGAAAGCTTTTAGCCAACACACACATACACATTCACACATGTGTCAATGTGTGTGTGTGTGTGTGTGTGCTGTTTAGCGTTGAGCATTTGTTGTACTTTGGCAGCGTGACACGATGTGCGAGAATTTATTTTAGTACTTTTTAATAAAATCTTTAACGACTTGACAGCAGCTAAAAGTGTCTAAGGCTGACTTAACACGGCTCTAGAGTGAACTAATACGCTTCTAATACAAAAGTTGTATAACATGGAAGGAGGACTTTGTGCAGAGCTGGCGTTACTTTATGGAGCTAAGCACGTGATAAAAGTCACTTGGCGGGAGTTAGCAGTTGCTAGACTAAACTAGACTAGACTAGAAGTTAACTAGCTGATTTAGATCTATATATCTATAGCTTTACATATTTTTGAAGAACTGCAAATGATATACCTCACGAAGCTGTCCTTGAAGTGAAAACAAGGTGAAGAGAAAGGACTAGTCTTATATAATTATTATTTTAAGATGACTTTATGTAACATGTTTTTGAAGAACTTAAAATGTTATAGCGTTCAAAGCTGTAATTGAAGCGAAAAATTCTAAAGACAAAAGACTAATCTTATAGGATTATTATTTTACGCTAAATTTATTTAAAATATTTTTTTTTTTAAACTGAAAATGATACCTGGATACAATGTAATACCTAAGAAAAGAAACTTCTAGCAGATCTGTTGAGATTGAAGGATAATAATGAGAACTCAAATGGATTAAGCATATTATACTTTATCACATTATACCTTAGCGTATCACATTTCAACTTGAGCTGAACTGCATAAGCTCGCTTAAAGATGCCAAGAACACGATTCAATTTAGATTATATTTGCCTCAATTTGAACTGAAGCGTACCTAAATACCTGTAATATAACTGAGCTGACCTAGCAGAACAGCTCTTATCACGTTCTCTTTCATTTCCCAACATTTCCAACATCGTCTCAAATTGCATGAAAGCGCCCATCTCTAGCACAGATCACAACAACGACAACAACAACAAAAAGGAAAGGAAGCAGATTTGTCAAATATGCGGTGCCGCAGCTAAAGCTCGCTCGTTGCGTTCTCTAAAACGCGTATTATGGCTGAGTTTTTTTTTTTTTTCAAGTGCGAATCCGTCAAGTGGGCCGCCAAATGCAAATGCTGTGAGCAGCTGTGTGTGTGTGTGTGTGAAAACATTGGAAATAAAAGAAAACTGCGAATTTTACAATAATTGAGCGAAAAAAATAAAATAAATAGAGAGGAATGCAGAATAGGAAAAGGCAGCAGATGGGTAAATGCTAAAAAAACAGACACATACACACACACACAGTTGCAACTAGTTTATAGAGCAATGTGATTAAAATGACGTCTGCGACAGTTAGTAAACTGGCACAATGTCCTGCAGAGTGCAGCAGCAGCCCAGGACTCGAGCATTTCCTTGACCGAAACGCAACCCGAAGCAACATATTTCTATACTTTATTTTCCTTCATTTCGTTTTCAGTTGTTGTTTGCCACAGTCTTTATTATATGCGGCCATTGTTTGGTTGCCTCTGTGTGTGTATGCTGGTGTGTGTCTGTGTGTGTACTAAAAATAGCTGGGCCATGTTTGTGGCTGGCTTTGCGGCTATATGGCAGGATAATGATGACGTCAGCTGATTTCATATCCGCAACGAAAACAAAAACAAAAACAAACGAAAACCAAAAACCAGAAACCAGAAACTGCGATTGCTCGCATAATAAGAATGCAGCGAAAGGACACTTTTGTTAGGGTTCGTACAGATTATTCCTTCTCTCCTTTTTTTCAGCTCGCAGCTGCTTGGGAAAGTATGCTAAACAACAACAACAACAATAACAACAACGGCAGCAAGAACATCAGCTGCCGCCACTGGAAAACAATCAACTTTTCTTTACTTTGCGTTGCTGTTGTTGTTGTTGTTGTTGTTGTTATTGTTGTTGCATTGTCGACAAACATTTGCGCGACATGCGCGCAGGAAATCGAGTGTGCAACATTTCCAACCCACACTCGCAATCCTTTTTCTACAATATTTCATTTTTTGTTTTTTTTTGTTTTTGTTGAATGCCCAGGTATCATGTTCGGCCTTGATGTGCTTGCAGCTGCAGCTGCACCTCGCACTCTCTTCCCTCCCGCACTTGTATATATATCTGGATTGGCTGCCCGCTTGAGCGCTGTGGCAACATCATCTTCAATCAGTTTGGCCCTATACTGTGCCCACTTTCGCTACACTTGAACCTTTGTTTATGCAAATCAAAACTGTTGCCCATGGCCCACTTCGTTCTCCCTCTCCCTCTACCTCTACCTCTCACTCGCGCTCGCCTCTGCCCCTCTCTCTGTATCTCACTCTTTCATTCTTTGTTGCGCGCAGCTCTTTTGTCGACTAGTTTTTCGACCAGAGCGCTTTTCATCAGCATCATCAGCCGCACTCATCTCCTTCTTTGCCTTGGCTGACTTCCGCCTGCGCCAAGCAATTTGCATAGCGAAAAAAGTGTTGCCTACTTTTGTGCGCTACTCAAGGCGACTGTCGTCCGCAAATTGCTATGCATCGCGCTTAATAGCTGCTTAGTTGGGTGTATCTCCATGTATTCATGAGTATGCGCGTGTGTGTATGTGTGTGTGTGCGTGCAATTAAGCCTTTGTCTGGTGAGACGCAACATGCGCTTTGTCCAGCCATTCTTTGCAGCTGTCTTCAGTCAGCTGAAGTTGACGGTCGCATTGACGTTGACGCTGACGCGAGCGCTGACGTTGACGCTGACGTTGACGTTGACCAGAGAGGCCATTCGCAATGGGAAAAAGTCAACACAATTGTGTGCAGAATAGCTAATTGTTTTATTTTTTTTTATTTTTTTTACGCAGCAACTGAGTAGCTTAACGGCTGTTAAGTTAACAGTCAAGTAGCTGCTGTTAAGATAAGGGAGTAATAACAGCAGTGCTTCATTTAGCAGTTGTTGGCTCATGTAAGCTGAGTATATTAACAGAATTCTATTATGTTATGATATTATATTAGGCTATTTACAGCAGTGCGTACTCTGTTATGTTAATTATTGGCAATGTTTACTTTTTGTTGTTATGTTACTTTTTCAGCATATAGAGTGAGCAAATTTTGTGAAAACTTACAAAATAAAATTTAAAAAAAAAATAAATAAATAAAATATAAATATTAAATATGCGTCGAAGTCAAATGAAAACTTCTTATTTCTAAGTTAAGAAATTCAAGCATATATTAGTCGCATTGCTCTTCTTCTATAAATATGTATGAAAGCATTCCTATGACACCTTTCTATATATAGTTCTCAAATACGGAAACCAACAGCACTCAGCTTAAGTTTAGCGCTTGGTTATTCGAGTGACTGGTCAAAGGTTGCCTGCAGCATGACGCGCCCGCAATGCCAGCAATTCTTTCTTTAAAACTTTTGCTGTCACACAAATATCTCACATATCGTTAAACTTGTTTTTAATTAACTGGAAGACATAGTTGAAGAACTATGCAAGCGCACTTAGTTATACTGACATTGACAAAGCAGCTTTCGACACGCTTCTGTCTATTTGTGCGTGCAGCATTTGAAACGCCAAAGCAATTTAACTCAAACAGCAGCAACAGCAACAACAGCAACAGCAGTGGCAGCATCGACAGTGGCAACACGACGAAGACAATGGAAGTTTTTGGAAACTCTTGAAAGTCGGAAAACTTACGACTCACATTTCCATTTGAGCTTTAGCCCTGCCCCTCTTACAACTGTTTAACTGAATAAGAGTTGAGCAAATACGAGCACTCGAGCCTTCAAAAAGAAAGTTTCGCTTGAGCTGCCTTCTATTTCTGTTGCCGCCGCTGCTTGCCTTTTGTGTTGCGTGGCAGATCTCGTATTTGCTCTCTGTAATCGGACATCCTTGTCTGTCTTGTGCGACTCGTACAAAACAACAAAGCGAAAAAACTTGTGCACAACTTTTTTTTTCCAAAAAGGAGCCAAAACAACAGCAAAAAAAAAAGGCCAATAAGACAATTTTTAATATGCATAAATCAAAGCAGCGCTGCCAACAGCAGCAGCAGCAGCCACGCCCAACGCTATAAATTGGCCTTTAAAATGGTCTGAATATATTTGAAAATCTGTTAGACAGGAATATCTGCTTCTTGTGGCATAATCGACTATACAGCCAGAGGGCTTTATGCTGTAGAGCTGAGGCGGTCAAGTTATGCCCATTTCAGTCTTGTAAGAGTAAATCTCAGTCAGGGTCAGGGTATTTTCTAGTCAGGCAATACCATTTGGAGGAAATTTACATGCTTTTTTTTCATTTTACCATAAAGCCTTAGGGCTGAGCTGGAGAGCTACATAAGAGACTGAGTCCATCCAAACCCATTGCACATAGATGAGTCTAGGCTTATAAGATCAGTTTTTGCTCGGTGAGGGTATCTTCTAGTCAGGCGGTAGCGATTGGAGTACATTTACATGTTTTCTTTTTTTATTATGCCAAACTCTTTAAAACGGGATGTACAGCTGCGTCCGTTCGTTCATCTGTCCGTCAGTCAGTGCGTCCGTCATTCAGTCAGTCAGTGAGTCGCTCAGTCATATACTCACAAGCTTCCTGTTTCCTGCTCAGGGCTAAAAATGGCAACAGGGAGCTGACATCACGTTCGCTTAGCTGACATCTGCCTGGTCTGTTCTGGTCACCCGTCAATGGCTAAGGACTCAAAGAGAGCTCGCTGTCACCATTGTATTGACCCTTTTGGCCTCCATCTATTTGGCGGCGAGATAGCGATTTGTGGCCGACGTTTCCGCTCTGAAGCTGAGCTTGAACTTAGTGAATGTGAATGGGTCTCCTGCTTCTGCTCCTGCTCCTGCTCCTGCTGCTGTTGTCGACAGCTCATCTAATCTGATGGGCGGCTCATCTGCTGGCTGACAATTCATTTGCTGCAGCTGTTGATGCATTGCGTCACATTACACAGCCACTTTGTGGCAGCGCACCAGCAGCAGCAGCAGCAGCAGTCGCAGTGTGCGCGCGCGCGTCATGCTGTGCAAATTACGTATACGCCGCATGGGTCTGTGAATAACTATATTTGAGCAGATCTTAACAAGTGTTGGGCTTAGCTAGGTGAGTTTCTAATATGTTGAGGCAAACACAAACACCCACACACACACGCACACGCACACCTGACTGCAAATCCCGCAGCTAAAATTTCGCTACGTTTTGAGACTTTTGGCAGTGGCCAAAAACGTGCCAGAAGTCACGCTACATGGCCTAATGTCATTTGCATATTTATGCAACAAACTCTGCCAGAGCCTTTTCAAGCCCGCCCTCATCCCCGTCACGCCCTCATGCCATGCCAGCTAAGCCACCCGCATGCTAGCCCTTTTTTATACGTATTTCTTCAGCTACATTATTTTTATTGTTGTGCTCGGGCAAATATTGAAATTGGTATACAAATTAAAAAGCTTTTAATGTAAACAGCCGTAAAGGTTCTCAGAACTGTAACCCAGCCAGCCAGTCAGTTGGCCAGCCTTTTATTTTTCAATTTTCTGCGTAAGTTTTCAAGCTAAACGGCCACGCCTACTGCTGGCTATATGTTTACTTTAGACGTGGGCATACAATAAAAAAAATGTGATAAAGAAAAAGAAACAGAAAAGTGTTTGCCTGCAGGCATTTTGATTTAAAAGTTCTGGGCAAGGGCCTCGCCCGCAGAATAAAGAGAACCCGAAAATACAGTTTGCAAAAAAATGAGAAAAAAAAAAAAACATAAAACAACAAAATTACTATGTGCGCATCTGATTTGTGATTGGGTGAACCAAAATTGGAGAGCATCGGTCAGAAAAAAGAGTTGATTCTGATAAGACAGAAGGCGATAACAAGAGCTGCACTTGGTATATTTTTTAGAAGACTCAATTCCAGGACTTGTGAAATGTTGCAGTATTTTTGTTGAAAGTGTGTGGAAAGCTATTTAAAATATTCGAAATATTTGTATTTGATTTCAGCATTAATTTTGCTGTGAATAATAAGCTATGCTAAGAGAGTTTGTGATATTGAATTGCTATATATACACTATAAGAAATTTGTTCGAAAAGTTCCAGTGGAAATAAAAAATAATAATGAGAGAGAAGAAGAGAGAGGGATAGAGAGAGAGTGAGAGAGAGAGAGAGAGAGAGAACCATTTGAGTATACCTATATACATAGAAAGTATCAGTCAGTTATGATATAGATTATATATACAGTCGAGTCTCGATAATCTGTATCCCGGTAAATAGAAAATCGTATAATTCGAAAAAAAGAACGAAAATCGTTCTCAATAATTCTCAATAATTTGAATTTCTGTGTAAATCGAAAAAACTGAACCCCTAGCCATTTCGAATTATCGGGATTCTACTGTATTTCCTTATAAAAAACTTTTGGAACCCGCAATATATCTATGCCAAGCAGAGCAAAGTGCATGTTAACAGGTGGCCTAGAGCCACGATTGCAATACAAGTGAAAACTTGTCGCAGTTGCCAATTCGTCTTTTGCTGAAGTTTTTACATACATATGTAAATCTGTACATATATACATGCATATATGCATATATCCAATAAGTATATGTTTTATCTACGGCAGCAACAATTGCCTGACTGCAATGTAAAACTTTATAACCGGGCTCACATATGGCAAAAGTATTTCTTTTACTTTTAGTTTTTGCTGCCGCTTTCGATATATGCGGGCCCAGCTGGGAATGTGAAATTGTGAAAATTTTGTGTCATTTTTTCTTTGGTGAAACAAAAAGCGAGGAAGAAGAAGAAAAATGTCAGCGTGCGCGTTGGCTGGCAGACATGAAAGATACTCGTGCTACGGATGCGGATACAGATACAAATGCGCTCGAATAGCTCGCTTGAACCATGACCAACAAATTTGCCAGGGCCGAAAAAAAATGGCACAGTGTGTGTGAGTGCATGTGTGTGTGAGTGTGCGTGTGCGTGTCTGTGTTATGCTTTAATTTTGCATTTCACAGTTTTCATTTTCATTTTCAATTAAGCTAAATGTGCGTTGCCCCGCATTCTATGCTGCGTGCTCCGCAATGTAAACAGCAAAACAAACTGGGCCTCGACGACTAAATAAACAAGAGAAACCAAGCAGGACGTAAACACATACCAAAACACCAACACACACACACACACACGCCCAGACAGACACACACATGTAGAGAAAACAATTTTAGCATTTCACTTTGCGCAAAGCTGAAGTATTGACCAGCTTTTGTTAGGCCGAGGGACAGAGCTCAGATACAGTTACAGATACAGAGCTCAGATTCAGATACTTTTATACATATATGTAGCTAAATATAAATACATGTATAATATATGTATTTGCCATTTCAATATTTTTTTTGACAATCTCGGTTGCAGCAGTTCAAAGGTCAAAGCGTATAGAGTTGAGAAAGAGATAGAGATAGAGTGAGAGAGAGAGAAGGTCTGTTCGCATTTGTAGCTCATGCTTTGTGTTTGTGTTGTAGTTGCCTATTGGCCCGCAGCGCAGAGTGCGTATAATTATGGCAGCATAAACAACAACAGTACACACACACACACACGCTCAAACACACAAACATGCACACACACGCGCTTTCTGTTGGAGTTGAGGCAATTTCAGCAGCTGCTTTCCATTTGCCTGCCTCAACAACCTTCGCATGTGCGTGTTAATGGATTTCACTGTTTTTGCAGCTTTCGCTTACAGCGGGAATTTTTTTTCTTTCGTATTTGTTGTTGTTGTTGGGCTGTATTGCAGTTGCATAATTGAAAATTAATTATTTACAAATTGTTAAATTGGCAGACGCTTAATGTGCCACACTTGGCGCCACCAGTTATCAATCAAAAGCTCTTTAACTGCCCGCTCGCATCAAACAATTACACATCACTACGAAATAGATATTGACATTGTTATTCTATTAGCTCTTCTTCTACAGTGGTACTTCACTATAAGGCACAATGTGTTGAGGTTTGATTTTTAATTGACTTCAGCTTATGCTTCAAATCAACTTCTTCACTTGATAGTTTGGTTTGTTAAACATTTGTCCATAGATCTTGACTCAAATCTTAACTTATCGTATATTATAAACACTTTTCACACACTTTAAGCTTGTATAATGTATAATTATTTTCATAACAGTTTTATTTTTGCAATATGAAAGCGCATTGATATGAAAATAATTCAAGTCCTAACTATTTTCATATACAAAATTTGCAAGATACAAAATTTTATGTGCGTCGAATATGAGTAGATATTGATGTTTTGATTAAAATATTTATGTTAGTGTTAAAAAAAAAAAAAAAAAAAAGTAAATAAAATTGTCGTTTTTTCTGCTGAGTTTATCAAAGAGCGAAGAGAAGAAGAATCTATTCAGAAATGGAAAGCTGGGCCTTAGGCTTGGAGTTTTTGAAAGATCAATTAATTGTCATTTTGTATATGTATATTCTTATATACGTTTCTTATAATTCTCATAATAATATTATTAGTTTTCTTTTATTTTACTTTATATCTTTATATGTCCTGTATACCTGTCTTATAATTCTTATATTAATACCATTACCGACTTTATATAAATATGCTTCTACTTTTACTTAAACTCACCAATATTCTTAAAGTTCTTATTTAACTTATATTTATGCCATACTCTTGCTGAGTTCTAAAAATATACAAATCGAGTTAATTTCCCGTCTTTCAATTGCCTTCATCTGGTGTAAGGCTCTCAGCATATTGCAAATGCCTTTTCATAGTTTTCTTCACTTGCTTGTAGTCTCTGTGCCCGAGAGCTGCCGATGATGATGATTCAATTTAGGCAAGCATCACTGTAACTGCATATATATTTATTTATCCAAGCAAGCATAACTGTATATACACACACACATATCTATTTATTTATCCAAGGTACAGTCTAGGCTCCGCCTGAGCCTCAGCAGCAATTGAATTCGTTCGCATTTGATTTATATTGGAATTTATTCCCTTGGCTGTGTTCACAAATTGATTGATTAATTCAATAAAGCGCTGATAGCATGAAGCTGACTGCATAACCGGCAGCCAGCGCGCTGCTCCCCCTTGTGGGCGCCCACCTTTTGGCCCTTTGGCAGGTGCTTGCTGCCTGTAAGCAGGCAACAAAAAACTGAACTGAACCGAACTGAATTGAAATGAATATCCATTTCAGAGATTGGCTTTTTATGCAACTGAAATTTGAACTGAATCTGAGCCGCGAATCGCGCTGGGCCGCGCTGAGTGGCAAGTGATTAGAGTAATGCACTAGCCATGAAATTTTAGTGCAGCACTTGCAACACGGACAGCACTAGCAACAGCTGCCATTAGGCTAGAACAGCAAAAGTCAATATAATAAACAAGTCAAGAAAGGGAGAGAGAGAGACAGAGAAAGAGACAGGGAAAGAGTCAAGCACAATTGTCCTCATTCATTGTAGACGTCCTGCAAAAGGGCATCCTGCTGGCACTTGATACAAATGAAATGGAGCACAAGCTAAAGAATAAGATGGAATATACCCTTATGGGAATGCTTATAGATATGAAAGCAACTATGACAGGATGTAATATAGGATAGGATGTAATAATATATGTAGGTAATTTAGGAGTTTCTTTATGCTCTTAGAATATAGCAAAATGTTGTTTTAATAATATTGAAGGTGCCGATTTTCTGTATATGTTAATTATATAATAATAATAATAAAAATAATAATTCATAAAAATAATAATAATAAGATAATAATAACAATAATAATAATATCTCCAAAATATCAACGTTTCTGGCATTTGCTAAGAGCCTAATGAAACTCTTAATCTCATATACATACAGTAGAATCCGGTTATAATGACGCTCAAGGGACCGCCGTTATAACTAGAAGACGCTATAACCATATATGTAAGTTTGCTCATAAAAGATTGTCTGGGGGGACCAGAATTTTTATTGCCATAACGGTGCGGACGCTATAAGCAGAGTCGTTATAGAAGGATTCTACTGTAAATATCTGAAAATAGAATCATGAAAATAGAATCATATTCTCTATATTCTCTATATGCTAGCTCTACTTTATATATAAATTCTTTATATGGCCAAGACTTACTATTCTTGAAAGGAGTGTAAGATATATAATCAGAGAGAATTTCTCTAATTACTATGCACCTTTATTGCTCTCTTCTTCTTCTTATGAGTAGACATATAAAATAATAAGCATATACTTAACATCAAGTGCAGGGCATATGCCTTAGCATATGAGTAGTGCCCTCGGCAAGGACATAAAAACAATTCGCTACTGTCAATATGTCACACTCAGACTTACACACACACACATAAGTAGATCTACACACTCGACTAGAAGAATAACAGTAAATGTTATTGTATATGCTGCGGCCTGTCGCTCGACTCTGGCCTTTAATTTGCTTTTGCCGCCACAGTATGCGATAACAATAACCATAACTCTGGCTATAACCAAGAAACACACTCACACACACACACATAGTGTATCTATCGTGCATGAAATATGCGAATGGAATTGATATTGATGCAAATGAAAAATGTCAACTATTCGCGCTGATAACAAACTGCGAATGCTACCAGCAAAGCTGTCACACACAGCAACACTATATGTGTATGTGTGTGAAGGTGTGTGTGTGTGTGTGCATATGTGTGTTTGCTGTCACATGGCAGCACTAGCGACTTTTGTGTATGCCTGTGTGTGTGTGTGTGTGTGCGTGCTTCCCGTGCTTTCAATGTTTATTTATTCATTACAAGTAATACGCGCATGCCTTGTGACACGCCCCATTTACATATGCCGCCCCCCTCTCAGCTGTGTGTGTGTGTAATGTAATATTTTTGTACATTTTATATGCATGTCATTTGGCAAGCTGCATTTTAACAGCAACAACAACAACAACAACATGCTCTGAGTGAAAATTGTAAAAATATGATTAAGACACGGCAGCACAGGTGCTATGCGCTAGCTCACAGAGGCGTCGCTCCAAAGGGGGCTCCACCCCTTTCCATTTGTAAGTTAAGTAAAACGCATAAATAATTCTGCATTTAACTAATGAAAAGTTGGCCAAAGCATATGCTGCTCTATAAGAGTATTACCGCTGACTATCGCTAGCACTCAACCAACTTCGCTCCCCCTCACTCACCCTCTCCCTCTCTCTACTTGGACTTGCTTGCAAAGCTGCGGCTAAGCGCCTTGTTCAACTAGCGCAAAAGCATTTTAAAGTTTTTCTGTTGCATTACTAGAATTTGTCTTTGAAGTCAGCTGAATCTATAAACAAAGGCTAAAAGCAGATTAAACAGGCTAAACTGGATTAGAGTTATAAGCATTAAGACTATATTATTAGAGCAGAAAGAAGTCAAAAATATAGAGTGGAAGTGCTAGAAAATATTTGAGTAGATTTTTGTTGACATTTAAAGCTAAGATTTCTGATAAATCAAATCCTGTTCATACAAATACCATACCATTTATTCCCAGAGCTTCTACCATTCCCTCACCCCTTCTGCTTAGTCTATAAAATTGATTTATTGAATTCCTTCTGTCATTTTTTATTCCCATTCAAATGAAATTTATTGAACGCAAAATCGCATTTCTTAAAATGAAATTAAATTAAAATATTATGAATTATTAATTCCATTTGCGGCACATTTATTTGGCAAACAGCTATTGACCGGAAATGTGCATATTTACATGTAGAAGCTGAAAAAAAAACATTAGAAAGCCAGGCCTTTGTTTATAAAATACAAATAATGTAAATATCGAAATTCCTTGAAAATTTGGGCCAACAATTTGTATAAATATTTTTTTCTTACTATTCATTTTTGCTGCTAAAACAAATATTTGAAAAGTTTGTTGATATTTTTGCATATATGCAAACAAAAAATAAATAAAAAATATAAAGTTGAAAAGTTTCAACAATTTCTTTGAATTGCAGACATGTATGGTTAATACTTAAGAGTACTTGTGCATATATTTATAGATAAATATGTACATACATACATTATGCATGTATGTTTGCAAGGCTCTCAATTAAAGGCAACTGTGTTTGCTTGCTCGCTTGCTACGCTTATCCAGGACTCGCATCAAATGATTCCAGTTTACAATTTTGCAGGCTATTCATGTGGGCGTATTTATGCTTAAATATGAGCACACACACATACGCACACGCATGCACACAGATAGCGTATATCTCTGTTTATATGTTTGTGGCATGGACATTCAAACAGTAAACATTTCAACAAGCTTTCATATCAGCAACCGGCAAAGGCGAGGAGTCGCGTCGGCTGGACCGTAAATTACAAGCGAATGCGCCAATTAATCATACGCACTGTTTGCCCAACCGTGGCAAGGCCAAATACAGAAACAGTAGAGCAAAAAAAAGAGGAAGAGAAAGATAGAGATAGAGAGAGAGAGGCAGATGGCGTGGACAGCAGTGTAGACCACGCCTCCTTCACTGTAATAGCCCACATTTTATAAATAGTCAAACCAATTTCCACAGAATGCATTCATTTCGACATATATTTTATATTATTATTGATGCGCAACATTATCTCTTTGTTGCGCTACGAAAAGTGTGGCGAAAGAGGGTATATCGGTAGTGATTTATAGTACATATAAAGAGTGTTTTTTTTACTATACTAAGATTAAGAGCTTAGAACTTCATAACTTTTTAGCTTGGGTTTAATGTAGACAAAACTTGCGCTAGTGAATGGCAGGGTACAAGCTTATCAAGCCTTCCAAATTTCTTGTACGATTACCTTCTATAAATGCTTCTGTTAAGTATGGGGTAATCCTCAGACAAATACAGTAGAATACCGATAACTCGAAATGGCAAAAGGATAAGTTTTTTTTTCGATTTTCACAGAAATTCAAATTATCGAGAATTATTGAGAACTATTTTCTTATTATTATTGTTTTTTTTTTTTTTTTTTTTTTTTTTTTATAAATCGCGATTTTCGATTTAGCGAGGTAAAAATGATCGAGATTCCACTGTATTATTATGTTCCTTGCCTTGATAGAATTATAAGTTCTAGAGATAAATAAAAGGGTGTCTGCTGTATAACTTGTATTCCAATTATAGGGTATCTTTACACTCAGCATTCCTTTAGCTCATATTAGCTCTATCCACTTTTCTATACATTAAACATTCTATTCTTTTGTCTTACACTAGCTCATATTAGCTTTACCCACATACCTAAGCAATTTTCTGCAATTTACAGGGCATCTATTCGTCTAGCACTCACTGTCGTTACCATTTTAATTTTTGGTCGTCTATTAAATAAAATGAATTTGCATTCTGTGCAGCAAACTGCGTTTATTAAAAATAATAAATGCAATTGCATAAATTTTCCACAATGCTGAAGTTCATGAAAACTGCCAACAGGTGGCGCCACAGTGTGTGTGCGTGAGTGTGTGTGTGTGTGTCTCAGTTACTAGCAGTTCATATACAGCACGCACTGTGCGTCCATAAATTGAATATAAACACAGGCAGGTGGCCCAGTCTGATGTAGGTCCTGCTGTGCGCTCCCTTGGCTACCCTTGGCGTCTCTTGACCTGCCCACCTGTAAGGTAGACCAAAAACGTTGCTCTGCGGTCCTGTGCGCATAGAAATTCATGAATTTTAAAGCCGGAACATCAATTGAGTGGCCGTTGGAGCTCAGTGTCTGTTTGCTGTCCTGTCGCATCCTGTGCTGTTGTTTCCATTATGATGTTATCCCACACACACACACACATACACGCACACACACTCCGACACACTCATCTCCAGCTGTGATTCACACATCACGCACACACACACTCATATGCGGCTTAGATTGACAATTCTGCTAATTTTGTACTCAAATGTAATTTACGCTCAAATTACATTTCCAACTTGCAGCTCAGATTACGTTTTGACCAAGCCATCTCCTCTGGCTCCCCTGGCCCACACAAATTGTATTACCAATTCTAATTTATTTGTCGTTTAACTGTTGCCCATTTGCACGCCCGTACACGAGGCGATTGTGTTTTGTTGTTGCTAGACAGCATCCATGGCTAATATTGAACATATGCATAGACAACATATATACACATATATATAGATATTGCGATAGGTGTATATATAGAGATATATGCGTCTCTGGGAGCTTTGACAGTTACTGAAACCTTATTGATGGCTTGCCTGATTGATGATCGATTTGGCCAACAGAAATTTTACTGTTGTTGCCTGCAAAACAACAACAACTAGTTTCACAACTCTCAGCTATTTCTGTGTACATGCGGCAAATCAATTTCGCCTGAAAACTTGGGGAAAATGGTGAAAATTCTGTGCGAATTGCACGCAGCTACAACAGATTCCTTGCCCCAATCGTGCAGCAGTGCTAATTGAATTTGTATCGCAAACTTTGTGCAGTACAAAAAAAAAAAAAAAAAAACAATAATAATAGGATATAATTTCAGCAAACGAAACAACAATATTTCAGACAGCTCAACAAAATATGATTGTGAAAAAAGCAATTACTTTTCATTGAGTGCGCTAAGTAGGAAAAGAGAAAATTATGTTTTGTGTATGCAGAGAAAAGTTTGATATCTACTTGGCAAATAAATATACATAGATGGATTTAAATGAGAACGAGGAGAGAAAGCAGAAAAATATTTGTGCCTGAAACTAAAAATTTGAAATGATTATTAGATTAAATATTACGAAATGAGCTTATCACAGATAGGAGTACAATACTTCTTATACATATCTAATCAACAGCTGAGTCCATGTCTCGGTCTGTCTATCCATATTAAATACCATTCAAATATTCTCTTTTGCTCCAGCACGTCTATAGATAGCTAAACATACTTATATACATATGTACATATGTCTGCTCTAACTCCAACTTGAACTCTGCAGAAGAACTCTTGAGCTGAGTTTTTATTCTTGAGTGCTTGAGTGTGACTGTTACCTGCTATATAAGCTCACACCTGCTGCTGCGCTGGCTCAGTTGCAGTGCAGAGTTCGTGCTGGTCAGTCGCCGAGTGCAGTGTTGTTTCGTGTTGTAGAGTGTATTTATTTATTTAGTTGTATATCAACTCAACTCACTATCTAAACTAAGTATTATATAAACAATTTCGAAAGCCAATCAATAATTTATAATGATTATATTAATATAATAATGTTAATAATGAATGACAATGTTTTATACGCAGATTAATCTTAATTATGATGATGATCATAACGTTGTTCTCAACTTTATCTTCATTATGTTCATAATGATCATTGTGTTTGTGGTAATCATAGAAATGATCATAGAATGATAATAATGATCATAAATTATCATAATGATGTTCTTAATTAATATAATAATATTGTTTCTACAAATAAATAATCATAATGATTTTTGATCAAACTATATTTGTAATAGAATTTAATTTTTAATTATAAATTATCATAATCAAGTCAGAAAATTAAGAAAGGGAAAGAAAGAAGTAAGTGGAAGAAGGTGATGAAGAGAGAGTGAGAGAGAGAGAAAGAGAGAGGGAGAGAAAGAGAGAGGGAGAGAAAGAGAGAGGGAGAGAAAGAGAGGGAGAGAGAGGAAGAGAGAGGGAGAGAGAGAGAGCGAGAGAGAGCGAGAGAGAGCGAGAGAGGGAGTCAAAGAGAGAGTAAAAGAGACAGAGGAAGAGAGAGAGAGAGAGATACGGAAAGAGAGAACGAAAGTAAGAAAGATAATTGTTGAAGTCGACAATTGATGAAGAGTTAGAAGATGTAGGAAGAGATGAACAGAGAGATAGTTAGACAGAGAGATGTGAAGAACCAGGTTAATGGGGTGAGAAGTAGATAAAGTAGTGAATAAGGAAAATAAGGAAAAATAACTACATAAACATGGAGCGGACCATATAGAGAGCGAGAGAGATATAGCATAGAACTATACGACTAAGAGCAGATGCTGAAAAGCAATAAAGCAAATGTAAGAATGAGAGAGCAATTTAGGGCTACAGCTAGAGTGAGATGTGATTAGTAATTGGATAACACCTTCGAAATCCCTTCAAAAAAAAGCCTTTTTCCAAATGCAATCAATTAAAGCAGTAATTACGAAATGTATTTCTCTTTCGATACCTAAGCAAACACAGAAACCGAATCGCTTGCCTATTCAATGACCAATCCAAACTCAAAGAGTCCTTCAACGGCAAAGCGTGAAACACTTTTTTCGGTTTTCTCTTTATTTCAGTTTCATTTTAATTAATGCCAAACTTAAGCAAATATTTTTGCAAATGTTTTTCATTGTGTTTAGCGTCGCGTTTCCATTCACGCTCTCTGCACAGCGATTGGGTATGGCTTTTGATTGAAATATAATCAGCTTTGCGGTATGGAAAGCAGTATCGCATATCGACTTGGGTATTACAATGGCAGCAGCAGCAGCAAAAGGTGCGGAGCGTAGAGCGTGCAAATTAAGATATTACGTATACGCCGCGTTTATTTTTGTTTCATCTAGGCAAAGCGAAACTTTTTCTCACTGCTGCTGCTGCATTTGACAAACTGCATGGCAGGAGTTGCGCGTCATTGCCATTCATCGCGGCCCACGGCTGAGGTGCGCTCTGACAATGGGCGTGGCAGTAGTCGAGTGGAAGCAACAAATGAACAGGCGCTCGTATGATGAAGCGCTTGGCAATGCGAGCAGCAATGACGACACTTCAAATTGTTTTGCGCGTGTTTTTCCAGCTCGCACTGCTGCCCGTTGCTCCCACGTGTGCCCGGGACACATTCATCAAAATGCTGGCGACATTCATCACGTCATTCATGTCAACATCAACATCACGAGAATGTCGCCAGGTTCAGCGTCAGTTTCATTGTCTCTATCAGCGTTTAGACTACGCTTACTTGAAGTTTATAGCTTTTAGCATACGGCGGAAGCAGCTGAGCGTGGGCGTGTGTGTGTGTGTGAATGCACTGAGCGAAAAAAGGCTTGACATATGATATATCTATGAGTTGATGAGGAAAACCTCTAGATTTTCTATGCAAAGGATATAGATTTCTACATGGTTCCCTTTGTGATCTGCCCACAATACTGAAAAATCAACTAAATATCCTGAAATCTGAGACTCAACTGAACAAATTGGATATTTGAGATGCTTGAAATATGAGTAAAGATGAGAAGCGCTTTAAGGACACGCATAAGTCATGGGAACAGACACCTTTGCAATGTATTAATAGAACACTAATGCGTAGCCAGAGTCAACATAAAAGCAAATATATGTTTTGCCCCGCCCACTTAAGCCTATCAAGAATTGCTAAGCTGCAGCTGAGGGGATTTGGCTATTTTCAGCTACATTTTATACTGCAGTTAGGGTAGCTCTTATACAGTTAGCATCTCAACTTTTCTCATAACTAAGTTGGGGTATATAACAGTCGAGTTTTAGCTATTTACCAAATATATAAATATATTTTATAGTCAAGTTAGGGTAGTCTTTAGTCAGCCATATAGACTCTACAAATCTAGCTAATAGCTAACTTAATTATCAGCATTTTACAGCTTCTTTTTACATTTAGGTCAGGGTATATCATAGTCGTGCAAGAGCCATTAATTTCTGTCATGTGATTTGAGATGGTTTTTATTTCTGCTTGCTCGGGAATAAGATTAATTAGCTGGACCTGTAACTGTAGCTGAGGGCAAAAGCTGTAGCACGAAACATAACTGCGGCTAAAAATTGAAGGCGACACAGCAGGAGCAGCAGCAGCAGTAGAAGAAGAAGCAAAAGCATAAGACGATGGAGCAGAAAGGAAAAGCTGATGTTGAGCGATTTTGTTGGGGCGCAACGCAAAAGCAAACACCTGAGATTTCCGTTTCCGCTGGGACTGTTGCAAACGGTTGTTGTTGCTCGCTACGCTTTGTTCCGTTCCACTCTATATATCGCTCGCTCTCTATCTCTTACTCTGTCTGTCTTTCCTCTCGCTCTACATCTCCGCCTATGTGTCTCTCTTTGTTGCATGTCGTGTATTCTGTGCTTTTGCGTTTCCTGCTGCCTTGCCAATATCCGCCAACCGTTTACCTTTGCTGCTGCCCGTACTCTGGGCTTTAGCTTCACGTTGGCTGTTTAGCGTGTAGCTTTGGCTTTACCGTTAGCTTTATCTACCGCCTGTTTCGTCATTATTACTGCTCTGCAGCCGGCCATGTTCCGTGGGCCCTAATTTATTTACGTTGTCAAATTACACGACATAAATGAATCAATGGCTCCTGCGGCAATTGCCCAATAACCAGAGCCGGGTCACATCGTGCTGCCAAGGACACCTGGACGTGTGTGCGTATTGAGAGCGAGCGAGCAATAGCAGCCTCTCTCTCTCTCTCTCTGTCTCTCTTGTTTTTGTGGCTGCTGTTTTCAATTTGTGCTGCAGCTGCGGCTGACTTATTATGAAAAATTGTGCATTGATTAATGCAAGCAGGCAGCGGGGCGTGGCAGCAGCTACCTATAATACAACAAACCAGAAACACACACACACAGACACATACACACACACACATGACTTGGTACGTGCTGATTGCACTTGGCCTCGCTGATTGCAGCCTTGTTCTGGCAGTTGACATTATTTAAGCCAAGCAGCTAGGCACAGCTTTGGCCAAGCCAAATTGCCAAATACTTGAGCACATAAATCAATTAATTCTAAATGTCAGCTGACATTGTAAACATAAACTTGAACACACAGATACACATATTGAGCTATGACCACAAATCTTGATCAAATGTTGCTACCAACACAGCGGGTCGTCGCTGGCCTCTTCCATTCAAGTGCTACAAATGGAGCCCTAAAACAGATAAGGCAATACACACACACACACATAAATATAAACAAATAGATATTTGTCTATACATATACTTATGCCAAGTTTCACACCATGCGACCGCACACAGCTGTGAGCCACTGTCTATGGACTGGCTCTTATCTATGTAGTTGTTGTCCTCCATCTTCTCCTTCTCCTTGTTGCTTGGTTAGTGCCACATCATTTAATGAAGCGCTCGCATTGTTATTTACTTCAGCTTTCAATATGTGGGCGGGCGGCTCGTTTTTTCAGTTTTTTTCAACTTTTTTTCTTTTACCATTTTTATTAATGGTTCCCGTGCGTTTTCAATACCGAAACCGAAGACTCCACGTTAAGCACGTAGCCGTAGCATAACAACAAAAAATAATAATAATAATATGTCTCCTTAACCACAATAGGCTTGGGCTCACGCCATGTACATAAATTTAAACTTGAGTGTCTTAAGTATATGAAATTTATGCGACGTGACTTTAAAAGGGCAATTTCGCCCAATTTAAAATATTTTATAGACTTTTGCAACACTTGTTTAGAAGAGCTTCATAAAACTAACATTTGCCTATGTCTAAAATGCTATTAGTGTTGTAAAATATTGACTTAGTAATGTAAGCCGAATATTTGAACACTTTGCAGCACTTTTTTTATAGGTGAGCTTCTAGTATTCACTAGTCTGTATCATATCTAAGGCTAACTCTTGTCTCAAATGTCAGTCGCAGAAAAAGTGTTGTGAAATGTTCATGTCATGCATTTTACAGTACTATTTCCAATTTAAACTTTTAATATTACAAAACCCATAAGCTGTGTATAAAGTATTCTTAAATTCAAGTTTTAACTTGGCTTAGAGCTTAGAGCATTTTAGAGCTCTAAAACTTAAATTTGAGTGCTGGAAAACTATCAAAAATTCTATGAATTCGGTTCTTTAAAGCAGCAATTTTTTTATGATTTTCAATTTATGGTCTATCTACAATTTACATAATAACTTGAAATGCCGCATAAAATGTTTATGGCTGGCATTTTACAACACTGCGCCAGATAAACGTTATGATAATGTAGCTGTTAACAGCCTTTAAAGTGGCTGTTAAATGTAGCGTAAATTTGTTCAAGGTTATCTAAATTTCGGCTTAAATTGTAAAAACTTTAAAGCCCACATAATAAATCGATGTTTGCTTTTTTTTTTTTTTTTTATTTTGCGAGAACTCAAGATTTCGAGCTACTCGACATGTTTTATTTACAAGGATGTGGAATTAAGCTTAAAACGCTGTCAGCGTGTACTCATAATGCTATCAAGTCTAATTGAAAACGGTATTAAACAACAATTTGGTATAATCCATACGAATTTATATACGTGCCACATAAACAGCAAGACGACCAGAAACTTGGCCGGAAGTAAATGAGAACTGAGAAGTTGAAGAAGAAGACGACGATAAAGCGAAGACAGCAACAAAAATAATTACGCAAAACTCACAGAGATATGTTTGTGCGTGTGTGTGTGTGTGTGTGTGTGGATGTGTATATAAAAGAGCTATAAAAATGAATACAGTCAATATATGCAAGGGAAAGCACGAAAGGACATAAGGAAGCCAGCTGATAAAGCAGCTGTTGACCCAAGTTGTAGTTTGTAATACCCTGCAGCTAGGAAGGAACTGGACAAGAAAGGATTGACTGCAATTGAGGAAATGAAGTGCAAACTGGCCTTAGGTTATTTGAAAAAGAGTTTTTTTTTTTTTTTTTTTTTTTTTTTATAGCTGTGCATGCAAAGAGGAAATCTACTTTGCCTGTTGCTTTACTTGTGTTTAAAGATCAACATTTATTGCAAATATTTCCATGCATTCCTGTGCATAATATATCATTATTTATATCAATTAGAGAAGAAGGAATAATTAAAAAAGTAATATTAATTTAAGTTTTTTTTTATAAGTAATTCTTATTCATACTTTATACAATCTTTTCACATTTAGAGAGCATCTGTCAGTCGAACATTGGTTAACATCTCCTTGCTCGTATGTTGTCCCAATATGTAACTGTTAAAATGAAACTTTATGCCAGGCCTTTCATTACCCATTTGTTTCTGGCGTGGCCAACGGACGGGCGATAAGTGATATAAAATGAGCTTGCGGCTTAAGTTATGTTTGCTTCACCTTCGCCCTCTGACCTCTGATCCCACGCCCATGCCTTGGCCACGCCCATTTGAGGCCAGTTAAGCAGCTTGTGGTCTTGTAAATTCATTTAGCAAACTGGCTAAAGAATGCTTGCGACCATTTTGCGCTGGGCGAAAAGTTTTTGAGATTTAGTTCAAGTCTATGGCTCTCCACGTTGGCTCAGCTACTTCACAATTCATCAAAATGTGTGCGGGGTAGAGTGGGCTAGAGGGAGGGGGCTTTGGCCGACAGCATGCTGGTGGGGTAGGCGTGGCATATTACGTGCACTTTCACTCTGGGCCAAGGGTCTTGTGAATGCTACAAAAAAATACAAAAAAATACAAAAAAATTGTAGAAATCTTTTGAGCCAGTCGCATTCAACGTGTGTGTCTGTGTGTGTGTATGCAACTGTTTGTGTGTGTGTATAAATTGTTGTCAAACTGTAGCCAAAACATTTCAAGACGCTGAACATTTCTGTTGTGAAAAGTTTTGTCCAGTTATTTAATTGAATTTAGCACCCGAAGGCGTTGCGGACTTTCCCCTCTCCTCCTTCTCTCTCTTGCTCTGCCCCTCTCTATCTCTCTCACTCCCCCTATCAGCGCCTGTTTTCCTCTATCTATTGTATTTATTTTGTTATTTTCGCGCTTAGATTTGTCCTTCTATAGCCACCCACCGCTGTCGCCTCCCCCAGCAGCCAGCCGCAAACGAAAATGATGTGGCCAAAAAGCTTTTGAGGCCATCTGAGCTGCTGCTGTTGCTGCTGCATTTGCAGCAATGTTTCTATGGCTGTTTATTAAAGAGCTAAGCACACTTAATAAGCTTATGTACGGCCATGGCCCCAGTGTGGAGCAGTGGCGCGTGACCCGCCACTCCGACTAGTGCTGGGCAGCACAAATGTTTGCCCATTCAATTTACAAAACAATTCAAATTAAATAGAAACTCAGAAATGCCTTAGACGTTGCCTTTGAACCCGGCCACCAGGCCCTGTTGCCCGTTTGCTGCTGACATTGCACTATGGGGAATTTTGCCGTTTTTCGGGTATTTAGTCATTTTTGCGAAGTATGAAAATTTATAATTTTTTTATGTTAACATCTTAATAAAACTCCAAACTTTAAGGTACTGTACCCAAAATGTTGAATAACAGTCCACTGTTAAGCCTAACAGCTGTTAAAGTCAGCTGTTATCTTCGAAAAGCATTTGCCTTCAGCTTACAATTTGTGTTAGCCGATTTTCAAATCATCGTTATTCAATGACCAGACATTATTTTTGAGAAATTTAAAAAGGATATGAATTTTTAGGGCTTCTACTATGCGTTGGCTTAAAAACCAATTGATGTTTGAACTTATTTTAATCATTTATTGTATAATTAGCAAATGTTGTCAAATTTCATTTCTTGTAAATAAAATTAAACTTTGCAAAGACATATAAAACAGCCACCAGGGCGCACCAGTGTAATTCCAATTGCATGTTATAGAGTAATCAATTGGGATCTTAGTGCCTTTGTCTCAATGTGCACTTTTGCGCACAACCGGCGCAAATCAATTTTTATCAGGTGACTATGAGCTGACCTGTGTGATATTTGGCTCAATGAAAAAGGCAACTCTAACCAAGAAATAGTAATTGTGATTTTGAAACTAAATAAGACTAATATTGATTCAACTTATAAATGATATTAAAAAAAGCAAAAGCCGCTTTTTTTGCCAAAATATAAATTACAAATGGAAGAAATGCAGCAGGAACAAAAACTAGCTGACAACTATGAATGACTGCCTATGACAGCAAATGTTTATAAAAATAATTGTTCATTTGAGGCAGATTATGGAAAGTACTGTTCATCCTGTAGGCTTTTTTGGTAAGGAAGCGTCTGATTTGCCCAACCAGGTCTATAAATCAGACTAATTTCATCATGCATGAGAGCATGAGAGCAGAATCCATAATTTCGCTGATGGTTTTTAACAATGGATACATCTGATCAGATTATTTCTTCGGCAAATCTTTAGAAAAGAGTTTGAAAGCATAAAGGTCGCTGTCTAATGAAGTTGTACGTATTGTATTATGTAAAGTTGAAGGCACAATTAAATCAGTTGAAGAACCCGAATTTTTTTAGCGGATCAATATTTCTGGCTGATTTGGAACTCGAAACTGAAGAAAACTAATTTCGATTTTATGAAAGTTCGATTGTTTTCAATTAAAATTATTATTTTAAAGTATGAACAAGCAAAATTCTTAAAAAAAAAAAAAAATTTTTAATACAAAATTTTAATAAATTTTTTTTGGGTGGGCGGTGACACGCCCATTTTTCTAAAATATATTTCTGATGGTATACATATTAATAATACAAAAACCGGATCAAAAAATCTGGCTTAGTTTTTAAGTTATTAATTAATACCCGATAATTTGGATTTTTCCCCATAGTGCATTGCAGCAGCGACAGCAAGCGGCGTGCTGTGCTGGAATGTGTTTTTAAAATAATATTGCATAACTGTCAGGCACAGCAGTCACTGCGTCGTATGCACCATGGACAAATGTAGTACAAGATTCTAGAGAATTTTTGTATTAGCTACAAAGTTTATTTCCACAGAACTTTTGAATTAGCTGCTGAGACCAAGAAAGAAGCTGCATGATCCATTAACATAACAATGTTATTCCACGAAACTGAACTAATTACTTAGAGACCTGTAACAGTAGTCTGTTATTGCAAAATTATATATACTAACAGAAGTCTGTTATTGCACAGCGCTGAGCAATGTAATAACATAAATATGTTACTCTACATATATAACAGAAGAACGTTATTCTTTACAGCCTAAGTATGTAAATAACAGACGTCTGTTATTCTACAAAGCTGAACTATGTACATAACAGAATATGACATATGCCTGTTATAGATAGCTAACTTATATTACTTCAAATAATTATTGCATCATTTATGTCATACGATGAAAATATTTGACCCACTGTGCGCATGGCAGAGCAAATGCAAGAAATAACTCAGCGTTTATTTGAGTTTGTTTTGTGTGAGTGCGACTTGGTTTCAGCGTGTTTGTGTGTGCATGCGTGGGTGTGTGGGTGTATGTGTGTTTGTTTCTGTGCAAACATTTTAATCGCACAAGCATACGTACAGCAAATCGAGTGTCAGGAGAGAGCAGCTTGCTTTGCAGCCAAAAGACAAGAATGCATTTTACTGCATAATTCGTTTGGCATTTAATCGGATTATGCAATGAAGACCGTGTGCAAGGCAGAAGAAGTTCCAGAGTCTCCGAGTCGAGTTTCGAGTCCTTTTGGCTGACTGCGACCACTGGAAGCGCTTTGGGCTTCATTAATATGCGTAAAACGCAACGGAAACCACGCCGGATTTAATAATATTAAAACGACGACGACGACGACGACGACAACGCTGATGCTGATGATGACGATGACGATGATAGCGTCTGGCACAACCTTCGTTTACCACTTAACGAAATATGATGGCTGTGGGTGATGGTTTTGTGTGTGTGTGTGGTTCGGGTGGTTTGCTGTGGTGCGGTGTGCTTGTGGGTTGCCATTAAACGCAATTAATTGCTCACACTTGGCACAGGCCGAAGCAGTCAGACCGGAAATTTCAGCAACTGCCGTGAGCAGTCAACACAACAGTCAGCAATTCAGCCGTCAACCGTCAGTCATTATGCAACACTGGATTGGGCAATGCGAGACAGCTAATTACGCACGTATGGCTATTTAAATTGGCTTCGAAATGTTAGTTTTATGTTAATTAACCATTGTTTATGCCAATTAAGGCATCTGCTTTGAGTTTCTGATATGCCGCAAGTACTCAAAGAGTCGCACGACTCAGCAAAAGGCAAAGGAATGGATGATATTGGGTGGTTGAGTCGGGTCGGGTGGTGCGTCTAAAAAGCATAGATTATGCTTCCGCACAACTTGCTAATCATTTGCAGCTGATGTTTGCTAGAATATTTTAATTATAACTAATCTTTATGGAGCAATCTATTGTAGTTAAATGCGCCCGACTAGTGGGCGGGGCCAGCACAAAGCTGTGCTGCCGCAATAACAATGGGCGTAGAATTTAGAGAAGTCTATCTGGCTCAAATATACGAGTATATACATAGATGTGTATATGAGTAAAGGTGCCTGATATACCAAAGTTTAAAATCTTTTTCTTTAGTAAAATTTATATTAAAAAAAAAAAATATAAAGAAAATGAAACATAATTTAAAAAAAAACCTGTATATTATATAAATAGGATATATATGATAGATGTGATCTATTTTATTTAAATGATCTAAGGGATTTAAATTGGTAATATGCTCTATCTGACCTATATAATCCTAATGATGTACGTTATTTATTTATTTCTTTTATTTTCTATGTGATCTATATGATCTAGGTTATCTCTATAATCTGTAGAACCTATTTTTTCCATATGATATATAGAATCAATGTGTTCTATATTAAAATCAATCATAAATCATAGATATATATATATGATCTATACCAAGTACTACTCCTACTACTACTACGACAAATACTCCCTGAGCTCACAAATTGGCGTTCAATTGAAACAATATGAGAACTGAACTCCAATTTGTGTGCAAAGACTGATGTAATGCCTTTGTACTATGTGAAATATTCGCAATAATTCACAAGAAATTCATAATGTTCTCTGCTAATGGACAAGAATAACAGTAAATTGTTGCTGCTGTTGTTGCTACTCCTGCTGCTGCAGCAACCTAAATCATAGCAGACGGCATACTAAATGTATATGCATGTGTGTGGGTGTATGTCTGCATGTGCTTGTGTATTTTTGGGGATACGTCTACAATGGCTCAAGCATATCAAAAAACAAATCCGATTTGTTGTGTGTTGCCCACTCGAGTAATATTCGTTTGCATGAGGAGGGGATACCTGCACGACGAAGACTTACATCTAATTCGTCTCAGATTTGATATGAGACGGAATTTGACAAGTGCTCGTGGAGCACAAACAGCCACTGAAACAGAATTCTCAAATGCGCGCACGCTACTCGAGGCGGGAGCTAAGCTGCTGCTCCTTGTTGCTGTTGCTGCTTGCTGCTGTTGCTTGTTGCTGTTGCTGCTTGCTGCTGCTGCTTTCAGAGTCTGCTGTAAGACAAAAGGATATGGGTATCCAAGGATCTGTGCCTCACACATACGCTCTCTCACACATACTGACACCTCGCAGCTGGCATTGTTGCCAACGCCAGACGCTGTCATACGCACACATGTCTCATTACTTATACAACGAGTGTGTGTGTGAGTGTGTGTGCGTTTCAGTGTTGGTAAGTGCGTGTATATGCATGTAATGTGTGCGCGCACTTCTTTTATTATTATACATTTAAATATATACATATGTATATGTATGTGTGTGTATATATGTATATGCATATGTATGTATGTACATATGTCTGTCTAACCGCCACATTTCATTTCACTTAAGCTCTTTTAAACATATTTAAAGTACGTGATGTTAAATGTCTTCAGAGCATTTGCCCCACACACAGACACACACACACACATGCCCACACCAAGAGGCCTCTTAGCCAAATTGTGTGTGTGTGTGTGTGTGTATTTCATTCTTTACCTTTTGCATAAGCAAATTTTAATATGTTTAACTCGTTTCGTTGGGAAACATGAACAAGTTTTTCAGTCGCAGAGCGTTAATTTTTGAACAGCTTTCGCTCGAGTTTCTGTGTGTGCTTGTGTGTGTGTGTGTGTGTGTGTTTTCCAGTGTGTGGCTAGGCACATAAATGTCAACTGGCGCACTCATCCATCAATGAGCTTTGAAAAATTAACGCTGTGACAGTGACAGTCGCAAAGGACACACCGACATAGCCCAAGCCCAACTGGAGCCACCGACTGTGGCCTGTCGTTTTAAATTATGCAAAACGTTCGCCTCACCCCGCCCACCGCCCATCGCCTCTCGCCTAGGCTTGCAAAAGGTACATGCCCCCAAAATGATGAATTGTGTGTCTATGTGTGTGTGTGTGTGTGTGTATCTGTGTGTAATGCCAACAAACGAGTTGCGCGATACTCGACGGCCACGCCCACGCCCTGAACACTGATCCGCCCCGACTTGCATTGGCTCGGTTTACGAACTGTCCAAATAGATTCAATTCGATTAACTCGCATTGCGCATCGGCATCCCAAAAGGACAACGTGACCGAATCCTGGATGTGGGCGCCGGTGGCAGCGGTGCGGGTGGAGCGGGTGCCGCAAATTCAAGGATTGTAATGCAAATTTTTTCACACACACACACACACACAGACAGCTGCAGAGCAAGTACTTTAAATAGATAAGTCCAGGCTAAAGCGGGAATTTAGCTACTTTGGCACTTGGGCAATGGAAATGTTACGTTCTGACATCGTTTGCCTTTAAAATGTTGTCGCGGCAATGGGGCGTGTCATTGCTTAAGCTGAGTACAAATTGATTAAACCCAGCGGGGATTACGTGGAGCTCTACAGCGGGGAGGTGGGGGTAGCCAAGGAAATGGCAATTGAAAAAATTTTGTTTAACTGAGAGGGGAAATATTGTATGTATGTATGTATATATGCATATATATATGAATTGGAGCATAGGCCAAACATTGATAAAGACAGAGATATGAAACAAGCCTGAGTTGAGCTCTTTTTAATGAGTTTTACAACACTGTAAATGACTTTTAAAGCAATTATAACAAATATAATTAAAGTCGGCGTACTTAAATAAAATACGAGTTGTATATCATCTAATTATAGAGCTCTCTATAGTTTTTTAACTTTTGACTCAATTTGCAACAGAAAATGTATTTTTTTCTTTCAGTGCGTCTTTATGTATTTTGTATTAGTTTTGCTAAACAGTTTTGGATTTTGATTTTACTAGAGGCCACACACAAATTTCTACACACGAGTACAGCACGGCAGCTGCACCGCCCACCTAAGCCAACCACCACCACCACCACCACCACTACCACCACCACCACTACCACTACCAGCCCACCACCCACCAAGTCGACTAACTACTGCCACCACATCCCAATTTCCTTGACCAACCCGTCCAGCTTGCTAATATGTTATTTCTTTACGTATTTCTCTTGTCTACTTCTAGTTGTGCTTTTATATTAGCCCATTTTAATGAGTGTAGCTAAAAACAACAACAACAACAATTAAAACAAAAGCATACCTACATTAAAAACAATAACAACAACAACAACAACAATCATCATCAATACACAATGTGACAATAAAAACCAAAATTAAGTAGTAGAAAACAAAATCGTTAACAATTAAACAAGCGAGTTGCACCACAATAACAACAACAACAACAGCCACCACAAAAAGGAAGCGCATTGAAAACAACAACCACATAACATCAACAATAAACAACAACAACAACATCAACTACAACTTAGCTGCCTTTAATGCTGCATATATCCTGAATATCCTGCACATTTCACATCTCGTTGTTTAGCGTCTCTGTCAAAGTCCTTGTGCGTGTCTGTAACTGTGTGTGTGTGTGTGTTTGTCCTTAGACTGCAATCCAAAGCTCCGACCACCCGCCCCCCGCCAAAACTCCGACTACACACACCTACTAGCTTTCTTGCTCTCTCTTTCTCTCTCTCTCTTTCTTTCTCTCTGTCTTTCTCTTTCTCTGTCTCTCTGTGTGTCTCTTTAACTCACCTCGGCAGCCCTGTTTATTGGGTGTCTAGCACTACTAAGCACTAGCACCACAGCACCACTAGCAATCAACAGCGCAGCCAAAGCAACGGGCCAACAATCAAGAGCCACTCGCACCACTCGAACTCGAACTCAAATTCGAACTCGAAGTCGAACTCGAATAACAAGTACCACCACCACTACCACCACCGTTACAGTTAGCCAACGACCAGGTCAGTCTCTGTGTGATTACCCCACTCCTGCTCGCCACACCACCCACATACCAGCACCACAATTGCACATTACTACCATAGATACCCACGGCAGTATTACTACCGCATGGAGCGCGGCACCAGCGGTGGTCAGCAGCAACAGTCGCAGTCGCACCACCACCAACAGCAGCAGCAGCACCACCACCATCAACAGCACCACCAACAGCAGCAGCAGCAGCAGTCGCGACATCAGCATGTGGTATCTGTCCATAGCTATGATCCATATTTGATTGCCGGCGATGCGGATGAGGAGCATACCTCGGGCACATCCTCCTTTGATAATCCCGCCACCAAAAAGAAACCACCCAAGCTGAAGCCCATCCACCGCTCACTGTCGATGGCCATTGATAATTATGCACCGATAGCTAGTGAACTTGATTTAGATTTAGACGATGGCTTTATTGTGCATGAGCAGCCGCTGATCCACCGCTCGGCGTCGCCGCTGCCCGTGCGATCGTCTGCACCGCCGCAGACCCTAGCACTCCCACCACAACAACAACATATACCCCAACAACAACAACATACGCATGTAGCTGGTGGCAGCGGTTCCGTATCGCCGGCACTATCTGCACGCCAGCACCACCACCTACAACAACAACAACAACAGCACCACCAACAACAACAGCAGCAACAACTGCATATGCACACATTTCAGCAGCTGGCCGCACAAGCAGCCGCTGCACGACACCACCAATTGCCAACACATACGCATGCGCCACATCAGCACCACCGTCAGCACACGCACTCGAGCTCCACCAGCTCACCCACCTCGCATGCGGTCAGCCCAGTGCTTGGCCAGCAGCAGCAGCAGCAGCAGCAGCAACATCAACAGCAGCAGCAGCAGCAGCACCACCGACAACAGCAACCACAGCCAGATATTTATTTGGTCAGCAGCAGCAGCCTGGGCGACAATGTGGGTCTGGGCATGTCGCTGGGCCTGGGCCGCTCCACGCTGGGCGGCAGCGGCAGCACATCACCAATTCAATTCATTGATGTCGATGATATGCTGCCGCACCACCCGCACCACACGCATCAACAGCAACAACAACAACAGCAGCAGCAGCAGCAGCAACAGCAGCAGCTGCAGCTGAAAAAGAATCTCTTTCGGCGCTCAGACACAATTGACGTTCATCCGTCTACCAATTTTCAGATGAAGAAAACGCATTCCTTCCACGCCCAACAGGATCCCGCCGCCATGGAGCAAATACAATTGGCCGTCGCCGCTGGCTCGGCCAGCTCCAGTCGTCGCACCAGCTCGGTGCGTGCCAACTTTCTGATGCCCGGCCCGCCGGCTGGCGGCAAGGAGATCTCCCGTTCGCCCTCGCCCAGCCGTCGGGGCTGTCGATCGCATCGCTCCTTCAACGATCCCGGCCGACGGCCGAGCAGCAAGCCCGACTCGGTGGTGGAGTCGCAGATACGGCATCCATCGCTGAACGATGATCTGATCGAGCCGCTCGACGGCCGTTCGCTGTTCCCCCAGTCGAATCTGTCGCTGGAGAATGAGCTCTTTGTGGAGTCGCGCTCCCGCAGCAATAGCCATACCAAAATGGACGAGCTGGGCGTGGCAGAGCTGGCAGCCGCCGCTGTGGCCGTGCAGCGGATACAGCGCAAGAGTTCCGGTTCGTTTGATGAGACGGCGCCTGGTCTGATTGTCGCCGCCGGTCACAGCGCCACCCATCCGCCCGCCGCCTCCGCCTCGAACAGCATCAAGCAGAAACCGCACCATGTGCCCCACTCCCGTCAGCAGAGCACCCACAGCCTGGAGCTGGACGGCCGTCCGTCCACCAGCAAGCTGCACAGCGCTGCCGCCGCTGCCAGCGCCGCGTACCATTTCAAGCGCGGCGCACAACACGGACGCTCACTGTACCTGTCGCCCAGCAACCTGGAGGAGCTGACCGTGCACCGGCCTGGCGTCCTGGCGGCAGCCGCCGCCTTCCAAGGCACCAACGCCAGCGCCAGCGTCAAGCAGGCCAAGGCGCTGCACAGCGCCAGCGTGCGACTGCGCAGCTACCGGGAGGCGCTGAGCGCGACCAAGAAGTCCAAGAGCTTCATTGGCGGCGATGCCAGCGGTGCTGCGGACGATGACTTCGAGCTTAGTTCACCCCACCGGCGCAACAGCCGTCCGCTGTCGACGGCGGTGCCCAGCGTCAGTGCCGCCGGCGTTGTCAACGTGGACGAGATCAAGCGCAGTCCACGGCCGATTTCTGCGGCGCAGGTGGCCGCGGCCTTCATCGAGGAGAAGCGGCCCTCGTTCGAGCGCAAATCCTCGCTGACCTACGAGCAGGAGCTGACGGACGCCGCCTTTGCGGCTCAGGTGCTGCGTCCCTTCCATCATAAGCTGGCGGCGGGCCGCAAGGCCTCGCTCAGTGGCTCGCACAAGCTCAAAAAGAAATCGCTGAGCGACGAGACGGACGAGGATGAGGAGGCGGATCGCAAACGGAAGCGAATCGTCTGCATTGTCCTGGCCACGGTGCTGCTGTGCCTGGTCTGCGCCAGCGTCTTCGTGGTCATTGTCACCCTCACCTCCGGCCAGAGTCAGTCCGGCAAGAAGCCGCACTCGTTCAGCAGGGATACGCCCGTACACTATACGGGCATGCGGCCGTCATGAACTACGACAGCGATAACTGCGATAGCAACAATCGGTAGACGCCTTTGCCCCAATGCCGTTTCCTGTTTGATATTTTCGGCTTTCACTTCCGTTTCCGCTGCGCTTGCTACCAATTCTTCTTCTTCCACTTCTGCTACTACCACTACTACTACTACCACTAATACTACTACTACTACTACTACTTCATGTCTCCTGTGCCCCGCTCTCTGTGTGTGCGTGCGTGTAATTGTGAGCCAGTTCGATTGTCCACTTCCACTCCAGTGCCAGCGCAACAAAACAGTTGACAAATTGCCCAACGATGTCCAGGAGCAACAACAACAACAACAACAACAACAATCGGCTACAATTCCTGCGAATTGCCATTGAATAGATAAACACATACAAACACGCGTCTGTAAGTAGGCAAAGCCTTTTCAAGTAAACTCAACTTTTGATTTCTCTTTTCGGTTCATTGCAAATTTCCCTTCCATTGTGTGAACTATTCGGTGATTCAGTGAACTAGTTAGTTAAAGTGATCGAAAAGTGCAAATCAAATTAAATAACATTATACAACAACAATCAAAGTATCGATAATTCTATAGAGCTGACCGTGCTCGTGTCACTGCCGCAAACACGACACGCGCTCAGCTCTAGTTGATCAATTTGCAATGCACGAATGTGTGCCCGAACTGTTAATCAAATTCCATATCAAATTTATATAAATTACTGTTCGCTTGCATTTCATATTTGTCGCATATTTTTGTTGCTGCTGTCAGAGGGCAAACAACAAAAATCAATCATAATTTTCACATGTTCATTTTGGAATTTTCTACATAAAACTCTGACTCATGGCATGATTATTATTATTATTAAATAACTCAAATTTTGTAAGTCATAATGTTCTCTGCCTTCCTCTGTTAAATTCATTTTATTAAAAATAATTGTCAACCAAATTATGCAACTCACTTATAAATATGAGATTTTGCTTTCCATTGTGGAACATGCCTATGGATGGGCTTAAGAGCGAACTTAATTTAATCAAGAGCAAACGTTGGATAACATTGACTACAACAGTTATTATTTTATTTTGATAAGGGTCACAGTTAAAAATGTCGTTAAATTGAGTTTGATACAAAATCAATGCAATTTTATTTTTTAATGCAATCGACTGATTCATGGCGGATTTTGTATATGCCCGCAAAATTTGCCATATACTGTCGTAATATTTAAGGGTTTCTAGTTGACTTTCATATATTTGGCTATATATTGCAAATTATGTAGTCCTAGTAAACGTATAGGAGCGAATTCGTGCCATAGGCGCTTGAATTTTGCTCATAAAATATGCATGTATGTATGCCTCTTTCACAGCTACCCCTCGTCCCTTCCCACCTATACTCATTGGTTCCTAGTTGTCCGTTATATACTTGGTCATACCATACCATAGATATAGCCCTTGTGAACCTAAAGCAATGAATACCTACAAATATAGGATCTGAGCTCAATCAGCTGAGCTACAGGCCATTAAAACGCCTCTCCCCATGCTGAATAGCAGTGGTTTGTTTTCACGATGTTAATTAACAGTTATCTGTTCATGTGCTGTTAAGTAACAGTTTTCTGTTGCTATACTGTTAAGTAAAACTTTTGAATACTGTTAAATAACAGTCCGCTGAAACTATACTGTTAGTTAACAGTTCTATGTTAGTTAAAAGTTCTCTGTTAAGTAACATGTTTCTGTTAAGTAACAGTTCTATGTAAAGTAACATTTCTCTGTTAAGTAACAGTTCTCTGTTAAGTAACAGTTCTCTGTTAAGTAACAGTTCTCTGTTAAGTAACAGTTCTCTGTTAAGTAATAGTTCTCTGTTAAGTAACAGTTCTCTGTTAAGTAACAGTTCTCTGTTAAGTAACAGTTCTCTGTTAAGTAACACTTTCTCTTAAGTATCAGTTTTCAATTTAAAATGGCATGCGTCATACTACTACTCATTTCTGTGCGCCTGGTATTTCTCCTGTGTTTACGTATAAATTAGCAATTAATCGGCGAAATGGCTGTCATTGTTTATGTTTTTAACTCAAGGTTACAGAGAATTTCAGGCTTCTCTCACTCTACAATAAGAATTAGCAACCTTCTACTCATTTCTGTGCGCCTGGTATTTTGGCTGTATTTAGGTATAAAATTAGTGATTTTAACGGCGAAATGCCTGTCATTGTTTATGTTATTAACTCAAGGCTACAGAGAATTTCAGGTTTCTCTCACTCTACAATAAGAATTAGCAACCTTCTACTCATTTCTGTGCGCCTGGTATTTTGGCTGTATTTAGGTATAAAATTAGTGATTTTAACGGCGAAATGCCTGTCATTGTTTATGTTATTAACTCAAGGCTACAGAGAATTTCAGGTTTCTCTCACTCTACAATAAGAATTAGCAACCTTCTACTCATTTCTGTGCGCCTGGTATTTTGGCTGTATTTAGGTATAAAATTAGTGATTTTAACGGCGAAATGCCTGTCATTGTTTATGTTATTAACTCAAGGCTACAGAGAATTTCAGGCTTCTCTCACTCTACAATAAGAATTAGCAACCTTCTACTCATTTCTGTGCGCCTGGTATTTTGGCTGTATTTAGGTATAAAATTAGTGATTTTAACGGCGAAATGGCTGTCATTGTTTATGTTTTTAACTCAAGGTTACAGAGAATTTCAGGCTTCTCTCACTCTACAATAAGAATTAGCAACCTTCTACTCATTTCTGTGCGCCTGGTATTTTGGCTGTATTTAGGTATAAAATTAGTGATTTTAACGGCGAAATGCCTGTCATTGTTTATGTTATTAACTCAAGGCTACAGAGAATTTCAGGTTCCTCTCACTCTACAATAAGAATTAGCAACCTTCTGCACGTTTCTGTGCGCCTGGTACTTCAGCCGAATTAGCAGGCAATTTTAGTTATCTAAGCACCTTAATACTATGCAACTTAATTGGTGAATAAATTATAATAAATGGTCGTCTGAAGAAAATCATTCATACATGTTTGTGGACAATTTAGTCCTTTAGATCTCCAGGACTATATCCTAAGCATTGATTACCTAGGATATGTGGGTCGACTGGAATTCATTGGGGTAAAAGGGGCACATTTAAAAGTCAGCTGAAAGAAATGCATTCATATTTGCGGATCATTAATGCGACCCTTTAGGTTTCCAGGACTATATCCTTGGTATGGTATGACCAAGCATATGTATGTCGACTGGAAGCCATTGCGTGGGCAACAGCTAATAAATAACTGTCTTCTGAAAGAATAACATTCATATTGATGGACCAGGAATTTCATTCTGTGGGTTTCAAGGACTACATTCCTGGTATGATATAACCAAGGATAAGAGGGTCCACTAGAAACCATGGAACAGCCAAGGCTGATATCCTTTTGATCTGCATGTACTGAGAATGCCTCCAATGCATGCATTGTTTGTCAGCAGGAGCTGCAATATAAATTATGTTTATAATTTAAATTGTGATACTTTATGATATAGATATGTGATGCTAATGATGAGTATGTGAATAATATTATCATATTTATTCGTTATTAGCTTTTTCAATTTGTATTTTAACTTTTGTTGTATGTGTATTGCTTGCATCTGTTATAAAACTCAAATAATACTTATCGTAGCATCTAGGAGAACATCAAATTCAATTATGACACATTTCCTGCTTAACAAACTGTAACAGAGCCCAATTGGCTGCAATTGGTTTCCCATTTTGCAATTCCCTTTGATTTGTCTAACGCACAAATGCAAACGCAATGTGGACCCAATGGCTCCATTGTCGGACAGACAGACAGACTGACTGACAGAGAGACGGAGAGACAGTGAGACTAACTGGCAGGCAGTTAGGCTGGCTGTTTTGTGGGTCAGTTTAGGTTCCCATATGGAAACATAAAGCCAAGCAAAATACCTTTACGTATTCCCCAATGAACAGCTGCCAGATGCTGACTTATGAAAATTGAGCTGGTAAAAGCTTGAGCAAATCTCGTGCATTACATAACTGAGTCAATGACTAAGCGACTAACTGACTTGCAAACACCAGGAGCAGCAATAGCATATACATATACACACATGCAAAAACACACACACAGACACACACATGCGTTGGCCATAAAAAATGATGCTTACCTCGACTTTAATGACTGTGCGGCTGTGGCTCTGACTGCAGCAGCCAAACTAATCAGCACTGCGTGTGTGTGTGTGTGTGTGTATTGTATTTTGTTGTGTGTGTTTAGCCAAGCACAGACAATGACAATGTGCTCTGGCTGTCTGTCTGTCTGACTGACTCACTGACTTACTGGCCAAGCGTGCGGCTGTGGATGCTGCGTCTGCAAGGACCTTTTTGTTATCGTGCTCACTTTTTATACTTTCACTTAATAGTTGTGTTGTTTGTTTGTGTGCGTGTGTGCATCATTACGAGTCGTGGCAACGGCTGCCATCCTTTTTATACATACATACATACATACATATATACATGTATGTATACGTATGTGCGCCTACAGGCTTGCACGCTTATTTACACACACACACACACACACATACAGTCGTAATTTTACGTTTACGACGCGAAACTAGGTTACTTTTTCATGCGCGCGTGAGTGAGTGCAACAGCAACAACAACAACAACAACAACAACATTGGCAACAATTGTTTGGCTGCTGTTGCTGCTGGTGACATTGCCCGCTCATTTGGCTTCACGTCCTTGTCAAAATGTCCTGCGAAAAAGCCCACGCGACCAAGTCAAATACCAACAACAACAACAACGACCACAACTAGCAACAGCCCCTATCAGCCACGCCCACAAAACGCATCAAACAAATAAATTGACAGTCACACAGTAGAATAACTCTGACGGCAATGTCAAAGATATTTGTCTGTCTCTGTCTCTGTCTCTCTATTTCTCTCTCTCTCTCTCTCTCTCTCTCTCTCTCTCTCTCTGCCTGCCTTCACTTTTATACAAAAATAATGGCCATCAAAATTAATAAAAACGTAATCAGAGCGAATGACTACAGAGGAAAACGAAAAGTATAAAAGCGAAGAAGAAGCAGCTGAAAGAAGAATTGTATAATACACTAGAGAAAAGTGATAAGAAAATAAATATACATATATATATAAAATATATGACTGCAAATAAGTGAGCTTAGCCAGCCCAGACCCGTTATATTTATATAGAAATCATGTCAATCAAATTCTCTATAACCACAATCAACTAAAGTTCCGTGAGACTAGCTAATTCCAGCTCGCGATTATACGCTAACTATGCAAAGAAAATCGCTTTTAGTTTAAGTGTGCTTAAGACCCGCTAAATGAGGTTAAGTTGAAAGATGCGATAAACAACGTTGCCTTCGCAGCTTTTCTAATTGCTTGAGTGGGGATAGCTTAGTCTGGCTGAACTCGGGTTGAAAGCATCGAGAAAATACGCTTAAGAAACTGATTTTACAGACAAAGTGAGGTTAGGTTACTTTTAGACTTGTAGAGGTTAAGTTAAAACGGCAAGCTAAGAGCTTTCAGAACTTATGTGGAGTTAACTAAACATAACTGAAATAAACTTGAAAACAAATCATCTTTTAGGTTACGTTCGACTAGCTAAGGTTAGGTTGAAAGTTTCAATTTTCTTAAAACTTGAGTGAACTTAGTTTTAACTTCTTGACCTTAAGTTAGAATGTCAATGAGCTTGGCTACTTAAGCAGCTGTTCTTAAAGGTTATAGATAATTGGCTATATTTAATGAATTGGTTATAGTTAATGAAATCAGATTGAAGTTATAAAGATAAGATCAAAGCATTTCAAAACATTCCTGTCATTGTAGGAAAGAGGCTCACAGAACTTTTTATTGAGCTTTAGTTCACATATCATATATTGAATTTTCAATAAAAAAAAAAAAATAATTGCAAAAATAATACTAATTAATAAAATGCATATTTAATAAGTGCAAACAAGAATTATTTTTTAATTTTTATTCAAACAATAAATATCAACTGTTAAAGCGCTACAAAAACCTCATTTACACGCAATTAAAATTATTTGCAATTATGGTAAATATAATGAGTAATTATAATTAGCATTATCGTTATAATGATGATTATCAGTGCAATCACTCGCATTGACCCAAACTCGGACTTTTCATTTGATGGCGTCAAATGTCGAGTAGGAAATGTGTGCAGAAAATTAAAATTTGCACTTCAATTGAGCGACAGAAAGAGTGAAAGAGACAGCAACAACAAGCGTGGGCTTTGAATAAATAAATGAAAAATAATAATATTAATAAATATGTTTATTAAAGCTCTCGAACCAATGGAAATGTCCAGATGATGGCAAATTTATTAATCGTAAATGTAAATTGTTGCGAAAATTCATATTTTTTATACAGTTATTATATATGTGTAATATGTAGTATTTATATGTAAATATATTTGTATATTAAAAATTTTTTAAAATATGATATAGAGAAGGCAGATTTAAATTAATAAAATTAACATTAAATAAATGTTTATCCATAGGAAGAAGAAGAAGAAGCAGTTATGAAATAAATAGATAGGACATTAAAGCCTTGATATATTGCACAAAGTGTAGTTAAGGAAAGAGAAGAAGGGGGAGAACATGTAATCCAGAAAGTTGATTTGACTTTATGAAGTCATAGAAAGACCTGCAGCTATTGAGTACATACAGTGTTGGATGGGTATAAAGGAAAGCATGTTATGAGAACCAAAGGAGCTTACAGCTTTTTCCCTCACTATAATTTACTAATTTATTCTCTTATAAGTTCCTGCCAAACATTTCATAAGCTCCTATTCCTCTTTACAATAGAATTTGAAAGAATATTTCCAATTAATTATGCTGTCAAGTATTCTATTTTCAATTTGAATAACTTAATGGCCCTTTCGTTTCGGGAGCACCCAAAAAAAAAAAAAAAAAAAATGGGGAAACCACACAGCTACCTCAATAATTTCCATTTGCGAGTAAGGCAACTGAATTCAACCCATTCCACTTGCTGGCTTTTCTGGTTCTTCTTAAATTTTCATCAGCCTGCCCAGCAGCCACCCACGGGGCGGCAGGAAACTAATTAGTTACATTGTAGTTGCATGGTCTTCGGTCTTCATCCGTCATGTGACTGCACAGCAGGCGGCTCCAGGGAGGAGCCATTGCCATGGCCCGAGTCAGAGCCAGAGCGAGCCACAGGCTGTGCTGTTGCTTTCAACGCCGCATTTATAATTAAACAACATGAAAGACACAAAGAAGCAACGCACACACACACACACACACACACACACACCTGGTCACACACAAGCACACACGCACACACAGAGACAAAGTGAGTCTCTGAAAGTTACACGACGGCATTTATGAGCGCCCATAATGGTTGTTAACAATTTAACTTGTTTACCAGTGGGAAAGTTCTATGTTAATTGGTCTCAAATAGCCTCACACACACATACACACACACACACACTCCTACACACACACACACACATATGTGAACTGTGCGCCCCATTGTACTCGGCAGCTGTGGCGGCACTTGCCAAGTGAATAATGGCAGCCAACCAGCCTCAGCGTCACCTGTGCCTGACCCACCTCTGGACCCGCAAGCGCACCCGCCCCCGCCCCCGCTCCCTCTGCGCCTCTGTCATCATTAACACGTTGCGCCTACGCCTGCGTGCAACAGGACAAGGATTACGACCACAGACCACGTGATCCCTTACAAACTTGTGTTTGAGTTCTGTTTGAGCTCGCTCCTCCCCCTCTCCCCCTCCGCCTTGGCCGCCTTCACATTCGAGTCCATTTGGCACAACGACAAATTTTTTCTTTTTTAAGTGCCGCATTCTCGTCGCGTGTGCACATATTAAATTTAATTTGTTATTTTAATACCCTGTAAATGCTAGACAATCGAAAAAAGTTCTATTGAGTTGTTAGATTAAAGAAAATGAATCAAGATGATTTATAATTGCCTTTAAGTAATAATCTTCGTATTCCTATACATATATATTAGATTATAATTGCATTCTACTTTTGGCTCTTAAATAATATATAATTCTTTTTGTAATTACTCTGTAAATACTTGGCAATCGAGAAGAGATATACTCAAAGCTGCTATTGATTAACATTTTAATATCTGTAATTTAATATCTGTAAATTCCAATTATGGAAGCTGTTCATTTAACATTCCTTAAATTCTTCGTTTCAATTGACATAATTTAAGTTAATTGGTGAAGTGAGTGTGCATGCAATGTGGTTGAATAAGCTTTAGGGGCAACTAAAATTAATATGGGTTGCTTACAATGGGAATAAGGGTTTTTCAATCAAATTTAATATGTTATTTTAATACCCTGTAAACTCCGGGTATATGAAAAGAGTTGAATGGATTTAGGAATGGATTATATAGGCTAAGAGCTACGTCTACTAGTATAACAACTACTTCTACTACTACCAATGCTTCTAAAACTACTACTATAATTAATACTTTTACTACTATTACTACTATAACTAATGCCTCTACTACTATAACTAATACTTCTAATACCATTAAATAACTAATACTACTACTACAATAACTACTACTACTAAAACAACTATGACTTCTACTACTACTACTACTCTAACTATAACACCTACTCCTACTTCCACTACTATTACTACTACTACTACTATAACTATATCTTCTACTCATACTTATACTACTACTATAAATATTACTTTTCCTACTACTTCTACTAATACTATAACTATTACATCTACTACTATTACTCTACGACTACTAATACGTCTACCATAACTACTACTTCTACTACTACTATAACTATTACATCTACTACTATTACTCTACTACTACTAATACGTCTACCATAACTACTACTTCTACTACTACCAATATTTCTACTACTACTACTACTATTACTACTAAAACTATTACTTCTACTACTATTAGTAATACTACTACTACTTCTATGACTGCTGCTTATACTTTGAGTGCACTTCAAAAGTATATTATTATTCAATTGAAAATTCTATATATTATTTATCATATATCTTAGCTCCGACTTCTTTTATACAACTAATTTCAAATATATATTTTCACTTTTATGCTACATAATTTATACTTTTACTGGGTATATGCTTTGCCGACTCATTTGCATTGAATTCAACTTTTTGCTGCCTTTCCCGATAAACGAGTAACTAATTTTGCAATTAAATAAAAGCGTTCGTAAATTACTTGAATATTTGTTTGGCTTGTTCGTATGAGTGTGTGTATGTACATCTGTGCATGTATGCATATATGCATGTGTGTGTTGGTGTATGTGTGTCTGCCATTTAGGGCAAGTATTTTTTAATTAAATTTTTCGGTGCTCAGGACAGAGTTAAGCGTTACGTATTGCAGGCAGATGCACACAGCACACAACGTGCCACAGTTGCACAAACTGTGTTGCAACATCAACTCGAATCTTTGTCAAAAAAAAAAGAATAAAGTCAACAACAACAGCAAACAAAGACAAAAGCAATATGCAGAACAAAGTTAAAAGCAAACACGAGGGGGGCGGGGCGACAGACACAAATAGAGCAAACTATCAAAAAACAAAACCAACAGACCAGACACCAGCCACGCCCACTGTCCCAGATGCCCCCCGCACACAGCTGTGTATGATTGATTGGCAAACAAATTTTTGACACTCTTGACGCGCGACCACGCCCACATGCGCATGTCAATTTTGCTGTTTGCCGTTAATTAAAAGTGCTGTAAAATGCACAAAAGCAAAAGCAAATGCAAAGGGAAAGGGAAACGCCAGCGGGGCTGGGTCAAAGGCTTGTTTAACCAAATATGAAAATGTTATCGATGAACCGGAAACGGAACCGGAAGCGGTCCATTAATGGCGAATAACGGATATCGCGAATAAACTGTTGAACTGTGCTTAAAGTAAATAGTCTGGATTGATGAAAGTTTATATCTAAGAATTCATCAACAGGCATTTACTTCAACTGCAGTTTAAACGAAATGCAACAGAAGCAGACAAACGGTGAAATGTGTCCAGAGAAACTTGTTCCATTAGATAATGCACTATATAATAATATATGTATGTCTTTAGATCTAGTTTAATTTCCAACTATTTGATATACGCTCTAACGACTTTTCTCTATTCGCTTCGAGCAGTTCGCCAGGAGAACGAGCGCAGCATGCGGGAGAATCTGGAACGCACGCTCATGATGAAGAATATGACGGAGTTGAATCTGCAGCGACAGCAACAGTTGCTGATGCAGGCGCAGCAGCAGCAGCAACACCAGCAGCAGCAGCAGCAGCAGCATCACAAGCCGCTGCAGCTTCCATAACAAACGCTTTTCGGCATTTCCTTAGGCAAGGGTAGTTGATGTACATCAGCCACTGCTGTTGCTACTTACCAACACTGGCGTTGTTCAACACTGAAACTCCCCACTCTCGACTCAACAAGTTATGCGCACAATACAAAAAAAAAAAAAAAAAAAAAAAAAAACAAATCTCTTTGTTAACTACAATTAGAGGAGACGAAGCGAAGCTACAGTGGATAAAAACAACTATTTAGCTCTTAAAAACACACAACAAAAATCCAAAACAGAAAATAATAACAAAAACTAAAAACAATACGTGTATTTAGCAGATTGTTAGTCAAAGAAAACATAAAATTAATGAAAAGTGATCCAGTTAAAAAATAAATAAATAAATAAAAAAAATGTTATTTATAAATACAAAAAGTTGGTTCGATTGCATTGTAAATGTATTTATTGTCAAGTATGCTAAAAAAAAAAAAAAAAAAAAAAAATTCACACACACACACAACTGTAATTTTTACGTGTTACGATCTGTTATCAACGTCGAGACTTCGACGTCGCACCAAATGCCAAAGCGCTTCAACTAGAAACAAGTTTTCAATAAAGCAAATCTGAAATAAGGGGATTTTTTTTTTTATTTTAAAAATAATTTAGTAATTTAAAAAAATGCAAGAAATGTAGGTTGGAGTTAAGTTGAGAGCTAAGCAAATGCTATGAATTCATTTAGGATTACGTTTTATTTTTATATATGTTTATTACAATATGCGAGCGTAGTCTGAAAGGTTTTTAAGCTCTAGTATATGAAGGATAAAGTTCGAGAACTGATGAAATACCTGCATAAGTAAAAGTTGTGTTACGCTGTTATAAGAAGTTATTAATTTAGTATTGCATACGAGGGCAGACTAAAAGATAAAGTTAATTCACTTTGCTTTAACCATATAAACATTTATATTTACAAAATTTTATTTATTAAGTTGTTAATTTATAAATAATTTTTTGTTATTAAATATAAAATAAAATAATAAAAAATAATATAATATAATAATATTTAATTTTTTTTTATATTATAAAAATATAAATAAATTTTTAAAAATATATTTTTAGTACTATTTTAATATTATAAAATACAATCGAATATTATTTATATTTATATTTTTAATTGAATTTTTTTTATGTCTATTATTTTTTAATATTCTTTCTAGATTTGCTAACATATTCTTTGCTTATTTGATTTTTACGTTTTATTTTATTAGTTGCAAAAATTTAAATAGCCAATAGACATAATTTAAAGGCAAAAGTCTTCTAAAACACACACAATTTGCTGTTGTTTTCCTCTCTGTCCAAAGAGCATGCATATGTATGTATCTGTCTATATATAAACTAATGGTAAACAAAAGGTTTCGCTAGTTTAGTTAGTTTGTTCATTGGTTTCACTTCCAACCTAATTTACTTTATTAACTAACTTCAGCCAACAGCATAAATTCTACTTTCTGCCCTCCCCAATGAAACTTTTGCGTAGCGCTTTTGGCATAGATGGGAGAATCAAAAACAAAAACAAAAACAGAAACAGAAAAAATCAGAGAAGAAAATAAATGTAAGGTAAAATAAAAATAGTTGCTCAATAGTTATGTATATCTGAAGCAAAGTTGTTAACTGAAAGTATTTATAAGTAAACAAAAAATAAATACAAAATAAAAACCAAGCGTTAAAAGCAGCAACAAGTTTTTGTAAGTCTTAAGTGAAAAATGAAGAGGAAATTAACTAGGAAAAAATTGAAAACAATTTTCAAAATATTAATAAAAAACTGAAAGCGTAATAAGTATTAAACAAAAAGGAGAGCAACAAATTAAACTAGTTTTAAATACAATTTAATTTGCGTGTGCCAAAAGAAAGAGATAGAGAGAAGAGGTAGAAGAGAAGGCGCCTAAATAATTGTTGTATAGTCTAATAAATTAGTTACTACAAAAAAAAAAAAAAAAAAAAAAATTAAATTAAAAACAAAAAGTTACTTAAGTGCAAAACGAGCTTGTTGTCAAATTAATTTTAAATTTAGCTTAAAAAATAATAAGTTACAGTTAAAAGAAAATAAAACTGTTTAATGCAAATGCAAAAGAAAAGTATGTGTGTATGTGCGAGCGATAAGTATATGTATATATGTATATACATTTATATTATACAAATATATGTGTATATATACATCTACATTTATATGGATATACATATATAGTTTGTTTTTACAGCCAGCTGTTGGCTATGTAAATTCTCTACAAACAGCCTCAATCGAGCGTATTAAATTTGTTTTTTCTTTCTTTGTGTATTTAAATACGAATGTGTGTGTGTGTGTGTGTGTGTGTGTGTGCGTGTGTACTTAGCCATGCTGTTGCCAATTTCCATAAAATTTTGCTTTAAGCATATATACTATATAAAGTATAAATTGATATATATATGTATGTATATATATATGCACATTCTATCGGTTTCAGCCGCAAAAAAGCTAACAAAAAACTAAAAGCTGAATTTCAGGCGCAGTCTAAGAAAATATTATAATTTGTTGCTCCAAACTTTCTGCCTCTTTTATTAAAAATAATAAAAAAAAGAATTGAAACAAGGGAAAGCAAATTGTTGAAGAAATAAAAGAATAAACAGCTCGAATTTTTGTGTAAGATTGTGCCTAATCGAAAGTGAGAAATATAACAAAATAATAATAAAACTAAAAAAGGAAATTAAATTAATTAATAATAAATACAATTACATTAAATTGTGTATAACTGGCGAGGGGAGCAGCTGCTAGAGCTGCTGCTAAATTATGAATTCAACTAAAAATCGATGTCAATAATGTTAACTGCTAGCGACTATTTAAAACAAAACAAACAAAAGTTCATATATAGAAACAATTAAAACATAATAGTAAATAAATGGAAAGCTTTAAATTTCAAAACAAATTCTGAATATCGAATAACTAAATTAGCAAAACAAAGTTTTTTTTTAGTTAAATGCGAAGCGAAATGAGAGTATTAGAGCCAACTGTTTAATAAATAAGCATGCCAACAGGCACAAAGACAGACAGAGACACACACGCACACACGTCTATACACACACATACATACACACACAGAGAGAAAGCCCTTGCATCTGTCATATGTTCTAATATGTTCTAACAAGAACTAAAACCTACAAATTCTAAAGCAACTAATAAATATGCACACACACAAATACACCCACACATACACTTACACACACACACAAACCACATCTTTGTAAACAATAGAACAAAAAGCTTCAAGGCTTAACTACAAATATGAATAAGACGAGAAAACGTTTTTGGAAAATGAAATGGAATTTCGCAACAACAAAAAAGTACTTTGTAATTGCATTTAACATAAGTAAATTGAAAATAATATATAAATCTATGTAAGAGCAAACAATTAATTACAATTTTTGCTAAACATAGACCTAAAAACAAAACTACAACAAAATAAAAACAAAAACAATTTAGCTAAGTGTGTAAAAATCTAAGCTGAATTATTATACAAAACGAAAACAAAAAAAACTTGCATTAAATAAAAAAGGAAACTATTTAATAAGCATTAATACAAATAACTCTAAAAAAAATTGAGGCTACAAAATTTGTTAAAAGGAGAAAATAACTAAAGTAAAGTAAAAGTATAAAACGAAGTCTATTTAAGCAATTATTTACAAAGTACACTGAGAGAATATGTAAATAGCGTAACAAACAAAATTTTAAGTGTAATTTAAAAGAAACCCTAAAAACTAAAGAAGAAAAATTAAAAACAATAATGAAAATGCGTAGGTGTAAATGGGAAAGTTTGCCACAAAATTAGTTGAATACATGCGCAGCCTATATGTATGTATATCTGATAAATAACAACAAAAATTTAATAACTAAATGTGTGCAAAAATTGAAACTTAACTGTTAATTGTTGCTCAAAATCAAAAACAAACAAATCAAACAAACAAAACCAAAATACCAAATCAAACATTTGAACGCATTCAGCGTTTTATTCATCAAACAATGTTGAATTCTGAACTAACAAAGCAGTCAAAATAATATTAAATTTAAATAATAAACAAACCGCTAAATTGTGTCACCTGTTTAGTATATCAGTATTTGTAACTGAAACAAAAACAAAACAAACCAAAAAACTCTTGAAAATGCGACGAATCAACTTGAACAAACATGAAAAACAATGGAAAAATAAACGGAATTTTTAAATGGAAATACGATTTGTTTTCTCTTTACTGGGATATATGGGTATATATCAGCATATTATTAATTTGCTTAGATTAGATCTCGACTTCGAGCCACACTTGAGGCGGATTAGCTCTAAATTTCAAATTCAAATTCGGCGCCATATTTCGGTGCTGCCACATCAGCTCATGTTTAACAGAGAACCAGTAAGTTAACAGTTTTGCTCCACATGGAACCAATTCAAAATTCATTAACTGTTTGCGCGCGTATTCAAAATCGATATTTGAAAATCTGCTTTTATTAGCAAGTAAAACTGAAATATTAGAGATGAGCAAAAGTACTAATAACATGAACTGCACTCGTACTTTAACATAGTTATCAGTGCGAAGCGGCAACGAGGGCTGTTAATAACAGCTTGTCTGGATGGCCATTATCACAACACTGCAGATTGACAAGATAGCGTAAAATGTTTGTTTAACATAGGAGAGAACCAGATGAGCAACGGTCACGGCCTTTTTTAGTTCACACAGGTTTAGTGTATCGTTCGTTCGATCGAACTTATTCGGAGCTATTCGGAACGAGTCGACACAACGCTAACAAATAGCCTGTTGCGCAGAAAATGGGGGAAACGCAACACAAATTAATTAGCAATTAACGTGCAGTAAATAAACTGCAATACGCGAGCTAAACAAAAGCATTCGGAAAACGTATAGGAAAAATTCAAACAAACTAAATAAACAAACACGATTCGAGTAACGACAACGCGCAGTCACTAGCCGCAGCAAAACGAAACAGAAAAACAGAAGCAAAACAGCAGTAAAACAAGCAGCAAGTCGCGGACGGCTCAACATAAAAAAATATTTATAAATATATAAAATAGAAATATCAATATAAAATAGAGTTTATTTTTATGTTTTTACCTAACTGTCGCGTGATCGTATATGTGCGTTCGCCTGTGTGTGTGCGTGTGAGTTAGTGTAAAAATATTTAAAAACAAAATCTTCTGCGCAGGCAGACAGAAGCACAGGGCTGGACGCAAGGGGCGAAACAATCAAAAACCAGCGACAGCAGCAGCAGCAGCAGCAACAGACAGATAAACAACAACAGCTACAATAATAATAACAACAACAGCAGCTGTAGCTGTAGCTGTGCTCGGTGACGCGGCGCGAGGTGCTCGTCGAGGTCAGTTCAGCACATTTCGCGCACGGCCGTTTTGTGCGTTCGATCGCACCCCCCTGTCGTCCCTCACTCCGCTCCTGGACCGTCCGGCGGCCACCCGCAATTCTAGCAACAACAATAAAGCATCAGCAAACACCGAAAACAGTTAACAGACTCACGCGCAACTCGTTTTAGTTTTATTGTTTAACTGATAACCCGAACGGGCTGATAAATATCAAAGCGACAAAAACGAGAACGACAACAACAACAACAAAAGCAACAACAAAAGGCTGTGACAAATTATTGCAATTGTCCAAGCGCCAAAAGCTAAGTGCGAATGCGAATGCGCCCTCAATTTGTATGCGGCACACACACGCACACACATAACCGTCCACTCAGTTATTGCCGAACACCCGCTGACGTCAGTCGGGTGGATCGTTATCGTTATCCGAGTATGGTGATGCCGGGGCCAGAGGGGCCCAGCGCGGGCACCATTGCCACAGCCGGGTTCAATCGCACGCCCCTGACGGAGCTGAGCTCCGAGACGCGCCGCCAGCTGGCATGCATGCTCAATCGCAAGAAGGTGCTGCGCTCCGAGGAGGGCTACGAACGGGACTGGCGTGGCATTGCCTCGCTGTCGGGCCAGCGTGGCTATGTGGACGAGTTTGCCAACATGCCCATGGACCTGGTGCTCAACAGCTGGATCAAGCATAATCCGCAAACGGCTGAGGTGGGGCATCTTGAGGAATACCTGGGCATCATCGATCGCTGGGATGTGCGCGATGATATACAGGAGAATCTAAGTAAGCAGAGAGGGAAAGTGTGTGAGAAAGAGAGATAGTAAATCTATTTCCTTTTCCATCTTTGCAGTCAAGGACACAAATCGTTATAATACAAAGCAACAGCAGCTAGAACAGCTGGAGCAGTTGACGCCCACGCCCACTGTTCAGTGTGTGGAGCGTAACAACAATAGTCTGGCACGCGATGTCAACTTGCTGAGCATCGATGATGAGAAATGCCTGCAAAACGGACAGCCGCTGCCCCGCTACAATGCCTGTGTGCTGTACGCCGAGGCGGACATCGAGCATGCAACAGACATTATGAACAACCTAGAGTCTCCGCCCTACAATCTCAAGGCAAGCGAATCTATATATACATATATAGACATCATATACTAGACTATATCTAATCTATTATTGTATTGTAGCTCTTCTTGAGGCATCGGGATCTGCTGCTGGGCGTGCCCTTCGAGCATGTCGAGCTGTCACAGTTCATGGCCACGCGCTGCAACCATCTGATCGTTGTGCTCACCGAGGAATTTCTCAAGAGTCGCGAGAACACGTATCTGGTGAACTTTACGCAAAAGCTGCAAATCGGTAAGCACCTCTTAGATAATCAGTTAACTCAAGTGCTAAGTGAATACATTCTAGAGAACAACACACGCAAGATAATACCCATATTGTACAAACACAACATGACTATACCCCAGACGCTGGCTATTTATACGCACGTTAACTATACGGAGACGTCGAGCTTGTTCAACTTCTGGGATAAGCTGGCGCGTTCGCTGCAAGATGTGGATGCGGCGTCCATATACAGTGCCAATCAGCAACTACTTACGTAAGCACAGCTCGATCTTAGTAATATCTCAATCTGATACTAATGAAATAAATCTCGTCTTAATCTGAATACAGACCGCCGGTAACGGAAGCTCTGCCTCAGCCGGAAACGCCGCGCATCTTAATCAACGATGCGGACGTAACAGATCTATCCGACTGGAATTTAAACGATACAAAGCTCAAATCCATGTCGGGCAATACAACGGCGCCATTGCCCGAACTGAAGATCAAACGCAAAGATAAAATTTTGCAAAAACTAACGCTGAACTTCGGCAGCCCCGGCAAACCGCTGCGGCATGCGCAGTCCGTTAGTGCCATCCATATGCAGGAACAGGAGAGCACACTGAACGCTAGCAACTCTAATCTGTCAACCTATTCGGAGAACAAGAAGCGCTCCAACAAATGGAGCAGCAAGCTGCTGAAGAAGTTTACGCGCAGCAGCACGAAGCTGCAAACGCCTTGCTGAGAGCGGGAGAGAGAGGCAAAGGCGGGGATGCTGTGCAACATGTGAATTTCCTTAAGTTGCGCCCAGTTTGTGGGCCATCATCAATCAATCAATCAGTCAAACAAACACAAACCATCCTTCATTTGATAGTGATTATATACTTAGCCCTTAAAGTCTAAAACCTAAAACCTAATCAAGCCAATTAACTTAATGTATTTAGACGCACTTGTTAAACTATGTAAGTCAAACAACGAATAAAGACAATATATATACATATACACACACACACACAAGCAGACACACCACAACTCCTAAACACAGATGTAAATTTATAAAAAAGAAAAGCTAAAGCATATGTATACCAAAACAGTAAACAATAACAAAAGTAAATGTATTGGCAAATTGTAAGGTTAATCGAGGCACGCACACACACACATACACACTCGCACACAATTAGCTATTAGTCACGCGTCTGATAAGTGACTTACTTAATTCAATTAACGAACAGAATGTATACATATAGATAGTTAGAGAGAGAGAGCGAAAGAGAGATACACCCTATATAATGTAGCCCTAACAAATATCAATTGGACGTCTGTCAGGCAAGAAACCGAAACAGACTAAGCAAATGCTGAATAACATTAGATATCTATATATGTGTGTATGTGTGTAATTGTTGAATAATGTTTATATGTACCATATAACAGCTGAATATGTATGTGTGTGTGTGTGTGTGTCTCTTTCTGTGAACGATAAAGCTTTCGTCACATTTTTGTTTAAGTAATTGTCGCAAAGTGCAGCTCGAGCAACGTTTTATGCCACACACAGTTAAAATATTTATATATATATATATATATATATATATATATGTATATGTACATATGTATATACTTGCTTAAGTCACGCGGTTCTAATATAACTGTCAAGTGTTGTACGATCATATGCATACATATGAATATATATATGTAATTCAAAAGTCGCGTGCTTTGTACTTAAAAGTATCTTGAATGAGCTCGAAATGTGCCAATAAAATTTAAATATAAACATATGTACGGTATAACACACACATATATATATACTATATATAGCTGTATAGTTAAAAGTCAAGTTTTTATGGTTTTTTTCCTGTTAAAACAAAGTTTGTTGTTTCTCTGTGTGCAATAATTAAGTTTATAAATTGTTGTTTTCTCAAATGTGAATACCCTGAGCTCGTTTCCGTTCTTGCTCAAGAATAAATTTGACTCAAATTTGTTTAAATTTTTTTTTGGTTTTTTATTTTTCATTTTATTGTTTAAATCGCTTCATAAATAACCTTTTTTTTTTGTTTTTTTTTTTCATGTTCTTGTAATCGAATTTTGTCAGTTTTTTTTTTTTATTTTTTTTTATTTTATTTTTTGTGAATGTTTATTTTTAGTCCAATTTGTTATGAATGTTTATGTTGTTTTGTTTTGTTTTTAGTATTTGTTATTTAGAGTTTTGCATGTTTTTTCCTTTTAAATGTTTTATGCATGCAGTACGTGTGTGTGTTTTATAATTATAATAACTTTTTTACTCCTTTTTCCTTAATTTGTGTTTATGTTTGCTTTACATTTACGTTTTGAACAAATGTTTTTTGTTGTTTGTTTGTTCTGCATATTAAACTTTGTTTTTGTTTTTTAATTGAATTGTTTTTTTCTTGTTATTTTTTACTTTACTCTGCTTCTTCATTTTGTGTATATGTATATTTTATTTTATTTGTGTTTTTTTTTTCGTTTATTAATTTATTTTTATTCGCATTTTTAACAAAATTAATAAAAACAATTTCCATTTTTTTGTCACTTACTTTTTGTTTAGTGTTTTTTTTTTCTTGTTTTTATTTATTTATTTTTTTTTTAATTTTTTTTGTTTTGTATATATGTTAATTGATCAATTTATTCGTAATTTGTAATATTAAAACAATGTAACGTATAATCTTTTATTTTTTTGGTTTCTTTTTTTTTTTTTTTTGTGCCTTGGCCACGTTTTTCCACAACTCTTTTTCGATTTTCCCTTCTGCTTTAGTGTTTATATATATATTTCCTCGCTTTTGTTTTTTGGGGTTTTCCTCTTATATGATTTGTTATCTTATAAATCTAACTGATTGCATTTATACAGAGTGTGTTACGTGTTAAAGTTAAGTCGGATTTACGTTTCTTTTCTTCACTTATGGATTGGCTAAAAGATAAGTCGAGGATTGTGTGAGTGTGTGTGTGTGTGTTAAACTACAACAAAACTTTCAGATATATCTATCTTAAGATATAGTACCTTCTATAAAAAAGAAATCGTTCAAATGAGAAGTTTCGGTTTTAAGCGCAATTCTTTATAGTTAAGTGTTAACAATGTATTTGGTTTTCTTCTTGTTTATGATTATGGAAGTCAGTTTATATGAAGAAGTCGGTATTTTCAGTATTTTTTTTTTTTTTGGTATGGAAAGTTCTTTGAAGTTTGTTTTTTCATTTAATGCGAGAGATTTTCTTAATATAAATGTAATGCAAATGTTATTTTTGTTTTTTGAGTATGTATAGTTTTTTTTTATTTTAATTTGTTTATATGTATATTTATACTTCTTCTTCTGCTAGCGCTCATCTGTTTAATCATCATCTTATATCATATATCATTCTTTGCACGTTTTTCATCTTCTTCTTTTTCTTGTTGACTTACTAATAAATTAAAACAACGCTAATGAATTCGTTTCTTTCTTGTTTTCTTTACTAATTGTGAATGGTTTTATATTTGTTTTTGTTTTGTTTGTTTTATTTCTCTGCTAACTTTCTTTGTTGTTGTATTTATTATCAATTTTTTGTAATCAATTATCAATTCGATTTGATGCACACACACTTCTGTTCTGTTCTTTTCTGTTCTGGTCGTGTGTTTATCTATATAGAGCAGAGAGCGACTATATGTGTGCCAAATGTAGTGCCGTAGTCAGGGCATAATTCATCACAATCAGACGACGAGCGTTACGCGATAGCTGATTAGCTATGACAGCTTAACGGAATTACTCTAGCTATAGCACGGGGCTATAGTTGATTGAAAATGTTTTTATTTTTATTTATTTATTTATTTATTTTTTTTAATGTGTGTTTGGTTTAGCACAGATATTATGAACGCTTATCGGAGCACCTAATATATATGTACACTCATACATATATACTAAGCTCTCCAGCTGTACGTGTTTTCATAATTTCTGCTTTGAACACTCTAACAAAACTTCAGGAACAATGTGAATGATGATCCAAATGAATTGAGGGGCAAATTCTCATTATTGTTTAACAATTGTTTTCGATTCTTCTTCTTAATGTTGTTGTTGTTGTTGGCAGTGTTTCATTTGTATGTAATATGTTATGCTTCATTTAGACATACCTTCGTAAACTCTAATCACACGCTGATATTTAAAAAGAGCAACATAAAAGGTAGGTGTAGGTGTGTGTATGTGTGTGTGTGAGTGTGAATGTGTGTGTTCATTGCTATATAAAATGTTTTTCTTTTTTTTTTTTTTTGTGGGTGATTTCTTAACTTGTTTCATCTCTTTCTTATTTAGTTGCTACAATGTTTAGTTTAACTACAGTTAATTACGTCATCATCATTTAGCCTGATGATCATTTCATGCATATTCGTTACATTTTCAGTTGCAATTTTCATATTCATTTTCCAGTTTTCATATATAGACCTAAGTGTGTTTAATGCCAAATGTTTTTTTTTTTTTGTGTTTTTCTTTTGGCTGGTTGTGCGCGATTTTCATTTAACGTTTTACAACACTACAAATAACGGCAGTTTTGAAATGCTGATTCGAGAGGGAAAGTTTAATCTTATTTATCATTTATCTCATTCACTTTCTTCACTTATAATAGCCTAATAGATGAATAGAAACAACATATATGGAAGCCATGGAAAGCAACTGCAATTAAATATCGGGCTCATTTCTATAGGAATATACCAATGTGCTCTATAAGGAATACAACTGAGGAACTACACAAAGTATACACAGACACATATACATATACATATATATATATATATATATACGTATATAGAGTGGTATATATAGTGATATATATACATACATTGGCATATAGTTTGACACGCTAAGAGCTGATTGTAGTTGGCCTTTGTTAGAGATTTATATAGATATACCTCTGTATATATATATATATATATATATATAGTTAAGACAGAAAACTCTCTAGAACGACACAGATAAGATATGTTGCGGATAAAAGAGAATATTTATAAACAGAATGTTATAATAGTATAGACTAAAATTATTTATAACATTCTACTTTTTCTTTTTATTGCATTGTATTCATCATGAAAGTTTTTAACATAAATTGCAAAGACAATCATTGTCTATAAATAAACTTGATAGATGTCAATTTAAATAAATAAATAATTAACTTGTGCTATATTTTTAACTAGAAGTTTAAAACTTGAACTGAGATAAAAAGTTATGTTTTTTGCCGTTCGTCTATAGAGCTTTCACTGTACCCACAAGCCATTGTTTCATTGTTTAGCAATTGGTAAAAATTAGTTTGTATTTTAGGGGACATTTCTTGTTCTTTTTACAACTAAATAAGGCATGCGCTAGGCTGTTTGGCACACAAATCAATCGATAACAACAATAATTATAATAATCATAATGGCAATGTTCATGTCAATGATAATGATACAAAATAAATAACAGAAATACGTTTTTAGTATATATAGATATATATATATATATACATATACATATATGTGCTTTATATCGCTTATCGCTTATCGCTTACAACTTTTTTGGGAGTTGTTTCCCGGCCAAAATGACAAATTCGCTAAATGCTACGAAAAAACATTTTCGTTCCTATTGGCTGCTGGAATTTGTGATCCTTAATCTCATTTTTGTTTCATATATATCCTTTATGTTAATGTTGTTTGTGTGTTGCTTGGATTTGTTATTCACTTTGTTGCTTACTTCACTATTGTACAATGTGCTGTTGCCTTTTTCTTTTACTCTTAACTTTCTCTTTTTCATAATTCATATTAAGTTTTCTTTTATATGAGTGTGAAAGTGTGTGGGTTGTGGGTTGCGGGGGGCGTGGCGCGTGTCCTGTCTAAAATGCGCTTATTATTGATACCATTCATTTTTTCATGTTGCCATTTGCAATTTAATGTTAATTTATGTAAGTTTTTTGGTTTTGGTTTTGGTTTTGTTCTTTTGTTGCTTTTAAATTCTATCCTCTTCGTCCTCCTCCTCGACCTCCTCGCCGTTCTCCTCGAGCTCCTCCTTGTAGCCAGGGTGCTCGGATATGGCATAGTAGTTGCCATTGTAGATGACGCCCAGTTCGCGCAGCGCATCGCCGCGTATTGTCGCCTTTATCGTCCAGTTGTAGCAATCATCTGATTCCGATTCACGATCCAAACGCTCCACGTCGAGTATCTTGGAGTTGAGGCGCTCCAGTATGATGCCGATGTCCTTGATGCTAAGATGTCGCTTCTGGTCAACAGACAGCTGATCGATCAACAGCAGGAATTTCTCTGTCGTCGTCTTATCATCCTCCATCACCGTGTTCTCCGTCTCACTCTCCGAACTGTCGCGTTCGGGTGCAATATCCAGGAATCGTACATGACCCTTGGCCCCCGACGAGCGCCGCTGCATGCTGCCGCTACCGCCTAGCATAGGATCCATAACCGATGACGACATCGCCAGCGTCGCCTGATGCCCCGCCTGCAGCTGCGGCTGCGGACTGCTGCTGCCATCCTGTATGGGCGACGTGGCCACGCTCTTGTGCACGGCTATCTTTCGTCCCTCCTCGTGCAGTGCACAGCAGTGGAAATCACATTCCGTGGTGCTCGGGCTGCCCGCCCGGCTGGGCGTATGGGCATGATGTGCACACTCTGGCGTGTGCACATGGACAGCGCCGACGGCACTATCGAAGGAGCCGCCCTGCTTGGATAGCCGACGACTGCTGCCGCTGCCAGGTATCACAACGCCTGGCGGCAGGACAACGCCACCCGGATGGTAAATGCTAGCCGGTCCCTCGTCGCTGATCACCGTTATTTGTGGGCTGGCATAGCGTTGCTGTGAGGATTGTGATGACACGGACTTGTTGTCCAGCGAACTTTGCGCAGAGAGGCCCTTCTTCGAGGGCGAGTATTTGTCGGACGACAGCAACCCGTTGCTGCTGCCCAGGCCGGCGCCCATGCACATGCCTCCACCACCACCTCCTCCGCCGCCACCACCTCCACCTCCACCTCCTCCACCACCCTGGCGCTGATCCCAGTGCAGTACGACCGTGACACGCCCTTTATTATCCATAATCTTCCAAGATGGCGTCTCATCGTGCAGTTCCAGTGCATGAATCGTCTCACAGACGATTTTTGGTATAGCTGATATAGCTAAAAGTTTATGGAATATGGAGAAATATGTTAATACTTTATATACATTATATAGAGGATGTTCACTTACCAGCCTTTATAACATCCACGCCAGTTGGATACCATCGTTCGCCCTGCCTCAACAGCAAGAGTACCGTATTGTTGGCCAGGGTGCGAAAGTATTCGCCATCCTCAATTTGGGTTCCATCACACTCCAGAACAACGCGCACGGGTTCTGAGGCAGGAACCCCCAATTTATCCTTCCCACGCACCAATAGCTCCTCGAATGTACCAACTACGACGCCTTTGCGCACATTTCGCCAACTATCCCAAATCTTTAGTGGTCGCTTGCTGCGAGACTCCTGCAAAATACAGTGGATGGAAGGTTAGAAATCAGTGTTGGTAAATGCAATATGATAACAATTTATGGAGCTCATGTAAAGCAGTTTTGGGTTTATGAGTTAGTGTTGGTGAATGGAAATTAGGTAAGAGAGAGCTACTATTAATTCCAACTGCATATTATATATGTAGAGCGCTTATTTGTATATGAAAACATTAACAATAAGACAGTTTCTGTGTGTAAACAGCTCAACCACTCGGGTAAATGATTCATATGTCTCTTACTAAAATTAAGTAATTGAAATAGTTTGTTTTTTCTTTGAAAAAGATTCATTGATAAGTAATGCGTGACCTAGGCCAACAATTCGCATAAAGGACAGGCAAAGTCAATAAATCTTCATTTGCCCAAGCGCTATCTCAACTTGAGTTGTCAAAACTAAACAAACCAAAACGACACAAATTAATCAAATTCAATCACATCGCGGAATTGTGATAAATTAGCGAAAGATCCATAAAGAAAATATGGGCTTGCCTTAATGAACGCCATAAAACATAAATATATATAAATTTTAATCAAGAAAAGTAGATCAAAGGCTAGTAGTCGCACCTCAATTTTCAATATGGACAAATTTTACTGTCATAAAATACATCGTTTAGATAACATTTGAAATATTATACATTGATATGTATATGTATGTATAGGGATATTCACACACACACACGTATGTTTGTTGTTTTTTGGGCGTGGGTGTGACACCTGTGTGTGTATGTGTGTGGGTGCGTGTGTGACAAGTGGGTGTGGCAGGCCCGAGCAGCGTCATAAGTTACGCTACTAATTGAGGTTTGCAGTCGCTAAAAAAAGGGCGCTAATGTCAAGGCCGCTGCCAGCTACAGTTCAAACAGTAGCAGCAGCAGCTGCTGCAGCTGATCTGCACAGCATTAGGCCAAAAACACAAATACACACACACACACATGTACATGTATACATACATACACATATATATGCCCATATTTATATATCAGCAAAGGTAAACGTAGCAATTCACAATTAACATCAACAAATGAAATTTTGAGTTATTTCCATTGAGCATTAACAGCGAGCACAGCTGTTGTGCATTAACAGTGCACTGTTAGCTATAACAGAGCTTTCACTGAAAGCAAAATCAAATAAGAACAATAACAACAACAACGAGGAGAAGAAGCAGCAGCAGAAGGCATGTTTAATATATTGCAAGGACATGAGTATGGCGCTCCAGTGACCCAGTAACGAGTGCAGCACACGAGCTGAATAACAAGAAAAAAATGAAGAGACACAGAAATACACACATACACACACACATAGTCGATTCAACACATACACACGCATACATTTAAAAGCTGTAGCATGTAGCCAGCATAGTTAAAAAAAAAAACTATGAAAAATTACTTGAAATACTTTTTGACGTTTGCTTATTGGACATTTGCGCGAAAAGTTTGCTTTTGTCAAATTGGAGTTGGCAGTCGAGTTGGAATTGCAATTGCAATTGAAATTGCAGTTTGTAGGGAAACTGTAATCAGAGAGAGCGGGAGAGAGAGATAGAGTTGTATGTGTGCTGCATTGGGATAGGTCAAGTCTGCTGCCATATGGCCATCAGCTGCTGTTGCTGCTGCCACTATTGCAGAGGGGGCGCTTTGGGGGTGGGTTCTGTTGCTGATTGATGGATATGCTTTAAACGGTAATTAGTTATTATCTTTGGTTTACCCCTGCTGATGCTGCTGCTGCAGCATTTGTCGCCGCCGTCGGTCCCGTTGTAATGGCTGCACCAGCATTCTGATTGGCAGCCGCCGCCGCGGCTGCTGCTGCCGCCACTTGCCTGATGCTCAAACAGTTGCACAAAGGCTTTGTCACGCCCAGTGTGCACAGAGCATTGGACCACATGGTGGCGTTACAAATGCTCGCTTCACCTTTGCCAGCCACTTTAATGCTGATTCTGATTAGTCCTCTGTCCAATTGGATACAATCCGATTAAGTGACAACAATAACATTAACACAAATTAACATTTCTCTTTTCAGTTTTGGCTTTGGTTATGTTAAATATATAACTTTGGTTTTCCCTTTCCTTGCTTTCTTGTTGTTGTTGTTTAAAAATTGTTATATAAAATGCACATACACATTATTATTCTGTTTGTGTTTGATAGAAAATTATGTTTATAAAACTTTATAAATGCTTATAAGCTTATTTCTAAGTTGAACGCGTTTTATTGTAGTTGTTCTTTAAATGCCATTTAGGGAAAAATTCGTCGCGTAAGGCTACAAAATTTTTTTTTTTAACAAATTGCTGCGCACTTACAAAAAACAAAAACCAATATAAAAATTGTTATTTAGTTTGTAATAGAAAATACACTAAATTATGAATTATTGTTATATTCAATAAGAAATCGAGTTTTAGCTTTAGTTTTAGGTTTTTCTTTCTCTCCTTCTTTTCTTTTATGGGCCACAGTAGCAGCAGCTGGGCAGAACTGTCGAAGAGTTGAGTTGACCTTCGCACTTTCACTTTACTACACTTGCGTGAGCCTGAAACCGCCGACTTTTCATTTGGTGGGGGTCGTAGAAGGGGAGAGGCCAAAGGGGCTGAGGCTGAGCCTGAGGCTGGGGCCAGGTGCGCTGAGCCTTCGATTTGATTGCAGTTTTGTGGCACACTTTTTAGTTTTTCATTCTTTCGATTTAACACAAACTTTTTTTTTCGTTTCTTATTGGAATTATTATTTGAATATTAAAAACTTTCGTTTTATTCTTGCTGCTGCTGCGGCTGGTGGTAGTGCTACTGTTGCAGTTGTCACACCCAGTTAAAAATTTAATATTTCAACAATGTGCCAGCGGAATCGCGTTGCCTGTGTAAAGCGCTCGTTAACGAAAGTAGCATCATTGCTGGCTGTGGCTGGCTGCCTGGCACACACTGCTGAACCTGCCTGACTGCATGCATGCATGCCTCTTTGTTGGCTGACTCCTTGCCTCTGTTATTAACAGCAGCTGTTACTGTTAAGCTTCTACTGCTGCTGCAGCATGCAGTGAGAGAACGCGTAGGTTGTGCGCATAAATGGAGAATGAGAGTGCAAAGCTCGTGAGCGCATATAAATATATATATATATATACATGTGTGTACGCTCTGTTAATGCGTATTTTGTAGTAATTGTAATGTTAAAGCGGAAGCTGCTCAATTGCACTGTGCATTGCGTTGCACTGCTCGCTTGCGCTCTCTCTCTCTCTCTTTCTCTGTTTCCTACACACACTCTTGGTAGTAACATCTGTGCTTTGGCCTACATTCGCAATGTGATATAATCAGGGCGCGCTAAAGCTAACACAGCTAACAGCCAACAAAACGGGCGCGCACACACGAACGCTCCACAAGTATTCAGGATTCAGAGGCTCATAGCTAAACATACATAAATGCCAGAAGCTCTGTCAATTAGGCACAAACACACATACCCACATACAAACAGACGCACACACAAAGGTGCACAGTCAGATAGAGAGGGAGAGCGACCGAGTGAGCATGCTGAAAACTTGCACAAGGATTTGCAATTGGCTCGCTTTCATTTTCATTTGGTTCGCTCCGCTTTGCAGCAGTTGATTAAAGCAAAGCGGCGCAGTGGGTAAACATTTATTTTGAATCAATCCTTTGAATTAATCTGTTTTATTTATCAAACTTCAGCAAACAGTTCAAAATTAGAACTTTCCTAGTTTGCGCTAAAAAGTATGCTATAAAGGTATAAGAAAATAACAACTAAACCCACTTTTTTTGAGTAGTCTACAAAAAATCATGTCAATTACTGTTTTTTTTTTTTAATGCAATATAATGTTTTATTATGCAAATAAATACGTAAAACACCAATGTTGTTGCTCTTCCGAGAGCAATGGCATTGCAATTCTTTATGCAGTAGCAGTTCTCTCTCTCTCTCCCTCACACAGTCTCTTTTATACTTCCAGCACAGCATTGCCAGCTGTAAGAAAAGCTCACATTTATATTTTACCCCTAAATGTTAACAGCTGCGTGTTTTTTAAATGAATGGAGCAAAGGAGGCACTACTTACTAAATGCAAGATATCAATTAATTGGCAAATGTATACATAAATATAGAAACGTCTTAAATGAACAACTCGACGGCTACCCATGCAGATCATATTTATATTATAAAGCGCTGTATTTAACATATAGGTCATGCCCACAACGCTGCAGAATACTGTGAATTTGGCCACTAAAAATGCAACATCACTAAACAAATAGATCAAATTGAGCATAAGTATCAACAATAACAATATATGTAACGTAAACGTAAAAACTATGTACATTAACAAAAGCTACATGTGCTCATCTAGTAGGGTGTATTACAGTTATTTGGGTCAAAGCTATTCACTCAGCCGCAAAGCAAAGCAATACGAAACGAGATGAAGAAACTGCATAAAGCATGCATACACACACATACACACAACCGCACATTGATATACACGCACACACACACACATACATACATACACATAAAATGCTTAACGGGGGCTTAGCCCCAAAGCTAACGCAACTCAGCGACTAAGTTGAAAACAAATGAGCGGAGAGTAGACAGGCCGGAATTGGGAAACAACTGTAAATCGACACGATTGGTTCGTAGTGGAGAGAAATGTTACTGTTACAGTCCAGTGTTATGTTAGAAGTAATGGAAACAACAGTGTGTATGTATGAATGTATGTACGCGTGTATAATATTTTAATTCAAAAGCAATGCATAACTATGTATGTGGGCCGGCATCTACCCACATTTGGCATTTCGCATTTCGCTTAGCCCGCAAGAAATCTCACTTACCTCTCTGGCCATTACGACATGTCTCAAAAGCAGGGCCCGCTCAGAGGGTCTGCCATTTGCGTTGGGTTCAACAGCAGCAGCAACAACACGTCCTCTGCTGCGCCGTTGTCGACGTGGTCGTGGTCGTTGGCGTTGTCGTCGCCGTCGCCGTCGCGTCTGTCGTCCTTTGGCGGCAGCGGCTGCGGCAGTAGCAGCGGCTAACAGGAACAGCAGCAACAACACCAGCAACTGTGCACGGCTTACACTTCTTTTCGCGCATACGAGTCTCTGTGTTTGTATGTATGTCTTCGTGTGCGTGAGTGTTTGTCTGTATGTATGTTCGCTGGGGAGAACGGCGGCAGTGGGCGGTTAGTTGGTTGACTGTGTATGTGTGTGTGTGGAGTGTGCTTCAAAAATTCTCTACTACACGTTTATTTTCAATCTTCCCGCAACGCGCCGATGCTGTGTGCTGCTGCTGCTGCTTCTTCCTTTTGACGTTCCTTTTTGGCACCGTGCTTTCTCTCTCTCTCTCTCGCTCTCACTCTAGCTCTCTATGCCTTTTTTGTGGTGTGTGTGTATGTAGGTGTGAGAGTACATACGTACATATGTTGGTTGGCTGGTTGGTTGATTCTGCGTGTGTATTGATATTTGCCTTTTACAAATTGATTATTTATTTAAACAATTCTTTATTTAATTATCGCTTGAAATGCTGCCAATCATTACATGTATTTTATTTGATTTCATTTGCTGCCTACGTACACCTCTATAAACACCCACTATAATATATACACACACACACTATCTCAATATATGTATGTACGTAGGTGCGGCTGCGATGTCGGCGAAGATTTGCTGTTGGCAGTGTTTGTGTGCGTGTGTGTGTACCGTTATCATTTTTATTCACATTAAACACACATTTTTGAATTCGATTTGCGATTAATTTTCTGTTTGCTTAATATTTATTGAGCGGCAATCGGATCAAAAACAAAATTGGGCATATGAGCCAAAATCTTAAAGGCGCACACGCACACATATGTACATACAGGAGGACACGCTTAATCTCTTGCTTTGCTTCTATTTTCTAGTATTGGTAGAACCCACGCCTTTCGGTTCGCCACTTTTCACTTCTTTCACAAGAGCTGAATATTCGCGGTTTCTTTGATAGTTTTCAAATGGATGCGAGTATTAATATTTGTTGCTCAAAAACTAAACTAATATAGTTTAATTACAAAACAAACACATTTTAACAGTCAAAAGCACAGAGCAAACACGCAAATCAATGCTCCACAGAGGTCCAGTGCTAAAAACGGTAAATCGCGTCGTTGTTGAGCACTGAGTAATGCAACTTAAGAACACTCAAAATATATCGAGCAACTTTCACTTTACTTAACAGAAATACTGAACAATTAACATAAATACCAAATGGCTGGAAGTGCACCTTGTTTGAAATTGATTTGTAAAACTATCAGCGATATCATTATACATATATATGCAGTTACAAAAAAAATGTGATGCAAGAATTAAAGGATTTCATTGAAATAATTTTCAAACAATAATCAAATAATAAAACCAATTTCAGTCATTCATAGTTGCTATCGCTAAATTTTCGATAACATGCTATAAAGTCGATATATTAAGTTTATTTATTCATCCCTGGACAGCAGCCAAGAACTTGCTTAAATTTTTACGCAAAATTACGTGTCTCCTTTGACAATTAGCAATATGGTTGATAATCTACCACCCCTGGAGCCCAGTCTACAAAACTTGGTTGAGCAAGAATCTCTGAAATGGATATTTGTAGGCGGTAAAGGCGGCGTGGGGAAAACTACTTGCAGGTGAGTGACAGCGACATTCACTAATGGCAACAACAACAATTTTAATGCTCTGCAAATCTAATTAAACCATTCGTAGCTCCAGCTTGGCCGTGCAATTGTCAAAAGTACGCGAATCTGTGTTAATTATCTCCACAGATCCGGCTCACAACATATCCGATGCATTCGATCAAAAGTTTACCAAGGTGCCGACCAAGGTAAATGGATTTGACAATCTGTTTGCCATGGAAATCGATCCAAATGCTGGATTGGGCGAATTGCCCGACGAGTATTTCGAAGGTGAGAACGAGGCGTTGCGAGTCAGCAAGGGTGTAATGCAGGAGATGATCAACGCGCTTCCCGGCATTGATGAGGCAATGAGCTATGCTGAGGTCATGAAGCTGGTGAAGGGCATGAATTTCTCTGTGGTCGTCTTTGATACGGCGCCCACGGGTCACACACTGCGACTCATCGCATTCCCACAAGTCGTGGAGAAAGGTTTGGGCAAACTGCTGCGCCTTAAGATGAAGCTGGCACCACTACTCTCACAATTCGTCTCCATGCTGGGCATGGCCGATGTGAATGCGGACACGCTGTCACAAAAATTGGACGACATGCTACGTGTCATAACGCAAGTCAACGAACAATTCAAGAATCCGGTAAGGATTAGGTTAACTAACCTCATAGGAATATATCTAACGCTTTAACTTTCTGTGCTTAGGATCAAACGACTTTTGTTTGCGTTTGCATTGCCGAATTCTTTTCTCTCTACGAAACGGAGCGTCTGGTGCAGGAGCTAACCAAATGCGGCATCGATGTGCACAATATAATTGTGAATCAATTGTTATTTTTGGACAAATCACATAATAGTTGTAGCATGTGCGCATCACGTTTCAAGATCCAGGAAAAATACCTTGACCAGATTGCAGATTTATATGAGGACTTCCATGTTACGAAGCTGCCGTTGCTAGAGAAAGAGGTTCGCGGACCGGAAAGCATTAAATCGTTTTCAGAGAACCTTATGATACCCTACAAGCCGAAGGAGTAGCCAATGCTGCTTTTTGATGTTCTAGTTGTAAGCATTTTGATGAACTTATTGTATAAATGTGGTTGCGAGATATAAAATAAACCCAATTATGCTCTGGTTTATTGTAAGTTTTGAAGAGGGCGCCGGTATACTATAAATGTGTCGATAAATTGATTAAAAAACAAAACCTCAACGGGGTAACATTGTAGTCGATGTGAGTAATTAAAAAATCAGTGATCAATCTAAGTGCTTAAATCCAATGCTGTCGTCATTTCTATAATAAAATGCTCTGCAATTAAAAGTATCTATATTGATAATTAATTAAACTACACTGTGGTTGTAAATTATTTGAAAATTCCGCTTAATTATTATATACATTCCAGTAGTGTAACACTGTATTAGCTATCGATAGGCATTTATTTGAATCTTGTTATCGCTGTCTTTAGTCATCACTAAGTTTTATTTTGCGTCGTTTTTGGTGCACACAGCGCTTTCGTATTTTTGTTTTCCTCGTGTTGTTTTTTAATTGTCCTTGATAAATGTAACGCTGCCACTTATTTCCACACATTCAGTACGTTGGCTTATTAAATATTTATAGCACTAGCCTACTACTCCTGCTACTGCTGCACACGCGCATAGATACCTTCAAGTATTTCTCAAGGATTTCTAGGACAACAACAACGAAGACTAACAGGTGAGTGAGTGAGTTAACTGTTAATTGAGCGCCAAAGTTGTACTAGGTTTGTCTGTCTGTGTGTGAGTGTTTCTATGACTGTGTGAGTATATGTGTATATTTCATTGCTTGCGTCTTGCAATCAATAATACAACAAAAGCCACCCCTTTCCCCATCCTCCCGCTGACTCCATCTCCCTCTTTCCCATGATGTGTAATAATAATAACTACAACAGAACCAAGTGCCATATACGATAAAGTTGTACCACATACATACATATGTGTAAACGCTGATTGTTGTGGTTGTTATTGTTGTTGGTGTTGTCAACTGCCGCGTCGTTTCCGCATTTCCCTTTATATGCACTATGAGCACATCCGCTCGCCACATTTGTCCTTCAGTCAGCGGTAGTTGGACGTAGGCGCAGCCCGCCTTCCTTGCCTTGTTGGCCATATCATTGCATATCGCGTGACCTTTAGCCATTTCAAATATGCATACATACTATACAGATATATATATGTCCATAGTATGTCTGTATGTATATATACCTTAGAGTCTAGGGTGCTTACTTAATTAAATTGGTCGAATGGTCGAGCGAGTCTGAGCCCCATTTTGGGCTGGCAGCTCCATTTATGGCCAGCAGCACGTATGCAGCAAAAGCCGTTAGAATAAGCTAATGGAAAAGCGAAAGAAAAAATTGAATTTCAGTCACAATTCGCTGTAGCTGTAAACGTCTAGAGCTCCAAAACATTATCTTTGTGACAGCCCTTTATCATTAAAGATAGGCGTGTCCAATATTTGGTATGCCAGTGGAAATTACTCATGTTTATATTTATATATAAAATCTTTATCAATCTTTAACGCTTGCATTTGGATGGTAAAATAAAGAAAAAATTAAAAAAAGAGCTGCCCAAAAATGTCTGTGGCAGGCTTCAGACAGAGCCTCTTGCTCTGGAGTGTTGACTACTGGAATCTGGAAGGTAATTTATGGAGAGTTAACATTGCGTCTTTGGTTTGATTTTCATTTTGTTATTAAGTTTCACTTTTCTGCTCCACACATTTACAATTCAAATAAGATAATGCCTCTATTGCAGCTGTTATGGCGGACAATGTGTTCAAGTCGCACGATATTGGGTTACGCGCTCAAAAGAAAATACTCTCACGCATGGCAACAAAAAATATAGCGAAGACCTTTATTGACGGCACAACGGCTTCATTGTTGGATAATCTCTATAAGCTTTGCAAGCTACATACGGGCAATAAAGCGCGCGCCGAGAAGCTTGTTAAAAACATAATCAAAATAGTTATTAAAATTGGTGTCCTGCATCGAAATAATCAATTTAATCAGGAGGAGCTGCAAAATGCCGAGAACTTTAAGCGAAAATTTCAAGTAAAGTGGAAATAGATATTAAGTTTGATATGTATACTAATCTGTATAGTTTCTTTCTAGAACACACAACTGTCCATAATATCGTTCTATGAGGTGGACTTCACCTTCGATTTGTCATATTTACAAAAGTCGATAAAGGAGTCCCAAATGGCGCTTAAGTCCATAGTTCAGTTACATTTAACAGACAAATCCATTGGCCGCATTGATGAGGTATTTGATTTCTTTACCGACGCGGCTCTATTGGAACTGGCATTCAAAACGGATTCACCATATCGTGAGGTAATGGGCAAAATTGTAGCAGATATTAACACAGCCATGGAAACGGGTGATATTTGAGTTGGATGTGCAGAAGTCGGGCTGCATTTGCTTTAGAAAGAAGGGGCTATTATCAAACCAAAAAGAAAAGGAAACAACAACCAGATACTAATAGTTAATTTAAAAGAGCCTTCTAAGTCCACCAAATAGCAAGTAAAACACACAAGAAAAAAGACAAACACGCATCGAAAAGCAAACAACAACAAACAACTTTTTTTAAATTGAATTGGTGTGATATTCACAATTTAAACAATTAACATTATTTAAGTAGCTATCGAAAACTAGAAGAAAAAAACGTCCAGATTGATTTATTTTAAGTCAATGTTAAAACAATTTGTTTAGATTTAAGTAGAAATGCATTTTGCCAAAGGAATTCACAAGCAAACAAACAAAAGAAAAAACTCAGAAATGTAAGCGCATCAAAATGCTTTTTATCGTCAATGTATTTGTCGTTGATTGTATTTGTAATTTGTAATACGTATATCTAAGTCGTATGTGAAAGTCTGTCTAAATATTGCATATGTGTAGTTAGATATTTGATACTTTTGTGTTTATTCGTCTGTTTTGATATACTCCAAAACTCGCCTTTTGAAATGCAATTATATACTCGCTATCTGAGAATTTATCACAGACATATATGAACATATATCCATGTACTTAAAATCGTTCCGAAATGACATTTAGTTTTGCTGATCTCCGCAACAACAAAAATTTAATTTTCCAAACCACACGCATAGTAAATTGTTAAAAAAAAAGGTCTATATGCCACTGTTTGATAGTACATTTTTTTACGTATATATTTATTTCTTATTATGTATTCCGACCTCAGAGCCACAGGCCCGAGGTTCAATAACCTTAAGCATTATTTATGATATTCCCAATTGTTTGAAATAGATATTTAGTATAAATACCCAGAACATATCATAAAATGGCTGGCAACAAAATATCAATATATATATACAGTGTTATATATATATGTTAGGTAAATGGGACAATAAACTGTTCGCTTAACAAGGAAGAAGGAAAAATATTGTCGCATATATTTTGGATATTAAAATTGATGGGATTAAATTTATAGTTATTTAGGTTTTTAAAACATCGTGTATTTATTTGTTTAGAAAACAAATCTTTTGTTGACTCCCAATAAAAAGCAACGATTATAATTATAAAACAACTCAACTAAAGATTTTAATTACATAAATATTTTACTCAGCTCGCTTTTGTTCCAGGATCTCGTCACCTGCTTTGCCCTCTTCCAGCTTTTGTTGCTTGAAGAGCTCGATGAGCTTCTCGGTAGCCGTTTGTGGTATGTCGAAGGGTTGTGATGCTTCCTTGCTGGGCAGGGTTTGATTGTTTGCGTCGGGTGAGCGTAGTAGAAAAGGTGTCCAGGGTCCTTGTATGGAGGGCACGTCCGTATGCCACATTTTACGTAGACGCATCGAACTGGAGCTACCATTTTGTGTCTTTAGCAGATCTATCCATTTGCTGATCTCGTCCTGTGTGCTGTTGCGACAGCTCAACCACTCGCGATCACCATTTACTAAGTGTATAAAATGCATATACCATAAATAAGTTTAATCTCCCATTGGGCAACCGCGACTACTTACAGTATTCACCCACCAACACAGGCGTGCGGTGACGGCGCGGCTTCACATAGACCACAATGCCGGGATTCTCCTTCGCAAAGTCCACCAAATGGTTTTCAATGAAATCCCTTATCAAGAAATTCACAGTTAGCTGTAGTATATACAAATCTATATGTTTATTTACGCTTACCGCATGCCACGGCTGGAGCCGTTGTTCTTGCAGAACTTCAGCGTGATGCGCTGCAGCTGGCAAACGTACCGGCCGAGCCCATTTTGTAGGGGTGCCCGCGGAAAACCGGATTTGAGAAACAGATGGCTATTTGACATTTTAAATCGATTCCCAATTGTAATGTAGCTGCAGTTGGTGTTGAAATATACAGTTTCTCAATTTTCGTAACCAAAAACTACGTAACCTCACGCCGCACACAATATGTCAGCTGTTTCTGTTGCTGCTTGTAGACAGGGTTGCCTAACATAACGAAGAGATTGAAGTGGGCACTGTGCTACAAAAAGCCATAGTATTTTAATGACATAAAATTATTTAATACTATATTGGAGGAAAATGATTAATTACAAAATAAAATATTTTTATTATTTTCTTGAAAAATTATTGCAAACTAGCAACTTCAAATTAATAGTAGACAAAACTTTCACTAAGCTGGCCGAATTCTTGTAGTTTGTGACACGATGCGACCAGATTTATTACTCAACATAATGATTATTTATTTTCTTTTATTTTTACTTATAACGATTTATTGTGAATTTCATTAGCTGTTGCGAAGCAGTGTACCCAAGGGTAGTCAACAACAGAAAACCGGTTATTTTTGCCTGTGGGACACTGTGCGTCTAGCAGTTAACAGCCCTGTATTATTTGCGTCTGATAACGGCGAAAAGCGGCACGAAAGAGAGACGGCGTCAATTCAAATGCAGCAGCGTCGCGTCGTTTTTCTTTGAACTGTGGGGGAAAAGAAAAAATAGAAAACGTGCAACGTGTTAGTGTGGCCTCGTTTTCAACAGTTTGTGGTGCCTTATCAACGAATTATTTAGCACAACAAAACGATAATGGCCACAGTGAGTAACAAATTACAATATATTCATTGAATTGCATTCATGTAAACAAAACGCATCGCTAGACTATTGCAGGTTCAAAGTACCCAAAACTTCGCATGGCCGCAGCATCCAATGCTGACGACGACGATGATGATGATGATGAGGAGGAGGAGGAGGAAGATGAATCTGGTTCGACCAGCTCGTTTAGCTTACAGGAATGCATTAACGAGTTCCGTGCACGTCGAATCAGACGCGTCTCCACGCAAAGCCGAGATCGCGAAATGCCAGCAGCTGGCGGCGAAGACCAAAAAGGTGCTCCAGTTGCAACCGCTAACACAACCGATGCACATCTAATCAACCAGAATTTGTGTAACAAGGCGCAAGAGCGGAAGGGTAAACCATGCAAGAATGGCTTCTGCTATTGCTTCACCAGTGATAGTGGCGATTGTGCTTCAACGACGGCGCCGCCACGTGACTGGCACGTGCGGCAGCAAAAACGCAGCAGGCGCTCCGAAAGCAATAAGGTGTGAACCGTAATGAACGCTGTCAAATTTACATAGACTTGATTTTATATACATATACATACAATATACTAATTCATGCGGTTCTTCATACAGCTGGGCGTCGCACAGCCGCCGCTGAATAATCTAAATGCTCAGCAGCAGCGGCAGCAGCGGCAGCAGCCGAAACGGAGTCTACAGAAGCAGCCAGCTGTAATTGCTGCAGGACACACATCCATTACTACTAACCCCTTGACGGCGGTCAGCAGCTTGCATGCTGTGGGCGACAATGCGCCTCTCATACACATTATACAGGAGCTGCGTGATAACTGTGTTATATCCGAGGTGCGCGTCAATCGCGAGAAGCTATCGGGCATCAATCAATCGACAAAAACAACGACCACGACAACGTCAAACTCATCAGCTACATCCTCCAAGCTAAAGGCAACTGCTTCCAAAATGCGTCAATGCGAGGCCGTCACCTATGAGCCCACAGCGCCGGCGCTGTCCAACATAAGCGAACACGAGACACCGCTAGAGGAAAGCGAACAAGGTCTACTAACAGAGCAAACTAGCCTAGCGGGCGGCAGTTTGCATTCCACTCGCCGCAGTTCACGTCGCAGCTCCAGTGGAGGACGACTGCTGCAGAAGCGTCTCTCCCATGGCCAGGTGAACTTCAAGACTCACGACATAGAGCAGCCGCCGCCTAAGCCACCGCGCCGCAGCACACAGAGTCTCGATGATAAATTCTCGTTATCATCTTTGACCTCGACAACGCCTTCGGTGCGGGATGCCGAACGCGTCCTAGATGAATTTCTACGCAAGCATGGCGTGCAGCTGCCGACAGCCGAAAAAGAAAGCTTGCCCAAGTCCAAGAGCAAGCGCAAATCCTATCCATTAGGTAAGTAGGAGTTACAATATTAATGGAAAGGTGTTAGGCTATATTAACTCTACAATATCTACTATAACTAATACGGTAGTTAGTTTAGATAATTTTCATTGATGCCAAATTAATATACAACTAAAATTGTAGAAATAAAATGTATGAAAAAGAAATTTCGACGATCTTGATCTCTATATTTCGCTACATGTATGCTTCACATTTGCAGCTGAAATTGAGAAACCGATGCGTGTCCATCCATTGCCCAGCTGTCCCTCGTTGAGCGACATTGAGCGCGTGGTGGAGTCCAAACGTGGTGCACATTATGCCAAGAATATACACATGGCCAGCAAGAAGAGCGTCGTGGCCGATAAGCCCATAAAGGACTTTACTCTCGGCTGGACGGAGCCCAAAATCAATGATATGCTAAACTATGATATAGCTAAGCGGACGCAGTTCAAGACCAATGCACCAGAGCCAGCTCCACAGGTGGCCAATATAGGTTGGCAAGTACCGGTGGTGCCCAAGGTCTCATTGGACACAGTAGATGGCGTGAGTGATAATCTGGCCGTCAATATGGAGCAGAAGCAGACGCCTATTAAGTATCCACGTCTGCCCAAGCAGAGCAGCCAGAAATTCATTTGGAGCGAACAGTTACGAAGTCTGACGCCTTGGAGTGGCAACAAGCAGCGCACAGGATTACGCAAGAAATCCAAAAACTTTTTGAATAACTCCAAAAAGAAAATCTTGCGATTTGTCTCGCCCAAGAAGAGCAACCAAGAGCAGTTGCAGCGAGAGCATAGCCAACGTCGTCGACCCACTCCCCGCCTCTGTACAGTGGGCGTGCAGACCAGCTCTATATCGCAATTGGATTTGCAGTCCCAGTCACCGCCGGGCAGCTATCATTCCCCAGTACAATCAACGCCAACGGCCACCACAAGCTCCATTCGACAGCCTCAATACAAGGATAGCAGCGAGCAGCCCTATTTCGATTTCGAACGCAAGGTGAAGCCGCCAAAGCAGCCGCGTGCACAGCGTCCACGCAAGTTGAACTTTCAAGGCAACACTAGTTCGGCAACCGCTGCTACCTATCGCTCTTTTCACAAGGATCTAGATCAAGATGTTACCATCACTAAAATGGGCTACTTGCTGGGCAACATACGAGCCAAATTGGAGGCTAGTGATGAGCGCGCCATGCGCACATTTGGGGTGAGTTGAATTTTCATTTTCAAAAATATATAAAATATATGTATGTATATTAATCAGAATCATGATTTGAACAAATCTGTCTGCTGAAAGAATTAACAGTATGAGCTAGAAACTTAACATTCTACACGAATGTCCTTTTGTGCTTGGTGATCGAGCTTAAGTGCTTCATCGATAACTTTTTCATCATGAATTAAATTAGAATGCTTTTATCAATTTACTTATTTACAACAAATTTAGGTGGCATTTATTATTAGGTTAGGGAGACATTTAAATGCTAGGCCAGAGCAAAGACTGCTCCGAGCGCATAATGATCCGAGCCGAGATAGTGATTGGGTATCATGCCCACATGGGCGCAGCAATTGATTGTTGGCAGTTGATAAACGCTTAGTATCTCTAGTTTCCGCCGGCTCTGCTGGCATACAGAGCGCAGAATATAGTCGACAGTGATCCATTCGTCTTGCAGCGTGGACGCTGTGCAGTCACCGCAATTTAATGCCTCAAAGTTAATCGCAGCCGGATCCTCATCGTGGCTTAATAGCAGCTGCATGGGCGCCGTATGTAATTCCGAATTAAAATCTCCTGTTAAAATTACAGGCGTGGCATTTTGGGTCGAGTCTGTAGCAAAGCAGCGCAGTTCTGTGAGCAACTTGCTCACCTGGGCACAGCGCACATCAGCCCGTCGTGGATTATAGAGCAGATGCGTTGTGGCCACAATCACTTCATTGTTATCCTTGGTAGATTCCTCGGTGCTGGTCGGTTGCTTTAATCGAAATTTGGCTAATATAGCCACATTCTCACGATTGAGCAGTGGGACATCTGGATCGTAGAGCTCTACAGCCTGCTCCTTTAGCAGCTGCAGCTTGCAGGAATCATATATTATGGCACAGCCATCGGTGCGGCTGCCTGTCTTCTTTTTGTACACATATTCCAAGCGCTTGCCACTGCTGGCCTTCAAACGCTGCACCAGTATGGGTAAATGATCGAATTGCATCTCCTGCAAGCAGAGTATGTCTGGATCCAATTTGTGAATCTCGCGATGGATATTCCGCAAACGATGTCGCCACGTTAGCCACTCCTGCCTGATATTCACATAGAGAAAGAAGTGCTCCATTAGCAGGTCCTGAGCGAGTATGTTGTACGATAGCAGCTTTATTTTCGATAGAGAGTTAGCCTCATAGTTTGATGTTAGCTTCCATTCCCGATTGAAATCATAGCGTTGCTCCATTTTCTGGCTTGGCTGGCGCCTACTATACAAGCTGTTGCGTATGAATTGTATTCTCATGCTTAGTGGTCGGAGTTGGGATTTATACATTGGATATAATTACACGGATGTTAGAGATGTAAAGCAATTGTTTTCCCTATCCCGACCAGAAAATATAAACAACGCCAGCCAATGCCCGTCTTACACACTAATGTTGTTTTGACATTCGCAATGCAGTGTACAGTTAATTGCCATTCACACATCGATAACAATGATTGTTATCGAACATTGTGAGAGCGCGCGCACTATGGTAAAAGTATTAATTATTTAAATTTGTTAGTCGGAATCACAAGTAATTTGAGCAATTTGTTCCTATATTTATTTAATTGTAATTTTGTAGAACATAATTAGAAAATATTTTTCACATATTGCAGGCGAGCTCACGTCTGACGCATGAGGAACAATTACACAATGTGGAGCTGCCATCGGATAGTTTCGATTGCGTTGATGCTCCCAGCAGACGTTTGCAACGCTCAACAACATCTATGCAACGGCAGCATCGTGCTCTTGAGCGGGAGCCAATTTACTCAGAAATTGAAGAGGATTGCATGCTGGTTAGCGGCAGTCCACAATTTGATGTGCGCACTGAAGCGCATCTTAAAGTGGCACCCACACCAACACCAACACCTACGCCAACAACAACGCCTACAGTCACGCCCACTCCCACTACAACTGTAACCGTGCCCGGAACAATTAGTGAGCCGACACCCTTGTCCTCACCCGTGCCACCCGCAGATATCAACGCACTCTATGCCCAAGTGCAAAAGGCCAACAAGACGCCATCGAAGGCAACACCCGCAAAGGCTGCGCCTCCACCCAGAGCACTGGGACAATTTCTGCAGGAGTCCTTACAGAATGGCAGCTTCTTTCAGTTTATGCCGCTGCCTGATGAGCCCACCAGCGACAGTTCATACATCATATCCAACTCGAATAGTATCTCGAATCAGGCGACCTTGCCAATGCATCAATCGCTAAATAACATAAACGAACAACATTCGCCGCCCAAGAAGAATCGTAATTTAAGCAAATCGGAGCTATCGCTGCAGCGCAGCGAGATATTCCTCGAGAATCTCTGTCGCAGCGAGATTGTGCTGGATCCCGATGATAATGTTCGACTGGAAAAGGTGCAAAATGTAAGTATTCAATTAAATGTATATCAAATTTTTTAATATAAATAAACAAAAACTATATCTCGATAGACTTGCCTGAGAGCGAATCCAGCTGTAGATGATGTCTCGTATGATATGCCTGTAGAACTGTATGAGGACTATATGCTCGATGATCGCAACGCCAGTAGCAGCTCCTTTGCCACCAAATATGGATCTGTGCAGCTAGAGCCGCCGCCTCCATCCTCCGATAATCAAAGCACGCCAAAGAAACAACCACAGCAGCAGCAGCAGCGCTTTACGACTAAGGTAGAGATTTTTGTTGATACTCATTAGCCAACGCACACTTTCGCTGTATACATACATTTATCAAGAAATCCCTGTACAGTTATATCACACATTATAAATTAGTTATAAACAAAACGACAAAAACACTTTCTGCTTGCTTCTTCTTTGCTTTGCCAACACACACTTTAACTAAGTTTAGTATATGCTAACCATTGCCTTGCGCCCAATTTATTTTAGCCCAGCATTGATATCAATGATGGTCCGTCGGTGTCAGGGCAGACTGTAAGCCACAGCTGCCCAACAACGCCACAGCAGCAAGAGCAGCTGCCGCCGTTGAAGCCGTCGCATAGGAGCCTAACTGAGCTGCCAGCCAATGAGAGTCAGCTGTTATCCATGAGCACCATGGCGCGTTATCGTATGCTGAAGGATGCAGTGCGTCGCTCGTATCGCAAGGGTAAAGACTTCTTGCTGGCCGAGAAGCAGCGACTCGCTCAGAATCTCAGCATGTCCCGCGATCAGTCCAATCAAACGGAAACTGAGTTGGACAGCAGCAGCTACTATGCCAGCTTCAATCTGGACTCGCTGCTCAATGAATCGCTAACGACGAAGGAGCAGCTTGCGCAAGCTGTCAGCATTTGTCGCCAAATGCCCGAACTGGAAATTTCACCGGAAATGGTGGAGGCGGAGCGTCTGCTGCTCTTCAGCTCATTGAGACAAAAGACTGAGCCATCGATCCTCGCCAGAGAGGCAACTTTAGCTGTGCGTCAGCAGTCGCAGTGCCTGCTCCTGGATGGCTTGTATTTGCCTGTCAAATCGGATGCTAACCAGGATATGTTCTTCAACTACTATTACATCTGCACCATCGAATGTGAGGGTCGCATACGCTCCACCCAGTCCATTGAGTGCCAGAATGGAGCTGCTATCTTTCGCGATTGTGGATTGGAGTTCTATAGCGCTGGTGAAGCGGAGGCGCTGGAGCTGCACTGCCAAATATTCATGCTGCGTCTGCGTAAAGTGTCGACGCTGTCGCTGGAGCCGCCCAACAAGCTGGTAGATCAATTTCTTGTTTCCCCTCCCAATCCTTACTCATGTGTAATTCTTTTTAGAAACGAGGCAGTGGCAGCCTTGGCTCTAGCAGTTCCTCCAGCAGCTGCTCGCAGATTGTCTCACGCTTCCGTCTTCATGCATCCTTTACGTTGAAAGCCACGGATCTGGTGCCCTACGAGCTGGTCTCCAGTGAAACGCAACCAAGTGATAAATTGTGGCTGCGCACCTCTCGCACCTGGCAACTGCCTCTGACACCACACACCAAGTCCTCGAACCTGATGCCACAAATCCAGCTGAGTGGGCGCGTGGAGCTGCGTTTGCCTAAATCGCAATATGCAGGCTATCTGAATGTGCAGGACACGGATCCAAGGAACAAGCACAATTGGAATCGTCGCTGGTGCACGCTGGACGGACTGCATCTGGCCGTTTGGCAGTACGAGCACAATCTCAGCGAGCAGCCGCCGCTGCTGTCGCTGCAGCTGGGCGAGTGCAGGCAATCGCAATTGGATGTCGCGCCACGAGAGCTGTGCGCACGTGCTCGCAGCTTCTGGTTGCAGTGTCCCAATGGCGAGGCATTTTTTGCAGCGGATACCCAAGCGGAGCTGGTCGAGTGGCTGCGCAGGCTAAATGAAACGTTGGCCTTCACCAAGCGCTGGTTAAGTGTCTCTTAGCATTTAGTTTATATAATTTATATATGATTATTATAATTATTATGTGCTTAAGTGGTGCCTCTTAGCAATTAGTTGTTATAAGTCAGCTATTATTATATTTTTATATATTTATCATAAGCTTTTATAATTGTAGTTTTGTAATTGTTGAAGTTTCTATATATTCATTATATATACTTATTTGTATATATATATATTTATTGCAGACTTTGTCTAGTCTAAGCTACAGTCATCTGCAAACAAATCGTAGTCAGCGAGAACTTGCCAAGTAAACATTCCTTGACTGAAACGTGTTGGATTCCATTCAAATATCATCATATTCATCAACATTCGTGTGCATTAGCTATTATATAGTATTAACATTTAAGTAAATATATACATATCCATATATGTGCACAACAACAACAGTTTATTACATATATAATTTACATGGAGTACAATAATAGTATACAAAGAGAGAGACAGAGAGAGAGATATATATATATATTATATATGTTATATTTGTGCGGATTACAATATGGTACATAGTGTTAGATAATTTTTATATAATTTATAGTTCAGATAACTCTCACGGCTGACGCATTAGATATATTGTTAGTTATAGGTATATATATATAGTATATATGCTTTGTAAATCCATTTGCTCGATTACGGCGCAAAACATAAGTGTTGAGGTTATCTTTGTTGTGGTAATTTGTTTTGTCCAGCAATTTACATACTTAAATTGTATAATTAATAAATTACTACTATTGGTTTTTGCTATCAATTCAACTTGGGTTTTTTATCAAAAAATTTGTCTATTGTTTTGGTTTTGTTTTTGGTATTCTGTTTCACTGTTGCTCTATAGGTTCTAGGGTCTTGGTTCTATATATTTATTCACTATTTTTTATTTACTTCTTTTGGATATGCCGATACGCCTCTCAGATATATGTTGTTGCTGCTAGTGGAGAGCTCTTCCGGGTTTTTGGCAATCGAACAATACCTCAAGCCAAAACATATTTCCACACGCGATTCGTCTGGTGATTGGTGCCCGTCTCCGTCACATAGAGAGCCGATCCATTCACACTGACGGCTATCGAGTGGGGATTCTTGAACTCGCCCCAGTGTCCAATAATAGTCTCGGAGCGTGGATCTATGGTGAAGCCACGCACAGGCAGCATCGAGGTGGGTCCATTCACAGCAAAGACTATGTCGCCGTAGCCACTGACACCAAAGACGCGTCCCAGATCCGGTTCCTGGATGGTGGCAGCCGGTTGACCCTCGCCATGCGATGACTTCAGGCCAGCTCTGAAATTATTTTAAATAGCATATTAATATTTAACTTAATTTAAGTTAATGTGATATTTTAACATCCCCTTCTTTTCTCTTTTGCTATATTTATACATCTTTGATATTTTGTATCTTCTCTATTCTCCTCAACTTGTTTCTGTCTTAGTCTTGGGCCTTCTCTTTTCAGAGTTCAGTTTCAGTTTAACTTCAAACTGCTCTCTTGTCTCTTTTCGCTTTTTACTTTTCTCTTGTTCGTTTATCTTCTCTTTTATCTTTGTATACTCACTCCATTTATATTTTCTCTTATCAATTATGTATTCTCTTACTTGGGGCACACAACACGCATATTCTCACGATCCGCAATGCAAAGTAAATCCAAGTGCTCCAATAGGGTAATGGCATGTGGCACTTGTAAGGAGAGGAATTCTGCAATCATTACCAATATTATACATACATTTATACTTGAAATATATCACGTATACGTACCCGGTGGCTGTGGAATGCTGCGCAGCAATTTGCCAGCTGCATTGAACTTGAGTATGCGACTGTTACAGTAGCCATCAGCTATAAAGAACTGCAATAAATAGACATAATAAGTACAGGTTTGCATTAAATATAAATAGTACTCACCTCGCCTGTTGTGGCAACAGCTATTGAAGTGGGTTTGCACAGATGCTTAACCGAGGAGCCGGGTCGGAAGCGTTTGCCTATGACCAGTTGCGGTTTGCTCTCAAAGGGTCGGAACTGTAATTGATGCAATATGTTATATAGCATATACAGTAAAAGCAAAAGTTGAGTCCACCTTGAAGGCCTGATGCATAGCCACATCAGTAATCCAGTAGTTTCCATGTCCATCTATAGTCATGCCATGTGGCATATAGAACATTTCCGAGCCCCAGCCGGTTTTAATAGCGCCCGTCTTTGGATCTAGCACATAAATGGTTTTCTCCTTAATGGGTCCATACTCAATCAGATAGTAGATGTTGCTCTCATTGAAGGTGCTGCAAGAGAAAATAGAGTATGAATATGTGCGAAACAAACACTTGTTAGCGGACAGCTGTTGACCTACTTAACATCCCAGTAGCGGTCAGCACGATGGAAAATCACTGGGTTGCCCTCTGGATCAACAGAAACAGCTGTGACTTGGCCAAAACTATGTTGATCTGTGGGCCAATTTTCGACCAGCACTGGAACGGGCACATTAGCTGCAGGTATGGGCACATTATCATAGCTACGTTGATTCTGCAGCGCCATTTCATCGCCCGCCAAAGGCAGCGGTTTGCTCTACATAAAGGGTTAGAGAGGGAGGGCGATAGATAGAGGGTAAGAATGAGAGAAGAAATCCCACAATAGCAGAGCTGCAACTTACCTCCATGCGTCGCTTGATGAGCTCCCTGACCTCATCGAAGAAACGTTCGTTGAGGTTTAAGGCAGCCTCTGGCAGGTGGTTGCCCCCAATCGCAGATATTTCGGCTAAAGCCAGCGCCAGCAGCGCTCCGAAAAAATAACCTCGCATTCTGCGCGATTTCGAATTATATTTACTATCTTTGCACAATTCTTGTAATAAAACTGCAAACCGCTCGTTTATTTGCACACAATTTTCTACGGCTTTGACTGCCCTAACATCTGTTGGAGTTGTCTATATGTTGAGCTGGCAATAACTAAAATCACTCGGGGCCAACCAATACGCACAGCACCTACACTTTTCGCTTTCATTGCAAACGCATGCGCCTCTCCTGTACTGTGGTTCGCATAGGCTAAAAACAGGTGAAATTTATATGATGGCCAGTTACGTTAAGAGTTTGTGCCACGGTGGCACGAGCACAGCTTGAAGAGCGCTGATTGAAAAAAGTTATATTGATTTTCCAATTGGCCAAACATTTGAGCGCCAAAAGTTAGGCAACAAAAATAAGGCCGCATAATGCAAATGGTCGATAGTTTTATTTATGCACACAAATCGATAACACAATATCCAATAATGAACTAACTCACACAGTTAAGCGTGCAAGTGTGTGTATGTGTTCTAAGTGCATGCAAGTGCTTTGCATATATCGATACTTAATACTGTGCAATTCACTTTAAAGAATTGGCTATATTCAAATGTCGATAGATACATGAGCACCAAAACGTTATATAATTTGTTGCTAATATTTGTAGTAAAGGAGCATGTGATGGCTTGGTTGCCATTTTAGAATATTTGTTGTAGGCCACTTGGGAAATGGTCGCATACTATCAGCAGTCAGTGTAGCTGCCATTGGTGCTGGTCTATATTATTGCTGTTGGTGTTCTTGTTGTTGTTGTTGTTGGTAATTTAACTGTTATGATATGTTTGACGTCACGCACTCAACGCTCGACGGTGCCCAACGCCAGTTGCGTCCAAATATAACCGGTATCTGTCATGGAGCAATACGCATTATAATAGCGTCCTGGCGAGCTGAAAATAGAGATTGTACGATTACAAGTAATGCACACTGATAAGATAATTCTACAACACATACCGGCAATAGGAATACTGGGGACACTTGCACCGAAACAGATTTTGGAACTCCTCCTTGCACACCTCGTTCCACCAGCAGGTGCGCTATAAATGCATTGGTAAATCCAAGTGGACCTTTAATTTGTTGCAAATGATACCTCAGTCATGTAACCATGTACGCTCTGATCCGAGTAGCGTTTGTTTGAGTTGCGTCCGTCCTCGCTGGCGTGCAATGGAGTCAGCGCCCCGAGTAGCATCAGCATGACCAGCAGCCAACGTCCATATCCTCCATGTCCTCCATTTCCACCATGTCTGGGCAGGCTAAACGTCACGGGCAGCGCCTGCAAAGTGAGCGAAATAGTAAAATAAAATGCACACATAACTTGCAACCTTTTATTGTGTCGCACCTCTTGCATTGCGTTGCGTTTCGTAATTGATGTTTTTGTTATGCTCTTTTCGCCTCCTGTTCGCGTATCACATGACGCAGGAGCAGACACACAGACATGCAGACACGCGTACACAATCGCACACACACATGCATAGGACAGCGAGTTGCCCGCTGTTTTGGCTTTGGCCTACTTTTGGGCGTCGCTCGGCTTCAAGTCGGTTTCCCTATATTTCACGCACACGCACAAATACACACTCACACACACACATAAAACGTGAATCGTGGACCAATATGTGGGCTGCTGGTGGTGCATATAAAAACAGGGTGTTTCTGCTAAGAAAGAAAAACAAAATTGATATGTTAAGGAGAAAGGAAGAGAAGAGAAAGAAAGGGAGCAAAGAATTAGAATTAGGGAAAGAGACAAAAAAACTAGAGAAAAAAGGAAACCGAAAGCGAACGAAGAGGAGTACAACCGTAGAGGAGACGAAGGGGCTAGAAAGTGACACAAAGAAGAAATAAGGTTTCGAGAAAATGGATAAACTTAGAGAGATAGACAATAAGGCATAAGACATAGGGAATGTATGAATAGGATGAATAGGATGATAAGTCGAAGAGAGAGAGATAGTAAGAGTTGGACAGACATAGTGAAATAATAACAATAGAAAGAGAGCAACAATGGGTGAGAAGCATATTTAGTGTGTCTATAAATATTTATGAATAAGTTGATCAATGAAAATACTCATTATTAATTTAATGTTTATGCCTTAAATAAGAAATCAAAGACATCTTGGATACGTCACAGCGTTCGTCTAACAGACGCATAGTGACTCAGCAGCAGATGCCTAAAATAATCTAAAAACTCATTTATTTGCCAAATATTTTAATGGGTGGCATCAAATGATTTTCAACAGGTTGAAATTGGGAAAATATTTCCTGTCGTGCGGCTGTAAGGCCATATATAAGTAGTTCAACGTAGGTGTTTATTTCTATGGGATCAATAAGAAATTAACGTAAATATGATCAGATTCTGGCAACTTCTAAGAATTTAAACTTTCCATAAAAAATGAAAGTGCAAAAAATTCGAAAACATTTGGGCAAATCTTCTAGTAAATTTGATTCTATATATAAATACGTTATTAAAAGATTATACAAATAATTGCATGCATCGTGGTTTGGCTTGTTTGAACAGCATTTTCCCAATGGTCTGTGGAACATTTAAGACACATATAGAATTTTCCATGCAGAGGCGTCAGTACACACGTCTTTCCGCAAAAATAATAAAAATAAACAACAACAAGAAACAAAACAAAACAAACAGATAAACAACCAAAAACCTAACAAAAACCTCACAGACTCTCATCAGACATATCCTATAAGAAGAATTTTAGATAAATTCGTACAAACATGAAAACAGAAATAATAAAATATAATATTAAATGATTATTAAGGGGTCAAATATATACTTAGTATATATTCTTTTAAACAGCAATAATTTAGAAGTATTTTGCAATCAGAAATATATCATAATTATTATTTTGTAATTGTTTTATTCAGTTTTCTTAAGTCATTTACAGGGTATATTTTGTAGTTTGTATTTGTACAAGCAATATATTTGGCCAAACACGAGATATACGTGGCACATAGTCATAAATATATATACATCTATATATATAGATATAAATTCATGTAGATGACGCTAGGCTAAATTTAGAAGGCAAATACATTTTCATATTTTTAGCGCATAGAGAAGCGAATGTAAACAGTTGAATGCGATGCTATAAAACAGAGCAGACTTTTCGAAATGTTCCACAAAAACGTTGCAACCGCGAATCGGAAAACACGAAAAATTCTACATTCTGTGATTAATTGGATTATTTAGCAAAGGTACGAAAGGTAGCCAAATTATACAAACAAAAAAAAGTTTAATATAAAATGAAAATATATATAAAAATTCAAACGTTTCGGATTATAGATAACTGCCATTAGCTTGTTATCTTCTTCTCATTCTTCAAATAGATGTCCGTTGTTCCTCTAATGTTCCGTGATTGGTGGGATGAGCTTGACTTTCCAATGCGCACATCGCGCCTGTTGGATCAACACTTTGGCCAGGGTCTGAAACGGGATGATCTTTTGTCGTCCGTTTGGAACTCGCGCCCCACTGTGCTGCGCTCGGGCTATCTGCGTCCGTGGCAGCGCTCTGTGAACAGTTTGCAGCGACAGGAATCGGGCTCCACTCTGAACATCGACAACGAGAAGTTCGAAGTGATTCTCGACGTGCAGCAGTTCTCCCCGAATGAGATTACAGTGAAAGTATCCGATAAATTCGTCATAGTCGAGGGCAAGCACGAGGAGAAGCAGGACGAGCATGGCTTCGTAGCCAGACAGTTCTCCAGACGTTATCAGCTGCCAGGTGGGTTTGACTAGAATTTACTCTCTTATTGTATATATTATATCCACTTTCTGTTACCTATTGCAGCTGATGTCAATCCAGACACAGTCACCTCCTCCCTGTCCTCGGATGGCCTGCTGACCATTACGGCGCCCATGAAGAAATTGCCCCCGCCCACCACGGAGCGCCTAGTGCAAATCACACAGACTGGACCCTCCTCCAAGGAGGATAACGCCAAGAAGGTCGAAACCTCAACGCAATAAGCAATCGTTATTATTATTTATTAAAAAAAAAGCCGTTTTATACCAATATGAGAATTAGAATAAGTTTATACGAATTTACTATTGGAAGTCTTCAATGTATTTAGAATGGAAAAACGACAAGTCCTGTGCTATTTGTAAAGCTGCTAAAGAATAGTAAAAATAAAATTATAATTGATATATTTGTTTTGCTTAGGATTGTGGTATATTGATATCTTAAAGATATTGTAGATTATTTACTGAAAGGGTTGAAAGACAGAGAGATAGCTCATTTTCCTTTTATTTAAATTATGTAGTGGGAATTATCTAGTATTAAAATGATCGACTTATGGCGAAAGTTAATTTAGTTCAGCTTATGAAAAAAAAAAAAAACCTAATAATCAAAAAAATTCAATTGTAATATATATACATTTTGCATAAATCAAATCTTAATTAATTTCGCCTCATTATCTTCAAAAATTCTTCGTACCAACCTCGTTTATAATACATCTCGTACATTCCAATTAATGCAGAACTATTGCTAATTGCATCAGCCTCATCAAGTGCTATCTATAGCGACATGAATGCATTTTAGGTATTACTCCACTTCAGGTATTACACGAAATTTTCCTTCACACAAAATATTTTAATTTATTTCGAAATGTGATCCATAAAAAACTATCAAACAGAACTAAAAACTATAAAATTGAGCATTTATATATGTACGTTTGTTTATGTATTTCATTTCTTTGTTGCTTCGGGCGTCTTGGTGTCGGTCTTCGTCTTCAGGTTCTTGAGTTGTTCCTTTTGCTGAAATAGACAAGAAATTTAGAATAAGTGAAGTTATAAACAAGAGAAGCAAATAGTTTTGTTCATATAATATTTCTTGCGATTTCAACTTCTTTCCTTATGCAAAAACTATTCAAGTCACTCTCGTCTATATAGACTATATATAGTTTTTATTTGCAAGTACCGACCTGCTTATAGAAGAACTCCTCCTCGCGCGCAGCTTCCATTTTGCCAAACGATCCACCAGCTTCGCGTATGGAGCCGCCTGCGCCCCCACCTTTGCCTGCACCACTGCCCAACTCGCCCACATGCGACATTCTCAAGTATCTAATAAACAAATAGATATAATTATAAGTATATATGTATATTCGCAAACAGGTAGATAGAGAGTGAATGAGAGGGAAATCGAGAGCGAGAGCGAGAGAGCGAGAGAGAGAGAGCTTATGCAATCCCGCTGCTCTTATGGAACTTACTGAATTTGTTTTGGATACAGATGTTGACTGATGCGGCGCAGTGTAAACATATTGATTTATATACCGGCAGCTAATATAGTATATTACTCAAGTATATATATATATATGTTTTTATGTATATATATATATATATATATGTTTTAAGTAGTAATATACGATGAATGATCGTTGCTCTTTATTTCATGGTATTATGAAAATCTCAGCTGCTTGTGCATTGCGCGGGGTCTGCCAACTTGTTGTAAGACTTCCGAATTTAAACGAGGAAAAAATTTGAATTGTGAATTGAAAATACTGCTCTGCTGCCTAGTTCAGAGCATTCCAACACAATTTGCATACGAAACGAGAAACAACAAGAAATTGCGTCCAAATCAGTTGAAAATGACGAGAATGTTTTTTGGATATTACTTTGTTTTTCTAATTTTCCTTGGTATTTTTGAACATTCATTTGGATTTGCCAATTAATTACTTTGCCTATGATTCATCGTCATCGATGGGATCGTCCTTTCCACGATTATGCAAAACCTTTAAACATTCGGTGCTCTAGAGAGTAGGATGGCGAGATGCGAGGAAATTGAGAGATACATTCCTTTGATGTTCATCATATTCAACAGTTACCTCATTCAAGAAGAATGCCTCTTCATGTATATCCTTGTATTTGTTTATACAAGTTGTATTATAGAGAGCAGCATGATCTAATGTACGTTGATACTCCTCGTATTTGCGCATATAGTCTGCGGTCTTCGAGGACTCAATATGTTTGCGTATATTGGACATTAATCCATGATTGATCGAGCTAAAGTATTCTTCTTCCTTGATGCCACCTTGCAACTTACCGAGACCGCCGCCCAGCAGAAATACATTCGTAGGTAAACTGCTCTTCGACTCTGAGTAACGTCTATGGGGAGGGATTACCGTTGAGTTACCATTATCCGGATATGCGGATTGGGACTTACGCGTAATTTGGAATTGAGGCTTGTGTGCGTAGAAACAAACCAGCGGGAAACATTTTTGCGTCTTTATATATTAATATTTATGTATGTTTTATATATATAAATGTACGTGTATATATATATTATAAACATATATACATATATTATATTTCAATGTTTGATACGATTATAAAAACCTTCTGGGTTGCTAACAAATGCTAAAGGCATCTAAATTTACTGTCAGAGAAAGTAGATCAAAATAAAAAATTTTGTAAAATGAAAGTAGCAATAAAAAAAAACAACATCACAGAACTCCGCGAAAACTACATCCCGATATCGGTAAGTTCTTTCTACAATTGAATCGATTATAATAGCTGTTAATTACGTCAATTATTAAGAATTAAAAGTACGTAATATACGCGCATGCATACATATACATATACATATACATATATCTACCCACCTACGTATATGTACATGTATGTAAGTGTATGCCTATGTATATGTGTATGTATATGCATATATATTGCATACATACATACATGTATCGTATCCTATACATATGTACGAAAATTCTTAAATGCGTCCATTCACCAAAGACATCCAACCAGTGGTGATCAACGGAAGACGTCAGTCAAAACTGGAGCCGCCCAAATCAAAGTCAGCGGCTGCGCTCGCGAAACGCAAGAACCGCAATGCACGCAGAAAGAGCCACTATCAGCATCATCATAATAGCAACAATAGCAGCGGCAATAACAGCTGCGGCAATATCAGCAGCGGCAACAACAGCAGCAGCTGCAGCAGCAACCAAAACAACAACGATGATAATGATGATCATGACAACAGCGTTGGGCATCATGACGATGATCTGGCCAAGGAGCCGTGTCAGTTTGTGCCCGTGCGTCGCAAGCCGCTCGGTGAATATATGAATTTGGAGGCGTCAACTCTAACATCTACAGCTACGGCGGCGGCGGCAGCAGCAGCAGCCGCAACAACAGGCGCAACAACAATAACAACCGCAACCACAACAGCACCATCAGTAGCAGCATCTCCAGCAGCAACGTCATCCTCATCATTGCCATCGACGGCAATGCAGGGCATGCGAATGAGCTATGCGGCAGCCGTACAAACTGGATTGGGTGTGAAAGTAATGATATCGCCGCGTCTCAAAAAATTTAATAATAAGCCTGGCAGCAAGGGTCAAAAGGCCAACAACCACAATAACAATCATCATAGTAAGATAACCGCTGACACAAAGTTTCGAATATTTGATGAGCAACCACATAAGCCGCACATTGTTCGAGTTGATCCAAAAGTGTTTCGTGCTGATGTTGAGGCTATGAAAGCAACTGCACGATTGAAGACAACCAAAACGAAGAAGCCATCGGCAGCAGCAGCAGCAGGAGCAACAACAACAACTCCAAGAATCCTCACTTCGAAAACTAGCGAGCTGCCAACCAAGCCGAAAGCTGAATCAGAAGATGCTGAGATTAAAGAGCTTGAATTGCAATTCAAAAAACTGGCATGCAATGCGGATGACACCGCTGCCAATGCGGAAAACGTGATGCAGACAGCTAGGAATTTGAATTCAATTCAAGGCAGTTCATCAACAGCATCGAATGACAGCGAGGGCACACCAATCAATCAGCACCACAACACCATCAACAATAACAACAACAATGTGAAATCACCGACATTTGTGGATTCGATCAGCTATTTAAGCTTTCATCACGAGCGATTGCAGCGGATAGTCAAAAATCAAAGCATTTGCGTTATTTGCTTACAATCGCCAGAACCAATGAAGGTACCACAATTTGAGGACAAGCATTTTAAATATCTCGAGGAAGCTTCACTTTTGGCACAAAATCGCACCATGCTACGCTTATGGCTGAACTCTGATCAACTGATATGCTAGTAAACATTTTTCAGACAGATAAATTTTTAAAGTTATATTAGTTATATTGTGTGTTCTAAGTTATGCCTGTTGACTACAAACTAAATTGAAACGCAACGGCCAAACAATAAACTTGGCCTGCCTATGCAATGGCCGATAATATAGTATTTTTCGTTTTATTTGCAAACATTGCAGCCAAAAATACCACATACAATAATAATATATCGATATATTGTTGGCATATCTCTATATACATATGAATATGTATTAATTTATGTGTAAGATGGCCTGGTCACATTGTATTTAGGTTGATTATTTTCCTTATTTTGCGTGTGTAAAAATGTTGTGTTGTGAAAAGCGCAATTTTATTGCAATGCCTATATAGTTTGTCAACCAGCTAGTGGCTAATGTGCATGCCGATAATGTTAACCGTTTGACGGCATTATACCAACTGCATGGCAGCGCCTGTCTAGCCAAACAGCAGCCCCAGCACAAACTGAAGGCGTGTGAACGAAGCGAGCGAGCGAGCGAGCGTGTCAGCGCAGAGCGGAGCGGTGTGTATGTGGAGTGAGGAGTGAGGAGCGGAGCGCAGCGCGTTTTCTGTGTGTTTTGTGTGTGTATATAATGGACAAGTTAAAAAACAACAACAAAGAACATGCAGTTATTGCATCAATTGAGTGCTCCTATACCAATGCTGCTGAAACCGATGTCGATGTGGAAAGCAATAAGAGCACGCCCACACCATATTTTACGCCCCTCGAATATCTACAGACCTCCTTTGAGTTCCCATCGCCCACAACTCCATCTGCAGCAGCGACATCTGATGCATGCGATGAGGAGCCACTCTATACACCGAAACAGTTTACAGTTTGTAATCCTAAGCAGCAGCCGCAGCATCAGCAGCCGCAGCAGCAACACTCAACGCAATTGCCGCAATCGCCGACGACGCTAAATCGTAAATTTAAGCGATTTTCCTTATACGATCGACGTTCATGTTCGCCACAGGACGCAGGTCGGATATTTGCCAACAAGGAGAATACGATACCAAAAAAATGCGGCACCGATAACGATCACGATAGTTTGTATTTATCGAAAAGCGAACACAACTCACCCACAATCCTTTTTAGAGATGATAGCTCAACGACGACAACAACAACTACGTCAACGGCAACAACAACGCCAAATCTCCTTAACGATTCGAGCCGGCACAGCTACTCACCCAAGTTGCTCGCCTCCATAAATAATTTGAATTTGAATCATTCGTTGAGCGGCTCCCCGCTCAACATCATTAATTCGGCTGGCTATAAAAATGGCAATTTCTTTCGCTTTCCCGAAATCGATCATGTGGTGCAGGATATGGTGGTGCAGCAGTCGCCACCGATTGCTGCCCTGGCAGCCGAAGAGCCTGACAATCAGCAACAGCAACAACAGCAAGCAAAGCAAGCTGTCACAGCCGAAACGGGTCGACGCAATCGCAAGAATAAGAACAATCTCACCATACGCATCACAGATGTGCAGCTGGCCAAGCCGTTATCGCCCTCCAAGCCAAAGACGCCCACAATCAAGAGCACCAAGGAGAAGGCACGCTCTCTGGACTCTGCTGCCAACGAGACGGAGCTGTCGATTGTGGTGCATCCGATCAATGAATCTCATCCCATGCCGGGCAGCAGCGGCGGTTATGGATATGGATATGGATATGGTCACAGCCCTGGGCAGGCCATGAATCAAAGCAATATGTTAATGCAGCCAACGGCCTCCAGTCTGCACTCCACCTCGCTCTCACGTCTGGATACCCAACAGTCGCTGCACAGTCGACGCACCACTCGTCGCAAATCGCCTGGCTTGAATAGCAGCGATTGGCAAATGTATCATCGCAAACAGAATCCATATCAGACCTCACTGGATGCCGATGAACAAAAGTCGGCCTCAAGTGTCGAGAGCAGCAGCAACAGCGGGAAATTCACACTGGGAGCCACTCTGGCACCACGAAGCGCACACAAATTAAATCCCATGCTGCACTCATCGAGTACCAATTTGAAGACGTTGCCCGAGTGCTTGACCTTGGTGGAGTTTACGCCGTGCACAGCAGCTGTGGAGTCGCCCTTTAAGCAAAAGTCGATGGATTTGCCCGGCAAGAGCGTCGGTCATGGCTCGATGAATCTGCTGCAGCGTCGCGGCTCGAATCACAGTCTCACCTTGAATCTGCACAGCTCTTGTGGCAATCTAATGAACAGCGGCTTGAGTGTCTCGAATTATAGCTTGGGCTCTGTCAGCAACTCGAAGTCCAGTTGCAATCTGGAGCAGCAACAGACGCACAATCAACAGCAGCCACAGCCGCTTAATCAATTAACTGTCGCTGCGGGCAGCGGCCAGGGTGTGCGTCAGGGTCTATTTCGACGGCGTGGATCCAATCACAGCATCACCTTGCAGAGTCACACGACCAACTCGTGCGGGGAGCTCAACTCGATGGCCAGTCAGACGACGCCCAAGCGCGGTCTGCTTGAGCGAAGGGGCAGCAATCAAAGTCTAACGCTCAATATGGGCGGCCAGCTGAGTACAGCAGGCGGTGGAGGAGGTGCTCTGGATCCAACGCAGCCCAAGTTAACTGTTTGCAGCTGTGGTGCAGCGAATGCCGCTCAGGCGACGCATCAGCGCAAGTTCTTCAGCACCGAGAACTTGAATAGCAATCGAGCCGGCAATAGCTCGCAGTATTTGGACTTCAAGCAGCCGCTGTGCTTTGGCTCGGCCTCCGATCTGCAGCCAAGCGAGCAGTCGAAAAACAAATCTCCCATAGGAACTGACGAGACGGGCGTTGTACTCTGCACCTGTGCAGCTGGTGGTGGCGGCGGCGGCGGCATCCGGAATATCATGACACGTCCGCTCTCACCGCAGACGACGAGCGAGGAGTTCAAAATCTATTTGGCCAGCATACAGATGCTGCAGAGTGCCTCGAATCCGCTGAATCAGTACGATTTGATCAAGCTGAATCACGTGTTCGATCACAGCTACAAAGCGAACTTGGAGCAGCCGCCGGTGTTGGTGTTGGGACGTGAAGGCGGCACGCCCACAAATCAAGTGCCGCCCACATCCGAAGACAGCGAACTGCTGAGCTTGTACCAGACGGTGGTCAAGCGAATCGTAACACCTTTGCCACATCTGGACGATGATGAACAGAAGCGTATATTTCGTGATTTGCATAAGGAATTTTGGGACTTGCCGTTGAATCATCAGGAGAAGCCCATGGTATTAGGTTCGCAGACAAAGAATCGATACAAAACGATTCTGCCCAACGAGCACTCGCGCGTTATACTCGAGAGTGAGGCGACGGAGCTACTGAATTTGCAGAGCTGCTCCCTGTTGCAGCCCCAAACTGCAAGCGAGGAGCTGATGAGCAAAACGACGCTGCTGGCCAACGAGGAGTTGCCCTACATTAATGCCAATTACATCAAGGTAGGAGTCCAATTATGAACTCACATATACATCTAATAAACTTGAATTCATTTTCAGGGCCCGGACTATGTGTCCAAGTGCTACGTGGCCACGCAGGGACCTCTGCCGAACACCATTTTCGAGTTTTGGCTGATGATCTATCAGAATACACAGCGTTATATACGACGCTGCATGGATGGAGGCAGCAGTCCGCACGTAGATCGAACTCACATCTTGCAGCAGTATTATCAAAAGATCGTAATGCTGACAAATTTCACGGAGTGCAATCGACAGAAGTGTGCCGTCTATTTTCCCATCGAGCTGAACGAGATCTTTGCGGTGGCCGCCAAGGGCGAGGTCTTTGAGTTGAGCGCGCAGGCACGCGCCTATTTTGAGCCGCATCTGATGTCGATGCAGGAGAGCGACGAGTCTGGAACTAATCTCGGCAGTGAACTGCAGCCGGAACGGGAGCAGCTCAACAATCGCTGGCACATAGCCATCGATTCGCAGAAGGTGACGCTGAGCGAGTCGCTGCGCCGCACACTGCCCGCCACTGGAAGTTTCTTTTTGGCCAAAAACGTGGGCATTGTGCGACGCAATGGCTATTCTGTGCGCAAGCTCATCCTGCTCTACTGCATCAATGTGCCGGACAGTGTGGGCCTGCTGGACTATCATTTGCAAAAGATTTGCTGCTATCATTATTGGTATCCCGACTGGCCCGATCACCATTCGCCGCGGGATATCAACACCTTGTTGGACACCTGTTTGCATGTGCTGAATCTTGGCAAGTGCGAGTCGGAGTTCGACAATTACGATGACAAGCGGAGCACACGGAATGCACATTTGAGCGCCCAACGTTTGGAGATCTACAAGCAGGACATCTTTAATGCGGTGCAGCCGTTGCCCGTGATACACTGCTCGGCGGGCATTGGACGCACCGGTTGCTTCACGGCCATACTGAATGCAGTGCGTCAGCTGCGACAATCGTTGGCCTACTCCCTGACTGGGATGCTGACCAAAACGCTGACCATCAAGGATATGCAGTGCACACAATATGGCAGCGACGAGGATACCGAATCTAGCTTTAGCTGCAATACTCTATTGCACATACAGCACATTGTTGAGCAGCCGGATGCCGTTAGCTTCGATCAGCTGCCCAAGATGCCGGACATCTTTGTGGATATCTTGGGCATTGTTTGCAATCTACGTCTGCAACGCGGCGGCATGGTTCAAAATTCTGAACAGTACGAGCTAATACATCGAGCCATTTGTCTCTATTTGAAGCGCACTTTGGCGCTGCGACGTTTTTAGATTAGTTACAAATTGAATACACATAATTGATGACAATGTTGAACAACATAATGACGACGACGACGACGATGATGATGATGATGATGATGATGATGATTAAGATATAGTTGTAGATGATGATGATGAAGTTGAAGAAGAACAAAACACCAATTTACTATTTGTAAAAGAAACCTTTTTGTGAACCTTATTTAAAAAAAGCAAACAAAAAAAACGTAAAAAAAATTAGAAAAAAAAAACAAAAGAAGAAACCCAACAACAACAAATGCGAATAACCATGGCTAAAAGAGTCTCGAACATTATATACTTATATACATAAAACAAGATAATGAAAATCGGAATATAGTTATATATAGCAGACACACGATGCGTGTGCTATGTGAACTTATTATCTATTACTACACATTATTATGATTACGAATTATTATTATTATTATTATTATGATTATTATGATGATGATTATTATAAATGTTTATTAAGTGTTTTTTGAATGTATGTGGTGTGCATGTATAATGTATGTACATAAGTGTAAATGTTTTTTCCATTTTTTTCGGTGTGAGCAACAAACAAAACAAAAGAAAAGCAAAACAAACCCTAAGCTTAAAACAACAACAACAACAATTACAAACTACATTTAATTCAACTTATTAATTACCTTACCCTAACAAACAAGAAACACACAGACAACAACCAACAGACAGCAACAACAACAACTGTGAGTTGACAATCTTTTGTTGGGGTTTACCGTGAAAAGCTCAAACCCCTTTATCAAGTTGTCTCGAAGCTTCGCGCTTCGTTTCTAACTGACTAAAACACCAATTTTCACGGCATTTTCCCAACTGTCAGCTCGACAGTTGTTGTTGTTGTTTGCTATTATAAGGGCCGAATCCATAGTTACAGCTAGAGTTCTTTCATGACAAAAACAAAACAAAATTATATAAAGATAAAACAACAAAAAGCAAAACAAAAAAAATAATTGAAACTTGAAAACTTGTATTAATGTTTATGCAATGGAACTAGTCAAATAAAACTTAGAAACATTTTAAATGTAATTATAAATGTGTAAAAAAAATTGCGTTTTTATGGGTTGGTTGAATGGGTCGAAGTGATTTAATATAATTTATTAAGATATATATCTATATATGTATCTCGGCCATTGTGGGCTATTCAGAGTCTGTTTGTATAATGCATTCAGAATCTTATTTCTCCTCTGATTCTCTAATTTGAAGTATATATCAAAAGTTTTGATTCAAAACAATTTTTGCTGACATTTGCATTAAAAACAAATTATTAAAATAAAATGCTAAATTAACATTGTTTAATGTGATTAATTAAAATATACATTCACTTTAACGATAACAATTTGATTACAAATAATTTGATTGTCTAGCTTATCTCATCTAAATTTCTATGTTTGAGCGGGCAAAATCAGCCCCTTGCGTCCATTGACGGGTTAAAGCATCAACAGCTGATTATGTTTGTCTGGCTAAAGTCCATTGCGAAGCAACATTTGTATTATGAACCGGTAATATAGCGATTAAACATTTCTCTTTTAAGTGATTTGCACTAATTGTGATGTGGGGACTTATTACAGTCCGACGTGGACATTCCACTGCCAGGTACTTAAGATTATACAGCAATAGTATGAAGGTAAGCGGAAAAGCAATCAAAAAATCTGTGACAAAAGTAATTCGAATTGATTTATGTGTGCCATGACCAGGTGAAAGTGGCTGTAAAGCAGGGCGTCCTAGTTGGACAACGACAGCAGCTGCCCAGTGGTTTGCAATATGAGAGCTATCTCGGTGTGCCCTACGCCCAACCACCTGTGGGTGAGTTGCGTTTTCGGGTGAGTGTGGCAGTTGAGGAAATTGTTGACATTGAGTAACACCTTGACCCACTTAGAGTCCGCTGCCATTGGAGAGTTTTCCACAGCCAGAGCTGGACTGCAGCAAAGAAGGCAATGTCTCGCATCAGCGGGATCCATTTACTCTAGAGGTAGTTGGCTCCGAAAACTGTCTGTTCCTCAATATCTATGTGCCCAAGAGCAAGTCAGAAAAGCCGCTGCCCGTCATGGTCTGGATTCATGGTGGAGGCTTTTGGTTTGGCAATGGCAACAGGGATTAGTGAGTGAAATCTCGAAGAAAAAATGTAAAGATTTAAAGTAGCTAACCTTACTTTTATTTATCCCTAATTACAGTCACTTTCCTGCGCAGCTTATGCAAGAGGAGGTCATTGTGGTTACCCTCAATTATCGCCTTGGCGCTTTGGGATTTCTCAGCCTACCAGAAGCAGGCATCTATGGCAATGCGGGCCTGAAGGATCAACGCTTGGCTCTCCAATGGTTGCACGATAACATTGCCAACTTCAATGGTGATCCACAAAATGTTACCCTCTTTGGCGAGAGTGCGGGTGGTGCCTCGGTGCATCTGCATACGTATGCGGCGCATGCCAACAAGCTGTTCCACAAGGCCATCATGCAGAGTGGCACAGCTAACATGGAATGGGTGTTCCAGGAAAATGCTTCATTCAAGGCGCGTCGTCTTGGGGAACTGTTGCAGGGCAAGAATATTGAGAACGATAGCAAATTGCTGGAATTTCTGCAATCAGAGGCGGCAACGCCGTTGGCGATGCTGGCGAAAACTTTGGATGTGCTGACTCCAGAGGAACGTCGTCGGCAGCTGCCGCTGGCTTTTAAGCCCGTCATCGAAGATCCAAGCAGTCCGGATAGCTTCATAACTACGCCGATTCTGGACTTAATGCATGAGAAGGAGCGCTTGGGTGGTATGCCTCTTCTAATGGGCTATAATTCGGGCGAGGGCATAGCCATGATTGTGCCTGCCAAGCGTAAGCTGGAACTTTACAACGAGGATTTGGCGCGCATGGTACCTCGCAATCTAGTTCCAAAATCAGAGGCACCAGAGGCACTACAGGCAGCCGAAGATATGCGTCAATTCTATTTCAACGGGCAGGATGTGACGGTCGAGAACTTGGTCGATATCTTCACGGATTTTTACTTCAACATCGATGCTCAGCACGCTGCTGAGATTCATGCCAACTGCCAGAGGAGTTCCCCGCTCTATTTCTACCGCTTCGACTATGTGGGCGGACGAAATTTATACAAAAACCTGTTCCAAGCGAATGATTTACGTGGAGCTTCGCACGGCGATGAACTGTTTTATCTGTTTCAAATGGCGGAGGATGATACTAAGCTGGAGCCGGCGGATGCGGAGATGTCGCAGCGTTTGTGTCACATGTGGGCGAACTTTGCCAAGCATGGTAAGCCCTTAGATAGCTGGACACCAGTGCAAAGGCAAAAGAGGAGCGCCAATGGAGAGCTGGAACCCTTCCAATTGGACTATCTGCAAATAGACCGGGAAATCAAAATGCAACGAAATCCAGATGCGGAGCGTATCGATTTTTGGCGCAGCATGTACAAAAGATACAGATCGAAATGCTATGCAGAATTAAGGGCTAAATTGTAACGGATATTAACCACAACTATATATATACCTCTGATATTGCTATTTTAAATAGTATAATTGTGTATCGATATATATGTAGTATTTTTTAAAACATATAGTATTTAACAACTCCGATAGATAATAGTCCTTTGTATATATCGATAATATGAAGATCCATCAGCTGTTTATCTTTGAGTGCATAGATCAGTCACAACGAAATTCAAAATAAAATTGAAATTGTCAACTGCCTCATTTCCTAGATACATTTCCTCTATACATGATAATACATATGTGCATGAAAAATGCGCAGTTTATTTGCCATGCGATGTGGTTATTATAAAACCAATAACCTTCGTTTATACAGCACTGCAAAGGTACGAAATGAGAGCACCCATGGAATAGTTTGAAAGTTGTTATTTATTAATTAATTTACAGGTGAAGGTGCCTGTGAGACAAGGCATTGTTATCGGCACACAAGAAAAGCTGCCCAATGGCGTAGAATACAAAAGTTTCTTGGGTGTTCCCTATGCAGAACCACCCGTAGGAGAGCTGCGTTTTCGGGTGGGTGCATCGAAGCAAAAATATTGATCATCTCCTGCCATTTCACGTATGTATATTAGAGCCCTGTGCCGCTGGAACGATTCAAGGAGAACGAGTTGGACTGCAGTAAAGAAGGCGACGTCTCGCATCAGCGCGATCCACTCAAGCAGCAAGTGATTGGTTCCGAAAACTGTCTATTCCTCAATGTCTATGTGCCCAAGAGCAAGTCGAAGAAACCTCTGCCCGTCATGGTCTGGATTCATGGTGGAGGCTTCTGGTTTGGTAGTGGTAACCGAGATTAGTGAGTGAAAGCGCTTAGACTAAATTGATAGATATGTATCTAATCTTACCTCAATCTTTTCCTATTTACAGTTACTTTCCTGCGCAGCTCATGCAAGAGGAGGTAATTGTGGTTACCCTAAACTATCGTCTCGGAGCCTTGGGATTTCTCAGCCTACCAGAAGCAGGCATCTATGGCAATGCGGGCCTGAAGGATCAACGCTTGGCCCTGCAGTGGGTGCACGATAACATTGCCAACTTCAATGGTGATCCTCAGAATGTTACCCTCTTCGGGGAGAGCGCTGGAGGCTCTTCTGTTCATATGCATATGTATGGAGCGCATGCCAACAAACTGTTCCACAAGGCCGTCATGCAGAGTGGCACAGGTAATTCGGAGTGGGTACTTCAGGAAAATGGCTCCTTTAAGGCACGATGTTTGGGTGAACTGCTGCATGGAAAGAAAATAGAGAACGATAGCAAATTACTTGAATTTTTGCAATCGGAAACGGCGACTCCATTGGCGATGCTTAGCAAAACTTTGGACGTGCTGACTGCTGATGAGCGTCGTCGTCATCTGCCCTTTACCTTCAAGCCAGTTGTGGAGGATCCAAGGAGTCCAGATAGCATGCTAAACAAGCCATTCCTTGATCTGTTGCATGACAGGAAGAGAATGCCTAATATGCCCGTGCTATTAGGTTACAATTCGGCAGAGGGCATAGTTCTGATTACAAATCCCAAGAAAAATGTGGAAATCTTTGATAAGGATATGGCACGCTTAGTCCCACGTAACCTGGTTGAGGATCCAGGGGCGCCCGAGGCGTTCGAAGCAGCGGAAGACATACGACAATTTTATTTCAATGGAAAGTCGATCACGATGGAGTGCCTCGATAATCTAGTGGACTTGCTCGGCGATGTGCACTTCATTCTCGATCTTCAGCACACAGCAGAGGTTTACGCAAATTACCAGAAGGCGCCCTTCTACTTCTATCGCTTCGACTATGTAGGCGGACGGAATATATACAAAAAGGCATTTAATGCGGACAAACTGCGTGGAGCCTCGCACGCCGATGAACTGTCCTACCTATTCCAATGGTATAATGATAAGTCTCCCCTAACTGCAGATGATGCTCAGATTTCGAAACATATGGCCGGGATGTGGACTAACTTTGCGAAATATGGCAAGCCAGCTGATAACTGGACACCAGTTCAGAAGCAAAGTAGAAATGCGAAAGGAATTCTCGATGCTTATCAATTGGATTATATGCAACTAGATCGAGAGTGTAAAATGCGGCTGAATCCAGATGGGGAACGTATGGATTTCTGGCGTAGTATGTATAAAAGATATAAGCCGCAATGCTATGAAGAATTAATAGCCAAATTGTAAATTCTCTGTTAATGATCTTATTTTAAATTAAATAAATTCATTATTTATAAATTATTAATAAATAATATTCATTATTAATATTTATAAACCTTAATACTAAAGTATCTGGTCACAACATTATCTCTTAGCTAATTGTAATTATTAAACAGTTATTAAATTATAAAAAATACTATTTGAAAATCAACTATCTCGATAATTTTCAGTTTTAATACTATCGACATTAAAAATACTGTAGCTTAGTCGTGCAATAGGTAAATAAATATATCGACTATGTAAATAAATGAATATCGATAGTTAGTGGTTGGCTATTGTGAGTTAATCATGGGTGCATTGTTTGGGAAATCTAGTAAAAAGACAGCTCCAAGTCGCATTACAGAGCATGACAAGGCCGTCCTGGTAAATACAACATCTCCTACAGATGTCTGTTAATAGTAACATGTATTAATCTCTTGATGAACTGTAGCAATTGAAGCAGCAACGGGATCGTCTGAAGCAGTACCAAAAACGCATTGAGCTACAGTTGGAAAATGATAGATTGCTCGCCAAGAAGTGCCTGCAACAGGGCAGGAAAGAGTAAGTAACTTAAAATGCACACACAAGCATTATTTGAATCAACAATCATTGTATTACTCAATAGTCGCGCAAAACTGCTGCTGCGCAAAAAGAAGTACCAGGAAAGTTTGCTCACGAATGCAGACAAACAGCTCGAAAACTTGGAGAAGTTAGCCTCCGATTTAGAATTTGCACAGGTGGAAATGAAGGTGTTGGATGGTTTGAAGCAGGGAAATGCTGCTCTGAAAAAGGTGCACGATATGCTGAGCATAGACGAGGTGGAACGTATAATGGACGAAACACGAGAAGGCATCGAAAAGCAACAGGAAATAGATGCTATCTTAACGGATGTACTGACCACGCAAGATGAGGAAGATGTGCTCGCCGAGCTCGATGCCCTGGAGGCTGAGGAACAAAACGTTCAATTGCCCGAAGTGCCCAGTGATGAGCTGCCAGCCAAGGCAACCGAGGAGGAGGTGGAGGATGACCAGGAGCAAGAGCCAGAGAAAGCTGCAACCAAAGCGAGCAAAACGAAAGCAAAGAAGATACTAGTGGAGGCCTAGAAGCTAAATGCCATTTTCTTTATTCAACTAAGCTTAAACTTTTGTTGTATATGTATTTGTACATATAAACTGTGTGTGTCGCGAGTCCTATGTGAAAGATATATATTTTGATATAAGAATATTCCAAGCAATTTGTAAACAATAACAGACTGTTCTATGTATACTTGCCCATGGCAATAGGATAAGCGAGAAGAGAGGGCAAAGAGCTGTGAAGCAGCTGGTGAAGTGAAGGAAAGTGGAGCAGGGGATGTTACAGATAGATGAAGAAGCTGCTTGAGACTAGAGCAGGATTATGTGAAGGCGAAGAAGGAGGAACAGTTGAAGTCACACAAATCGCAAGAGATTTAATGAAGGAGGCCTGAGAGCCATGTTCTTTATTCATCTGAGCTTAAGCCCTATTTATAGAGCATATATAACTTTTGAACGTACATATGTATGTACCTACATACATACATTTATACACACATATATATACATACATGTAAATAATATCATTTACAGGGCACCCTCCAACGCTCCAGCGTTGAGCTTTGTGGTGCGACGCACATCTTCCCTGAGCCTTGAACGCAAACTCTTGTTCTCAATGCGCAGACTCTCAATCTCCTCGAGCAGCAAACAGTTCTCGTTGAACAGTTTGTCGTACTTCCTCTGCACGCTCTTGTCCTCGGCGACAGATTTGTAGCGCGCCAGAACGGATTCGATTTGCTTGCGCTGTCGGAGGAACTCATCCTTAACCTCGGCGTCGAGCGTAACGAAACGCTTCAGTTCATCATCGCTGGCATGTTTGTGGAACAGCTCCTTGACGGCCTTCTTCAATCCCTCCGCCGTGCTCACCTCGCCGGCCACATAGAAGATGTCCGTACAGATGGAGTTGAGGCATTCCCTGGCTGACTTGGCACGATGGCGCTCCGTGCGCAGCTCGGCCGCATTGCTCAGGTACTTGTCGCGCATCTCCTTGAGCTGCAGCTCCAGCTGAATGTTGTTCTGGTTGAGGCCCTCCAGTTCGTGCTCCATTTCGATGATGTGCTTGCGCTTGTCGTTGATCTGGAACTCGCGCGGCTCGATCTGTGCCTTGAGCTCGGCGATCTTGTGATTGAGCACCTGCTTGTATTTGTCCAGCTCTTGGTTCTTGTGCAGCAGCTCCTGGATGCGCTTCTCCTTGGCGCCAATGGCATAATCACGATCCGATATATCCTTTTGCAGATCCTCGATATTGCGCAGTTGCTTTTGCATCTTCACTTGTGACTTGATATGCTCCTCTTTCAATGTCTCCACCTCCTCCAGCAGCGTCTCAATCTCATGGCACTGCGCTTCATATTTCTTTTGGAGCACACCCGCCTTGCCGCGCCACATCTGCGTCTCGTTCCGCTCCGTGGTCAGTTTATTCTCGTATTCCGTTTGGGTGGCCACCATGTTGCGATCGTTCTCCGCCTCCACCTCTTGGCAGTACTTGATGAACTCATCCTTCTTGTCCTGCATCTCCTTCATCAGCTCGCGGATGAGATCCTTGCGCTCGTCCAGCTGCTTCTTGTAATCGTTCTCGAGCGCCTCGATCGTATCCTGCAGCGTGCCCGTCGAGTTCTTCAGCTTGTCCTCGTAACTCTCGCGCAGCTCCAGCATATTCTCTCGCAGATTGGTGAACTTCTGGTATTCGATAAGCATGCGCTCCGAATACTGGCTAGCCAATACATCCATCTGGGAGCGATGATCCTGCTTCATATCGTTGATCTGGAATGTTATCAGATTCATTTCCTCCGTATGCTTCGATACAATCTCATTGTTCAGCTCCTTGAGCTCCTCGAGAGCGCTGCAATAGCTGCGATGCACCTCCTGCAGCTGCTGTCCATCAAAGATCTCGTTCTGACTCAGCTGATATTGGAACTCCTCCGCCTGTTGCTTAAGACGCAGCTCCAGATTCGTTATCTGCTCCACTTTGTCGCTGAGCTGAGTGCGTGGTATCAACACCTCTTGGCTCTTCAGCAAATCCTGATCGATGGGCGCCACCCTGTCCTCAATGTTCTCCAAGCTCCAAATGGCCACGGTACCACGTTTCGATATGACCACCAGCATTGATCCGTCATAGGTGAATCTCAACTTATTAATGGGGCCATCGAAGAAGCGGAAGTTGGTGAAGGTGCCGCCGCCCGCCTCGAGGAACGGCAGCTGCATGTTGAACAAGCCGCCCTCATGATCCGCTATAAACATGATCAGATCGGAGCGGGACAGGCACATATCGGAAACGGATCCCTTATTGCGGGATGGCACAGTTATTTCGCGTTGCAGTGTCGCGTCCTGGAACTCGCGTATGGTGCCATGATTTGTGCCCGCAAAGATGACCATTGGGTCGTTGAAGCTGACGCAGATCGTCACGTATTCCGTGCCCTTCTGCACTATCTCCTGCAGTCGGGCGCCCGTCTCAATGTCCCATTGGTAAATGGCGCCCTCGGCTCCACCAGAAATCAAGTACTTATCCGTCTTCGTCCAGGCCACAGATAAGACATTGCCATTGTGTCCCTTCAAGTGGATGACCACATCGAGGCTATATACCGATGTCACACTGATATTATTATCATAGGCAGCAGCCATCAAGTGTCCAAAATTCGAGTATTTCACATCGTTGCAGTGCGGAAAGTTGTACGTTTTGACGATCTAAACGAGAGAGTGAGAGCCAGCGAGAAAAAAGTTGAGAGAGGGAAAGTCAGTTATAATCGAGAATATTATTAATTTTCATTAAAAATAGAATCAGTAATTTTATGAGGATTATCTTAAACTGCATTGGCATAAATTTTAAAATTAAATAAAAAAAAAATAATTAATTACAAATTCATTAACAAATTGCACTTTAGAAATATTTAAATACTTTAACAAAATAGTTTATATAAATTTGCCAACTGCACTGCGTCCCACAGCGACTGCCCTGCTCGAGCTCTGAAATGCCACTGAAAACGATCTGCAGTAAGTGCAGTGTTTATAGCTCTCCCCACTCAAAGCAAAGTTCACTCAAAAGACAGAAGCAGTCAAAGAGCCTTACTCAAAATGGCAAACAGCTTATGGCGCTCACTTCACATGTGGAGAGGAGCTTACGTTACGAGACACTCTTTCAAAATGGCAGACAACAGAACAGTTGATTACACACTCAGTGACTGTCCTGCTCGAGCTCTCACACGACACTAACGACGATCGGCAGAAACTACACTTTTATAGCTAATCGTCACTCAAACGAAATCCGCTGAAAATACCGAAGCAGTCGAGAGCCTTACTCAAAATGGCACACAGTTTCTGCCGCTCACTTCACATGTGGAGAGGAACTTACGACGGTCACTTTATATGTGGAGAGCAGACGAACAGACATTTTTTCGAAATGGCAGACAGTAGCGGAGAGTCACTCAAAATAGAGAACAGCTGATTAAACTCATAATTTACTCGAGAGCAGCTCAGAGCGCACTTTAAAAATGGCGATTGACGATTGTCAATGTAGCTCAATATGGAGAGTTACTCAACCGCAGAGTGGAAGGAGTTTATGGAGTTTATTAATTGAGAAATAGCAATAAAAGGAGAGTTTTTAAAATGAACAGCCAATAAGAACGTTAATATATATATATATTTTTTTACCTATTATAAACCAGCCCTATATTAATACTTACATTCAGCTCATCCATAAAGATCTGTGTGATACGCAGCTGATCTGAGAAACCAATGGCTGCCATTAGGCCCGTAGAGTTCAGTTCCACAATATTCACATCCACCTGGAATTTGCGCACCAACTCCACCTTGCCAGTCTCATAGTTCCAAATGCGTATCGTTTGATCCCTCGCTAGAAAAATATATATGATAATATTTTAGTGAGATTTGAGGACTACTTACAGGCCGTCATTATGATGGGCTTCCAGGCGCACACCGACACATCGACCACTTCGCCAATGTGTATGAGCACGCCGAGTGGTTCGAATTTGAGCTGCTTCGTCTTGAGAGTCTCCGGAACGATGAGAATTCCCACATAGATCTGGGCGTGCGAGCAGGTCACAATGACCGTTTCCTGCTTGTGATCGATGGCCATATTAGTGATCTGATATTGTGGCTCTGAGTAGATGGTGATGGGCACAGTGAGGACCGTCTTGCGCTCAAACTTGAACTTGGAAACGCGCTCGAAGACGAAAACCTTGTTGAAAATGATGAAGGCGAAGCCGCGGCTAAAAGCCGACATGCAAAGGACACGCCAGTCGGGCAGGATCATTTGCTGCACAGTGGAGAAACGTAGCTCCTGGGCCTCGCGCTCCTTATCGAACATCTCCTGATCCAACATTAGGTCCACCGTCTCCGCCACACTCGCCTTCTGGCTCAGCTTGATTTCGCCATTTTCAACCAATATCAACATATCGCGATCGGTGCCCATCATCAGCAAATCCATGCTTAAGAATGCCATTGAGGTCACTCGAAAATTGATCTTTATGTTATTGCTAATGGTGAATCCTCGCTCCGACTTGCTCAACAGCAGCAGAGTCCTATCGCCCCCCACAGCGACGAATCCACAGTCATTGGGATTGCCCGCAATGCACTCGGCGCTACCATGGGAGCCGGGCAATGTGGCCCTGCCCTCGATGACGGTGCTCGTCTTGTCGAGGACCAGCATGAAGACCATCTCATTGGGTGGTTTGGTAATCATTGCAATGGCACGCGAATCATTGGTGAAAATCATTTGCTGTATCAAGGCATTGCGATGATTTGCCGGCAAATCCAAATGGCGACGCTTCTTCAGCGTGGACAGCTCATAGATGGACACATAGCGACCGCTAGAAAGAGATGGGGAGTAAGGGAGTGGGCTTATGCAATCAGATTAGCTAACCACGCAGCACTCTCACTCACTTCTTTGCATGCAGCTCGAGGACAGCCATCAGTTTGCGATGCGAGCTTAAGACAATGATTTCCGCCTTGGTATCCTCGGGAAAGCGCAGGAACCTCTGCTTGTTGGTCACGTAGTCATGGAAGGCCAGAACACCCTCGACCGGATACATGACCTCCTTGGTCAAATTGAATTGTATGTTGCCCAGGACATCGGTGCGCAGGCCGTAGATTTGTTTGGGCCTGATGGACACCGAATTAACTGCAGAAGTTCGCTTCTCGTCTCCCATTTTGTATAAAATATATATTCAATTGGCTGTGGCAAATGTTAATGCAATTTTTGTTGTACGTGTATCTTAAGCTCAAATAATTTCGATCAAACAACGGAAGGAATAAATTGTTAAAGTAGCCCTGACAGCAAATTCCATGGCATCCATCCAGCTGAGGGAGGCCTGGGAAATTCAACGGCAGGTTTGTTTATTTTTGTATCTGGCCTTTTTTTCTGGTTTTTGGCGCGCAAAGCTCGCTGTAATCAAAGAGTCATGAATAAGTAATTAAACGCCTCTAAGTATGCTTTTAATTTCCTAGAACGCACTCGAGTAGCCTGCAAAAGACACCCTGCCCCCGCCCAGCCCCCGCTCCCTCGGTCGCCCTTCTCATTGGCGGGTCAAATAATGCGCTTAAAAACCCAAAGTTCGTCTCCTCAGTCAATCAGTCGCCCAATCAGACTGTGAGTCAACCCGCTGTCAGTTAATAAAGCCTACATCTCTCTCCCTCACACCCAGCAATTATATTCGGCCACAACCGCGACCTAACACAACGCAAAAGCTTTGCAGTTAATCGGAAAGAGCGCGCATGTAAGAGCAAAAGTTCACACTGTGAGAAATTGGGAGTAAACAAACACAATACACCAGTCGCCTGGCAGCTATTTTTGTCCACTTGCTGTAACTCGAACGATGCAGCCCTGGGAGTGCTCTCTTTGGCCTGCATGCGTAAAGAGGAACGCAACAAAACGAAGGCGCGCTGCTGTTCAGTTGTAGTTTACGCGTCGGCCGCAGCACAACGCTAACGAGCAAAGCGAGTAAACGGTATACGAATAACGGATACAAAAACAGAAACGGAGACAGCGGCGACATAGGCGAAGCGCAGCTCCAGACTGTATGTGCTCTGCCAGCGTTTGTTCTTTAGTCTTCTGTCTGTGTTATCAGTTCGGCGGCAGCGAAATACCAAATCGTCGGAGAGCAGGTGGTAGCAGCTGAGCCGGCGGCAAAAAAAGCCACAAAAGAGGCCAAGTAAATTATACACTTAAAAGCAACAGACACAAATACAAATATAAATATAAATACAAATACGTGTGCAAAAATATATATTTTGCTAAGCACTTTTATCCTATGCACACACACATACATACAAACGCATATATATATATTTTGGAGTGTCTGTTCGTGTGTGTTTTTGTGTGTGCTTGAGCTGCCTACCTTCGGTGTCGGTGTGAGTGTTTGCCTGTTCGCGCCTCTCAATTAACGGCCCGGACATAGCGCGAGACTTGAGCCTCATTGCTGCTGCTGCTGCTATTGTTGTAGTTGTTGTTTAGCTGCATGTTAAGCCAATAAATGGCATTAAAATTAAAAAAAAAAAAAAAAAAAAAAAAAAAGTACCAACGATAATTGTAACGAAGCAAAGCAAAATTTAACGAAGCAAACGACCGCTAATGGACTTTGTCGATTTTATATTTCATGCAGGAAGCAGCTGCAATAACAACAACAATAACAATAAGAGCAAAACAATGAAAGCCAAGGTGAAATAGCCAGCAGAGATGAACGGCAGCTGTCGTAATTAAAAACTCATTTTATGCACATGTTCGATGCGAATTTCAAGTTAATGGGAAAGCGTGGGTGTGTGTGTGTATATATACTATATAAATCTTATAAATCTTTTTCATCTCTGGCCATTAGCACGTAGCACGTAACGCGCCAAAATAACACGATTCCAGTATTTATAAACAAAGTTGCTGCCAGTATATAAACATACACACACCCCCACACAGAGAGAGACGTCTAGAACGGTACAAATTTGAATTTAAGTTTCGAATAGTCAAAACGTGGCAAAAAATTTGTTTGTAGTTTTTTTTGGTTGTTTTTTTCTCAATTTACAAATAAATTCGCCGCTGTCACCACTGACGCCGCAATCGCCGCCGCAGCCATCGCCGCATTGTTGCGTGAGTTGCCTCTGTTGCTGCTGCTGCTGTTGCTGCCGCTGCTGCTGCACATGTGGAAATGTTGAAATGTGGCAATTTATTTATACGATTTATGTTATTTTTGGCCTGAAGCAGCGGCGAAGTAAATTGCACGCAGCGAAATCAGTTCAAGCACGCCACACACGTACATACACAGCCATACGCACATACATACAAATATGTAAAAATACTCGAGCTACTCGCTGCTATGAACCTATGACAACACAAATGTGAGCATGTATGTGCATATGTTTGTATGTATGTACACACTGGCAAGCGACACACTTTAGGAATTCCAAAGGGAATGACAAACCGAAGAGAAGGACAAGAAAAGGAGAAAGAGAGGTGCAGAGCTAGCAGCAATTGCCAGAAAACGAAAGGGACCTATAACAAAAGCAACATGGCACATAGCTGCCGTTAGAGATTTATTGAGGGTGGGGGAACTAACGAATTTTCAGCAGTAGCAGCAGTAGCAGCAGCAGCAGGAGCAGCTCAGCTTAAAGTGCATGGCCAAGGCACGCACACAAACACACGCCCACATACACACACACATGCATATGCTAGAGCGCGCTTTTCGGCGCTGAATTCGAAGCAAGTGCTTTCTTGTTTTTACGAGCAGCCCAGCAAATAATAGCATTTTATGTGTGCTCTCTACACCGCTTTACAACAATACACTGAGCGAAAAGAGAAACTGGCCAAATGACAAAAGATAAGCCACGTGCATAAAAAAGAAGAAAGTAAGGACAAGTGCGTACAATGCGCTTGACAAATTAAATTTTACGCTCACTTAATTATGCAAATGCAATGAGTGCAACAAAGCGTGCAGCTTGCGTTTATCACTCAAACGGTAAACTACAGTTAAGGGCGCTCTTAAATTTTGCGCAAGCAGCTTAAGCTGTCGTTCGCTTTAATAACTCACTCATTAAGTGAGTTTGAAGTGTAGCGCAAATTGAGCTGTTTCTCTCAGTGAGCGAGTGAGCATACGTACAGACGCACACACACATACATACACTTACAGGGAATGGCTGTAGGTGAAGTTATGGCTGAATTAAGTTAAGCGCTGGACATACAAGCCTTTTGGGGTTAGTCAGCGACTAAGCTGACCTTTTTGTTAAGAGCACGCACACATGCACAGTCACACGCACACAGAGACAACGGCAATTGTCTGGGGTACGCAATTTGATGTTAACACAGCTGATTGATTTATTGTCTGTTCAGTGGCTACCGCAAACACCAGCCCAACGACAACAACAACAGAAACGCACACAAAAATACAAAAAAGAAAAGAAAAAAAAACAAAAATTACATACAAACAACACAACGTTGATCAGCAAAATGCCAAAAGTCCTCAATAAGCTGGAGTCGCAACGTGTGCAATAAAAAACAAAAATAACAAACACACACACACACACACACACAAACGTTTACAATAGTTGTAGACATGCAAGCGAAAGGGCTGCCTTATGGAGACGTGTGTGTGTGTGTATGAAGCGTGCGCTTGTATGCGTGCATGTATTGTCGCCATAATTAACAGTTGCGACGACGACGACGACGTCAGCGGCGACAGCGCGTACTAGCCGCCATTTTAATTTTACGATAACTGTTTTCACCTACTTGTTTTCACTCATTCTCATTGTAAGCGGAGTGCATGTGGCAGCACACACACTCAAACACACACACACATACACACACAAACTACAAACTACAATACACTCACACACACTCAGACTTCCTCAGTGCTTCAGTTGAAAATATTCTCGCAGTGCGTCACCAGTGTCACAGAGCTGAAATTATTTTCACAGCACGTCAGCAACATGCTTTTCTATATGTACATGTACACGACGTACCCCATTTGAATATATATGAAAGTAAAGGGTATTATCAAGTTGTCAATTGTATTCAAAAGACAGAAGAATTCAGTTGAGAGTGCTTGCGTCGCTATGAGCCGAAGTTTTTGCATAGCAAAATATTTGAATTTTATGTATGAAAATATGAAAATTAAATACCCTAGAATTTTCTTAAATATGTATATATAGGCTATATATATGTATATATGCATTAAAAGTTCATTTGAATTGTAAACACAAAATTAATTTTAAGAACAAAATTTTCCATTGTTTAGTCAAAGACAAAAAGAGAGAATGAGAGAGAGAGAAAGAGCTCAAGTTATTCATACAGGCTAACTGTTAGTTGTGCCGACTCTCGCTCACTCCCTTTCATTTTTAAGAGTGTCAAATGAAAATTTCTTGGAAAATTAACATTTAAATTACGAGTACGCTCGCTTAAATTACAAAATGCTCTGCAATCATTTCCTTCTGCGTGCCAAGGCGCGCGTGCGATTCAAATTTAATAAAAAAATTCCTTCAACTTGTTTACATAATTGCATGCATAATGACATCACATACATTACATTATATACATATAAACATATGTATTATATAGTTACTCATTCATAAGCCATCATTTAGTTTGGCAATGCTGAAATTGACCAAAGTAAACTCATTTACAATCAATTAAGTTTGCCCTTTGGTTCGAGGCACGTTCCGCAGCCAGTAAATGCCGTGTGACAGTTTAATGATGCCACGTATGTCACATGGACAGACCCACACAGGTGGAGCGACAGGTAGCCATCGTTACATACGTGCGGCCGTAAATCCCTGGACATCATGGCTGCACACTCAATCAATGGGCAATGTTATATACCGCATTTAAGCTACTTAAACAACTTAAATGTATCAATATTCAATGCGACCCATTGCCACTCAACAGCCGCCCCACCACCCCCCTCACAACACTCCACCCTACACTTATCCCTAACTTAAACCCATTCATGAATTATTCTGTTAGGTATTCACTTGGGCTTACTTTTTTCGAACTTTGGAAAACTTTTTGTAAGTTGAGCTAAGCTGCAAATAAATTAACTGGCGCTTAGCTCTCGCTCTGTGTTGATTTGTTATCATTTAATGCCTTTGCAGACGATTGCCAACTAAATTAATTTTGTCTGAGCGCTAAGACTCGTTGAGTAGGACGCGCAATGAAGTGTGCTGAACTGAGAATCTAAATGTATTTTTATTGCACACAAATTAATTTCTTTTCTATGCATTTGACGACTTTTCCAGAGCTGCAATAAGTTACTTAGTTTGCTTTAAGTGCTTGAGAATTTCCAATGAAGTCTACTCTAATAGAAATCAAACTGTGCTTTCATTGCAGACAAATTGATTTCTTTTCAGACAGAGCTGAGTTGCTTATTTTTGCTCATTTATTGCTCTTAACTTGAAGATATTTAAGTTTGCTTTAACTGTTTCAGAATTTCAAATGAAGTCAGCCCTATTCAGAAACTAACTGGACTTTGATTGTAGACAAATTGATTTTTTAAATATTTATTTTTATGCATTTCATGTTTGCATTAAACTGTTTAAGTTGATTAATTAGACAATTTATAAATTCTTTGGTTCTATATAAGTTATTAACTTAAAAATTTTAATGACCTCCATAACTATAAAGAAGAGTCTAGAATAAACTATTGAAGCATTAAAACAGCATGAAATGTGTGCGCCTAAGAATGTCTAACTATAGACAGCCCATAAAACTCTGTGAATACCAATGCTATATATCACTCTAGTGCTATATATACTATATACGCTATATGTACATAACACACATATATATATATATATATATATATATATATATATATATAACAGCAAAAAATTCATGCTTGATCGAATGCGATTGCGTGCTAATGCAAGTCTTTCTAATTGAACGTGAAACGTGAATGTGAATATCAAATGGAATTATGTATTAGAAAAGCACATTAGACAGGCGTATGTGGTGTGTTTGTGTGTGTGATTGTGTGTATACAACTGCGTGCTATATGTGGCGTATGCGCAATGTGTGTGGGCCTGAAAGTATGCAGCGCTTTGTTTGGTTTCAATTTCCGTAATGAAAACGAAAGTCCGGCTTCTTAGCTATATGTTTTTATATATGAATAGAGACTTACAATATATACATAAATACATACACATATTAATACAAAAAAAATACAAACTACGCTAAAGTAAATAGCTTAAGACATATGCATGTATAAGTAATATATATTCATAAATTTTAATACAGTCAGACTACGTTACAATGAACAGCTTGAGTCGTGAATGGAAATTAACTTTATTATAATGAATGATTGAAAATTTGTGTTTATTCAGCTTTAAATCTTGATAAAAGTTAAGAACTTTATAAGTAATATTGGCCAGCTAATTGCTGTTTATTGCTAGAGTGCTCACTGTACTCAGGTAATTGTTCGGCTGCCTTGTTTTCCTAAGCTTCTTACAACCAATTTGACTAAACCATTTGCCGAGATGCTCATTAATATTCAACAAAAACTTTGATTTATTACAGCAACAACAGCAAACACGGCAATAACAACGGCAACAGCAACAACAACAGCCAAGAACAATAGTAATTAAGGCGAAAACGTGCCACGAAAAACAAACCGAGAACAAACAAAGAAAGGCAAAGAAATAAGCGCAACAAGAGGCGCAAAAATTAGCTGCCTTAATGCTTCTATAGCAATTAAGCCAACAGCAACAGCAACAACAAAAACAAAAAAACTGTTAACCCAATGCGCAATGCATAAAATTAAACAGACAACAGCAACAACAACGAAAGCAACAACAACAGCAACAACAATAAATCAAAAGACGGCGACGACAGGTGGAAAAGCTGTGCGCGTCCCTCATGCAGCGCCGTCGCCGTCTCATTGAATTAATTTTAACAGCACATAAATTGGCCGTTTGAAAAAGTACGAAAATTGAAAAGCGGAAAAGCGGAAAAACTAAAAAAAAAAAGAAGCAAAACAAAGGAATAAGTAAACACTCGAATAGAAAACAAAACCCAACTTTTTGTTTCCAGTCAGAAATCAACGACTGTCAACTGAACGATTGGCGTTTGGCGTTTGTCGCTTTTTATTGATTTTATATATAGAAAAAAAAAGAAACAGAAACAACAGCAACAACAAATGGCATTGAGCCGCAGCAAAAGAAATAAACAAAAAACAAAAGCAAACGCAATGTGAATAATTTTTACTCAATTGTAGCACGAAACATTAAGAACAATAAGAAAAAGAAGAAGCAGAAAACGAAACGGATATATATATACATACATATATAGACAAACATAGCTAAAATAAAACGGTCTGATGATTCAAGACAACGCACACACACACACACTCATACGCCTATGGCGAAGCCCATAAAAATGTGCTATAAAAAATAAAAACGCATAAATTCAAGCAAAAAGAAAAAAGCCAACTAAAGTTCAAGTTAAAGTTAAAACAAAAGCGAATCGAAAAACTAAGCCATCAAAACAATAGCAACAGCAACAGCAACAGCACCAACAACAACAATTACATATACAATGCCTAATTGGCCTGGATAATAGAGCAAAGGCAACAGCAAAAGTAGAAGAAGCAGAAGCAGAAGCAGAAGGAGCAGAAGCAACCGCAGAGAACAAAAAGCAAGACTGATTTTTATGTTTTTAGTTAGCTTTCTATTCATATGCAAACTGGCAACAAACTAAATGCTAACAACAACTACAAATATAATACTCATAAAGTACTAAACAAAAAGAACTACTAAAACAAAAACAAAAAAAAAAAAAAAAAAAAAAAAAAAAAAACAAAAAAAATTACCACAATTACACGAGAAGGTGCAATGACGAATGCCAGCAAATGAAGCGGAAACCATAGGAAATCCGGCTTTTTTAGGACATACTACAACAACCACGGCAACAACAACAAACAACGAACAGCAACAAACAACGAACAACACGAAGAAGAGAAATTATCAAAGCCATCATCAACAGCAACTGAAATTGAAACTACTGAAGCAATTGAAGCGCAATGTTTGTGTTCATTGTCGTTCTGTTTGTCAATACCTGTCTAGCTGGTGAGTGTGTACACTGAAAGAAATCAAGAAGTCAATGAACATCAAGTCAAAATAAGAGTCAATGATGTGCATTTAATTGGAAGAATAAACAAACATTTATAGGCTTGTCTTCAAAGAGGTTAAAATTTGATTCAAAACCTGACAATGCGTGCACTAAAAAAAAAAATAAAAATAATTATTATGATTATAGCTATTAAAATAATTTATGTACATTACCTTCATTTTGTCCATTTAATGTTCAGAAAAAGGTATTATTTTTTACTTTAAATACTGTTTTCAGTTTTTTCTGTAAGCACATATTTTTCTTCAAGTGTATCGATTCCGAGTAAATATGAAATGTAAATTCCGGACTCCAATCAATGTGCTACAGTCCAGGCTTATATATAGCAACTATTTTTTATTGACTTCTTAATCTGGATATGTTAATTTTAAGCTAAAAATACTTTGTTTATCTGTGCAGTCATGTCGAACTGTTATTTATCTACACGAGTTTATCTATCTGCTCTGTCTGTATGCAGGCACCATACCAGCTACGCCGGAAAATATAACCGTAACATTTCTAACGCCAACGGCTGTGCGTGTCTCGTGGCAAACGCAGATTGATCTAAAGGCGCATCCCATTGAGAAGTACATTGTAACGTATAAGCCGACGGATGACAGGTAGGTACCTCTGGCATTATCACACACACACACACACGCACACACTTATATACACTTTGCTTCCATTACGTAGCTCACAAAGTTGATGCAATTATGCAAAGAGGCGTCGCTGACTTTACAATATTTTGTGCAATTGACAAGGCTCAGCTGTGGGTATCCGTGTGTGTGTGTGTGCGTGTATATGCGTGTCTGTGTGTGAGTAACGGCCCTGAGCTATATTCAAGTTAAGGAAAGTGGGCGGCCAGCAGGGCTCAACAGCAAATACAAAGTTAAAGCCAAAATGACCGCGTATAACGGCGTTGCCCGAAAAAAGAAAAACAAAAGAAGCCGCCGCCGCGTGTACTTGAAGTTACCAAAGTTCTCTTACACTGAGGGAAAATCCAAAAACAATGTGAAGACAGCTTTTTTTTGAAGAATGAAAATGTGCACATAAAGGGTCGTAACTAATTATAAGTTTGGCTAATTAATGGAATTATTGTTTAGAATTTTTGAGCTTAAGAGGGGGAGGGAAAGATGGAGAGATTGGGAGGGAGTGAGAGATGGGGAGAGATAGAGATGAAAAGAAAGATAAATAGTCTTCAAAAAAATAAGAAGTGAGTGCGGCAGATGTGAGAAAGAGAGAAGGGAAAAAAACTTGGGAAGGAAGCAGAAGGGAATGTGAAATGTGTGGAGAGAGTTATCGAAAGAAAAAGAGATAGAGAGCGAATATATGATAAATACAATGCGAGATTGAGAGAAAAGACAAAGCTGAACACTTTATCAGCATTGAACAATTTTCCAGAGTTATTATGATTAATTGATTTAGTACCCTCGCCTTTCTCTCAGTGCAATGCGCTACAAGCATGCCAGCGAGCGTACAAACTGCTGCATTGAAGCAGGAGGCCAAATAAATAGGAAAAAAGTGCGATAGTGGAATAGCAGGAAGAACAAAACATGCTTGTAATCGTAATATTTTCCCTGCTCCACGACTCTCTTGCACTCGCTCTCTTTCGCTCTATTCCCATCTCACTCCATCCTCTTTGACTGCGATTTGACAGTGGCAGAGCTTGGAATAAAAAAGAGCAGGAGGCGGAGGCGGAGGAGGAAAAAATAGAAAACAAGTCAAGTGGCGTTGCATATTTCGACTAGAAGTCGAACGGCGGCCAGGAAGGACTCTCTGCTAACGACTACAAACTAAGGACTTCCGCTGGCGCGAGACGCGAGACGCTAGACGCGCTCCGCGGGGCGTGCCACAACGGAGGCGGCTCGACTTGTGTAAGAAGGTAGCGTGAGGCAGATGGTCAGATGGGCACACGGTAGGGGCTCGGCATTGGGGGGCGTGGCACGTCAATGTTTTGGAAGGACATTGGAATGCCGTGTAATAAGTTAAGTGCTTGGCTTTTGTGACTTTTTGACTGCGGCTGCAGTTCGGTTAGGCTGGCTGCTGTTGGCTACCTTTGTTCTTGTTGTTCTTCAAGGTGTTTTCAATTTAATAGCTGCGTGTGTATGTGTGTGAGTCCGAGTGTTTGACTGCATGCGCGTGTTTGTCTTTTAGTGACCATCGCCCATTGTTGTTGTTGTTATTATTTCTTTCTTATTGTTTCATAAAGTTCACGCCTATATCAAAATTTTATTACATTCATTTCGTTTGCCGTTGCCGCTGCCGTTGCTGCTGCTGCTGCTGCTGCCATTGTTGTTGGCTTTATTTCTCATGGCCTGAACATTATTTATAAGTCAGTTTGTTTTTTAATTTTTGTGTTTTTCTTTAGTATCGATTTTTAGTGCTCGCACTCATTACAAAAAGGGCAAGCGAGTGGTAAGTGGGGGCTCTAGGGGGCCCGGGGCCTAGTTTTGTGTTCTATCTTCCAGCCGTTTTTCGAGTAAAATTGTGCTGATGAATAATGTATGATTAGTACATAGACACGTTGACGATGACTCGAACTCGACTCAACTGAATGGGTCTATAACATACTCTGCACAGTGCCTACCGACCCAGTGGGAACACACACACATACATACACACAAAAATACATTTCAACAAACTTTGTGTGTGTGTGTGTGTGTGTGTACACACCCTTGTGATAGACGGGCAGACAAAAATTACATATCTGAGCTGCATACATTTCTAGTAGCTTTATAATAAAGGAAAAATGTGTGTTTGTATATACACTGAGAGAAATGAGACTAAAGAGAAATGCCAGCATATTCTTGAACTAAATTTGAGTTTAGATTAGAGCACGAATTTCTCAGTTTAGCTTTTAATTTACTTAAACTAAGGTTAGGTTATACTTATAGCTCAATATATACTTATAGCACAATATTTCTTTGATATAAGTTCAGTATGGGTATTGTCGACGTATAGTAGTAGCAAAAAAAAATTCAAATATATAAATATATAAAAATATAATTACAGATATAAGAGAGTGTGTATAAGTACTAGTATAAGTAAGTACTAATATAAATTAAGTATAAATATAGTATTCATAAGTACTAGAACAAGTAAGTAAGTTTAATTATACGAACTAGCATAAATAAAGTATAAGTATAAGTATAATATAAGAATAGATAAGTATAAGTAATTATAAGTATAAGTGTAGTTTTACTATAACTAGTATAAGTATAGAATAAGTGTAGTTTAAGTACAGTATAAATTGTTCAAGTATACGTACAAGTATAGTATAAGCAGAATAGCCCTTTAAAAAACCCCACCCAGTAATCATTAAAACTAAATGGCCTCAACATAGTGCTCAATATTGAATGAAGGCATATAAGCGTATACTTAATATTGGTCAAGTACTGTATTTATTATTCTATAAAACGCTATTCATTGACTTTTTCTTAAATTAAATTTTTGCCATAATTTTCTCGCGCTTTTATGCATCGAATAACGTATACTTAATGCTAGCCGCACACTTCTGCGTATACTTAATGTTAGCTCTCTCTCTGCCTATTGCGCATATTATTAATGCAAATTTTATGCTTGACATAAGCGCATAATTAATATTAGTTGATGCCATGGGCAAATGCTGCGATATTACGGACATAAACGCACTCCCGCAGTGCCTTTGGCTATTTTATGCCTGCGATTTCCCAGATTTTCTCACAGTGTTCACATATACTTTTCTGTCTGTCTGTCAGTGCCGTTGTTGACTATCCAACCAGTCCATGGGCAAGGGATGCGGGGTACAATTTGTCAAGCACCATCAATAACAATAATAATTAATAACAATTACTGTCCAAGCGCTAAGGGCTAGAGCTAAAGTGCTCTGGAAAATTTTCAATCAATACGAAATGAATATATTTTGTGTGTGTGTGTGTGTGTGTACATTCAGATTCTAATACACACACAAAAGTGGAACGGCACTTTTACAGCATTTATTTTACATATTTTGAGCTCTATCCACTGACAGCTTCTAATTATTATTGTAACGTTCCAAAAAATGCAACAGAAAGGTCAAACGTCACGGCCCCGCTGAGAGTGCTACACAGGGACTAGCTACACTATAGTCCAAGTCAACATTGTGGTTTTTGTTTTCTTTTTTGCTGTTCCGTTGTCCTCTTTTCCCCACTTCCATTCTCATTTCTCAATTCTCTTTTAATTGGTTTGCATTTTGTCTGCTTTATAATTTTTGCTGGTGGTAAATCATTTTACATATTCTCAAAATGAGAAATCTGCGCTGTCTGCTGCACAGCATGACGTATACTTAATTAACTTCTGCCTCGTATTCCTCTAATACTTGAGCGAGAGCAACTTTTAAGTCATTTAGTTTGGCATGGAATCTGAAGTCTGAAACACCTAAAGCCAATTAAATACTTAAGAGAGCTTCTCTCCCGGGCTTTTTTTCATCAAAGACTTTAAGCATATTAAATAAATGTAAAATATATGCGTATCTACATATAAGAACTTTATTATGAATGTATTTTTTTTTTTTTTTTTAAGTTTCAATTCTGGCGGCAGTGAGTTTTTATTGCACCTGTGACGCACCTGCCATACATAATAGATGAGCTGAGTTCAATTAAAAGTTTTGCGGGTTTGCATGTGCATGTTTTTCATATTAATTTAATAATTCACTTTTAGTTGGCTTTTTATTGTAATTATATTTATTTTGGGCTCTGGACTAATTAGCCAACTTTGTTTTCATGGGCTATTTGGTTGGTCGCATTTGCATAAAGTAGTTGCTGACAAATCAGCGTTGTAGTTGGAGCATTAATTCAGTTGGAGCTTACAAAAGTTTTTTGGAGTTACATAAAAGTTGAGCACCATGAATATACATATATGTACATGTATATGTATATGCCATAAGCATTGCAGCTGTTGGCAATCATATATGCTATGGCTGCCTCTATGAATTTATTTCATTATGAACACTTCCCAGTTGCTTCAATTCAATGTCCTCGCCCATTCGCCCTCAACAGCAGAAGCAAAGATTGCCCCTTCCTAATCTCATTTGCTCTGCATAGCAGCTTATGGTTTGAGTCAATAGTACTTCAATTCTGAGAAGGCAGAACAAAATCCATTTGATTCTTGGAATGTACCCAAGGGACGAAAGATGTTTTTTTTTCAATGCCTATTGGAGGAGATTGCATCTATTGGTGGACAAAATGTACTTTATTAAATACATTATTAGTTATATATGCTTTATTCACCAGGAGGACTATATGGAAGGTACACTTTGCCCCTGCTGAACCTATTAAATATGATAATTCGTATAATTCATCTAATGGCTTGGTTTATATGCATATAATGGAACAGAGGAAGACACTGCCCCGTCCAGACGACGAGCTAAGCCCTGGCATAGCCTCTAATGCCTAATGCATGTCTTGTTTGCTCTGCATGCCATAAAGGTGAGCGTAGAGGGATTGAAATAGCAGTTCTGCTTGGGGTGCAGCTGGCTTCCAGTCAGACACTCCCGATTAGAGCACGCTAACTGGATGCAATTTGCTAAAAAAAATTGTAAGGCCTTCAATAGTTGCCAAATCCAGTGCATTCATAGAGCTAGGCAAGTGAACAGCAACAGCATAATAATAATATGTAAACTAATAATCTATAAGCTATATTTCTATATAGCTAATACTTTTTAGTATACAGACATGTCTGTGCGTGTGTCTGACAGCGAGACAAAGCTTCCACTCAGCATGCCGCACACAATGTATGTTTCTATATATGTATGTCTTCGTGTGTGTGCGTGTGAGTGTGTGTTGACCCTTAATCCTGCTGCCTCAGTTGTTACGCGTTTGCAAAACAATAAACTCAAACGGTTTATACACAGAAAAAAGAAAAGCAACTGTATGGCTGTGTATGTGCAGCATAAGTTATTAAAAATGGCAAGCCAAATGTTACACACACAAACACACACATATATATATATATATAGAGCATATATGTATATCTAACTTGAATTTGCAATTTTGGAGTCTGAGTAATGGACACAAAAAATGTTGAGTGTAGCCAATTGCAAGCGCGCTTTCTAAACTGTTTGTTTATTCAACGGCAAACGGAAATCCATTGGCCTGGAACTTTAACAACAGCAGCAGCAGCAGAGGCAGCAGCAGCAGTAGCGGCAGCAGCAGCAGCAGCAGCAGTAGCGGCAGCAACAGCAAAAAAAAGTTTTGCGGGAAAAGCCAAGAGAAAGTTTGATTGGGTCAAAAGGGTAAAGCTAAAGAGCATATATGAAATTTTTTGGCAACATTTATGAGGGAGAGCGAGAGAGAAAGAGCGAGAGAGAGAGAGAGCGAGCGAGAGAGCTTGCTCTCGCAATTCCCCAAAGTTAAATGCTCTAAGCCGCCCCACCCGTAAGCCACACGAAACTTGGCTTGTGCGTGCAAATTGTGGTGGGCAATCAATGTGCCGACAGCTGACAGTGGGGCTTAAACTTGATTTGAACCTGGTCGACCTGGACCTGGCCAAGTTTAGACATTGTCACAGCTGTTGCCATGTCTAACGGCAAAGTTTGCATAACTGCCAACAAAAATAATAGCAAGCGGTTTTTTTTTTTTTTTTAATTTTATTCTTGTGACACTTAAGTGGTGCATAGGGCATATTAGTTAAAGCATTCTGTGAAAATATATATATGTCAGTTTGTTCATATCTAAATAAGATGGTTATGCTGGGAATAAAGAGAGCACAGCAGCTATATACAAGTCAAAGACTTGAGCGTGAACTGAGACTGCAACTGAGAGAGTGAGAGTGCGACTCATATTAGTACAAAGAATAACATTATTTGTGAACTACATTTAACATTTGGGCTTGTGTTTGCATTCAAGAAAAACAAGCGAAATGTTTTGGCTAAGCAAAGTTAGGCTAAATGGGACACAAATGCCAGTTAACCGAAATTAAATGTTCTCTATGGTTAGTTGGGATACTTAATACCCCTGTAGACACGCAGCAGCTGTACATATTTACCTTTTGTATACCACTATGCTAACATTTAGATAGTTATGTTTACCTTTTATGTTTGTCTCTGGCGCTAAAAGAAAAATAGATTTCGGAACTTTAAAGCTAAACGAAATTTGACTACGAAATTTAAAATACTGCTTAAATCCAGCTGGGAGTGCCGAACCGAAGAGATACCCAATATATTTTCGATTTAAAATTATAGATAATTTAAAACCAATTTAGACCTATAAGAGAGATCGATAAATTTAAGGGAACTATGGCTATGAGTGAAACACCTATGAATAACATTTGAGGACAAGGCGGAACTAGCTCGATTCTGTTGATTCCATTCAAGAACTTTGTTGTTTTATGTACTTGCATAAAACTGAAGCTGAAGGTATTCTGTTTCATTAAACTAAATTTGCCAAAGCTTTTAATAAAGACATTAAAATGTGTTTTAACTGAAATGCGAAGAGTATAGACCACCTTTCAATAAAAACAATTATATATAATTTGTTAGAATATTTAAATACCAACAGTTTACCAGGAACTCAGCCTTGAAATATTATAATTACATATAATTATTGATTGAATATTTGAGTACTAGCTATATGTTGGTGCCAATCAAAGTTTGTTAAGTTGGAAGCAGACTAATTGATATGCTCAAGGCAGGTGTTAAGAGATAGCGCATATGACCATGATAAAACTAAGTTTCTCTTAATATAAATATAGTTCGAGATTCAAGGTTCAAGGCTCAAAATGAGATTAAATAGAGTGTACAGCCATAGAATTTGATATATTATAATAAGAAATGAAATATTAGATATGTGTGTGATATAATCTACATTTGAAGCTAGTTTACAGGGTATTATCAGTTATCGTAGGGCTTAACTATCGACCTACTATAATATTCGGGGCATATTAGTTAGCGTCTAAAAATGTATTCATATTTATGATTCTATGTATTTCATTTTACAGGGTATACACTTGTCGATACGATGTTTTGCTAAAATTTTGATGTATATTCTGTTCATATTTCATTAAGAATTAGAACAAATAGCTCTTTCCTCTCCTTTTCCTCCTTCTCCACACTCCCAAAATTGTACAGGGTATTTATAGTCACCCAATGCTTACCGATTGACACACTTTGCGTTAGTCGATGTTTTTGTTATGGCTGCAGGCAACAAAAGCCGTGCCGCGTATGTTTTTTAGCCTCCAATGGCTGACGCGTCGATTCCACTGGGGCCCATTGTCAAGGCGTGTATGTGCGTGTGTGTATCCGTGTTAGTGTTAGTGTCTGTATTAACTGTAACTGCTGTGTGCTCTATATGAATAATGAATCATTTGTCAGGCTGTAGCGGCCGCGCTGCTGTAACAGGAGACATTGCAGCAAAGGCCAGAAGTCTACGCAAAGCTCTGCGACTTTGGTAACCACGCACTTGTTAGCTCATAGCAGTTATATACTATATGCATATATATATATATTTCTACATACATATATATCTATAGAGTGGAGTGGAGTGGAGTGGGCCTGTTATACGAGCTCAATGGCAGCAAAATCTAGGACATGTTTGGCTAACTGCCTGGCAAAGTGACAAAGTGAAATATTGGGCCCATGCTGTAATTACGAGCCACAAACCTGTCCTCATATTTCACGTCTTACTCGCAACTATTTATTGTAGTTTTGTGCAATTAGCTACGCACACACACTCACACACATTCGCATAGATACACACACGCATACGCATCCAATACACATAGTTACATCCTGTCACACTTAGCTGACGTTCGAGAGTGGTAATTGAATTAATTTAAGTTACAGGGTTGTACAGGACGTTGCCGGCAACAGCGAGGCCATTGTGCTGGACCGTCTGCTGCCCAGCACACAGTATTCACTCTCTGTGACGGCCATCTGGATGGGCAAAAGATATCGCAGTCGCGGCCAAATCAAATTTCGCACGCTGGGTAAGTCTATAGCTAGAGTAAATAAATCTTAAGCTATATTTTTCTATAGCTTTAAGAATTGTAGATCTTAATGTGAACAAGTAAAACTGTAATACTTGGCCTTGTCTGTCTAAGTTATGGACAAACCCCAAGCAAGCTGTTGTGTCTAACTTTCCTCTTTATGTTACTTGTCAAAGTAGTAGCAGGAGATGAAGTAGTAGTAATAGGAGTGAATGCAGAAGAAAGGTAGTAATAACAGAATAAATAATAATAAGAATAGGAGAGGAAGTAGTAGTAGAAATAGTAGTAGGAGTAGTAGAAGTGGGGAGAAGTATTACAAGCAGTAGTAGGAGTAATAGGAGAGAAAGTAATAGTAGAAGAGGGAATAGTATTACAAGTAGGATTAGGAGTAGTAGGAGAAGAAGTTTAAGTACAATTAGTAGTAGGAGTAGTAGGAGAAAAAGTATAAGTACAACTAGTAGTAGGAGTAGTGGGAGAGAGTGTAGTAATAGAATGGGGAATAGTATTACATGGGGAATATTATTAATAGGAGAGCAAGCATAACCATAATTAGTAGTAGGAGTAGTAGTAGTAATATTGTCATGTAGTAGAGCTATTTAGCTTTTCAACTTAAATATAAAAAATCGAGAATATAAATAAGCTGGAAAGTAATAGTCTGGTATAATAAATAATAATAATGGAAAAATTGGGCTCTAGCTCTTACGGATACATCTTAAAAGGAAGATATAGACATTTTACTTGTTTTTTCATTCCATTAACTTAAATAACTATATGGCAAAATCTATTATACAAACCGCGTATATATTTTAAATACTATATATTTTATTTATAGATCTGCCGCGAAACACATCACAGCAGGACTTTCCGCCAGGCATCTATGGACGCAATGGCTCCGGCAATGGCACCAGCTTTGGCGACGATGTCACCTCCACAGCCACCAATACGCTAACGCACAGAACGTCCCGAGAGTTGCCAACGGTAAGAAAGAGTTTATGATAAACGAGTATATATGGTACAGAGCTGCATTTATATACTATATCAGTATTTGATTTAAAGCAATGCCGTTTAAAATGCATGAAATCTACCTCTTCTACAGATACGAGGCGTAGAGATTGGCATTGTACTCATCGTGCTGATGGTGTGGGCAGGTGCAATAGCGCTCTTCTTCAACCGTTGGGGCAAAATCCGGATGCTGCTGCCCTATCAGCCGGACTACAAGCACGAACAGCTGAAGGTGCCGGGCACAGGTGTTTGCAGTGCCAGCGGCTGCAACGGCCAGCATTCACACCAGGTATGGTATATATGAATATGTAGATGCATACACATATATATTTATGGATATATATATATTTAGTATGTGCTTACTATAGTGGGCTGGCATTTAATGGGTATTTAATGTGGGCGGATTACGCAGGGCAGACAAAAAAAAAATATTAATAAAATAAAACAAGTATTTGTTCTGTTTTCTGAGCGCGAAATGAACTTTAACTATGTTTCCTTTTTTTGTTATGCTTTATTTATAGAACCTACACCCCGATTTCTTTGTCAAGGTATACAAAAATCTTTCATTTCTCAAATACTTACTGCATTACGAACCAAAAAAAAAAAAATCTTTTTCTTTTGCATTTTATTAGCTTTGTACAACAAGTCAAGTAAAGACTACATGAAAAGTTTTATTATTGAAAATATAAAACCAAAATGCGCACAATTTTCTTAAACTAGTGCACCAAGCCCTGCTCTATCAAAATTTTCCCTTTTCTTCTACTTAAAAACAAAAAACAAAAAAAATTCTATCGGATTATTTGGAAAGCTTAAAATGAGAAAATTATCAATTTTTAATTTCGAATATTGAATGTAGAAACATTTTGGGCCTTCCCAGTCAAAGCTGTAAAACTCCTGTATATATTTGTCTGTTTCAAACCAAACATAGATCCTTTATAGATGCCAAACGTATAATGAATTAACATCAAATAAATATAGCATACTTTGTCGGGCTATCATGTCATGTATACGACCCGTACATATTTACACCTATATATTGTAAATGATTATTGGAACAATTATATATAATAGGTTTCACCTTCCTTTTTCAACTTCTACTTAATTATAATTTGCCTAAGACTCAAGCTTGTTTCTAGTTTAAATATGATTTTGCTTTGACCGATTTTGTAGTATACAAAATATACTCTAACACGCTTTCTTTTGAAGTTTCTGTAGAGTACCCTCACTTCGGTGTGCACCGAAGATAGTTTTTTAATTGCTCTTCTTCTACTTAGAAACTTTTTTCAATCAAAGCAAAAAAAAAAAAAAAATGTTTAAATTCAAAATTCCATAAATTATTTTAGTCACATTTAGAGCTGCACCCAGGCGGTTGACCCTAAATGAACCAGTTCCATTTGTTCCATTTGTACATGTTTGATGGTTCCGCGCATGGAAGCACTCTTTTAAATATATGAATATATATATATAAAAGTTTTTACCCCATTTGCATTTTCTATACATATTTCGTAATTAGTCTAGCAGTTTTGGTTTTAAGCTTTTTTTGAAGCTTTGTTGAGGTTCTTCGAGCTTTCAATGAAAATCACTGACAAAAGTTTCTTAATATTCCACCCAATGAATATACTTGGCTCGCTCTCGCCTGCTCCTGCTCTCGCCGCTGTCTCTCTCTTTCTCTTCCTCTCTCTCTTTCTCTTTATATCTTTCTACTGTAAATGCGCTGCAATCAGTGCTTGCCCCGTTGCGAGGGCTGCGGCATCTTCGATCGCTGCTTTCAGTATCCGCGACGGGAGCTCGAGCGCGATTGCGGCTGTCAGTTTGCGCTGCTGCATAAAGCGGATGTGGAGAGCTAGCAACCAGTGCATCGTGAAACGGCGGCCACGCCCACAGCGACCGCCAGCCACAGCCATGGCACGCCCACCAACACGTATGTGCGCGGACTCAGCGTCGATAATCAGTCCAATGTGCTGGAGCATATGGATAGCATAGATAGCGCTGTACCAATAAGAAATGCTGATACAGATGTGGACGCAGATGGCTGTCAACCAGCCGAGGATGAGAAGCTACTGTTGCAGCGGGAGCCATCAGTTCAGCCGCAGCTGCCACAACAGCGTGTGTTGCCTCTCTCGGTCAATAGTCATACGAAGCAGCGTCGATTTGCGCAGCAGCGCAGCATATTGAAGAACTCGCAGGAGCGCACCTTTGTCGAGGAGAACGAGGTGCTCGAGGCCAAAAAGCAATTGATATTGCGTCGGAGGCGCCTCTTCAGCCACTATCGGCAATACGATCAGTGGCGACGGCGACAGTTCAGCTATGATCCCAGCTACTTTCGCCCGCCTCCGTTGCCGTCTAGACCGTTGGCATACGCTGATTATGGGCCAACTGCCGTTGGCGCTGCCGGCGTCGGCTTCAATCACGGCGCCATGGGATATGGAGTTGGAGGCTCCACATCCGGTGCGGGCAATGTGGGGCGCCGGCGACGACAGTATCGGCGGCAGTATTCGTGCGCCGATCGCAGTCGAGATGGATCGCGCGAGAGTCGTGGATCATCCACGCTGCAAAAGTATCACAGCATGGTCGCCAGCGATACCATACACACCGAATCATCCATGCTCAATCACAGCAACTACAGTGAACCGGCCAGCGTAAGTGCTTTTCGAGACGCCAATCGATAAACGATATAGCGCATCCGATTGCTTGTTTGGGCGTTCGCTCACATTTATTTGTGCTCGTTCGTTTCGTTCATTTGATCGTTGCGCTTGCTCGTTTCGTTCCGTTTCGCTCGCCTATCGATTCCGATAATTGCACTAAACGCCATGCACTTCGTGTTGGGCACGTTAATCGTTTAACCGTTTAAACCGTTTTACCGTTTGTTCGCCCGGCGTTTGCAGCGTTGAAAAACAAAAAGAAACTATTTTTGAGCACCCAATAAATAAATACTTAGCACATAAACACCAATACACCATGTACAGCTAGAGGAGAGCCAATTCTAGACTCTCACTAGACTTTCACCAGAGCACAGCCAAAAACACAGCCGCCAATTCCAAACAACACAATAAAAATAAAAGACACCAATTCACTCACAGTTTTCGTATCGCTTTTGTAGAGTATTGTGCAGGTTGTTGCTTTAAGCTTCTCGCTTGCTTCTGTTGTAGTTCTTGTTGTTAATCGCCTGAAGAGGATATATACTTCGTTTCGTCACTGAAATTCCTGTTCTTCGATTTACAAGTTGTGTGTGTGTGTGTGTGTGTGTGTGCGCGCGCGTGTGAGTGTGTGCGTAAAGTCTGATACTTTGTTTTTGTTTTCCACCTATGGGTCTCTCTCTTTATCTGTTCTTTCTCTTCCATGTCTCTCTCTTTCGTTCTCTCTCTGTCATTCAACTTCTATATATCGTTGAGAATACAGTTCGACAGCAGTGAATGTGGCGGCACCTTTGCTCACCCACCGTTGCACTGCAATAGCCGCGTAAGAGAAACAAACTGCAAAGATAACAATTATTCTTCAATATACAACTACTTTTCTAATGAATCTCTGTCTTACAGCACATCCATATGCTCGCCGAGGAGCGGTCCACATCGATATCGGAGCGCTGCACACGCAGTCGCATCAACTCGGCCATATTCGTCTCGTCGGAGGGTCGCGGATTCGACTCGATCGAGTTCCTGCGTCGCCATGGCTCACAGAGTGTGCTCTGCCGGAAGGCCAAGAGTGCAGAGAATATTACCGAAAATGGACGCAGGGTAAACCGTCGTGATAAAACAAAGAATCTTATTGATGAAATATTTGCCTTGCAGAAGAGTCTGCGTCCATGGCGCACCGACGATGACTCCGTCCAGCAGCAACAGCAGCAAAACTCCTCCCAGGACATTGAGATGAAGGAGTGTGGCGCCAATGCCGGTGAACTGCTCACGCTGCCCGTACTCCACGACGCCAAACAATCGCCTACAGCCGTAACTAGCTTACTAGCTCGATCCTCTGCCATAACCACGGCCAACGTTATCGTGGGCAGCATTTCGCTGGAGGCTCCACCGCCGTATATGCAAGATGATGATGCCACCTCGATATCAGCTCTCATACACAGTGATACATCGGCTCTGGTGCACGATTCACAGGATTCAGCGGAAACTGTGGAGGAACTGGTGCACGTTCCACTGCTGGCCAGTGCAACGGCTACAGCATCCTCCGTTTCGGTCGCCTCCACGCCCAGCATTGCCATTGAGGCCAAGCCACGTGTGCTGGTGCATCAGCGCTCATCGACGGCATCCTCATCGCCGCACAGCAGTCCCAAGAATTTGAGCCTTGGCTTGAAGATTATCAAGCCGAAGATTAGCGCCGTGCCAATGGTTTCAGTGTCGGGCCCATCGCCGCCCATTGAGAAGCCGCCGCTGGCAGAATGCTTGTAACAAATGGCAGCCGAAACATTTATCTAAGCGCGCTCACTCAAGGCAAACTGGACCCCCAGTCACAATCGCAAATCTTACACTATCCTTAGCACCTACTCTCACACCCACACCCACACACACACACACACGCTATCCTTGACTCAGATGGAATTGTGGTTTAGAAGTATGCCAGCTGCTCAAATAAGTGTTTCGGTGAAGCTGAACGGGATTTAAATGCCGCTTCAGGCAGTTAAAACTAGTTGTAAACGTATTACTAGGAATAGACGTAGGCATAGACGTAGTTTATGTACCAAACCATGAAGGGAAATGAAAGAGGGGCATCAATAAATTGCAGGAAAGCTTTGTATATTCAACAACGACTGAAGTATACATATACGAACTATAGATGATGTGTTTTATAAGCCATTATAAACAGACAAACACACACACAACTGATGAATCAGCTTTAACGACAAACAAGTAAACTATCAGGCTTTAATATATTACAAAGAATTTCTGGTTTAACCCTAGACATAGGCAGACTTGAAAACCTGTTGATGACGTTATATACGATATATATATATATCTTTACATGTTCTCTTCTATATCTATATATATATATATACACACATACACTTGAATATGACTAGCTATAGCCAAAACCTAGGGCACCAACACATGTTTATACATCTATATACACCTCTATGTTTTTCACTAGTAGTCTATACACGTATGTACCCTAGAGGTAGTTGAGAATGAACCCCACTATATAGCTTGTAGGCACAAAGAACAATTGAAGGTAGTCGAAAGCGTTACTAACTTAACTTACTCTTACCTACTACTAGCTAACATATCAAATACCCACGACCAAAAACGAAACGTTGAAACTGTAAAACTAGTCTATAAACTTAAATTCCTACAATACGATATTGTAATATAGAATTGTCAAGTAAGAAAGTGCCCAGGATGAGTTCTAAGTGTTTTTAAAACTCTTGTACTTGTACGTTTATTATAAAGACGTCATTTTAAAGATATATAATTCTATAGAGATATACATATATATATATATAAATATAGGTGTATGTATGAGTATCCTTTTAGTTGTTAAGCATGCATTTTCAAACAGTTTCACTTGATGTACCTAGTATATGATAGTTATATGAATTATATATAGAACTGATGGCAGCACAGAAAACCATTTGCTCTCTTTTCTCTAGGTAGTTATTTATATTTTAGTTATGTTACTTCAATTTTTTAAAGCAATATATTTGCTTAATTCAATCCCCTAATAACTTATACTAACTACTATATAAACTATAAACTGTCAACTTTCTGTCTAAATCAATTCTTATGTATAGACACCCGCACATGTACCTACTCAATAAGCTCTTTAATCCCTGCATCTAAAATAGAATCCATACCAAATATAACAGGAAAAACTGGATTATCGAACGGAACACATGTTGTTATTAAGGAATTGTCAATTTATGGTCCAAAGCTACAATAATAATAAAAATACAAAATAATTATAAACAAACCATTTGAATGGGTCAGAGTTAAGCTTAATTAATTTACAATTGGTCTACGTTCGATTCGCTATTAAATAAATATAATGTGGATGTGTATTTTTTGAAATCAAATAAACGGAATAATTCATTCAATTGACAGCTTTTCAGTTATTTACAGAATTTACGTTGCATGAACATATTTTTATTGAAAAATTTACAGCATTTACATTATCAAGTGATAATCAGATAAACATATTTACATAGAACTCGAAAGAGGTTTGTCTTTAGTCTTATATTATCTATCAATTTTAAATTTTAGCTTTTTTCAAAGATCACACAGTGATTGCCCTGATCATAGTAACTTTTCCTAATCACAACTCCTTCCATTTGATCCACCAACTTTTCCAGTTCCAGCTCCTCGAACACATGATAGTAGCGTAGAAAGGTTGTACGCTGTTCATCTTTGGTTTTCCATGGCACATAGACATCCTGCTGCTGGAACTCCGTTCGGTTCGTGTGCACTGGTAAAGGAACTGGCAACTGCTGATCCATGCTTTCCAGCTGTCGTGCAAGCTTCTGACGCTGCGCCTGCTCCGTTGTGTGTTCCTTATTGACGGCTGTATTTTGCCTTAAATACGTCGATTTCTTGTCGTTCTTACGCTGATTCTTGGCCCAAACATAGACGAGCGCCCTTCCACCTGGACGTAGCACGCGACAGAGCTCACGAAGTGCTGTTAGCCGACGTTCGCTGCTGGCCAGATGATGAATGACCGCAATGCTAATGCAACCATCGATGCTGGAGCTGCGCACAGGCAGCTGCAAGCAATCGCAACGAAAGACCGAAAGGCCGCGTGCGTTTCCCACGCCCAGCAAGCCCAGCGAACGATCACAGCCAATGGACAGCAGTTGAGGATTACAGCCCAAGTACTTTCCATTGCCACAGCCCACGTCCAGCAGCACAGATTGTGGCTCAAAAGAGTTCAGGAACTCGGCAACTTGTGGCCAGGGTGTGTGACGCGTATCGCTAAAATGGTTTGCAATCTTGTCATAGACTTCATGTACATTCTGCTGCTCCAGGTGGCTGGCATGGGTGGCCAGCTTATCACACACCTCTTGAGGAGTTGCCGTCTGTTGCGTATCGCACAGCGTGGGATATTGACAATCACAAGGACCACGACGTAGACGCCTGAAGGTAAGAGAGGTTCTCTTACTACGTGCTTGAGTTGTCAGACTGCCCGATGGCGTGGCCACTACATCGATATGCTTCGGTCGGATGCCATGTGTCCAATCATACCGTGACTCCCCTGACATGACTAACAGCGAACGCCGTGGGAGCAGCACATGTACGAGCTGATCTCCGCGACGAAAGTCCATCACAACATCAGATTGCAGTGACAACGACAGTATAGGATCCTTGAAGGCGCTATGCGTGTCCACGTGCGGCGGTATACCCTGTCCTGCTTCATACTCATTGACTGTGAGTTGATCGGGTGGCTCAAATGCTGGCAACTCCAAGCGCTCCCACATGAAATTACAAGCTGCTGGAATACCCTGCTCGAGGGGTTGTAACGGATTCACATTGTTGCTGCCGTAGAGAAACTCGTAGCCAAAATGCTTGACTTGCCTGTGCTTTAGGCTGTCCGTAGGGCTGGCAGTACCAACAGCGATTGCTTCTAGCAACGCTGCCTCCTCCGCCTCACTGACGAAATCCGGCAGCAACACCAGTCCACCTGGCAGAGGCTTCTGCCAGCCGTTTTCTTCTCTCTGCTGCGGCAATTCCAACACATAGCTAAGATAGGCAACGGCACCTTTCTGACCAATGGTCGCCCGATTATGCATGCCATCGTACACTAGCTGCGCATCCGCCAATGTGGTGCACATAAGAAAACAATACGATTTCGAAGGCAACATCAGCACCTGAGACACCTGACCGCCTGTTGCAGCGGCTGCGGTGAGCAGCGCCTCTTCGGAGAGTCCATTGCTAAGTCCCACGTTGAGTATGGCCAAGTAGAGAGTGGGCGAGTCACTTTGCGAGACATTACAGTCGGCTTTTATAATTGCCAAGCTGCGTCGTTGCTTTTTCTCTGCCTTTTTCACTTTGTTCGTTTTTTGTTCAATGTGCATCTCGTCCAGAACGGGCCTAAAAAATACCAAAAAATTGACATGAGTGTGTACACACTAGTATGTTCAAGTGCACGGTCGGTATGCAGCTCAAAGTAAACTAATCTGAAGATTATCATTATTCTGTATGAAAATATTTATGTACCTTTCTAGCAGCTCCCTTCATTTGCCATTCATAAATAATTTGGTTTTAGGTTTTGTATGGAAATGTTTGCCATTCAAGCCTTCTGCTTGTTTTGCGCACTAACAGTATATATTTTTTATTTTTTTGTTGATAAACATTTGAATCTGAAATTCCTCAAATCGCTGCATATGCAGCAATTACAATTGTATACGTTAATATCTAAACTTAATGTAGGGCTTACAATCTACCAGACTCTATCGATCATGCTATTATCCTGTGGCTTCTGATTCATTGTGGTCAGCTGCTGATGATAATTGCGCATTTGATTGCTGCGACGCGGCTGCGCCAGGTATTCGAACATGCTTTGCAAATGCTGCGACAACATTTTGCTCAGATCACTAGGCATCGGATCGTTCCAGAAGAAGTCGTGGTTCAGTGCTGTGTCCGCATCGATGCGTTTCTTTGGATCCAGAGTCAACAGTTTGTCTAGCAAATCGCAACCAGTGGGATCCTTGACATACGGACGCAGGCGCTCTTTGACACGACGTTTTTGATTCTTTGGAAGCTCAATCGATTTGTACAGCTCGAGCTCCTCGACACCCGGCCAAACGTCTGGGGTAAAGGAACCACACAGCTGTGATATAAAGGTAAGCTGCTGCTGCTCTGTGTTGCCCTGCATAATGGGCGAACGAGTCCACATCTCAGCCATAATGCAGCCCGCTCCCCACATATCTACAGGCGGACCATAGTTGCGGTCACCGAGCAACAATTCCGGCGGACGATACCACAGGGTAACAACACGATTTGTATAACGATTTTTGCAATCGTTCTTAGGAATGCTAAATGCACGGGCCAAACCAAAATCGGCCAGTTTCAAAATGCCATGTTTTGTGATCAGCACATTGGCAGCTTTCATGTCACGGTGTAGAATCTGTTAATGAATTCTGAATAAGTTAAATCATTTATGCTTTTAAGGTATGTACGTACCTTATTACTATGTATATAGTAGAGTCCATTGAGCAGCTGCTGCATCACTTTCTTAATTTCTCCCAAACTGAATTTAACATTCATATTGGACAGCAGACCAGCTAAATCGTGCTCACAGAAATCAAAGACCAAATAGAAAGTCGATCTATATCCGTTGTGCACTGTAGCCTTGGTGCGGCATATCTCTATGAGATTGACCACATTCTCGTGCTTTAGCAGTTGCAAGATGCGAATCTCACGCAGAGCCGTGATGGGAAACTACCAAATAATATATATATTTTCTTTCAATTCCCTCATGTCATCAGTGGTTACTTACGCCTTCCTTTTCATTGTCCATAAGCACCTTTTTCATGGCAACAAATTTTTTGTTACTCTTTTTTTCACGTGCTTTGAAAACCTCGCTGCGTTGTAAACGAAACAATAAGAAAATACATTTTTGACATAAGCTGGTTACTATAACTTACCCGAATGTACCCTGCCCGATTTTTGCCACTTTCTCGTATTTACTGCTTTCATCGCAGTAAGGGAAATCATAATCCTCGATATATTTTTGTTTCTCCATTAGCGACATTGTACGAGACGAGCTGCCAGTTGAAACGACTGGCGTTGTTGACGCTTGTGGTAGCATATGTGACATGTGCGCCATTGTAAAATATTACAAATCCAATGTAATAAAAAAGTTTGATATTTCCCAACTTCCCAATTACTTTACTTTCTGGTCTCATTAACAGACGCACACAAAAAGGAAAAAGCAACTACTGCAGCTGTTTTGGAGTATTTCCGCATAGTAGGTCACACTGTTTCAAGTCAGCTGGTATGGCCGTAAATAAATTTTGTCGAGTGTGTGCACACTGGCTCAGTGATACACTGGCTCAGTGATATAACCTCAAGCAGCAAGGTGTAATATTAAAAATTGTTATTTATGAATAAGCTATTAAATATAGCACACGCTGTGCCACGCCAATTTGTGCGTGACTATGCGTTCAAGTCGGATCTGAAAATAAAATGGGTACGACCCGAAAAGATATCGTGCATAAAGCCAGAAAAAAGTGGCGATCTGGCTAAGCTGCCACCGCTGAATCCCAATGAACTGTTGCCGGATTACAAAGATTCCAAGGAGTTGGCCAAGTTAGTAATCTATCAATATACATCTACAAGCATATGTAATAATATTATATTCTTGCAGTGCCAATGAAACAGTCAAATCCATGTTTTTGCTTAGGAATAATCCGAACAATTTAACAACGCGCTATTATCGCGACCTAATGATCAAGGAAGTGCAGCGGCATGCACAAGACTATGGCTCTATGGAGGCCAAATGTAAGTAGTTTATGAGAAATCATATGTAAGCCACCACATGGAAATAATTGGATTAAATATGATATTACCTTTCTCTATTGTCTACTCCTGCAATAGTGGCCAGGATGACGGCACTCATACGACGCTTTCAGTCACACATGGAGGTGCATCCACGCGACAAGATGATCAAAGTGCGTCTAAAGGAGATGATCGACAAGCGTAAGAAGTTTTTGAAATATCTCAGACGCTGGGATTACCGACGTTTCGAGTGGATTTTGGAGAAGCTGGACTTGGTCTATAAGCCACCGCCAACAAAGTTCCACTGGATAACGCGAAAAGAGTCGCTGCAGAAGCTAACCGACATTTACTGCGAGAAAATCAAGGATGAGCGTTTAGAGGCTTATCACAAAGAGCTACAAGAGCAACAAATACCTTTCTTAGAGGATGCCATCAAGAAGATGAAATTCATCCGCCAGGAGCAGATCGATTGCGATGTTCCTGTAACTGTCACGGAAGAGCAGATCGAGGAGGCGCGCCAGCAGCTAGCACAGCTTCAAGAGTTGCGTGAGGCAGCAGCAGCCGCCACACGCAAGCAATCGGATGAAACCTTCCATTAAATAGTTTACTTGCAATAAAGTCAAGTTGAACGACAATTTCTTAAATTATATGATTTTATTGATTTTCTTGCAGAGGGTTTGAAGTGGTGGAGCTCAAATACATGTCATGGGTGAGTGGCGCAGGCTTAGAAAAATAAATAAACAATTGTTAGCTTTCACAATAAAGTGAAGAAAAAACAAGATTAATTCTCTTCCAACGGAGATTCGAATCGAGTGGATCCCCGTCCCTAGCGGGAACGTCCATCTGAACGTTTCCGGTCACGCTTGCTATTGGAAGCGTTGCTGCTGCTTGAGCTACTCGACGAGGAGGTTGACGATGAGTCACTGGAACTGGACGAACTGGTTGAGGATGATGAGGAAATGGACGAGGTGGATGCACGTGATGCCCTTTTACTGGTGGCAGTTGTTCCTGGCATTAGCTTCTCCTTGGCGCTGCTGCTGTTGTTGCTAGTCCCGTTGTCTGTTTCCTTGCTCTTCACATTGCTGGAGCTCACCTCATTGTCGCCCCACAAATCATATTTGGACAAGTCTCCATCATCGTCTTCATCATCCTCCTCCTCATCCTCATCACCCTCAATATCACTGCGTCGTGCACGTTTCGGCTCATCTCTGCCTCTGTTGCGACTATCCTCATCGCCACCCCTATCATTATTTTTACGCTTCTTGCGCCGTCCAAATTCATCATATTCGCTGTCCGAATCCTCACGTTCCTTGTACTCAACAACGCCACGATCATTATAGCCTCCACCGAAGCCTGCCAGCGATTGGATTCAGTTAGTTGGCTAACTTTATGGCATCTACTGCATCTACTTACCTGTACGCTCCTCCACATCTGTGAATTTGGGCGCGTTGCACATGTTGCAAGTCTGCCGTCGCGCCCAATTCACATTTGCACACTTGCTGCACTGCCAATCCTCTGCGCTGAATAGTCCTCGTGATTTGTCTGCGGCTACTTTTCCAATCTCTGTGCCCAGTTTCTTTTTGGAAGAACTGCTGCTGCTGCCGCTACTGCCGTTGCCTCGGTCTCGATCTCGATCTCTGTCGAGTTTCTCATTGTTGATATTTTCACGTTCCCGATTGCATTTGTTACATTGAAGGCGACGCGCAAAGTTCAAATGGCGACAGCTGCAACACACATTCAGTGAGAGTAGGAGAGAGAAAGAGAGCGAAAGAGACGCATGCCACACACAGATGCGGTTGGAGGAAGAATAAGAGTAACAAAACAACAAATATATTGTTATTGCATTTTTGTCGGTTATATTAGAAAGGGAGATAGAAGGGTAGTATGTAGTTTGTAGTTGTTGTTGTAGTGCTGGATGCTTTGCATTTTGCCCATAGATCTTTACGCTTGAAGCTTTACGCGCACTCACTCAATATCTGGGCAAATCCAATCGCCAGCCGAGACGCTGATGCCGCTGCCGCCGCCACTGCTTCCACTGCCACCACCTCCACTCCCTAAAATCGACATTTCCCAAAACTGAAAGTTGTGAGGCCGGTGCTACGAATAATTGTCGATTATGCTGGCCAGCCTAGCAATAGACATTTATAACAATTTTATACAATTTCTGTATATGAAACTTTTTCCGGTTTCGTTTTTTTTTTTTGCAAATAAATTTTTGTAGCGTTGCTAGTAGGGTTGAAAGGCTCGGCAGATGTGGCCAGACTGTTACAAATTGTGTGCTGCCACTTAGAACGTGCTGTGCTTTGACAAGTATGGCAGTGCTGTCGTAGCAACTAAAAATGCATTATATATTTGTTTACGGCAATTGTTGCCTTAAGTTAGCTAAATATGTACAATTCTGTATAATATTTCAAATTTTACACAATTAGATATGCGAAGACATGAATGTAATTTACTTTTAGAGTTTTATTTCCTTAAGCATATAAAACAAAAGCCGCTCCAAAAAGTAAACAACGGATTTTTTTGTTGTCATTGGATTTATAAAAGAAGTACAACTAACGCAGCCGTTAATTTTTGGAATTGCAGGTGCGCGCCACCAGCAACACACACACACACAATATCATATTGATGTGCCAGCTAGATTGTTTTACTTCTTGCCGGTACCGATCTTGGCCTTGGCGGTACCACGGACCTTCTTCATTCTGTTGCGACGTTCCTTGCGCTGCTTGCGTGTTTGCTTCTTCTGTTCGAAGAGACCGTGACGAGCCAGACGGTATTTGGGCTCGAACTTCTTGGCAAAGTCCAGAGTATCGTAGATCAGGGCAAAGCCAGTGGAGCGGCCACCACCGAAGTTAGTGCGGAAACCGAAAGTAAACACAACATCGGGTGTCACTTTGTACATGGCGGCGAGCTTCTCACGAATCTCGGTCTTGTTTACCGATGAGAGTCCGGGATGGAGGACATCGCAGACCATTTGTTTCCTGGCAAGCAGACGGTTGGTCATGAACTTGCGGGTGCGAATTGTGGCAGTTGTACCAGTCGACATTTTGACGGAGCTGCAAGATATATACACACACAAATTAGACTAGGATTTTATACACCAATATGCATATTGTCACAGTTCACAGGCTATTTATTGTTGTTTCTGTTTTCAACATAACCTCAATGGGTTAGCAGCTCCGCTGAGCAACTCGAGACTCCACGTGTGACACGCTGCGCTCACCACACGCCGTAAACACGTTTAGTCAGCCTGCATTCATATATCGTAGCATTCACACAATATGTAGGACATTTTTAGGGCATTTGCGCATAAATTGAAACAATTATTACCTTTTAAAACACTCGAAAAGGTTTTAAACACGTCTGCTGTGCGAACGCGATTCTTTAGAAAGGAAGATGGCCACCGTCGTTTGTCGAAAACTTGGCAGCACTTTTAATTTGACAGGGTTGTATTGTATACCTGACTATCGGATGCAGTGCAACTCTGTAAATGGCGCAAATTCAAATCGGTTAAAGCAAACATATTTATTTATTTTGCTTTAGCTTTTATTAAATTTTAACGTAAATTTAACTTAGTTTTGCTAATTTGGCATCATTACGTTTTCTTTGCATGGCATAAAAGACTCCAAAGTAGATGGCTATCAATACGGCACAAACAGTAATGGCCACACCGAAATAAAATACAAACAAATCGAAAAGGTGCAAATGATTAGAGGCAATATCTATGCCACGTGTCCTGATCGCAGCGCCGCCCCTGTGCCGTACCACATAATTCACCCAGAACAAGGCATTGGCCAAGGCGCCCAAAGGCCTATCTCGGAATTCGCTGGAAACCTCACGAATGGTAAGCTGAAAATGCTGTTGCTTTGTCAACTCATCCAGAGCCCAGTTGAGTGCGGCTGTCGTAAAGTTGCTTGGCTCCAGTTGCAGCGCAACGCCCAGATCCACAGCCAGTTGCATATTTTTGCGTTCATTCCGGAAATTAGGCAAACCCAGCATCGGCACATGACGCGTAATGCCCTCCTGCAGACTCAACAGATCCCCGTTCATGATGAAAGCTCGCACGTGGGGATGTGCTAGGATGTCAATCTGTGGCACAGAGTGCTGAATGAGCACATTTTTGGGCAGGCCCTGCAGAGTCTTTACGTCGTGGCAGGTCCATATGAAACGCGCCTTGCGAGCACTCATAAAATCAAAGAGTATTTGTAGCTTCGGCTGGGGCAGTTGACCGCAGGGCTGTTCGTTGCCCAACTGTATGTAGATGACTCCATTTTTAGACTCTTCCACAAATCGTTTGACGTTCCACATCAATTCGCGAGGACCGCGTATATGCAGCCCACCAGCTGGCACAATTTGTGGGAGCAACGGACGTGGCGTCCACAGGGGCACATGATTGTTAAGCAGTAAAAGCGCCAAATGATGTGCCTGAAGTTCTGGTATGTTAACAGCAACTGCAAGAAATTTCAATAAGCCGCATTAGGTTCAAATTCAAAACACTTAAGGCATAAATACATCGATGATTAATCAATTAGTGAATATCGATTAAAGCAATGTTGAGTGCTGCCACATCAATGAAAAACTTTTGTCATTGACAGAGTTACTGCCGCCAAGTCGAAAGCTTACTTTTAAAGTGTTTGCGTATAATTTTTTCCTGTGCCGTGTAATGTTCATTGTAAAATTGTTTACGTCTCGCCATACACTCGCGTATATTGCTCAATCGTGCCGAGAAACCCAAATCCTTGGTATACGCCTCGTAATCTATGGGCGAACAGGCAACGGGCAGCAAAGCCTCTTGCACTGCATTCATATAGTTGCCAAAATCCGTGCTTATTACGCCAATTGTGGGCTTATTATGCTTATAGCCCAACGCGAGCAGCGCCTCTGTATAGAAATAGTCAACAATGATTAGATCGTAATCGAATTCCGCAGTGGACAGCTCTAGCAGCTTCTGCACCGGAGCCTGCACCAAAAAGTGTTCTACTGCTCGAGCTCCAACCGAAGCCAAGGAACTGCGAAGTTTTCTCTCGGACAAAAGGGCCAAATCTTCAAGGCTGCCACCAGGTGCTGCTTGCTCTTGCACTGTGGTAAAGAGAGTGATGTTTACTTTTATATGTGACTCAATATTCGTTTTGCTTACAGTTGCTCCAAAAGTCAAATTCGGGCCGTACAACATGCTCCACAACTCGCTCCAAGTTATCATTCAGGCCATGACCGCTGTAAACAGTTAACTACAATGGATTTGGATATGATGATAAGAATCATTTGACCTTCGATATACATGCTTACATTATGCTCCCTGCTTGCCAGCTCGGCCACCAGGGTGCGCATCACAGCAAAATGACTTTCGCTTGCATGTGGAAAGAGCACGAGTATATTGGCGCCACGACAGTCTCCCAATCCTAGCAGCAGACTGAGCAGCGCTAGATAAAGCGCATACCATGATTTCGATTGCTGTTAATGTGGAGTCGGTAAAGATATATAACGTATATGTGAATAGATGAATGTATTCATATGGAGATCAGGTAGGTTACTTATTTAAATTTATATTACATTGTACTATATTTATATTTTGTATTTGCAATTCTCTTTTAGATATATGTAAATTGTAAGAGGTCTTAGTCGGTTTTCCATTGCTAAAGTTCTTAGATTTATATATTGTATGGTCTTCAATTTCAATTGTATTTTCTTGCTGTGATATTGCTCTATACTTCCTCTATGTAGTGCTTAGCTTCTTATTTACCTCATTTAATATTCAGTTTTATCACTAAGTGTCTCTAATTTCTGTAAAGTTTTCCCTTTCTCTAATATATTCTCTGCCCTCTTGCTTGCCTATGAGCTCCTTATTTATAGCTATATAAATCATTCTGTTTCTCCTAACTAAGCTTACGCTTATTAATCAAATGCTTTCACCCATATAGCACTGAAGCATTGTTGTTATAAAGACTTTTGAAAATTTCTTATGCAAATTCCTGTTTGATTAGATTTGGATTTCATTAATATATATATGTAGTTTTACTTTAAACAAATTCACAATCTTTAATGAATTTAGAAATTCAATTATGTTCGTCTTAGAAAGATTTGATTGGTACACATCAGCAACAGCATCATCAGCGACTGCTCTCAGTTCGTTTGCTTATCAAAAAAATATATATATAGAAATTGCCGGATCTGCTCTGCGTTTACACTTTATACACTCGTAACTCACCATAATAAACTGCTTAAGCTTAACTCTCTTTCGTCTTTAATCCTTTATAACTGAAACTGCAGTTTCCCAAGATTTTCGTTCCACAATCCTTTTTTCTTTCGGCTCTTTAGAATATTCCATGCAAGCACTTTGTCTCCTCGCTTCGATCGCTCGCAGTAAATAATCTTAGAATTTGTGTGGTTATTGTAGATGTACATATGAGTAGTTCTCTTCCCCCTCTCACTTATTCCCTATCGCAGTCTCTCTCTCTCTCTCTGAATGTGGGAAACATGTGTGGCACATGAGATTGTGAGCCGACATAAACAATACACATATGCATACATATGTATATACCATCTATATAAATGGGGGATACAATTGCACTGACTGAGGCAATTTTTTATATATTGGGGAGCCACTCCAAGATCCGCGCGCTCTCTCTTTTTCTCTCTCTCACTCCGATTGGCTCTCTGTTGCATGTAACTGGAGCGGGCGAGTGGACTTATTTACATATATATTTAATTGCTGCAACTGCTCGCCGAATATATACATATACAGATCATCATTACATTTCTAGGTTTTAATGCATTCTGTATAAACATTTATACCATATATTCCAATTGGAATAGGCGAGCAGCAACTGGAAGCTGGAATATCTCTTTGGGGTTGATGCACTGCGTGCATCATTAGAGTATGGAGAATGTAAACAATTAAGTGTTTTTTTTAGTTTTTATGGGTTAAAATAATAGAAAATGCCTGATAACGATGTTTTCTAATTTGAAACCAGTCAGTCTGATTCGCATGGCGATTAGATAATATTTTATATTTTTAATTCAATGGCAATATAAGCATTGAGTGTGATTGATTTATTTTGAACTTAAGACTTAAAGAGAGCAAATGCATGATAACAGCAAAATCATGTTTAGTTTTTGTTTAATTAAAAGGGTAGTCAAAAGAGTAAGTCTTATTGGAAAGGGATAATAATAATTCTTATTCATTCAAAGAGCTAAGAAAACGAAATCGCAGCAATATCTTATTGGTATGCACCGTTCTGATTGGATTCGTGCAAGAACTGGTTTCATGCTAGTCAGCAAGTGTCTCATCTTTTTTTTTTTTTTTTGTAAACCAAGGCTGCTTTAGAACTTCGTGAGCTAAAATTGGCATTGACAAACGCATTAATATATATATAAATATTTGCTCAGCTCGTTGACGTTCTGCTGCTAAAGAACGTGACACGAATTGCCAACAGACAACTGTGTCAGCTTTTTTGATACATAAAAAAATACAAACAAATTAAACAATAGCAACAAACTAGCGCAGCACAATAATGAAAAGAGAAAGAAACAGGGAACAGAAATTAGCGACAAAGTCAGCTGCAAACGCGGCACCAGAAGAAGAAGCGGCTGTTGCTAAACCGGTTCCGTTAGAGGGAGATAGCGACAAGTAGTAATGAAAAAACCAGTTCAATGAACCGCAGCACCCAACCAATCCCTTAACACGAATCAAATTTTCTCCGCTGCTTTTTTTTTATCACAAAACTTTAATTATAATGTATTGCAAATTTGACAAAAAGTTTGTTGTTTTGAGCAGAGAGTATGTCGCTTACAGTATAGTATTTTGCTGTTATTTGTAATTGTTAATTTAAATGCAATTCTCAACTCAAACGCTGAGAAAAATCGATTGCTGATGTATGCTAGAGCACGCTCCAAGACAATAATTTGAATTGATTATGTTTCAAGAAGACATTTCGTTTAAAAGCCACACTAATATGTATATATGCGAGTGGTAGGTATATTTATATATATAGATATTGCTTATTCTGTGGCATCAGTCTTGGAGACGGCGAAGGGTTCGGGAACTGGAATGGTGCCGCTGTTGGCGATGACCACATCCTTGACGGGACGATCGCGTGCGTCTGTGGCACTCGACTCGATCTTGCGCACCACATCCATGCCGGAGAGAACCTTGCCAAAGACCACATGACGGCCATCCAGCCAGCTGGTCTGCTTGGTGGTAATGAAGAACTGCGAACCGTTGGTGTCCTTGCCAGCATTGGCCATGCTCAACCAGCCGGCGCCATAATGCTTCAGCTTGAAGTTCTCATCCTCGAAGCGCTCGCCATAGATGGAACGGCCGCCAGTGCCGTCGCCCTTGGTGAAGTCGCCACCCTGGATCATAAAGTCCTTGATGATGCGATGGAACTTGCTGCCCTTGTAGCTATAGAAATGATAAGCAGAAGAAATGGCACAGTGGCACAATGGGCATATTAGTGTAAGCTCTCAGTTGATAAATAACTTAATTTCCTTCTTTTGTTAACTCATCTACAGTTAAAGGCCACGTAATTGATAGCAATACACGCCGGCTCTAACCTATAAATGCAGCTATATAGAGAAACACACACACACATACATGTATATAGAAATAGTGTGTATGCATACAGCTACAGCTATCTTAACTACTTGCGTGTGTGTGTGTTTATGTGAATTCTAACTGTGTTTATATTCACTTACCCCTCGCCTTGTGGCTTCTCAGCCAGCTCCTTGAAGTTCCTCACGGTCTTCTCCACAGTTTTTCCAAACAAACCGATCTCAATGCGACCTGCTGCCTCACCGCCAATGGTGATGTCAAAGAAAACCTACGCAACAAAGACACATTCATAAAGAATACTTTTTGAATATTTAAGAGAGAACAAAAACAACAGCCGCGCAGTTGATTTATGTGTTTGTGTATACCAAGTGACGCAGGTACACACAATATAGTCGTAATTGTGTGTATGTGGTTGTTTGTGCTTACCTTGTCGGTCACTTTGGGTCCTTTGCTCTCATCCGCAACCACAATGCCGGCTGTAATGGCAATCAGGCACAAAGCCAGAGAAAACTTCATTTTTATTCCAACTTTTCTTTTCCCACAAAATGAATACACGTCCACACAATTCAGACGCTAGAATCAGACTGAGTTCGCTCATTTATGTTAGTTGCCGCTGCACCTCTGTAAGTAGCAGAGACTCTTTATGCTATTAAACAGTGATGAGAGCATTTTAGTGCTGTAAAGCTTCATGAAATATCGATAGCAGCTATAAATGTGGGCGCAGAAATTAGTTTTAAAATTTTTTGTTTGTTTTATTTATTTGGAGTGGAATTTTTTGCTGTTTGACAATAGTAAAACGGAATTTATATACATACTAATGCACTTTTATTAATTACATGTGGAAATTCAGTATTGGGGTTAAATATTACTGTATTTTTTGTTTGTTTATTGTTAACAATAGACAACTATGCATAAATGTATATGTTTATGCTAAATTAAGCACACAAATGGGACTCAACTGCAAAGTTAGGCAGCTTTACATTGTTTTAAACATATATTATTATGTGTGGGTATTTATACTATATTATTAACACATTTTGCAGTATATATCATTAATACATAAAGTGTTCTATGCATGATATACAAAGTATATCCGACACAAAACATTAGAAATATTAGAATTGAGTATGGAGGGTATGTGTACAAGTATATATATATGCGGGTGTATAAATATCAATTATAGAGTCGAGCACTATAGCAAAAACATTAAATTTAGCATAAACTATAACTGAGCTTCAGCATATCGAAAGACCTATCACATATAGAGAGATAAACACTAAGATTACAGCTATTTACACAAAAAATAATAACATTTATAATAAATATAAGATATACACATATATTAGCTTAATTGTAGGTAAAATTGCAAATCAGGAAAGCCAGGGTTTCAACTTAAAAGCCAATCAGGAAGATTTTGCTATAGCTAAATGTATATATATGAGAGTTGTGCAAAGTATTAACTACAACTACGTACATACATATATGTATATATATAAATATATATATTACATGTATGTGTATATATATTTGTCGCTATGGATTAAAGAACGATTCGAAACGAAGTCGTGAACAGCCAAGTTTTGGATTTGCATTGCAATTGCAGTGAGCAATTTTTAAAATTGTTGAGAAAGCGCGTTTTCCAAAAGCCTTTCCAGAAAATCAATAGTCAGACTTTAATCGCTGCTATTGATAAGAGATTCCTGTTGCTCATCGTCGGCAACTCTATAAATTAAAACATTGTGATTAAGTCGAAAATTAATAGGAATAAACACCAAAATATAAATATAGCATGGGATATTACCTCACAATGTTTGGGTTGCGGCAACCACAGATCTTTCTATATAAAACTTTGAATAGTTTCATAAGCGGATCTGAATCATCGTTGCGCATTAGCAAAACAACAAGCAGCACTGACATTATCAGGCCCATCGAGCCCATCCAATATAATGAAGAGTACGGCTTTTGCTTGAGCAGAACATCAAATGCAATTGTCAAAGGTATTTGCAGCGACATGGTTAGCGTGCCAATTAGCGAGGAGGTGAGGAAACAGCCCCACAGCCAGAGAGCCACAGCGAGCACTGTGCAAATGAAGCCATTTAAGAAGAGCATGCCAAACTGTCCCTGGCTGGGCATCTCAAATGTTTCGATCTTGGTGAAATGTAATATAAAGAAAATGGGCCATAGCAGCAACAGATTCCAAAGACCAACAAAGCCTGTAATGCAAACAAAATAAATATTATACGCAAATAAGAATGATCCAGTCGAGACTGTTTGACTAGAAGATCCTATGGACTTATTTGTCGTATTTACCAAAGAACAAGGGAATGTCCACCTTTTCCTCGGTGTCACTTTTTCGCTTGACAAACACCAAATACGAAGCATAGAAGAAAGCACTAAACAGAGCCAAAAGAACGCCGCGAGTCATCTTCGAGTCGTGCAAATCATTCATGCTGATGACCACGACGCCGGCAATGCTCATTGTTGCAGCAATTAGCTTTGTTATGGTCAGCTTGTCGCCCATGGCAGACGGAAACAGGGCAGCTAGCAATATGGTAAACAATGTGGCTGAAGTGGATCTGCAAAAGAATATACCGTTAGTTAACATCTTGATTTGAGTCTGAAGTGAATATGACTCAACCTGATGAGCGTTATCATGGGCTCTTCATCCATATTCAAAGCGAGCTGTGAGAAATAATTCGCAGCGAACCAGAGTAAGCAGAAGAGCAACGCCGTCTTTGCTGTCTTGTGGTGCGTTTTCTGTCGTTTAATCCTCATGCTCGCGGCATACGACAGTCGAGCCATCAAAGCATCCGTTGCCTCATGCGCTGACATCTCACGCACCTCGGCCATCTTACAAAAGCGAACACTACGCACACTGGAATCATCGCTCTCCGTGCCGGATACAATGCCATTTATAGGATTGGCCACACGTATGGGCACAAAGGTCGAGTCCCCCTGCAAAGGCAAATGAAACCAGTTAGAAACCATCAGAGAGCCAAGAGTTGATTATCCAACCAAAGACGCCTGATTGCTATAATAGTTCTCCTCATCGGCATTCTGTTCCATCATCTAAATGGGGTATTTTAAATAGATTAGTATGGTTTATAGGACATCTATCGGCTATACAAACCGCATAGTTGCCATGTTGACGCTCGCACGACTCCTTCCAGGGCGCTATTATGCCAATGATTAACAAATAGAAGCTAAACATCGACGTCTTGAAGTAGGTGCTAAAGAATGGCTTATTATATGTATCGTCCTCGTAGAGAATCTGCGTGAGATGGAGTTTTTTATTTGAATAGTTTAAATTTTCGTGAGTCTCTTCTATATATACCTTGCTTAGCTCGCTGGATGATACCCAGAGGACATTGACCAGCAACAGGATGGCCAGTCCCAGCAGCAGTTTCTGCGTGCGTCCAAGCATCTTCCCTTCTTTCGTTTTAGTATCCTTATTTGCCGTTAGCTAACGTTTTTTTACTCTTACTTAGTTATTTATGCTTGTGTCGCCAGCTTTTCTGTTTCATTTTTGATGTTCTGTTTTGACAATTGATTTGATTTTGATTAAAGAGGCATTTCTGCAATCAAAGTGAAATGATAATTACGTTATTAGCATATAGATTTTTGTCGGTTGTTTAGCTGCCACAAAATCGTAGACAAAATTGATTAACAAGCAATTGGATCAATTAGCAGTTCGAATCACTTAACAGCTTCTGGTGGGTGGGGAAGAGGCGTTAGCATGATAACCACCCGCAATAAATGCGTAGCTGACCGATAAAAAAACACATCAATTTAGAATTCTTCACACCTGATAAGCGGTCTGAGTATTTTTGTTGTTTAGCTTTTTTAAAGCCACAACAGCTGTCAGCGTCGAGACATTCGCTGTGGCGATTGTTCTTCTGATTTATATTTATAGACATTTAACATAAAAATCAATAAATGCTCAACAAGTCACATGTTGGACAGCGCAAGAAATAAACTGTACAAAGTTTAATCTTAATATTATGCTAATTTAATGCACTTATTTTGTCTAGTTTTTTTTTTTCGCTTTGCATTACCTGGCCGTTTTCTGGCCTTTTCCAAGCTGTGTTCCGCTGCAGCGGCGAGGCGTCAACTAATACTATTTATTTACCCACTGCTGCATATGTACTCAATTTTATAAACACGTAATTCTTATTGCTTGTGCAATAGACTTGTATTTTATTTATTTCCAATTGTTATTCTTATTTTTTCAGCGGTTCTAATACTGTTTGCGTACAATAAGTTTGCTTACTAAGAGCGCACACACCATAAAAAAAAACTATACAGCTGTGTGATTTATCGATTGTCAATGTGGCGGCCGTTCGATCAACCACCGAATTATATATCGTATGTGCTGCCAACCTATTATAAATTCAGCTTGCTTATCGTTCAGTTGAGCGCGTAATTTAAATTTTATCTCAGCTAGCTTTTCGTTAAGTTGCCCGTGAAATTTAAATTAGACGTTAACTACGCTTTCGTTTGGCTGCGCGCCAATATTTAAATTGCGTGCTTTACATTAGCTGCGTGGCTGCTTGTCAATCAATTGTATTAACTTGTTCTCGCATGTAATGCAAATAAATGTTGACAAATTACTTGTCTACGCGTACAATTTAATGGTAAATTATGTTGTCACGCGCAATTGACAAGCTCTTAAGTAACTGATATACAAATATAAAGTTGTTACCTTAGATTTATGCCGAAGACAAAGACCCAGCCCCCTTGGCGACAGACAGACAGAGCGCAATACAGACAGGCTGGCAAACGTGAGGGGGAGAGAGAGAGAGAGAAGCACAGTTTCACTTTCATCACTTCAAACCCGATTAAGCACCTCATTTTATGTGTTATTTATCTACTGATTGGATGATGATAAAACGCCAGCAGACGAAGGCTCCAGGCACAGGGGCTGGGTGTGGCCTGTCTGCCTGTGTCTGTGCGAGGGGTTTCCGTTTTTATTATTATTATTTTTTTTTTGTTATTTTTATTGAGTAGGTAAAGTAGCCCCAGCGCTTGTTCGGCTGCCTTTGTCTTTTGGGCGCACTTTGCCACGTCTATTAAAAGACAACAAAAATAAACGTATAACTGCCGCATAAAAACAATACAAAGAATAATAGGGCGACATTTTTCATTCCATGCCAACTACCCCGCGAGGCTTTCACACACAGAGACCACGCCTCCACACACATAGCCGCCTGTCCGCCCGCGTCTCTCTTATCAGGCAGCCACTCAGTCGGCGACACCTGTCAAACTGCTTGGCGCGTATGTGCGTAGGCATAAAATAAATAAATAAAAAATCGACAGAAGGAAGACGATGATGAAGCACACACAAACACACACACAAAGAGAGAGCCAACTTGCACGTGTATATGGCTCAAACAGTGGGTGCGCACCAGAAGAAGAGCAGAAATAATAAAAAAAAAAAAAAAAAAAAAACGAAGGAAAATAATATTATGTCGACCCATTGAAACGAGCATGATGTAATTTTCTTTTCCGTTAAGTTTCATTTGCTTTTCCTACAAAATGAAAGTGGCCTTCCGTCATTGACAGCCAACGTGATGGGCAAAAGAAGAAGAGGAAGACAGGCCCGGGGCACGTGTCCCGGCGACTGCATTACAAGCAAAACACAAAAAAAAAAAAAAAAAAAAAAAATGCTCTGAAAACAAACAGAAACCGATCAGGTGTGGTCTTCCCCATTCTAATTGCTTTGTGACAATTGCTGTGCTAAATGGTTTGCTTTTCATTTCGCTACGCTAATTGATGAGACATTTAAAATTAGTTAATTTCTGTGATAAAATGCATGTTTAAAGAAGCGCTATAAATTAGCTTTCTATGAGTTTTTGTTTAAATATCATAAGTATGGCTACGCAGCGTTTTTGCTCTCGCTCTAACGCATTAAAGTTGCTATGCCAATCGGCCAATCAGACTACTATAGTGATGGCAAATGGCGACCATATTTAACGAAAGTTCGTTAAGATCATTTCGCCTATATGTTTATCACGCTCCAACAAGCTGAATGGTAATTGTAAAATAATTCCAAATGGCGCTTACATGAGCTACATACAATACATTCAAATTCTTGTGCAGCTATTGCTATCTCGCTCAAATGCACGCTCATGTGCCACGCTAAGCTGCAATGTAAGCTGACCAATTACAAATAATGCTTCGGATTTACCGTAAAGCCTCTAAATTTGAACAATTCTAAACCTGTCCCAATATTGAAATACGAAATTTAAATTTAATATTTATATAAATAAATTATGACTATAGGATTTGCCATAACAAAAATATGCTTGTACTGATAAGTCTGCGTTGGTATTAGAGAGACTATACTGTAGCTTAAATGATCACCTTACTTATCTCGCTCTAACACATGTCACATGTATGCAAACGTTAAGTCAGTAGCGAAATACTTAAGCATTTGCCATTAAAACGTTTATCTGCGCTCTGCTTAATTGCCACTCACTCCAATCGCTGACAATCTGGCAATTAATGCGTTCAAAGTTGCGCCCAAGGCCTTCAACTCTCGTGAGTGTACATATGCGCGTGTGTGTGTGTGTGTGCGTATGTATAAAAAGTCACAGGCAGACAGACACACACAAACACCTGTACATACATAAATAAAGTCAAAATGACATAATTTGTGATTCAATTATGTTGAAGTTTTGGCCGCATATTACATAAGCAGATTACAGAGCTGATAACAAAGCATTAAACTCATTAGGCGCAACGCACTCAAACAAATGCCACACACACACACAGAAGTATATATGTATGTGTGTGTGTGTGTGTATATGTGCTTGTGCGTGGGCAAAGGCCGTGCCCATTAAATGAACTTATCAATACAACAACACGACAAATGTGATCCACGCACCCTAAAAAAAAGGTCCTTTAAAAAGATTGGGAAGAGCGCAAAATAAAAATTGAAAATGGGAACAAGTAAAACTCGACAATAAAGGCAAACAGCACATAAATTGAAGCAAGCCGCGCCAAATATCAACAACAAGCGCTTAGCCAAGCCTCACACACACACACACACACACACACACACTGTACATAAAATACTATATCGCATATCAAGGAAAATCACAACGAATGACCGCCAAAAATTAAATGTCCCCAGCGGACAAGCTAAAAAAAAAAAAAAACTGAACAGAGCAGAGAAGAATGAAAGAAAAGAGAAGAAAGGCAAAATCAAGCAGAGCCAAAGGCAAAATCAGGAGCAGCAGCAGCGGCAGCAGCTGAGCGGGCAGCGGGACGTTTGATTTTTGTGTGAATGGCGCTGCGAGAGTGACTCTGACGGACAGCTCAGCGACGGCGACGGCGACAGCGACGGCGACAGCGCAGCTGACAACGACGCGCAAAGCGAAATGAAAAATGATTGACTTTTATGGCGTAGCGCATATTCGGTCTTTAACATAATATTTGTCATAAAAGTGGGCGCTGTCGGCAGCTGAGGTTAAGCAGAGCACAAAAGAGAATGAGCGAAAGAGAGAGTGCGTGAGGAAGAGAGAGAGGGACGGTGGAGAGCAGAGAGAGCTTGCTCGACATTGTCATAAAAAATTTGCTAAATGTTGTCGCCGGCACGGAGCAAGAGTTTCCGCCAATGCAAAAAATATATACATACATATATAAAAACAAATTAGAGTGCTCGACTAGCATATATCCTGTAAAAATGTTACAGTAATATTAATAAAATATGTTAAGCAATTTTTACTTTTAGAAATATTAGTTTTTTAAATTATCTTTTATTTTTTCGCCTTCTCGATTTTTGGTTTATTTATCTGCGCATTTATCGTACCCCACTTGTTCTACATCCCATGGCGTATAAAAAGTTCATGCAGTTCACAAATTTTTGCTGTTTGTGGGCGGATAGGGGAAAAGGGCAGAACGCACATTTCCGGTTAAAATAATAATGCCACATGCACACACCCACACACACACACACATACACATTCACACACACACGGCTGCAACAACAAAGGCAATAATTATGGCAAACGAGTTTGCCACGCCTAAAGCCTTACGCCCTTTTTGTCGCACCAGTTTGCCAGCTTTGACATGAGCCTTAACCTACAAAGATGTCCTCCCCACACACTCACACACACGCACACGCACGCACAAAGACACGCTGTCATATACAAGCAACAAAGCAATCGAAACTGGGCGCCCTATACCTCTTCCTCTCTCTCTCTCTCCCTCTCTCTCTCTCTGTCTCGCTCTCTCGCTCCACCTGCTGTGCGACCATTGTTGCCCAACTATGTGTGTCTGTGTGTGTGTGAGCGTGTTTCGTTGTGTGTATTTGCAGGAAATTTCGTTTTATGCGCGAGACAAATCGCACCTTATTATGTGCGCGCATGTGTGTGTGTGTGGGTGTGCATATATGTGCATGTGTGTGTGTGCTGTGTGCGTTTCGACTTTTCGCCGCGCCATTATCCACACTCATGCAGGCCAAGCTATATCTATGGCTTTATCACCCAACCAACACACACACACACACACATGCACAGCACAGAATTTACATTTTACACATGTGTGCGTGTGTGTATGGCCAGCGACAATGCGCTACGTTAAGCATAAAAGTCACTGCATACTTTTCAGCTGAACGCTAGCCCAAGCTCACACAAACCACACATGCATGCAGATGCATGCTTGTTTGTGCATGTCTGTGCATGTTTATAGCCGCAATGACTTCATCCGTTACCTTCTGCTCTGGACATGATCTTAACTCAGCTTTATGAACTCAGCTATATTTTCTTGTTTACTCGCACTTGAACTTTAGCTGAATTTACACTGGGCTTGAGGATCCAAGTCGTTTCAATTGGTTTCATGGCATCAGTTTACCCCAAGCAGACTATCTTATCAGCATGCTCTTCATCTTGCACGTTATCTGATGCGCGACAATCTTTGTGCGCTGCCAGACAGAGCGCCAGAGAGGTTAACATAATTATCTATAGCCATATTTGTGGGTCAATTCCACAAGCTCCTTTGGCTGCGTCTTGCTGCTGGCTCGCACCCCCTGCGCGTACCGTCATCATCGATAAATGTTGAGCATTAGTTTAGTTTTTCGGCTTCTGCTTTCCAGCAGCGCGCTAGCAGCAGCAGCAGCAGTAGCAGCAGTAGCAGCAGCATTCCAAGAGCTTCGCTGCCAAGGCAACGGCCGACCGACCGCCCGACCGACCGACTACCACGCCCGCGAGAGCGGCTGTCTGCCTGCCCAGCGGCAGATGTTGATTCCCTTTTGGGTTCCCCCTGCCAATCAGCCGTCCCACTGTTCTGTTCTGCCATCCAATACGTTCCGCTCAGCGCTCAGCTCTGCTAAGAGCGCTGCTTTGCTTACGTTTCGTTTCGTTTCATTTTCGTTTCTATTTTCTTTTTTTTTTTCTAGTAGGTTTGAACCCAAACATAGAGCGCGCGGCATTGTTTGCTTTGCTTTTGGGCTGCTGCTTTGCCGTGTTGCCCCTTCGGCCATTCCCTTTTGTCTATGTGCTTCGCATCTGTGCATACGCTAGCCGCGTGACTTTCCATACAGTGCGAGTGCGAGTGCGAGTGAGTGAGAGTGGGAGCAACTGTCTGTCTGTGTGAGTGTGCGTGTGTGCGTGTGTCTGTGTGTGGCAGCTAAACGTTGTTTGTGCGCTTTGTGCCTGCGCGAAATTTCATTCACAAAACTTGCGTTGCCTTTGCCTGTCTCCTCTCCTCCTCTTCGTCTTCATCATGTTTTATTTTTGCTATTTATTGTTGCTGTTGTGTGTGCGTGCAAAAAGAGCAGAAATCGCTTGCCCGCCTGCTCGCCTGCCCGACCGACCGTCTGCCACTTGGCTGTCAGCAAAACTGCGCAAAATCCTTGTCGCTTGCTTTGGCTGCCCAGCTTCGCAGCAGAGGCTGCTACTTCTGCTGTTGCTGCTGCGGCAGCGGCGGCGGCGGCGGCGTCCTTGTAACGCTTATCTGCCATGTCTGTGCACGGTGTAAGTGTGCCAAGGTAGACATTGATTTCGATTACGATTGCGATAACCGATTGCCAACTGCTGTCAAACTTTGAATTTAAATTGCTTTCGCTTTTGGCACCGAATGCCGATCAGTGCCCATAAAGTGCACAAATTGACTGAATTTTAATAAACAGGCGCAAAATTTGCCCAATCTTAATTTAAATACCAAGTGATGGTATTTAACATCGATATCGAATTGCTATTCAGCTGCAGGCTCTAGTAATTGCTAGTAAAGCGCACAATTTGACCGCATGATGTATATTTAAATACCAAGTGATATCATTTCCAGACATATGTATCGATATCGATTAGCTTCGAGCGACTGCAGGCTCTAGAATTGCTGACTTTTGCACAAGCTCTGCAGAGCTTATGATCTGCATACACGGCTTAGGCACGCACACACACAGACACAGGAACAGCCACGCACACACACAGACACAGGCAGACACACATAAGCACGCGCTGCTAATAGAATTTCTCGGAATTATCTTTGTTGCTTTTGTATTGTTATTTGTGCTGGCATTTTTGGTTTTGTTTTCCATTTTCTCTCACCCACACAATCACACACACACACGCGCGCAATCTCTCTTTCTCTTATTTGCTTGGCTTGCCGCTCTTTGCACAATTTCTTCTTCAGGGTTATTTTGTTTCTTATCAATTTCTGCACGCACACACAGTGAGTGTGACTGTGTATTTGTGTGTGTGTGTGTGTGTGTGCCCGCATAAGTTTGACACATTCATATCCATTCCTTAGCTCTGCCACCGTCGCTGCCTCTGCCTCTGCCTCTGCCTCTGCCTCTGCTCTTCTATCTGTGTGTATTTGTGTCTGCTTAGAAGCTGGGCAAAAGCTGCTCATCCTTTGGCATCCTTTGGGGGCATCCTGAGTGCGTGCGTGTGCGTGTATGTGTATGTGTGTATGTGCTATGGGGCATATCTTAGCACTTTCACTCTCCTTGATGTCCTTGCCTGGTCCTGGTTGCATGTGTCACAGTTATTGATTGGAATGCGCATAAATTGAAGCAAAATGCTTTCCAAGCCAAATTATGTGGGATTCGCTTCATTTTCTTCTTCTTCTACTTCGTCTCTTCTCGGCTGTCCCTTTTCTTTTGTGTGTGTGTGTTTTTTTTTTTTTTTTTTTTTTCTCCTGTCGCTGTTTTAAGTTTCTTTTTTAGGTTTCTTTTGTCTGTCGCCTCGTTTACTTTTACTTTTATTTTTACTGTTCCTTTAGGCTTATCAGCAGAGGGCGTGGTCAGAAGAGGGGGATGGAAGGGTCAGTGTTGGGGGCTGTAGTGAAGGGTAGCCGAAAATCCACTAGCAAAGCAAAATCTGTGTAAATCCCAACGTCGAATTCTAATCAGTGCTTAACATGAAAACATAACCTTTTGAGATTAAAACAAATTTTTAATTTTAAAGAATCTTATTCAAATTGATTAGATGGTACTTCTTTAGTTTAGATTTTTTGTTGATTTAATTTAAATTGATGTTTTCAAATATTTAATATTTCTTTTCTTAAATTATCAATATTATTTTTTTAATAATAATTTTATTTTTTATATTTCTATTAGAAACTTTTCAGCCTACCCTCGTAATTGATCATTATATGTATGTGTACAACATGTAACCTATATTCCTTCCCTGCCTCTGTGTATTTTCTTTTACTTTTGATTTGTGGGTCACAGTTACTTAAGTTAATTAACAGAAAAGTAAATAATTCAGAGGCCAGAATATTTCTGGCATCAGTCTTGTCTTCTTCTTACCTCTGAAGGTCACTTGGCCTTGGCTTGTCGCTTGCAGTTTTATTTTATTTTTCTTTAGGGCAGTACGCTGTTAGTTTGTGATTAGCAACTTTGACAGGTCGAACTTGCGCTCAAAGTTATGCTACAGAATTTGCAATTGCAATTAAAGCATGCTCTCTCCCTCAGCTACATACACACTCTCTGTGTCTGTGTGGTAGTCACGCTCTGTCTCTCTCTCTCTTTCTCTCTCTCTGTCAGGCTGTCGCTCACTCTTGCTAGTGGGTTCATTTAGAACTGTCAACTGCAATGCGATGCGCCTTGTATTTCTGTAAGCAGAGCAAAACTAAAGCACGTTGAGTGGGATTAAACGATATTATAGGGTATTAGACATTTAGGCCAAGTGAGACAAAACGCCGTAACGAAACAAGCAGCGGCTGTGGCAGCAGCATCACCACCAGCAAATGCCCAAGTCATAGCGAAAAGGACGTAATCCGAGTCGAGTGTCGAGTTGATTCAATTCGAGTCAAGTGGGTGAGACGCATTTTGAGTGAGAGTTGAGGTTCAGGCACCGCTGCTGCAGTCGCTGTCGCCGTCACCGTTGCCGTCGCAGTCAACGTTGACTGTGGCGTCGCTGTCATTAGTGATTAAGTGCCCTGCAGCAAGTAATTTTTCTTGCTTCAGCTCAACAGAGCAACGCAGACTCTCACACTTACACAAACAGCTGTTAAGCAGTCGCTGTTAACTTAACAGGGCTGGAAGCTTTTCATTCGAACTGCTGAGAGAGTGAATGCCAGAGAGAGCGAGCGTCAAAGAGCAAGTGAGCGTGAGAACGTTTAGCTGTGTGAGCTCACTCGCCTTCGGTTCTTTTTTGTCAGCGCTGAGCGCAGGAGTTTTGCTCGTATTTTGCCCCCTATGGGCAGCTCGGGCCATTGGCATATTCCAGTTAAGCGCCATCTGCAATTTGTGGCACAGTCAGTGCCGTTTGGGGCCATCAGCAAGAAGCAGGATTGTAACGGTATATCCTGCGTCGTCGCGCAACTGTGTGTCCACACACAAAAGCAAGCAGCAAAGAACCAAAAAAAAAAAAAAAAAAAAAAAAAATAATACAAAGAATAAGCCCAAAAAATAATGTTCTACTGTAAATGCAAAATAATATAAAGAATTACAAAAAATAATAACATATAATCAAATTAACCGCAAATAAATTGTGCAAAAGTTGCGAGTCGCGAGATGAGCTAAACATCAATCGAGATATCGTTATCGCTAACGTTATTGTTATCGCTTTTGTTCAAAAATAAAACAAATGAAGAATTGGTGTTCAACTAATAAAATCTGCTTAGCATAACTCTCACAACGCCTAAAGTCTAAACCCTAAAAAAAAATATAGCTAAGCACGCAGCCTTTGCGTTTCCCTGCTTCCCTCGCATCCGCTGCCTCAGCTCCGCCCACGCGGCCGTTACGGCAGTTGATGTTGCGCTCTTAGAAGAAATACCCACTCACTAAAACACACTTACACACACACACACACACTAATACCCACACACACACGCACATTGTAATTATGAGCGCACGAGTATATTTGGACATTTGTTATGTTAGATGTCGATGTAACGTAAACGCTTTGTGTGTTTGCTTTTCGATAGACCGCGATCGATAGTACGACTGTTGTAAGCGTAACAAACACAATCAATCGGCTGGCCGCCACAATTCAATGAAACCTTCGAATTTTTATCGCCAATGTTATATAATATGTGAAAATCATTGCCTGCCTTTGTGGGCACGCCCCCTCAGCCTCCGCCCCATAGACCAGCCACCACGCTGCCCTATGCCCACAAAGTGTGACCACGTTGCATAAACAAAAACGCTGTGGCAAATTGCAGGAAAAACGTACAGCGAAAAGTTCGTTGCGAATAGTTTTTTGTGCCATGTTCCGGGCTTATATAAGCAGCCGCCATACAGCATCAGCAGAAACCCGAAGTAGCACACACACATACATACGCACAAACGCACAAAAAAAATGAGAAAATACCTATACATACATATGCATGTGTGTGTGAATGTGTGTATGTGTGCGCAGTGTCAACGCAGCAGCAAATAAAACAAAAGTGAAAGTTAACAAATACACACGCACAGTGTGACCAGAGCACCCATTCAAATAACTTTCTATGACAGAGCTGCCCACACTTTTAATTATTATTATTATGCCAAATATATATGTAAAACGAAAAAAAAGCAATTTTTTTTAACTTATTTGAAAAGCGCAGCGTCTTTTGTGACTACAAAAAGCATTGAATACATGCATTAAAAAAGTACAAAAACAATTTATTCGTGCACTAAACAAAAGGAACATTTTGCCCGTTAGTATGCAGTGCTTATTGTTGGACAATCAGCAGCAGCAGCAGCTAACACCAATACATAGACATTCAAGCGAAATCCACATGCAGGCGCCGCAGTCGCTGTCGTCTTTGACACACACACACACAGAGTCACAGGCGAACATATACATACACGTACGTACGTACGTACTTACGTTTACCACCAACACTAACACGTACAGTGACAAAGAAGACGGCGACTACTTCATGCTGCTACAAAAGGCACGCCGAGTGCTTGCCTGGCTGCCCTAAGTAACTACTCACACACAGGCACACATACATATAGAGAACTGCTGCTGCTGATGCTGCTTACCACCCACGGGCGCCTCGGCCGCTGTTTTGTGTTTGCAGCAATAACAACAAAAACAACAACAACAATAAGCAGCATCAGCAGCAGCGACGGTCGCTGCGAATTATATAAATTTCTTTGGCCTGTGCGTGTACTGCTGCTGCTGCTGCTGTCTCTTAGTACGTATGTGTGTGTATGTGCGTATGCTAGGGACGTTTTTTCGGCGTTCTTCTTTGTGCGGTGGCTGCTGCGGCTGCTTCGGTTTTACTTCGTGCGTTCATCATGTGCTCGTCGTGTTCGCTGCTCGTACTTGCTCTCGTTCTGGCTCTCCATCTCTCTCCCTCTCCCTCGCCCTCTCACACTTACGCTTATTGGCTTGCTGCTGTGTCACACACACGCACACATGGTTAGCTTTTGTGTCTTTTTCGCGTGAGCAAATGCAAATCAGCAGACAATGTAAAAAAAAAACAAAAACAAAAAATAAAAAAACAAAATGCAAAGTTGTTGCCATAAATCTCAGTCATCAAATTGCGTTTTATAAGCTCCTTCTTTTTGCTTCTTTGGCGAAGCGCATAACGCATGTAACGGCATTTCAAATGCAAATCAAATGCAGAGCGCTCTTCGCCAAAACATAAAAAAGAAGAAAAAAAAAAAAGTAGAAACGAATCCAAGAACGGAACAGAAAAAAGAGGAGAGAGCGCGCAGCTGAGCTAGGAGCGTGGGCGCACGACGACGATGAAGACGACGACAGGTTACGAGCCATACATACGTTGCGTTGGCGTTTTCGGCAGCATCACCGAGAGAGAGTGTGTGTGTGAGAGTGCGAGCGTAAAACAGAAAGAGATTATTCAGAGAGCAAGAGCGTGTTGAAAACCGAAAATTTCGTTTCGAAAAGCGCAAAGCGCTGCGGCAACCTTAAAAGTCTTTTGTTATCCTACCTACCAAATCGTATAAAAATAAAACGAAGTGTAGAAAACTCATTAATCAAATTACAACTAATCAATGATAATACCATTTACAGTCCAGCCAAAACCCAACACAGAAATAAAATCAAATTGAATACGAAAATCATAATACAAATTGCTGCTATGTGACCTTCGCGTGTGGCTGTAAGTCCAAAAAGAATGCAACAACAACAACAGCAGCATCAGCAACAACAACTTCTACAGCAACAACAACAACAGCAGCAGCTAAACAAGAAAAAACACACACGACACACGAAATTCAATTTAAATTTCAAGGTTAATGTGCAGCAGTGTCGCAATAACAACAACAACAACAGAAGCATCATCATCAACAACAACAACCAAAACCACGGCCCCAACAACAACAAAAGCAAAAATCTCTTAAGATAAATTAAAAAAAAAAAAAAAGAAAAAAATATATATATAGTGTATATTGTTAAAAAATGTGTTGTGTTATCGATATCAGTTTGAAATAAATCAGCTACAGTCGTGACTTTCGTTACGTTACGTTGCATTACGTTTTCGCTTACGCTTACGTTCCATTAAATTTCCCTCGTTCCCCGTTTACGTTGAAATTCATTTCCCCCTTCTTTCTGCTGCCATGTGTCGATCAACAGCATAAAGCAACGTAACGAGTTCTTGGTTTGGTTGACAGTCTGGCAACGCCATTGCCCTTTGAAGTGAGAAAGCATTTTTGATTCATGCCGTTAGCCGCAGAGCGCAGAGACGAGCCGTCGAGCAGTTGCCAGGATACGGTTAGAGCTTCGCAGCTGACGCTGAGGCAGCTGAAACAGCTGAAGCAGGCGAAAATCGACACGACACACGACATATTAATGATGATGATGGGGCCATGAGCCCATCATTTATCGCATTGAATTGGAGTCGCAAGCGCGTCTCAAGCGGGCCTGCACCATGCTAGCACCGCCGAACCCGAGGTCAATATGCGGCCAGGACCCGGGCTGGTCGTGATGGCGCTTGCGTTTATTTCGGGGGCTCGGCGTGCCAGCACCACCAATACCATCAGCAGCGGCAGCAGCAGCAGCAGCAGCCGTTCGATAACAACACCAATAACAACAACAACACCAGGAACAACAACAACAGGAATAGGAACAGACGCAACAACACAATCGGCAACTCACTTACCGTCCAGCTACGATTCGACCAGCAGTGGAGAAGCTGTTGGTGGCGGCTTCTCATATCTGCTGCCAGGATTGCACGACGGTAGCCCCGGTGACGCCCCCGCCCACATCTTGCCGTTGCTCCAATTTGATTATTATCAGCGGCGGCCCGCATTGCATCCGCCAGACGAAACGGTGCGGCGCGCTCGAAGTCTCGAAAGGGGCAGAGGCACCGAGGCGACGGCGACGGCGGCGGGGGCGCCGGAGTCCAGTGAGGCAACGCTCATTAGCGAGAGAGACGAGGAGCAGGAGCAGGAACAGGAACAGGAACAGGAGCAGGAGCGGGAACAGGAGGAGGAGCAGGAGGATAGTAGTGGACTGCCGGTGCAATACGCGTCATCGCGTGCGTTTGACGAGGAGGCGGACGAGGACATCTTTGCGCTGGTCGCCGAGGACGATCTGTTCTCGGAGGAATCATTCGACCGGTTGATAAAGCTGAGCGAGGACGCAGCCACCGAAGAGGAGGATTACAATCAAGCACTAAGCCAGCAGCAACAGGAGCAAGAACAGGAGCAGGAGCGGGAGCAAGATCAGCAGCAGGAACAGCAGCGGGAAACGAAAAGGGAAAGGGAACAGGAGCGAGAACGGGAAACGGTGCAGCAGGACGAAAGTCGTTTGGTCGATGAGAGCGTGCTGCATGCGCAACACAACGAGAACGAGAACAAGAAGCAGAAAGAGAAGGAGAGCTACAGCAGCAGCAGCAACAACAACAAGCGAGAAACAGGCGAGGAGCAGGAGCACCGAGCTAACGACGCCTATGCGTCGCGTCTAATCGGATTAGGCCAAAGGGACGGCGGCACAAATCCAACAACCGCAACAGAAACAACGAGTGGAGCGGCGGGTGAGAGCTCGGCAAACGGAGCGCCTGTAGATCTACGTAGGTCCATACTCGGCTCTGCAACAGCTCTAACACGCCTTAATCCTTGGATATCAGCTTGTGATCTGGCACAGCCGGGCTCAACCGGCACCGATTTGCAGGTGAGTCACAAAACATAACAGTTTCAGGAGGCGAATAAGACATAAGATAATATAAGAGAGAAAAAAAAGATATCGAATTGGAATGTGAAAAGGAGAATAGAATTTCCAATGAATAAAGAAGGTAAACCTAAGGTAAAGGTAATACGCAAAGGAATTATAGCCTTTCGACATATAAAATTGAATTGAATTGAATTGAAATTGATTCAGAACAGTGCAGAGAATTTTGAAAAATAGATAAAAGAATGTTGAAAATAAAATATCTGAGTGATATGAAAAATTCCACGATACTAAACTTAAACTGAACACTGGCTACTTCTGCTTCCTAGAAATGAAGAATTTAGCGTGTCAATTCAGTTTTTATGAGAAAATATATCCACTATGAATATTAAAAGATGCCACTACACTGAGAGAAAACTAGCTTATTATGCGAAATGGCGCTCACAGCTGTTAAAACTTTCTTGAGTTTCTGCTGAATTAAAATTAAATGAGGACTCTATCAATAAAGAGCCAGCCAGAGAGGTTTTTCAGTGGACTGCTAGCAAATATACGGCCTTTTTTTGCGCAGTGTATATGTATATTGATATTGATATTGTTTGTGACATTGCTGACTTCACTCGAATGCGCAATTAAATGTGTAATATCTTATTGAAATCGCTCTGATGGCGACCTTGCACGTGGCTTACACACACACACTCACACACACCAGCACACACACACACACTGATAGAGCATAGCCAATGCAGTATTCCTTGCCATATTGGACGGACACATGTACAGCGTTATTATTATATGATATCAAATGGATAGCAGTAAATGTGAATGTGACTGTGAATATGACTGCGAATGTGAATGTGAATGTGACTGCGAATGTGACTGTGAATATGACTGTGAATGTGGAGGTCACGCGCATGACACGACAACCCAGAATTTTACTGAAAAGAATCTGCTTAAGGAGCTAGGACAATGGACAAGAAACTACTTTTTGTCATTGTTGCCATTGGGCATGAAGACTTTTCCGTATTTGTTAGATATTTTGTTTATGCTATGTAAAATATGTGTAGATGTTGGTTTATAGAGAGCTTACAGTGAAATTACATTTGTTGAGAGCAAATTTCTCGTGCTTTATTCCATATTGTTTTTGTTGAGAACGGGAATAGGCAAATACTTTAAATGTATGTATATTGTACATTTTTTTTTTTTTACAGTGAGTTCACATTGAGCCGAAATTCGTTGAGAAAAATTATAGAATTCTGAATTCTGTATATCTGTATTCCATATTTTATTGACTGAGACTGAATTGAAACAAATAGTTAACAGCATTTTCTTTTTTAAATTAAATTTTTAATTTATTTTATTTTATTTTAATTTTTTAAAATTTATAATTAAAGAAGTGCTAAAAATTAATATTGTTGTTCTTAAGAAATTAGCCAAAGCAAAACAAATAAAAAACCCAAAAACCTTTTCCTAACTTCGAAGAGGACATATATATATTGCTTAGTTTTCTGATACTGAATTCTAACACTAATACATTTGTAGCTGTTATGCTCCAAACAGAGCTAACAGCTAGCATGAAGTATATTAGATTCGTTTTATTCTACTCTTATTTTGTCTTCTCCGACGTTTAGCTGTGCCATATTCTTAGCCATTTTGTGGCAATGCAACAATGCCCAGATTAAGTGCATACAATGTAGCATTTGATACTTATTACATATACTAAGATGCACTTTTATGTACTGCATTTATATTTCACGCATATAAACCGAGCCAAATAAAGAAAATGAAAAAAGTATAGCATAGTTTTCAGCGCATCGTTTATGTAGCCTACCAGCTGCCATCTTCATAGCATTCAGCTTTCTGTCAGCCAGTCGTATAGGCGATGCCATTTCGTGGAATTCCCTCTTTGCCCAGGGCCGTTGTCCATTGCATTGGCCATTGTCCGCCGAGATGAGAAAATCGTCCGAGTTTAATTTATGCTGCAAACGCTGCCATTGGAAATTCGTAAATGTGCGTTTCGCGAATTGCGAATTGTGAATTTTAACTATTCGTTTGCTTAAATATTTAACTGCATATTGCATATTGAAATGTTGAGCAGATGCTGCTGCAACTGTTGCCTGAGCTGCTGGAGCGACAAGTTTCCCTATATACTTTTATTACTACTGTTGCTCAAGTTGTGTGCGCGAGGGGCGAATTGTGGGAATTTCGAATACTAAGGGCTGCCACTCAAATGGCTGAAGGAGCAGCATCAGCAGCAGGAGCAGGAGCCGGGGCAGCGTGCCATTCTCTTTTTCTTTTTCTTTTTCCTTTTTTTTTTTTTTTCTTGCCTCTTCGTTCGCGGCTCTGATTGTGCATGCAAAGTGTTTGTGTGACAATTGCGCCACATCTTGGGGGCCACTCAAGTTCTACTTTTCAAACCATCATCAGCATCATCGTCATGATTATGATCATGATTATCATTCAGAGCATCGCCATCGTCAGCCTGCAACGTGTTACAAATCAACGAAAATGGCTTTGGTAATTGTGTCGACAAAAAAAAAAAAAAAAAAGGAGAAAAGAAGAAAGAAAAAGAAACCAAAAGAAAATGAGCAAAACTTTCAATTCGTCGTCACTTTTTGCATTTTCATTATGATTTTTTTTCTTCATTTTTCTTATATATATTTAAATATATATATATTTTTATATATATAATTTTTATTTTTTTTTTTTTTTTTATTATTTGCTTTTTGGCTTTTGGCTTTTGTGTGCGCACTCTTGAAATCAGAGGCCGACATTTTGTAACGTTGCCAAAATGTGCGACCACACCTACAGTGAAGCCGCCCCTGCATGACCACAAAATGCGCCGCCTGAGAAAGCCTTTTTATTTTTGTGAGTACCCTGAAATGGTTTCAAGATGGGCATATTGATTATAATGGGGTCTCTTGGATGTCAAAATCTAGATTTCATATTGTTGCTCTGATTGAAGAAAGCGAACTGATATGCATTGTGGATCTGCAGCCATAAATATGCCGATATAGATCTGTGCCTTAGACTCTATAGATGTTAATGAATCGTAGAGCTCAAGATTAGCTACTTGGTATAAGAGTTGAATATGAGACAATTTATACTGAAAACTCGGTCAATAGACGCGTCGTTATAGATCTATAAATTAGACTATATAAGTTTGTTTAATGAGTTTGGAACTCTTTAAGAGTCTGAGCACTAAAGATGAGCTATTAGACTTGAGAGTTAGAGCTGAGTCCAGCTGTTCTACAATCTCGATCAACAGAGATCAACGTATAAGAGCTTATGCGTTCTATATGAGTTCCTAGTATATAAGATCAAAGCGAGTCGATCCAACTTGCTTGCTAAATATTTGTTCCACTTATTAAAATTTTGGTTTTAAAGGACATGAAATGAAGGTCAAGGTATTTTCCAGTCTTGCATTACGTTCCTGACTGATTTTAGGCCTTTAACAAATATAATCGAAAAGCATTATTTCAGAAATGACTCATTACATTTCAGTATACAGGGTATCTCTTAATCACGCCCACTACTAGTGCAGGTCAGCTTATTTGTTTTTTTAAGAAAAATTTCTCATTGGTTTGCCAAGTATAATTCAAATTTTAATATTTATTAACAGCCAGCAACGTCGACGTCGCTGTCGCTGTCGCTGTCTCCGTTGTCGTTGTCGTTGTTATCGTTGTTGTCGTTGTCTCTTTTGGCCTGTTTTCCTATGCAAATCTAATTCAATTTCGTGGCATTTCTCAATGGCCTTTTGATTGCGATTGCGATGCGATTGCGATTGCTTTAGTGTTTGCCACAGGAAGAATGCTATTTGGCCATTGCCCACTTTTTGGCCTGATTAATGCCAGCCAAGTATATATATATGTATATAGATAAAAAACAATTAAAATGTTGCTGGCCATAGTTGACAGACAGCCGGAGAGACAGCTGGGACAAGTGGGACAGCGAGACAGACGACTTTCAATGCCAATTAGTTAGCTTTTACTTGTTCCTCAATTTCATTTCAGAGAAAAGCACACGCGCGATTATTGATTTTCAATCAATGTCCAGGGAAGAGCTCCCTTCCTGCTCCTGCTCCTGCTGCTGCTCCTACTCCTGCACTCTGCTTAATCTATGTGTTTTTCATTTTTTATTTCCTTTCCTGTTTGGTTTGTTAGTCTGTTGGTTATTTGTGGCCGGCGGCAATTAAATAATCAAGTCAATCAAACCATTTAAATGTGCGCTCTCGCACCGAGCTGAGATCTGGAGAGCTGGAGAGCTGGAGAGCTGGAGACCTGGAGCTCTCCAATGGAACTCAATGAATGGCCAGCTAAATACATATCAAGTGACGTTTGATTTGAACGAAAGGCACACACTTAACACGTTCAATCAGTTCATTTTGTTTTAAAGCTAATTTTAGCTGATTTGAAGGTAGCTGAGCAAATTATGTTTAGTCTATTATTAATGTGGACTTTGAGTTCCATTGTCATTCTGGTTGAATAAGCGTTTACAGACTTTAAAATGTTAAAGAGTTGGCTACTTATGATTATACTTCTACTAAGAAAACTTGATCCTTTTTGCAATTGCTGTAATGTTCCACCTTGTTAGCACATAAATAATATTTTCTAAATGCCTCAGAGCAAAATCAAGTTGTTGTTAAGTGTTCCTAATTTGCAGTTCCAGAATATTAGAGAAGAACTTAGAGATATGCTGTCGTTCAATATAATAGGACATTCTTATAAAAGGCAATGCAGGAAAGTCTTATCATAATAAGTTAGAGTAGTCAGCATTATTTTTGTATATAGGATTATTTGGAACAGTATTATATGCCTAATTTATATCGTATGTATCGTATATATTCAATTATGCCTTATACATATGCCCTATATATACAATATATATCGTATATATTAAATTAGACTTATATTTATATATCTTACATCTGTTTTGGAATATATTATGAACATTTGCATGCCATAATCACGTTATGAATGTTTGTTAAAGAATGCATTAAATTTATTCAATGATTCACTTGAATGAAAATTTGAAAAAAATCAAGATCGAGCTTCAGCCAGCTTCCCATGCTGAGCTGTCGATGTTGTCAAGCTAAAGTTGATGTAGTCCTTAGTTTCTCTGGCTATAAGCAATAATATAAGCTCAAAAAATATGAATTATTCATAAATAGCTTTTATCTATCATATACCTAAATTCAGGTCGATTGCAAAAGAGAAATTTAACAAATTTTCACGAATCTAAGTTATGAAAAAAAAAAAAAAAAAATAAATAAAAATAAATAAATAAAATAATAAAATTAAAAAAATAAATAAAATAAAAACCAAATCTTATTAAAAAAAAAAAAATAATAATATTAATAATAATAATAATAATACTAATAATAATGCTAATAATAATAATAATAATTATAAATAAATAATTAATATATAAATAATAAATAAATAAATAATTCTAAAAATCTTATTCAAAAGATTTCTTCGATCACAAAGAAAATTCTTGCCCACATTGAACAGCAGCTTCTTCCCTAGATAGAATCTTTAGTCTACTGCTCAAACTGCCCTCGCATGCACTTATTTACATAGGCCCGTTGGAGTCTAGTTCGACTCAGTTTTAGCTTGCATTAGCCGCCTCGTGCTATGGTGCATGTTGCATGTTGCATGTTGTATGCGGCATGGCGCAGCTGTCATATGTATTCATTCGTTCGTCTTTGTGCAACAAATTGTGGCAAGTTTAATTAAAATACGAAATGTGCTGCGCGCTTACTGCCGCTGACATTGATGGACGCCACAAAGTTGGCAAATCCTTTCTGCTCAAGTGATTGGGCGATCCTTTGGCCTCCTCTGTGCAGCTGGCAGCCAATTAAGCTCGCTGAAAGCCAAAGCTGAGAAAGCTGGCGAGAGGCAAGTAAAGCCAAGTTGCAGCTGAACTGTAAATAAGTGAAAATTATCTTGGAACTATGGAACTATGCCTATGCTCTTTTCTGTGCCACGTTTATTGATGTGGGCGGTGTGTGTGGGGGAGGAGGGAGGGGGGGGAGGTTGGTTCACTATACAGAATGCCAGCTGTCAGCTCATTGGGAATACAAGTGCGAGTGCGAGTGCGGAATTTGTGATGAGGCCTCGTCTCCTGTCTCGCGTCTCTCATCTCGTCTTTCGTCTCACCTCTCACATCTCACGTCTCTTGGCTTTGGCAACATCATCGGCAACAGCTTTCAGCTTGCAACTACAGCTTCTCGCGGCCTGTTGATGTGTTGTCGTTGCCTCATCTCTCTCTCTCTCTCCCTCTCCCTCTCTCTCTCGCTCCCTCTCCTGCTCTGTGTGTGTCGCCTTCTCCTTCTGTTTCTCTGTTGTCAAGTGGTAGGTGCACATGCTCCTGCTTTTTACTGCTACACACATATACATATGCATATGCAACTTGGCGCATGTCATGAGTGCCTGTCAAGTGGGCCTCAGTTTCAGTTTACAGTTTTCAGTTTTCAGGCAAACATCTTCTACAGCCTCAGCTCCCACCATCCTCTCGGCTGCGTGTCCTTTTTTTCGGTTTGCCTCGCTTGTGCGTTATGGCCCCTCTATTATTGCTATAGATTTGTTTTTTGTTCTTTTTCTGCTCGGCTGGAAAGCGAAAGGAGAGTATATTCGTTTAACATGACATTTTTTTCTTCTCTTTTGTTTTTGTTTTTGTAAATCCGATTCATTTCGGGTATTGTGTTACGTCCTTTGGTACATTAAATGTTTAGCATTTATAGCCTGGTATACCCACTTCTAGGTAAAGCATTAAAGGATTCTGTATGGATCCATTTTGAGTTTTTTACTTCTGCATGTAAACTCCATTGGCTTCAATTACTTGGAATATGCCGTATCTGACTAAATGTATCTTCTTCTTAAAAAGTATGAGTAGTTTAATATCGTAATCGTTTTATGAAATTGAACTCAATGAAGTTTAATATCTATATGCTCAGGATTAGCTTCTTCTGAGAAAAAAAAAAAAAATATTGGGCTACATATACTATAGATTTTATATATGTTTCTATATATATGTATATTTATACTATTAATATTTTATTTCTATTTTATTTTTATAATTCTTATTTTATGAAATTCATTCTAGATAGACCCCAAATCTATATATAGGAAACTTTGATAATATATTTACTTACATTTCTCGATTTTGAGCAGCGAGCGAGCATTATGCAGTCGTCTACGCACGTCTGCTCCGGCTTTCACGTTGGCAAAGGAAGCCAAATGCGGCCAACTAGAAACTAGAGAGAAGAAAAAAACTTTTCAACAAATGGCAAACAACATCGAGTGGCTTTATACAATATATTATTATAGATGCATGATATATGTATGTATACATATATATATTTTTCATATATAAATATATATGTATGTATATATGTATTGCATTGGTCATTTGTTGCAAACGCTTTTTTGAAATTCAATTAAAAGCCGTTGCTTTGTAGCATTTAATTCAGATTTTATAGAGCTTCCAGTGCGAGTCGTATGCGTGTGTGTGTGTGTGTGTGTGTAGAGTGTTTATTTGTGTCAAGGATGTGCACACAAAATCAATTATTTTGTAAGCAGGCAAAACGCACACAGCACAGTGGCAAGTGGCAAGTGGCAAATGCAACAGCAACAGCAGCAACAGCAGCAGCAGCAACAGCAGCAGCAGCAGCAGCAGCAGCAACAGCAGCAGCAGCAACTGCTGTCATGTGCAATATGATTACATCATTTTCACTGCCAACACACAGAGAGGTACAGAGAAAGAAAGAGAGAGAGAGTATAAGTGTGTGAGTGAGTGAGATGCAGCTCAATAGCAAAATACCAAATGGCAGACAGACAAGCCAAATTGCAGTTGAATGCGAATGCTGTCATAAGTTTCCGTTCTGTTTTTGACGAAGCAGCAGCAGCAGGAGCAGCAGCAACAGCAGGAGGAGCAGCTCAAGCTGGACAAGATTTACTTCTGGTTGAAATCGTTGAAACTTGTGGCCGCCGGGGAGATTTTGGACAGGCAGCAATAATACAGATTGAATGCGCCGCTGCCGCTGGCCAGTTGTGTCTCACAGCAGCAGGACTACAGCAGGAACACACACACATACATATACAGTTATTGGCATTTCCGTTGTGCTCTTGCCATGAAATAAAGTAAAGTGTCTTGGCGGTAGTCGGGCGTTTTGGGCCATAAGAAATTCATAGGCAATTTCCAACGGGCTGTCAATGCGATGCCGATGGAGACAATTTATTTGTGCTTGTGCAACATTGATTAACATGAAATTAAATTGTGCAACAAATATGAAATATACAAACAGAGAGAAAGATATGGAGCGAGAGAGAGAGAGAGAGAGAAAGAGAGAGCATGAAATTGAACCACAAATTTGATCAAATTGTCTTGCAAAGACTTTGTTCAAATTTAAATGAAATGAAAACTCGACTCAATAAAGTCTACAAAGTCATTTTCCAGCATAACTCAATTATAATGGCAGAGCAAATGATGCATAATGCATAAACTATGTAAATTGCATGTTATTTATTGGTCAAAATATTTCGAGTTTTATCTCTTGAATATTTGCATAAATTACAATGCAACTTTTGGGCTGTGATGGAGTCTGAAAAATTAGTTTCGAATATAAATCAATTACATTTCAAATAAATGAATTTGGCTCTCTTTTTGCTTCAGGCACCTCTAAAAAGTGTTTCTGAAAACGTAAAATGTGTATATGATTATATGATATAGAGAAATGAATGAGTAATAAGTAATGACTGATAAATAATAAGTAATGACTAATGACTAATGAGTAATGAGTAATGAGTAATGACTAATGACTAATGACTAATGAATGACTAATGACTAACGACTAATGACAAATGACAAATGACTAATGACTAATGAGTAATGAGTAATGAGTAATAATTAATGAGTACTGACTAATGACTAATGAGTAATAAGTAATGAGTAATGAGTAATGAGTAATGAGTAATGAGTAATGAGTAATGAGCAATGAGTAATGAGTAATGAGCAATGAATAACACTTGATAAATTAAAGGGAAACTGCTACATGATGAATAATAACTGATCAAAAATAAATAATGTTAAATGAACATTAATAAACAATACTAAATGAACAATAATTTGTTAAGGTGTATCTTCGAACTCAGAACACTTCGAGTACTATTTTCCTTTCTTCACATGTTGGTAGAGTATTAATAAATAACAATGACTAATGCATAATCTGCTGTAAATTGAAGTTTCCTATTACAGCTACTTCAGTTCTCTTCTCTGAATGGCTTTCGTCGTTCACTACAAAAAAATCAGGAAAAAACTTGCGTGAAAGTTTTCGAAAGCATGTGAACTCTAATGAAAGTGATTGAAGAAACTTTAAGCCTGATATAAATCAATTATAATGGATAAACCATAATGAATAATCGCCTGTAAACAGGAGTTATTAATTAGCCCGGCGCTGCAGAGTTTCATTTTGCACAAGTTTCGCACTCTTCCACTTGAATATCCGCATAAACCGTCTGCACATTAGCTACACGAAGTTCAATTAGTTTGCAGCCTAATTAGCTGGGATTAGTAGGCGCTTTGCAACGTGTCGTGTCGCCAGGAATTATCTGCCTTCGCTCTCTCGCTCTCTCGTTCTCTCTATCTCTCTCCTGGTCTCTGCCTTTCTGTCTGTTCGAACTTTTGTTGCGGTTCAGTGCCGTTAATTACCGACAATTTGCTTGGGCCCTAGCCAGAGTCAACTTTCCTTGGCTTGGATGCAAATGGCATTTGGCTGATTGTTTGCCACCATTTGTGGCATGTGTATTGCATGCATTGATTAAGACATCTCCGATTGTGCCGCAAAGAGTGCACGCTAAACAATTACATTAAACAGAGCTGCGAGCCGAGGTCCAATATGGCTATGGCCATGCCCATTTGTCGAACGCCCAGCCATAGCAGTTAATGCAATTATATGCGTGGGCGTAGTCTAGCTTTGCTTTGGCTAGCAGGAGTAGCAGCAGGAGTAGCAGCAGGAGCAGCAGCAGGAGCAGGAGCAGCAGCTCGGCACGTAAATTGCCGTGGGACCAGCTTAAGTGGAGCGCCATTCACTCTGCTTTGCCCACATTTCCCAAGCTTTACTGTAGGCGGAGCTGGAGCTAAAGCCACATTCGTTTGCCGTTGGGTTGCCTTTCGTTTCCTCTTTCTCCCTCCCTCCCACTCACTCTCTCCCTCACTCTTTCCCTCTCTCTCTGTGTATGTGGCCTCTGCGCTGAGCGTAAATTATTCAATGAGCATTGTTGAAAAGTTGCAAATGAAATTCAGTTGAAGAATTTCATTACGAGTTTAACGGCAGAAAAAAAACAAAAAAAAAAAAAAGTAGAACAAATGGGGAATTGCAGCGAGTTGCGAGCGATGAGCGACGAAATACGAATGGGTAGCATAGTAAATGGAATCTGGTCACGATTTGTTGGACCTGAAAAGAAGAAAGCGATAGGTTGAACGAGGGTTAAGGAATAGAAGAGGGACAGTCGGGAAGCGTGTGGGTATAGAGCGGAGAGTGAAGGCTGAAGAGACAGAGAATGAAGAGTAGACAGTGTGACGAGTAGGAAAAAAGTTACGAGTAGGAATGACGAGTGGATTGAAGACAGAGGGAGTGTGATGAGCAGCGGGAGAACTGGAGAGTCGCGATTAGAGAGTTACAAGTGGAAAAGGTCATGTAAAGTAATAAAGATGAGTAGAGTGAAAGAAAAAGAGAGAGAGAGAGTTGAGGGAGAGATTCCGATGTGAGTAACGCTGAGTTGACGAGTGGAGTCAGACGAGTACAGGGAGAATGCAGGGTAGACAGAGAGAACGAGAGAGAGACGGAGTATGAAGTGAGTAATGAAGGATTGAGATGGAACTGAAGGAGAGAGATGGACGGAGTCGGAAGTGAGAAACAGACGAGTAGTAAGGCACGATAAGTAAGTGAAGAGAGATAAAACGGAAGAGTAAAGTGATATTAAGTTAATTCGAGCATGAGTGTTGCCTGAGAAGGATCCATTGACCCACAGCGATGATTAAAGTATAGACTAAGGGTGAACAGTTCACAGTAAAGGTGAGGACTAAGCAAAGCTAGTGTAGAGTAATAGGCTAGCAACGAGTAAGTGTTACGTATAGCAAGTGCCAAGTAACGAGTAACCTGGTTTACAGGCCTCCACTCGGTAGAGTGTAAATTTAAGCAAGTGCCAGGCTAATGCGTGAATAAAGTAAATCCTCGATTTCTTAGGCCTTCACTTAATCAAATCAAACGAGTGATGAGTGACGAGTGCGTAAATTGCGCTTGAAACATGGCGACGAGGCGGTGTTGCTATCGCCGCTATCGCCAATGCTGTCTAAAATAATAACGGGACTTGCTTTACACATGAACCGCATGGCTGTCCACAACTGTTTACAACTCATTTCATAAAATGAATGCCATTGTGTGTGTGTGTGTATGTGTGTATGTGCGTGTGTTGTCATTAGGCAGAGCTACAAATAGACTCGTGCATATGCAAAGGCGAAGAGACGGCACTGCCTGCCGGTAAATGTTTGACAAATTAATGTTGATAAAATTGCTTTTATTATTATTATTATTGTGTTATTGTTATTATTCGTACAGGCTGCTGTTGTTGTTGCTGTTGTTGTTATTGTCAGGCGCTGTCCAAGCGAGCCTTTCAATTTGCTGCCCATGAGCTGAACAAACAAATGCGATGGAGTATCATTCACGTTGATGGACAGGTGCGCATTGCCACATGGCACGCCCACACGCGGTGTCTACATGGATACACAGCCCACCCACCCACTCACACACACACACACACACGCAGTCAGACTCTCTGCGAGGCATTGCCTAAATTCCATGCTTCGATATTTTTTGGGGCGCGGCTTCTTTTTTGGCATTTGCTGTTTGCCCGTTAATGGGGAGCCTACGACCATATAGATTGATATATGCATAAATAATGAATGATAAATACACGCGCTGTTTAAATATGATTAAAATAATGCGCCTCCCCCTCAAATATGCCACTCAGCCCAGCTCTACGCAGCTCCCTACCTTCTTGCCCCGCCCACCATCTGCCATAATGAAAAAACATTTCGCTTTATGCATATTTTTGATGGATTGCCTTTGATAGAGAGACGGCTCTATAACATAAATGCTGCATTATTGCTTTAGCTCTGGGCTCGTGTTTGGGCATAACAATGGAAACATATGCGACCACTCTAGCTGTGTCGCCCTCTCGCTCACCCGCCCTCACCACGCGGCCAGTGTTGTGTAGCGTTGCATAAAATTGTTTGGTTATAGTTCAACTTTCCGCTTGATATCAAGTTTTGTCAAGTGTGGAGCTTGTTCTATGGGATTTGTGTACTAAAAGCTGAAAACACATAAGCTGTCAACCCCCTTCCCTCTCCCTATCAGTCTCACTGTTTCCAGCTTTCCAGTTTAGAGTACGGTAGAAGTACTGTGAGCATTAAAGTGTTCCATTTATGATATTGATATATCATGAGTGTGTAATAAGTGTCGGGTTCCTACACTTTGATTTCCTATTCTATATTGATGGGAAAAAAGAGCATAGCATAGCATTCTACATAGGCTAGTGTTGTAAAACATTAAATACTTTAGATTATCAGCTTCGTTTCAAGCTTTAATTTACATAGAAAACATATTATTTTATTCTCACTGGTAGCGGTACGTTAATCTATAAATAATTCTTATAATTTCGCTAAAAACAAAAAAAATCTAATCTCAATATCCTCTTTTTCTTTCATATATTTCCATTTGTCTATCTCTTTCTCTCTCTCTATATATATCTGTCCTTTTTCTGTTCTCTCTCTTCTGTTTACCTATCTCTTGTTGTTTTTCACTCTGTCTTTCTCTCTCCATTTCTCTTTCTCTTTCTCTTTCTCTTGGTTCATTCCATCAATTTTACATTTCATATTCCAACTTTAAAGTTTCTAAATTCCTTTCCAAAATATTCCGTTTAGTGAATGACAAATTTATAAATTTATTTATTTTATTTTTTTTCACTTTGGCTTCTGCTTCTTCTTCCATTCATTGCCGTCGTCGCTTGGCACATTCGACAATTACATCAGGTGCTGTGCGTGTGGCGTAAACATTGAAATGATTTGTCCCATTTGGTGGTTTTTACAACACCTTTGGGAGCACTCGCTGAATTATGCACGCAGCTCGGTAATTGTCCGGGCCAGGCGTTTCGTAACGTTTCGTGATTTGTCCTTAACGCACGCTAATTTGACGGCACAAACAGAACAGAGAAGAGCAGAGGCGAGAGGTGGAGGCAAAACAGAGGTGATTCGCGCTTCCAGACAGCATAATAGCGCTTACCAGTGTTGTAAAATGCCCAATGACACGAGCTGAAACTAACACGCGACCCGTGGCAGCTGTAATTTGAATTAATTTATGAGTGCTAAAGTGCAAGTGAGTCGGTTGTTGACGAGTGACAGAGAGAGGGAGAGAGAGTGAGAGCAGATGAGAGATGGAAGAGTTGAATTTAAACAGAGATAAAGAGTTATGGAACTGCAATTTAATGTGCTTTAAGTTAGCTGTAGTTAAAGTAACTTATAATATATATTGTATAGCATAATCTTATCAGGTAGTGGGAGTTGATTAGAAAATAAGGCTGAATATAAGCTCTGATAATAAACTTTTGATTCAAGAGATTCCACAGACAATCATTTGTTTTCTGCTTTAATTTGCTTTCAAAGTAAATATGGGTTTGTTAACTTACTTTTAATATAACATAGTTATGTTATATTAACAGCTTTAAGTTAACAGAATAAGCCTTAGGCTTTAAAGTGCTTAAAAAGTCTAGATGTTGTATAACATTGTTATATTAAACTGTAATGCGCATTCATAAGAAATATGTTCTGAATGCTAGCTCATTTAGTTAGGGATAGTCGGACTTAAAGAGAACGCTGAATGGTTGAGTTGAAGCTTTGAAGTTACCAAACCGTTTTTCTGCTTGTATACATACATATATCTCATAATTCTGTTAAAAGTGAGTTCTATCCTTCAAGCTTGGAAATTCAACTGCTTTTAATCGTACATTTCTAATTAGCTTAGATTTTAAACTAGAAATATATGTGGAATTCTCGTCATGGATTTGCATTTGCATTTCCAAAACATAAGCTGAAGTATATTTAAATATTATTGTAATTTTTATTCCATTTCATATGAATATTAATTATGCAAAATGAAATCCATTTTGCTCAGTGAATATTTAAAATATCAAAGAGATTTTATGAGTGCGCCTAATTCGTGGCACTTGCAGCTAATGTCATTAAAATTCAACAGACATTTTGTTGCATAACAAATTGCTATTGTTGTAGTTGTAGTTGTTATTGTTATAGTTGTTCTTGTTGTTGCAGCTGCAGCGAAATGCAACGCGAATTGGCAGCTGAAAATGACCGCGTAACATGGAAACTAAACAAAAGTGAGGCTAAGTAGGAATGATGGGAGTGTGAGGTGGAAGGGAGATGCGGGGGGAGGTATGGGCGAAGATTTGGAAAGGAATAGAGAGAGGGGTGTATAGCAGAATTAGAGAAATAGGGAAAGAGGAGGGAGACGGAGAGAGATAAAGAGAAAGACGGGGAGAGGCAGATAGATAGAGAGAGGGAGAGAGACAGGCAGACAGACAGAGAGAGAGAGAGAGAGAGAGAGAGAGAGAGAGAGAGGTATAAAGGCAGGCATAGGTTCAGACATAGAAAAGCAGCAGAGGGAAGCTTAGGAACAGACATAGAGAGAGAGAGGTACTAACAGAGATAGTGAGAGAGATAGAAAGAGGGGGGACAAGAGGTTTAACAAGACATGGGCCATGTTTATGAATTTGACAACAAAAGCAAGCGGCGGCGTGCAACAAAATCAAGGTGAACATTTTGCTGTTGTTGCGATTGCAGTGTATGTAACTGTGAATGCGTATGGGTGTGTGAGTGTGCGTGTGAGTGTGGGTGTTGCCTGTGCATATCGCGGCCCGTCAAGTGACAAACAATTAAACGCAGGCCTTATGCAAAGTTCGTGCCCCTTCCACAGTCGAATACAGAATCCAAGCGCGGTTCGCTATGCCAGTTTGTCTCCCTTGTGGCTGCGAGTGTGTCTGTGTATGTATGTGTGAGTGTGTGTGTGAGTGTGTGTGTGTTGTTGCTGTCACTTTTTTACGCTTTTGCCAGGCAAACACACACACACACACACACACATACATTTGCACACTCGCTGGCATTGCATTTGGAAATTTGAGTGCTGCTTGCGACATATTTCTCGCTGCTGTTGTTGACATGGCTGCTGCTGTTGTTGTTGTTGTTGTTGCTGCTATTGTTGTTGTTGTTGCTGCTATTGTTGTTGTTGCTGCTGTTGTTGTTGTTGTTTTTGTTGTTGCTTTGCACTTGCATTTTTCTTGCACCATTGTTGACAAGCGTTGAAATTTGACACACACACACACACGCATGCATGCATATAGAGCTGTGTGTGTGTGTGTGCATTGTTTGAATTGCCTGTCGAGGTTAAGCTGTAACATTTAAAGTGTTGTCGGTTCCGTTGCCGTAGTAGTAGTTGTTGTTGTTGTTGCTGTTGTTGTTGCTGCTGCTGTTGGTGTTTAGCTCAAGTGCACTTTTGGTCGCTTCCTCTTTGGCCTCTGACAGCGCTGCCCCAGTCCATGTTTTGGATAGCGTTTTTTCCTGTTTTTATTCGCTTGGCTCTCTCCCTCTCTCGCTCTGCCTCCACCTCTCTCGCTCTGCCTTCTTTTAGCACATTTTAATTGTTTTGCCAAATATTTGCGCACACTCTGGCAACAGCTGTAAATTAACTGAAATTTAACAAAAATTGCTGAAAACAGAGAAATGTTTGCCATATGATATAGAGATTCTTTCATGAACTAGTTTAAGGTTATGTGTTATGATCTCTGTGCTGGATAGTTAAACTAGTTGCCTGAGCTGGTCGACAATTTCTTTTTAGGAGCTTAAACAGATAAGTGAATGTAGTTAAGCATTCCCCTTATGCCTTATGCTCCTGCCAGCTAAAACTAATTGAGAATTCTAATAAAAAATTGGAATAACAATAATACTCAAACTATGAGCGACTTGCCTCATGTAAACCCAACGATTCGCAATGTCAGCTTTACATTTGTACCTTCATAAGCGGCAGCTAACATAAATTAACATAATTTGATGCAGATACTGCGGCTGCGGCTGCGACTGCGAGTTGTCCCATGCAATTGCAAATGCATTTTGCAGCGCAGAGAAAAACTCTTCTGGTTGGGCGCAAACGGCAAACGGCAAACATTTAGAGACAATTATGCTAATGTCCGTTGATGCTTGTCACTTGCCAGCTTTGTCAGTTGCAAACTGTTGGCAGGAGCAACAATTGAAAATCCAACAAGCCACATGCCACATGCCGCATGCCACATTACTCATGCGACCCGTTGAGCCGTTCGAGCAAAAAGGAAAAAAGCGACATACAGGCAAACTGAGTGAGCGGGAGAGAGAGAGGGGCAGAGCAAGCTAGAGTGAAATGAAATTCGAAAATGTTTGGCATGAAATATTCATCATCGTAGCTGTGGATAATTGAAATTGCAACAGCTGCAACAAAGACTCCTGCCCCAGTCAGTCACGTGGCCAAAAGCTAAAACATTCATGTGTATTTTCTGTGGACAGATAGATAGATAGGCTCAGCATTCGTTTGCCTATCGCTCTCTCCCTCTCTCTCTCTGTCTATCCCTGGGTTGGTTTGTCTCTTTGCCATTCGACATCTCGCTAGCTGTGTGACTGACAGGCAAGCTTAAGCACTTATTGCTGCAACAACAACAAATTGCCCCCGCCTCCTGCCCAGCCCCCGCATCCAGATCAAACAGCAAAGTGCAAAGCAAAGGGAAAACTTATGCTTGAAATGCCGCAGATTAATACTCTTCTGCTCCAGCAGGCAGCTGTGCCCGCATTAGCTGTACTCTTACAGATTCTTGCCGTCCACTTTGTGCTCGTGCTATTGCATAATTCTGGCTGGCAGGCAGCCAGGCGGGAGATACTAGTCGCTGGAACTTGACTGTGGTAGGTTACTGATAGCCACTTGGAGAGAGAGAGAGAGAGAGAGAGAGAGAGAGAAAGAGTATAGGGGAGATTAGGTTATGTAAATATAATCAATATGTATAAAAAATATGCATATACAGAAGATATGTATGGTTATATAGAAGATAGAGAACTGTGAAGATAAGTGTAAGTGAGGCAGGAGATTGGAAGCAGGAGAGACAGGGAAAGGCATAGAGAAATTTTAAGCCCATCTATCTATCTATAGCTATGACGACTATAATCAATTAATATAAATCTAATCTATATATTTATAATACTCCAAGTATTTTAATATTTTTTCCATATACAGTTGGATAGAAGGAATATAGAAAACCTTATAGAATCTGTTGTATACGATCTACATTATATTCATATATAATAATATATATGTATGCTTGATGATTTTTGTTAACACTAAAATATTGAATGGCAATACACCATGAATGGTAGATAGGTGAATATATTAGTGTATACTCGTATATAGATCTGAAATATATATTCGTTTAGGGACTAATTAATTGACAGACAAGATTAGGTAGAGTATTCCATATATTGATAAGCAGATAAATATATAGATGTAAATATAGATGCTTAGATTGGTAGATCTTACTATTCATACATGGATAGATATCAACAGAGAAATAGGCTGAATGCAGGTAGAATGCTCTGTATATTGATAAGCAGATAAATATATAGCTGCAAATATAGATTGATAGATCTTACTCATACATGGATAGATATCAACAGAGAAATAGGCTGGAGCACAGATAAGGATAAATAAATAAATAGGCATATAGATTTATAGATGACTTTAATGATAATAATAGTTATTGAATATCTCTTCTCTAGATATACAGATACATAGATGTAGATAGATAGATATGTATAGATGTAGACATGAATAGGCAGATTTATAGATATATATATGTATATATATAGAATCCTATATATATTATCTATCATACATATTTAAAAAACAATAATTAATATATGGTTTTAATTGTTGTGTCTATCTACTACACATGGTAAATTTATACATATAAATACATATATGGAATGAATAACAATTAGACATATACACAGATAGATACCTTTGTACTAGTACTATTACATAAATATTGTAGATCAACCTTTTAGGCTCTCTGCTCTTTATCATTTCACTGGCAAAGGCATAGAAATTAGGCCTTAGACAAAGCCCTCGCATAATAGAGTGTGTGCATTAGGTCTAATAGCAGAGCAAACCATCTCTCTCTCTCTCTCTCTCTCTCTCTCTCTCTTTTTGATTGACACTCAGCTAGTTAAATGTGCTTTGTGGGTGCACCGAGGCCTTTGTCTGCAACCGGCGCTGGTTGGCTCTGCCCGTTGCACCATTCGCTGCACAGAGCTGTCTAATAAGCCTGCGCTCAGACAATGAGCTGGCAGCTGGGCTCGCATTGCCGCTGGCCGCACTTGACCCAGCACCAAAAATGTCCTGGACAAGCGTGTTGATGAAGCTGAGCGACACAGACAGTAAGCAGGAGCAGCAGGAGGAGGAGCAGGAGGCGAAGCAGTCAGTCATGCCAGATTTTAGCTCGTCAGCTCGCATTAGTTAATTTGCTTAATTTTTAATTTACTCGACTCTTACTGGTCTCGAGAGCTGATCGGCTCTGGCATCGACTTTAATAATTACGAGTTATTAATTTATGAAGAATTTTGCTTAGCATTTGGCCTGCAGGTGGAAAGCTTCACAACAATTCAGCATAATTAAGTGTTGGCCAGTTCGAAGTTCATTTGGCTAGCAGAAAACCCATTTCCTCTTTAAACCTGCAGCGGGTGAAAACTTTTCAGCACACAACAAAAAGAGTGTGAGAGAGAGAGAGAGAGAGAGAGAGAAAATGAAGGGAGAAAAAAGAAGAAAACCTCATCAAAGTTTTAACAAAAACTTTGCATTTTCAAAACTGTTTGAACAGCCATCGCGAACTAATCAGCGCTCAGCTCTGCCAAAGGGCAGGTCAAAGGGGTGGCTTAGGGCTGGACCTGGGTGGGTGGGGGTTGGGGCTGGCTCTTTGGATTATGGGCTGGACCTGGGGGGTGGGTGTGTGGGTGTGTGGGTGGTGGCTGCACACCCTTTTTACAAATTGTAATGTCAGTTCATTCTGAAATTTCTTATTTCGCTGTTGCGCATTCAAGAATTTATCTTGTTGCTGTCTTCTTGTATTGTGTCCGTTTAAGCTGCTAACCCCCACCCCCACCTCCAACCCTACAACAACAACAAAAAGCAAAAAAAAAAAAAAAAAAAAAAAACAATCCCTGAACAGGCGAGCGAGTGGGTCGCATTGTTGTGCACTGGGCCGCAGCTGGTCTGCCATTAAATCAACAATGGCGCCGTGTACACGTGCTGCCCTGTCTCTGTCTCTGTCTCTGTCCGAGTATGCGAGTGTGCGTGTGTGTGCTGTATACCCTGTATTTAATTTGGCCAAATATAGCGGGTCTAAATTTTATAAATTCTATGTTTGGAGAAATTGAGAATAGAAAATTTTTGTTGTACTTTAAATTGAATTTTTAGGTGGTTGCGCCTGGGGTTTGTTGGGGTTCGATGGATGGGCCTTCCGGCCTTGAATGTTGTTTAAGGGCTGTTCATATAAATATAATGTTATTTCTAGTAAATATTTCTAGTTACAGATATCCAGAGGGAACTGAAATCCCTTCCCCTGATTTGTTCTCAAATTACAGGGAAAATTTAAAAAATCTGGTTAATTTTTTTTTTGGTAATTGTTCATACCCTAAGCCCTTTGTTATTCTGTGAAAGTTAAGGTTATGGTATGTGCTTACTGTCAAAATTTAGAGGGGCGATATTTCATATAGCTGACATATGCAATACAATTTGAATCCAGCTGACTCATATAAGCAGTGCTCACAGATTTATTAAATTTTATATTTCAAAAAGTTCCTGTAATATATAAATCCCAAATATGTTGACTTCACTTTTACTGAGAGCATTTTGAATGAGCTTCAGCGATCTATGTTGACTAGATTGTAGCCCCTATCCCAATATGTAGTGACAGTCAGTTCAACATAGATCGCTAAAGAACATTCAAAATGGTTTCCTTTCAAATGAAGTCATCTCTTATTTGATTTTCTTCTCTTAGAACTTATCTCTAACGTCTTCATTTTCTTTAACATATTATTTCAGTATAAGTGTTATACACCCCTATACTCGATCGGTTTTGTCTTTCTCTTAAGGCGCATCTGTTAGTCTTTGAATCCGCTTTTCACTATTGAGCGCTGTGCGCTATTATTCATTGTCTGATTTTTTCATTTCACATTTGTATTCGTCTCTAACCTGAATTGCACCCACACACACATATATTATATATGTGTATATTCTATATATAGGTATATGGAGTAAACTATACTGTAGACTTTTGCCAACATATTGTTATTGTCGAGGGATAAAACAGGTCTCTGGGCTCAGGCAATTGAGTTTTTATGCGTCGTTGATTGCTGCACATTTCTTTCTCTCGCTGTCGCTCTTTCTCTTTCTCTGTCTCACTTTCTCCTTCCCACACACACACACACACGCCCACAATCCAGTTGCAGTGTGACATGCAATATTAATGTTCACCATAATGCAATTTGCACATTGTCCTTTACTCTATTTGTTCCCAGCATTTCTATTTGGTATTTGTTACTAATATGCTTCTGGTTTGTATTTTGCTATTTGCTTTCTATTTCAGTTTCTTTCCGTTTCTCTGATAGGTTTTTAATTCCTTATGTGTGCCTTTGTGGCTCATTTTGCTCATATGACTATGAGCAAACTAGTTCTAGTTCTTGTTTAAAAGGGGTTTCTACATATGTTAAGCTCTAGTTCTCGAAAAGCTTCTGCTTTGGCATTATTTCCTTTCCAATGGGAAAGGGTGTATTTTAAATAGAAGATTGTGACTGGTTCGTGATCTAGATCATAAGATTTTGAGATTGTTTATGTTATTGTTGAGCTAGTTTTAGCTTAGCTTTATTATGTTAATAATAATGTTTTAAAATAATATGTTTACCTGCATTTCTTTTTTACATATTTCGGGCTATACTATATTAATTTTCTTGATTTTTTTTTTTTTTTTTTTTGATCTAGTTCTTTTTCAATTTAGTTCTTTATGAGTTCTGTAATTGATTGATTTTCTTATGCAAGCTCTTCACACAGTATCTAATGTTACTTAAAATTTAGTTTATTCTCATTATGAACTAGTTCAATTCCTTCTTTTTAATGCATATGAATTTTACATTTGATTTTTAGCTTGTATTCCTATTTAGTTCTTCCCAGAATACTTATTAGTTCTGTTATATATGCTACTTTACTATTCACGTTTCTGGAGCTTCAGGTTCGATCTAGTTCAGCTTTATATAGTTTTCAATTTTTCTACGTCAATCTGCTGCTTCAGCCAATTCTTTCACTTTCCCATACTTATTTATGGCTTAGTCAAGGCAAGGCTTTCACTTGGAGCTAGTTCTTTTGATCTAGCATTTAGTTCCACTGCACGCATTTATTTATTTATATATTTTCTTGCTTATTTATATATTATTTATATATTTTCAGTTTGAATTTACGTCGATTTCGCTTGCTCTTCTTTAATTTCATTTGCTGCGATTTTCGTTGATTTTATTCTTTTATTTGTTATTTATTTTAATCTTTTTTTGAATTTATTTATATGACGCGGCCTTTAATTTTAATGGGCCGCACATGTGAAGGCTATAAACGGTTTCGGTTTTGGCCAACAGTCGCATTGGCTGTGCATTGATACGGGCGACGCCATAAACTGTGCTACGATTATTCTCGCTTGTTGTTGTTGTAGTTGTTGTTGCTGTTGTTGCTGCCACTGCTTGAGCGGCATGTGGCAGGAGACGGCGAGCGAGAAAAAAATTCCAACGAAGTGCGGTCATTTTAATAACGAAAAACATCAGCTCTTTATGCACTCATTGCCATTGCTGTTGTTGTTGTTGTTGCTATTGTTGTTGCTGTTGCTATTGCTGTTGCTCGTTTCGTTGTTTGGCTTCTATTTTACTTGCGCTACTCTACACAGCATGTTGTTGTTTTATTTTATGACTTTCCCTCAGTGCGTGTGTTGTTGTTGTTGCTGTTGTTATTGTTGTTGTTGCTGTTCGTAGCTGCATAAAACTTTTTCAATATACCAGAGTACTTTTTGTTTTTCTACCCCGTTGCCTTGCAGCCCATACCCGCCCCACTCCACATCTGCCCCTCTCTCTATGACTCTCTCTCTCTCTCTCTCTCACTCGCTCTAAGTCTCTTTCTATGTGCATTGTTTAATTTTGTGATAATACAAAACATTTCTATTTAAATAAATGCATTTAAAATTTAATTTTTCTTCCACTTTGCCTCTTTCTGTCCCTCTCCCTCCCTCTCTCTTTCTGCTCAGCTGTTTAATCCGTTTAATCTCTGTTCTAATTGCCCGCTTAATCGCCTGTCATTTATTTCATATGCGCATTAAAAATATACATATGCATTTATATGTATGTATATTTTATTATTTAATATTTCATCATGTGTTGAGTGCTTGAAATGTTTCAAAATTAATTTTCTACCCCCAAAAAAAAATCTCACACAATGCAAACTTTGTTGCAAGCTTTGCTTTGACACGAAGTTTAAGCGGCATCAACTTGGCTAGCTTGTTTCTATTTGAGAATTGAATTATTTAAGAGCTCAAATAGTTTCGCATCAACTTTTTGGAGAAGTTCAACATCTTCGGAGAGAGATTAAAACCGATTTCTAAACATTTGCTAAGTATTCAGCTAGATCTTAGCAGCTGATTAATTTTTAAGTTGTTGGGTTTAATTTGGGAATGGGAATATGAATATTATTTTGGAATTATTATTGAATATTAATGTTGAATATTTATTTGATAATAAATGCTGTCTTGGGAAAGGGAATTTGAGTTGAATAGATATTATATTATATTATAACTATATTTTCCATGGAATATTAGAATTGTATATTCATATGAAAAGAAATGCAGAAGTGGATTTTATGGTAAATAAATCTTAAAAATATTATAAATATTATATATTATAATAATAATAATATTATGAATAATAATGAATAATAAATAATATAACGAGAATAAGAGAAATATTTTAAATATATTTAGTTAATATTTCTGTTTGATATATCTTATATAAGAAAGGTCTAGTTAGATGCCTGAAATTGAATAACGGATTTATGAAAATTTATTTATCTGTCTAATGAGGCGTATTAGGAACCATCAGGACGGCAGATAAGATCTAGACATATGTCTGCTTATCCCAGACTAAAGTCCACTTATTTCTTTTATTAATTGTATATTTTTTTTATATTAATAAATTATATATTCCACTGCTAGCTATCAGACTACAGACAATATATGTATATATAAATTTAATATACTTTGGCATTTGATTAATATAAAATTCTTCGCTTTCTGCTTCTTCCTCTTCAGGGTCAGTGCTCGGCTGGCACACTGCCCATGGCCTGGGTTGATGAGGGACCTGGTCCGCCAATCTGTCCGCGTTCCTGTGCCGAACAGCAGCCAATGGAAAGCAGCATCGATAATAATAAACTCAAGTATTTCATAAATGCAAATACGATTAACTATAAGACGACGCATAATCGCAACAGCAACAGCAACAGCAACAACAACAACAATAACTTAAAGGCCATGTCTCGAGTGCGACGCGATAGGCAATGGGATGAGAATGTTGTTGTTGTTGACAGTGGCCCAACGGAGGCGGCAGCAACAACAACCACAACCGAGCAGGAGTTGGATGATGTGGAGCAGGAGCAGGAGCAGGAGGCGAGCAGCACGCCCAGCAGCAACATTGAGGATGAGGCGATTAGACTGGATGGGGATCAGTCTACATTGCTCTATAGCCAACTTCAGACACACGAACAACTCAGCGTCAACGAACACCAACAACAACAACAACAACAACAACAACAGCAACAACAACAGTGCCTTGATTACCTGGGCGATGCAGCCGAGACGAGTCCACAGCATCTGTGCGGCCTGCGCTCACCTGGTCAGCTGCTCGCCCGCCTGCGCACCCTTCGACTGCGCCATTGCTGTGAACGTAGCGTGTTCAGTGCTCTTCACACATTGGCTCTAAATGTGACGCTCTCGGATCGGGACGAGTGCATTCGATTGCTGAGCGATCTGCTCGACGTGGATGCGCTGGCCAATCGCATCACCTGCGAGCTGGCCGAGATTCTGTTTCGCTTCGACTGCCGGCAGGTGTATTCGCTGGTCAATCAGTGCGATGACTGCAAGGTGAGTGCGTAACAAGTATTACAATAGTGCCATAGAGATAGCCAGAGTTGTTGAGCTTCATCGTTTATCGATACGTAATATAATATATCGAGTGTAGTATAATATAAGGTGATTATCATTTTGTTGGGTCTTGCTATATCCTCTTCTACTTCCACTTTTATCATGATCTATTTTAGAGAGTAGCTAAGCTATTCTTCTTCTATTTAATCGATTCCTTATGACATCATCTCTACATGGAATGGAGACTCTATGCGCTTAATAAGAGAATGGATTTTTATATAGACTGGTTATATTCTGGTTATATTCTATTCTGTTATTCTATATGAAATTTACCTTTATATTGTGCAGATATTTGAGTGAGCTTCACTTTTTTCCTACTCCTTCGTCCTTTGGTCTTCTACAGTCTTGCCGACCTACTCTTCTTCCCCATGTGCTGCCTCTTCGTAATTAGAATCTCAGTTGTCAATCCAGCTACAATTCTTTTTGCTCTCACGGTATATAGAGTATATATATATATAGTATATATGTATATCTCTTGGCTTTGTGGTTAAGGTCCTTGGACTTCATCTCTGTCTTATCCTCTGTACATCGTTAAGAGTACAGGCAGGATGTTCGTTCTTAAGTCCTTGGCTGCTCGTAAAACACTTGTAATATTCAAAATATTTGACAATGAGTTCAGAGTTCAATTGAGTTTCCACTGCTTTAGCTACTCCTTGTTCTGCCTTCCGCAGATTCGCATCATGAGAATGACAGTTAAAGCAGATAAAGTTTCCAAAAAGTATTTCAAAATTCGTTAGCTTCTGGCTCGTCTTACTCTCTCCACTCCCCACTGCTTCACTTCCTCAATGAATAGAAAGTGTTGTTTCTAGTCACAAATTCTATTAAATGGCTTCCAGCTACTCTTCTGTCTGTCTCTCTGTCTGTCTCTCTGCCTGTCTCTGTCTTTATCTCTGTGCATTTCTAACCGGATTGTCGCGGGACACGCGCTCGCATTACATCATGTTTTAATTAAATACTGTGCAATGGGTTGGCAACCCTTGCCACAGGACAACAACGGCAACAGGACATCAACAGGACACAACATAACTCGCATTTAAATTCAGCCCGTTAACCCCAAAATATGCCAAGCCCCCAAAGCCCGCCAGCCACAGCCCTGCAAGACAAATGAAAACTGGCAAATCTATTTGCTGACTAACAAAATGTACGACTATCAAATACCCTGCACAAAATGTGGAACCATAATAATATTCTATATCTAATGAATACTTGAGCTTCAATTAGAGTTTCATTAGACTAGAGCTCACAACATTTTTGAGAGCTTACATAACAGCTTGCAGTACAGTGTAGCCTGGCTATAAAGTAATGTGATTTAGCCATGGGTATTTAACAAGCTTAAGGCAGCGATTGCTGCTGTTGCAGTGTGTAAACTCTCGGCTATGGCTAAATCCTGCAGAGGGACGCAACTGCGTGACATTTTTAGCTGCTCATTAATTATTGAAGTCGGTTGGACGGACGGAAGGGAGGTGGGAGATGGGAACGGGCCTTGCCCCAAGAGCTGTCCACTTCACAAAATCCGCGCGCAGCAGTCGTCCAAAGGAACCCCACGCCCTGCCCGGGTTTAATATTTCTGCTCGTAATTATCAGTGTTGCTAAAGAGAGAGAGAGAGAGGGGTATAGGGAGAGAGGAGCGAAGAAGCAACGCGTTGCGGTTAATTTGTGGCACTTAGAGGTCGCCAACTGGCGAACTGTGCCACATTTTTCAGTGTCTGTGCAAACATTTGACTGCATATTTGATGACTCTCTTGCCTCCCTCTTCCACTCTTTCTCTGTATCTGTATCTGTATCTGTGTAAGTGCATGTGTGTATGTGTGTGCGCATAATTGGCAATTATTTGTTGCAAGCCTTTAAACAACTGGCAACACAGAGCTAAGCTGACCAACTGGCAACTGGCAACTGGCAGCTGACAACGGGCAAAAAGCAAAGCTGGCTGGCAAGCATGTCAAGCGAGGTGGAGAAGGTGTTGCGACAATGCGACCGCTAATGAGCGCCGCACACACACAGGCACACACAAAGCTGGGCAACAGGGGCAAAAGGAAAAGCTTTGCCAAGGGGGCAAAAAAAGAAAAATAAAGTATGAAAAAAAAAAGAAAACTGAAGCAAAATCTCGTGAATGGCCTCTGTGTCTGTGTAAGCGTGTGCGTGTGTGTGCATGTGTGTGTGGCAAAAGCACGTTGCAAGCATGTGAATTGCGCTGCTGATTAAGAAAAACTTGAGGCAGCTGCTAAGCAGCAACAGCAGCTGCACACATACACAGCCGGGCGTATGCGTAATTTAAATTTAAATTTGTGTGCGTGCGTGTGTGTGTGTGTGTGTGCGGCTGGCACACATTTAAATGCCTGCACAACAGCAGCGCCAACAGCAACAACAACAACAATAACAGCAGCAGCAGGCAAACTAACTGCCAGCGGTTGTAGACCCACCCCCAAAAGACACGCACACACACACACAGACACTCATACAGCCTAACAGCAGCCGCAGCCTTAACATGTTTCTAGTTCGAAACGCGTCGGCTGTGCAAATCAGGTGATGCAAAGAGAGTGAGAGAGCGCCTGAGTCAAGGAGCGCGCCAACAACGTGAGCGCAACTTGTCAGCTGCTTGGCGCGCTCTCTCACTGGCGCTCTCTCCCACGCGCTCGTGCTCGTTCGCTCGCTCTTACGCTATTCAGCGCTGGCTCTCACATGACACGAAGTTTGCGAGGCTCTGCAACGTTTTTTTTTTTTTTTTTTTCTTCTTATGTCGTTTATATAAGTTGAGCTGTAGGAATTTTATTTACTGTGCGACTGCAGAAAATAATCAGAATATAAAACAACAACTATTTTATATATAAATATTAATTATTTACCAAATATTATTTGTGTTTTGTTTGACTTATTTTATTTGAACTCATGTTTTATTTGCCAAAGACAAAAGTCGTTTTGGCTTTTCCAGTCGCTAGTTTTTGAAATATCAACTGCGCGCGCTGCGCTCCACATTCAGCGGCCAATTCCAATTGCCAAAAAAGCAAAATGAAGGGCTAGCGAAAAATAAACGCAAAAAAAAAAAAAAGTAGAAAACAACACACAGACACAGAGGCTTCCAGTTGGGCTGCTGCTTACACACAGACACATGCACACACACATAGCGAGAGAGACTGGCTTTGCACATGGCCAAGACGCGAGGCCTAATACTTGAGGCTCTGCAGTTTGGGCCAGTTTTAAATTAATTAACTCGACAGCTTAGGCAAGCCAGCCTAATGTACATATATATAGAGTATATATACATATATAAGTATATGTATCTCTAAGTATATATGCCAAGTTGCTGTTGTTGTTGTTGTTGTTGGCCCTCATATCATAATTACTGCTGTGTGTGTATTTATGATTACGTTCACCGCAAGTCGTCTAATTAGTCAAAAGGACTCTCGCCTGACATTGCGGCCAACCGCAGTGCCCCATAACTGCCAAAGGCGCCACACACACACTAACACACACACACACACGCACACACACACAATACACACACACCAGCTCGCACACCTCTAACCCATTTTCATATTTGGGTTACGACTCTTTTGATGGTCAAATAAACGCAAATTAGTTGATGGCCATATAGAAGCTGGCTCTAAGCGTGGTCAAAAGCACACATTAAATTCATATTGCATACCTTTAGGGGCGGCCACTACGACTGCTACAGCTTCTGGCCAACCATTAAAAGAGGCCCCAACATTCGAAAACTATTTTGGCTGCCCGTATTTCAATGTTGAATTCCACGCAAAAGTTTTTCGCTTTTTACGATGTTTTTTTTTTCTTCTGCAAAGAATTTAAAAACAATTTTTGTTAAATGCAGTTAAAAAATATTTTTAAAATTTTCTGTTTTTTTATTTTTTTTATTTATAACTAAGTGTGTTTTTTTTACAGGTATGTTGTTCTGTTTGCCCCCATTCCTTGAGGAATTGGCATAACTTTTTCTTTATTCAGATTTATATGGCTTATAAATTTCTAAAAAATTGGCGTTTTGTTTTAGATTTTTTGTTAAATTTCTTTTTGTTGCTTTTCAATGTGTTTCGTTTAATTTTGAGTTTGTTATTGCTGAATTATTAAATTATCTTAAATGTATTGCAAAGCAAATTTTATAGTTTCTTTATTTTCTTTAGCTAAGATTCGTATGGGTTTTCTCATATTGTTTTCAATGAAAGACTAAAATATGTTTCTCTGTTTAACTAAACAGCTCAGTAGCAATAGAAAAAGTTCTATATAATACCTCATTTCCTCAGCGCAATTCTCTTTACCTTTCATAGACTATATGGCTAATGTTTCATTACCAAGTGTTTTTACTTTATGTTTCTATAACTAACCTTTAAGAGCTTATATTATTATTAAATTATCTCGGCCTATTCCTTATTCTATAGGTTTCATTTACAAGATTTTTCTTGTAGTGTATTCTACAAAACCTCTATCCTTCTCTTCTAATTGCTATTCAGATATTTTTATATCTCCCATAACTGCTGTAGGCATCTATTTTTGAATACAAATGAATATTCATAGAGCCTTTCAGAATCAGAATATTTAATGATTAGCTCCATCTATCATATAGAGCTGATTGCTCTGCTTCTGTTCCGGGTTATTTTCAGTTTTTTTCATTAAAATTTTCAGCTCGCAACTGAGGTCAAAGTTCATGCGCCTCGGGTTCAAGGTTATATATCAAATTTGACATGCTTTTCTTTTTTTTTTTTTTTTATCAAATTTATATATGCATGGAGATGTATGTGTATATGTATACCTTGGCTGCTGTTGGGGGCCGCTCAGCTAACACTTTTCTCAGCTGTCGCTGCGTGTTTTTATCTTATTTTATTTTATCCCATTTTATTTTATTTTATTTTATTTTCTTAGGCAAAACTTTTCTTTTCTTTTCGTTTTTTTTTTATCGCATTCTGTTGCTGGGCATCATCATAATCTATGCCCCATCGAAGATCTCGACAGGCTTACACACACACACACACACATATTGAGGGAGGAAGAGAGAGAGAGATGGAGGGCCTGAAGGAATGTGTGTGTAAATTTGCATTTTACATATTACAAAGACACTTACGTCATCGCCGATAGGACATAAGCATGTGTGGGGCAGGACAGGGCTGGGCGGCGGGCATGGGTAGTGGGGGGGTAGGTTGTGTGTAGGCGTTGCATGGGCTTAGCCAGGGACGGCATGTTGAAAGGAAAATTGTCAAAAGCGGAAGTAGCGTAATTTCATAAATGATTGATTACACACACTTTACACGCATTCTCACTTATGTGAACACACACACACACATACACGTGTGCAATGCTTAGGCTGTTGTTGTTGTCTAGAGCTGGCGACAGCTGACACACACACACGCACGCACACACATGAGCATAACTATTGCCTGTATTTGTATAGCTTTCGACACGGTTTTTTTTACTGCTGCTGCTGCTACTACTTCTTCTTCTTCTTCCTCTTTTGCTTCAACTTCAACTTCTGCTTCTTGCTCATTTCTGATATTTTTTCTCTTTCTTGTGGTTTTTACTTTTGGACACATGTGCGCCGGCTGCGTAAAGCCAAAAGAAAAACTTTGCTGCGGTTACCCAATAATCTTTTGCTTTTACGCCAGTTTTTTGCTTGCCATCAACATCAGCAGTTGTTGCCTACCTTTTTGCCACGCCCCCCAATTCCCCTGTCCCCGCCCTACTCACGCTTTATTTACAATCTAATAATTTATCGACTTTTGCGTGGGCGACGAGCGCGCGGCACGTTTACTGAATGGAAATGGCATTGGGCATGGAAATGGGAATGGGACTGGGATTGGGAATGAGGCTGGCAATGGGAATGGGAATGGGAACAACGGATCTGTTCGACAAGCAGCTAAATTGCGTATACGCTGCGTGGGCCACTGCTGCGGCTGTTGCCGCATGCAAATGAAAATGAAAATGCGAATGAGCATTAGAAGAAAGCAAAAGCAAAAAAAAAAAAAAAAATGGAACAATGAGAAAGGACCAGAGGGGCGGAAGGGGGGAGGGGGTTTGAAAATGGACAAAAGACTTTGTTAGTTATGGCGCAGTGCAGCGAATGCTGCTAATGTGAAGCAGCAGCAACAGCAGCAGCAGCAGAGGCAGACGATTAATCAATAAAGCGAAACCTGATGAGCAGGACACACAGACAAAGCAGACACAGAGACAGACAAACACACACACACACTCACAGAGTCAGGGAAACGAGCAGAGCCCAGTTGAAATCTCGCATGAACAGTGAAGGCGATAAAATCAGTGAAACACATTACTTTGGCAATGCTTTGGCAAGCATTAAATCAGCTGTCAATTTGGATAACAGCTAACAGCTCAATTAGCTCCACACAATAACAAAATTACAGTTAAAAAGTTATCGAAAGATAACTTCAACTTGTTTGCCATGCGGGCTGAGCATGTGCCTTTCAGTGCAATTCGCATGCATGACTTTCCGGCTGGGTAGCTGCTGGGCGGGAGGGTGAGGGAGAGGGTTAGGTAGGGCAAAGGGTAGCCGAAACCAAAGGCAGCTGCTGCTGCTGCTGTTTGCACAAAGACTTGTCAGTCAACGCAGCAGCAGTAACGCAATCTCTCCCTCTCTCCATCTCTCTCTCTCTCTCTCTCACACACGCACACTCACGCAGGGACAATATGAAAAATGTTTTGGAAAACATGTTCGTAATCCACAATCGACAAAGATAAATCGCTTTTAGTGCGCTTCAAAGCATTTATTTAAATTTACGCTCTCGCTCGCACTCACACACACGCACTCAGCTTAGCTTACACTCTAGCGCTGGCTCTGTCTAGCTCACTGTCTTATATAATGACAGGCGCATATCAGCCAGACAAAAGGACAAAGCTAGGCGAGCAGTTGGCAAAGTGAAAACCAAACCAAACCAAACCGAATTGAACCAGAACCAAGCGGAATGAACCCAAAAATGGATAAATGTGCAAACGTGTGTGTGTGTGTGTGTGTGTGTGTGCAGTGGAATGGGTGAAGAGCGAAGGCAGCACTAACTGTTAACTGTTAAGAAAAACGAGCAATAGAGCGGGAGTGGAAGAAGGAGTGTGAGTGTGAGAGGGAGTGAGAGAGGGAGAGTGGGAGAGTAGACCGCGCATTTCTAGCAACAAAGACAACGTATAACGGGCAAAACACTCAACTGTCGGCGATTGTCTCACTCGTTGACGCCTTTGTTGTTGCTGTTGTTGTTGTTATTATAGCTGTTGTTGTCCCACTTGAAGTTTAAATGCTGTCGCTTGTTGTTGTTGTTTGGTCTATGCCATGCATAAGCTGACGTCATACGTGTCTAATACTCAACATCCACTGTCTGATTGTCTGCCCATATGCGCCATGTGTGTCTCTCTGTGTGTGTATGCGTAACTGTAGCTGCGTATTAGTGTCATTCATACTTTCGGCTTTCTCTCTCTCTGTGTGTGTGTGTGTGCATGTAATGAGTTGTGAATGACTCAGACGCTTAATGAATAAATATATACCATATATTGTATGTGTGTATGTGTGAGTGTGTGGGCAAATGTAGGTATATGCATATCTGTGTGTGTGTGCGGGTATTTGAGTTCAAGCCGATTGATTTCATTGGAAATTTAATACCTTGCTCCTCAATCCTTTTATAAATATGAGCTATAAAGCTGCACTGAGAGAAATTTGGGTATATGAAGAAGTATTTAAACAGCTTAAAATGCCTGAACTAAAAGAGACAATTATTTAAGTGGTAGCTTCCAAAAATTATATATTATATTAATTAGATAATTATATTAATTAATTATTATATTAATTAAATAATTTAAAAATAAATAAAAAATGGGTTCTTTTTTTAATAAACAAAAAATATTTATATTTTAATAATATAAAAAATATTTCAAATAAATATTTTTTAATATTTCATAAAATCTAAAATACAAAAATAAAATATTTAAAATATATTTAAATAAAATGTTTATAATATATTTAAGAAAATAACAATAATTCTTACTATGTTAGGTGTAGTAAGAATTATTATATTAAATATATTTTTTTTAATATTTGAACTCATAATATTGAATATATTTAATATAATTAAACAATATTCTAAAGTATTGTTATATATATTTATAAAATATGTATAATTGATATATGTTATATATTTACCTAGATATATGTTAAAAACAAATTTGTTAAAATTCATTGCTGCAATATAATTGGCCCAAGTAATATATTTACCATAAGTTGACATATAAATTGAGCTGAAAACCCTTTTCAATTTGCCCCTTTTGGCATCATTCTTCCACACTTTCCCACGAATTAAGTTATAAATCAGAAATATTTCCCGCTTTGCTGTTCAATGATTTATCACGAACTTCTATATAATATGTGTCCAATCTATCTACTTTTTCCGTTCACTGCCTTTGCTCACTTTCTGCACCCTTCAGGCACACACACACACACACACACACATGTCTCCTGCTCAGCTTCAGCTTCTTCTTCCACCCTTTGTCATAGTTATATGGAATATATTTATATACATCTATCGCATTGCTATTTATTTGCATAAATGCAGTGTTTAGTTTATTTTGCAGTTTCCGTCCGGCTGTCTGAATCAGTCAGGCGCTACTGATAGCTGAGCCACCAGCAGCCCCGCCCACTTACCCCTTCTTGGAGTCCTTGTTAGTCTGCGCGTTTCCCTTGCATTGTCGTCGCCGTCGCCGTCGTCGCCGTCGTCGTCGTCGTCGTCGCTGATGGCTGCCGGGAAAGGCGTCTGCGATTTGACAATGTGCGAGCTTTGCCTCAGGCTGAGCGCCCAGCTGTAAACAGAACTAGTGAAGGGGCGGGAGCAGGGGTAGGTATGGGGCTTGGTGTGTGTTTGTGACATGTGTGTGGCACATATATACGTATGGGTGTGTGTGTGTGCTTCGTCGCATTTCGATGCTGTTGACTACGCCATGTGGCATTTCAATTATGCAGCTGAGAATATTTAAGCACTTCCCTTTCACTCACACCCCCTGAGCCCCTCTCCCTCTCTCTCTCTCTCTTTGATTCCCTCTTGCCGTATTGCATGAAAGTTTAATTAAAATTTAAAGCGTTGTTGTTGCACATTAAGCACACATCAATTGCGCTTGACTGCGGCAATAATTCGGTTGCATTTGCTTTCACGATTCGGTTTCGCTTTCTCTCTCCCTCTCTCTCTGGCTTTCTCTCCTTATGCTCCCCTTTATCGCAAGTTTTTCTGCCTGATTTGCAGGGTTTTTTTTCCTTGCTTGCCCTGACTGCAGCCGAGTTCTTTGATAACCTGTGGCAGTCGGGTCACATGTGTGGCAAAGCCATTGACGATATTGGCTTCACTTTTGTTACTCTTTGAGCTGCTGCTGCTGCCTTTGCTAATGCTATTTGCTCGCTCTACTCCTGCTTCCATTACCGCAGTGGCAACTGCTACTGCTATCTGATCTATTTAACTCCTGTTCCCCTACTCCTGCTCAGCTAGTCCTGTGTCCTGTGTCATCCTGCGGCTATCAAGTCACATGTGATGCACAGCCATGGCTGCCATTGTTTCCATATTTCGTTACTGTTTCTGCTGCAGCTGCTCCGATTGCTGATGCTGCTACTCTTACTGCTTATTCTGCTTATCTGCTGCTGATTACCTAATGCTTATTCTGCTCCTATTGCTATTGTTGCTTCCTTTTGCTGATGTAATTTATTTATTCTATATGTCTCAGATATATATTTGGTGTGGCTACTGAAGTTACTACTATTTTATATTACTATTTATCTACTACTACTTAATGCCTTTACACCACTACTATTATCTACTACTAAGTTATGTACTCCACTACTACTACCTACTACATTAGTATTAATTTACCACTACAAACTTCTACTACTATCTGCTACTACTATTATATACTACTATCTGCTACTACTATTATATACTACTACTAGCTACTAGTATTATATACTACTACCTATTGCTTATTATTCTGCCTACTCACAAATACTTTTTCTACTACCACTACGTCTACTACTAAGCTTAAATTCCAATGATACCATTCCATATTCACCTAAGTTGCTATTTCTACTACTATTTTCTCTATTAACTCCACATTATCTGCATTATCTACTACTATTGGACTTGTAGCTTAGCCTACCGTCCTTGCAACTATTGCTCCTATACGTAATTTCTTCATTACGAATTCTCTATCTCCGTTTCTCCTTGCCATTACTAATTATCGCGCAGCTACTCAGTTTATTATTATATACAGATTCGTAGCATTTACCAAGGATGAGGATAAGTCCACATCCTGTAGTTGCTGCTGCTATTCCACCTTTCTTTTTGTGCTGCTTCCATTTCTACAGCACCTGCAGCTGATCCTCTTCTGTGCGCAACGCTCCGACTCGAGCTCTAGTTGATTGTCTAGCTGCTCTTCCTTTTCCTTTCGCTGCTGTTGATGTCAGTCTCAGTGCTGCTGTTTATCCGGTTGCCTCAAATCCTTGTGCTGCACTTTCTACTATTACTTCTATTTTTTCTACCACTAACTCCTTTTGCTGCTGCTGCTGCTGCTGCTGCTCTTTCTACTGTTGGCGCTCGTCATCCTGTCAGCCGGTTGCAATAGCTCTGCCCCAGTTTTTTCCTCCACAAACTTTACTCTACCTATTAACTTGTCCTCTGTCTAAGGCCCAGTTAATAGCTCTTTGTGTGGCATCTCTCTGGCTGCCGTTGCTCCTGCTGCTCCTGCTGCTGCTGATGATGCCCTTTGGCATTGCACACACAGTGATAGGGCGAGTGTGTGAGAGAGGGACGGCGGGCGGGAGAGAGACAATGTTATTGCAACAGTTTCTTATTTTTATAGCTCGTATTTAACGCAAATGTGAACAAAGTTGTCGCCTGTCAAATGATGTCAAATGCTTTAAACGTTGCTCAACATGGCAAACATGTTGACATTCAGGCTTAAGCACAGCTTAGATCAATACAGTAGTCGCCGTTTGCAATAACACTATAGAGAGGCTAAAATGTTGATGGCCAGCTATTGCAATAACAAATTCATCATGCCTTAATTTTCAATACTAATGTGCAATGGCGTTGCCACCTGATTGGATTGTGCTGCAAATCTAGTGGCGTGTTCTTTCTTGATTTTTATTGAATTTACCATCACTTTGTAAAAGCATTTAAAAGCATTTTCTACTAAGTGTTTGTTGACCTCATGTCCAACTATCTTTATTTTTTAATAGCACTTTTAATTTTATTTATTTGGTTTAATATAATCATGAAACTTTAAAACCTCTGTGAGAACTAAAAATTGACAATGGAATTCAGAAAGTGTGGCTGTGTGTCGTTTTCCAACACTGTTTATTGAATAACATTGACATTTGGCAAGATTGCAAAGTAAATTCCTAAAGCGGGGTATCCACAGACGAATTCAAATATTGTGTCGTTTTCCAACACTGATTGTTGAATAACGTTGCCCTCTGACAGGATTGCCTAGTGAATCCTAATTGAAGTTTATATCTATTATGTTTCCTAACCGTTGGCATTTAAAACTGCTCCACATTTTGCTACATTTTCCAACACTGTAATGATTTTGGCATTTCCTTGAGCTCTACTGTCCTTCTGGCTCCTCTTCTATTATTTTATTATTCTCTCTAACGGAACATTAGGTCCAACTACCTTTCTTAATTGACTTTCTCACCCATGCTGCTTCATTTTGCAACACTGCTCGTTGATTTTGGCTCGCCAGCTGCTTACAAATGCCATGTCTACCTCGGCGTTAACTGTAATTCAAGTAATTGTGATAGCCTGCACCATCTGATTAGCAATTCCTTTGCCAAGCAGTTTTGCCTTCGTTTCACATTTTGAGCTCAGCTCTAGCACAATTCTGCCCTTTCATCAGGTGTCACATGCCGCCAGAGCCAGAGTCTTTAGTTAAGTAGAGAGCGAGTCTGTAGTAAATGGTATGCTTCGGTTTCGATTTACGCTTTAATGGCACTGCACCGAAAAAAAAAACCTGGACAGCAGAGGAGTTGATGTTGCTCTTGGTTGCATCTCGGTTGCCAATTTGATGCCAGCTTGATGTTGGCTTGATGTTAGCTATATGCAATTACAAAATGAAACAGCTCTTGCTGCGTGTACTGAGAGTAGTAGCTGCGTATGTGTGTGTGTGTGTGTGTGTGTGTGTCTGTCTGTCTTTGGTTTGTTAACCAGCACATGCTGGCTATAAAGTGGCAGCAACGCACTTGACCAACTGTGGCACGTGTTGTCGCATTGACTCTGGCAATAAGCGCTGCTACAGCCAATACACACACACACACACACACACACACACATACACACACTCGAACAGTACTCTCTTACACACTCTCAAGTAATGCTTTTGGTACAAGGATAAACTTTTATTTTTCAAACCATATTCTGCCCCATTCCACTTGGCTTTGCCTCATTTCTCTCTCTCTCTCTCTCTCTCTCTCTCTCTCTCTCTCTCGGTCTCTCTGTCTCTGTGTATATTTTCATTCGTTTAGTTTTTCCTCTTATTTTTTATACCCTGAACCCATTGAAAATGGGAAATCAGGGTATAATGGTTTTGTGAAAAGTATGTAACAGGCAGAAGGAATCATCGCAGACCCCATAAAGTATATATATTCTTGATCAGGACGACGAGCTGAGTCGATATAGCCCTGTCCGTCTGTCCGTCCGTCCGTCCGTCCGTCCGTCCGTCCGTCCGTCCGTCCGTATGAGCAAAAGGATCTCAGAAGTTATAAGAGCTAGAGAGCTGAAATTTGGCATGCATACTCGTGTATATCATAGGCAGTACGAGTTTGCTTTATTTTTTCGATAACTCATCCGATAACTTTTTTATCGAGAATAATCGAAAAATCGACATTGTTTTTTCAGCCTAATTTGAACACTTTTCAACCAGGAGACTTCAAATTTGCGTTGTATATAGAGTTAATGGATACAAAGATTTTGTAATTTACAGATTTTGGATACCACGCCCCCTTCGCCCCCAATTTGTAAAAAACGCATTTCAAGTACTAGAGACTTGTGCTTTGGAATGTACACACATTTTAACTATATAAACACATTCTAAAAGTTTCATAAAGATACTCTTACTACAAGAGAAATTATTCAACTAATAAATTCTCATAATATTGCCCACATTGCAGCGCAGCCCAAGCGTAGCCGCTGCTTACTGCGCAGTTAGCAGAGCGCGTGCTTATAAGTGCATGTGTATGTATGTGTGCATAGAAGAAGTGCAGAATGATTAGAATATCAGCTTGGAGGGTTCAGGGTATCTCCCAGTCGAGCAGTCTCGACTGGAGCCTTCTTACTTGTTTTTGCTGCTGCAGCGTTGCAAGCACATTGCGGATGCTGGTTCATTGCCTCGTTTGTTTTGTTTGCCACACGGTCACGTGTTACCTTCGTCTTCTTTGTCGAGTGCTGCAGCGCATAAGGCCAGTTGCCCAACCGCCTCTCCCACTCTTCCACTCCCCTCTCTCCCTTTCTCTCTCTCTCTCTGTATGTGTGTTGCTCACTCTTTTGCTGGCTGCCCCATGTTGGCAGCTACGTGCAACACTCGAGTGCAACTCGGACGCGAAATTTAAAAGCCACCAAATCCGCCACACAAAATGCCAACTTGTTAAGCGGCGAGCTGCAGCTTTAACGTGTCCAGCAAAGTGCTGTAAATGAGGGCACGAGGGCAGCTTAAAGTGTTTCACACGGCTTTAATTATCATTTATATGCTTTCAGTGAAATATATATATATATATATATATATATATTATGCATATATATGTATGACTGCCAAGAGCTCTCGGTTCGCATTGAACCTCAATTTCATCAAATGTTGCCAATTTACTTTTACACATTACTATAACTTACAATCATTGAAATGTAATGTTTCATAAATATACAAACTCATCGAAAGTTGTAGTAAAATATGAAGAAGTAGTTGAATATATTATAAAGAATATCTCTACTTCAAAAAAATACTCATTTATTTGGTTCAATTCCAGTTCGTCTCATTTAAAGCTAAAGAAATTTATTTATTTATTTTTATTTTTATTTTTATGTTTTTTTTTAATATAGTTTTATTGCAGCTTTTGTCTTAAACTCTGTAGCGCATTTATAAGGATACCTTAACTATATATTTATATTTAATTTGGAACATAGCAACATCATCATATTCCACGCTAAAAAAAAAGCTATTCATATTTTCTCAATACGCCCAATTGATGGACTAAAAGCTCACAAATATCTGCCGTAAATATCGCATACAATATTTGGCAAAGAAATCACAATATCAAGACTTTAGATTTAGAGGCTTGAAAGTGCAACTCTAGTAAATCAACCATATATACGCCTATTGGGGGAGTGGCGAATCGGATAAAATTAAGAGTTTCACATACAAGATCAGCTGTTGAGACTCAGTTCAGATTCTGTCGAGATCCTCTATAGGAGAGTCGTTGCAAATTGTTACTATCTATAGTAAAATTCGAGTACCGCCGACTATAACTCTCTAATCTCTTCTCCTTACAACTACTACATTGAATTCCATCAGATTTAAACTGCACATACAGTTCTAGCCCACAATTTGTTCAGTTCCTACAAATATTTGTGTTTCATTAATTGTACATAGAGTTTAAGGTCTTTAAATATTCTGTAATTATCTTAAACACAAAGAAAGTAAAGGGAAAACATTTAAGTCTACAAAGCTGAACTTGTTGAGATAGCTTCAAAATGGCAGCGCCAACTCGCATCATAATTTTTGCAGTAATTTTTCTTCTTTTTTTTTTTTTTATAGCTGAAAAACTTAAGTGAAAATGTCAAAGCCCCAACTTCTGACTGGCCCTGCTCTACTTGTGCTTTTTTATATGTTTTGTTAATGTACCCAACACACACACATACATACACACAAACAAACAAACAACAGCCACTATGTGCGTGTGTGTGTGTGTGTTGGGTTTTTGTGTTTTTATAACGCGCTTGGTCAAATTTGCATTTTTAAGTGAAAATTTAACGTTATGTATGCGCGACTCTCTCTCTGTGTGTGTGTGTGTGCATGTGAAAGTATATTTGTGTGTGTGTGTGTATTGTTTGTGCCTCATTTTCAGTTTAGTGTTTATGACGGATATGTAGAGTCCGGACAAGTGTCGGAATTTATGTATAATATAATACATAATTTATATACACATACATATACATATACTATATGTATGTATGTTTAGTATACCACTATCGTGCAGCAGTTACATCCTGCACTCACACACACACACACACGCACACATTCGCATCTGTGCAAATACATTAAAGATATGATATGGTGCAAATTATCACATAAAGCATTTTCCATTTGGATTTTAATTAGGATTGCGTATGGAAATCAGTTGGAAAATGTGTTTTGCTCGTAACCTACACTGTCCAACACAATTAGAAATTGAATAAGCACATTAGCTGGCAAATAGTAATAATTAATTGAGGCAGCTATGCGTAGCAGGTTATTTAATTAGGATTGTGGAGACAGTTGAGTGTAAAGTGAATGGATAAACAGATTTTCTCCCATAAATATTTGAGATGTTTTTGAATAACTGTCTATGAAGGTCTGTATATTGCGTAAAAGTATATACTACCTTGTATTATATATATACTATATTTTCTTTATATATTATCTAGTCTAAATCCAGTTTATATTCTCTCATCAAAATTTATGTGTTTCAGCTTTATCTTAAAGTATTTCACATTAATTTATATAATTCTCTTATATTATATAATCGTATAGCATTATTGATTAATTATTGTATATCATTGCAAGCTTGCGTCTTATTAAAGTAATTATAATTATATTATAATGAAATCGTATTTAATCTTAACTGTGCCTCTTTTATTATATAAAGGTAATTATAATAGTATTGTATTGAATTCACATAATTGCATATTGATTGAGCTGTCACAGTGTCGTTGAATCAGTTCTGCCCCAAGTCTTCTGATTGTATCGCTTATCAATTAAGCCGAGCAGACAACGCGTTCCATTCAATTGATGTGAAAAGTCACGTAGAGACGCAGAAATCTGCAACGATTTCGCAGACGCATTTGCATTAATGCAGAGATTGAAGCGATTTTTAAATTAATTTCCATCAGCTTTAAAAATCAACGTATATTATTTTACTTTTGCAAGCGCATTCAGAAGAAAGAGGCGAAAGAGAGAGAGAGAGGGAAAAAACTGTAGCATACTTTTATGGGCATCAGAGAAATTTCGCTTATGCTGGCAGCAGCCAGACGCCATTATGCAAATTGCACACCCACACACACACACACACATGTATACAACTATAATTTTGTGTATATAAATATGTATGCATATATATATTTATATGTTATATAGTGTAGCAGTCAAGCTGCGCTGTAACCAAAAATTTACTGCAATCGCACAAATCAAATCATAACTGATTTGCATGCAGACGACTAGTGTGTGTACTTATATGTGTGTGTGTGTGTGTGTGTGGGCCATATCAATTACATTACTTGCTCTCAGTTGATGTTACAATATTACGACTAGTGCATCTGGCGTTTGTTGGTCGTGCGCCAAATCTTTGTCCAATTTCGGTCACGTAGCGGTTCCATAACGCGTCTGACCCAAACTAACCCCCCAAAAGTCTCCTTTGCCCACTCCTCCTTCCACCGGGCTGCAGTGAAAGTGTATTAAAATGCTCATACAGCCCGGCTGCTCGCCACTCATTGAGCACTTGACCACTTTAGTGTGGCTCATTTTGATGGCATGTGTTGCTCCGATTCGCAGCCATTTGAACCCTCTCAAAAAAATAAACCAGAAAAGAGCCAAGCCAAATTGACGTAGCCGCAGCAGCAGCGACTACGCTTAGGAATCCATAAAATATTTATGCTGCTCGTCCAATGGCCGGCCAATGCTTGGGGCAATACTTGAGCCCCGATACGATGTACCAACAAAAATAAGTAAGAAGTCTGGAAGTCAGGGGCGAGTGCGCTATGCTATGCTAAACAAACAAAGTTGATTATGTTGCGTATGTGTGAGTGAGTGTGTGTGTGTGTGTGTGTGTGAGTGGTCACTCTGTGTTTACACTGTCCAACAGGCAAATTGTGCCTTAACAATGCAGTGCAGTCCGAGCCAAAAGCGAACAAAATGGAAATTAGTTTTGTGGCCATAGAAAGTTGCCAAGAAAAAATTGCAAATATATTTTTTACTACCCGTTTACAGCTAACTGGCTGGCAAACAATTTTCATAAATTACTTTTCATTTGCAAACAGTTTAGGTGTAAATTTCTGTAACTGCTGAAGCCAAAAAAATTGAGCTGGAGACAAGCAACAACCTGCTGATTGCTAATGGCAAATATATTTCACTGAAAATGAGTTTTACAGTGAAGCTTGATTGCATTTTAAAGTCATTTAAATTTAGATACCTTTAACATGTCAGTTAACATGCATGTTAAAGATTTTTAAAGAAATTTTCCATATTCAGTGATGAGCCAGTTAGACAAATGTAAAGCACATACTTTTACATAAAGCTAAACATATCATTCGCATGTTAAGTTTCATGTTAAGTCCTTGAGACAAACATCTTTCATTACATTAAATCAGAATAGCTAACCAGCCAGATAAATTTATAATGCATTCCACTACAGAATCTTTAACATGACCGTTAACATGCATGTCAAAGTGCATGTTAAGGATTTTTAAGGAAATTTTCCATACTCAGCCTGTTAGACAAATGTAAGGCACATACTTTTACAGTTTAACATGCATTCTACTACAGAATCTTTTAGGTGGCCATTAGCATGCATGTCAAACTTCATGTTATTCCCTTTCGTTCATTTCTTGCATTTTCTGAAACTATTTGATGACTTAAAACTACCAAGCAAACATTTTGATATTACATGCTTCTTCATATAAGTTAACATGCATGTTAAATTTATGTTAATAAATTCTCTCATCGATTTCAACAATTTGTGCATTATATCAAACTATTTTCTGGCTCAACCTTGCTTTTGCATGTGCCTACAAAAGCCTGGAAATTCCAATTGACATGCATGTCAAGCCCGTCCGAACATTGCTTGCATCAAATCTAACCATATATGCATTATACGAAACGCTTTTGTGACTCAGTCTGCGGGGCAACAATTTATTCATAGATCTTTATTGCATACTTGGAATACTTTGACTTTGAGTCAATTGTGACTTTGCTTTGTTTGTCTGCATAACAGTTCAATAGCACATGAAATTATGATAGTTATTCGTCGGATGCCAGCTCGTAAATCTTGCAGCCACAATGTCTGCTTGATTTGTCCAACATAAAGGCCATTCTGCTGGCCGTCCATTAACTTTTATGTCTCACTGTGTGTGCGTGTGTGTGTGTGTTCTTTTTCAAATAGCAAACAAAAAAAATGAAAAGAAATTTAATGATTGGCCGGCGGGTCGTTGACAGGACGCACACAGTGCAAAGGTTTCAGCGATTTCTTTGTTCTCGCCGCTGACAACAATCGCCACCGTCGTCTGACCTTAGCTGCAACTTTAACCCATTTAAAAATATAAACCAGTAGCTGTTAACCCCGAGGCCAGTGATTTGCTTTTTATTTTTAAGACCGGACGGTAAAAGTAGCTTAAAAGCTTTGTAGCTCCAAGATATGTGCTCTGTTTAGAAAGATTTTATGATATATATGCGAGCTTAGAACTAATGTTGAGCTTGTGCTTGTTTAAACTAAATTTTAATATAATTGCAGTTTCTATAGTAGAATTTATATATATAAAAATTCTTGATAAAAATATAAAGTCTCTACTGGAATTCTTGGGTAAAAATCAGTTTATTTCAGGTTACAAAACCTCAGTCTAAGCATAGGTAACTAATTTAGCATAGCTTTCTTTAGATTAGAAAGGACAGAGAACAAGAATCATATTCATAAGTAGACTAACTTTAAGAGAATCGCATGGAATCGCATTTTCTGCAGCTCCTTGGTCTGTTCGACATTGCTTCACTACGTATTCCTAGTAGATTCTCTAAGTTCCAGTTTAGACCAGGCAAGGTCATTAGTTCCACTGCTTGCTCTGATTCTTGGGAATCGCATAGTAAGGTGCATTTCATCTGTAGCATCCTCCCCGTTGCACAGTCGCTCGGTAACTCAATAAACCCTTTCTATCAACCCACTTATCTATGCATCTGCATTCACACCACACAGACAAACCCTAATACACACATTTGTTCTTCATCTTCCTCAACTCATTTAGTCGGCAAGCAATGCTGGCAATCAGCCAGCACAAATGACTTAATAATCATTTGCATATATATAGATTAAGAATTCCATCGCAGCTTTAATTGTTTTCGATCAAAGAATCGCTTAAAAAGCAGCGCGTAAAGCTTGGCTCTGGAAATTTTGCACGTCGCAGGGTCTGCGGCACGCATCATTAACCAAATATTGCATTTTTCAATATAGCAGAGCGCGTGGCTGCAACAGGCCCCCCCTTGTCACCCTCTCCTACACTCTGAGAGAGAAAGAGAGAGAGAGAGAGACAGAGAGAGATTCCTGTCGATTCCCTTCGCTTATTGCCACGTTTGGCATGTAAAATCCACACGGCCAATCAAACGCGCGCAGGCCAAGGGTCAGGCTAAGGGCTCCTGGGTGACTGCGGGGTGGGCAGCGAGGGGTGTCACATGAGTAACTGATGCGCATCAATATGCTGCTGCATAGCTTGGCGTTTCAGTACCCTTGCTGCTGCTCCTGCTACTCCTGCTGCTCCTGCTGCTCCTGCTGCATGTGCATGTCAAAGTAATGGACGAAAACGAAAATTCAGGCATACGCAGCAAACCGCCAACAGACGGGCGAGCCGGGTGAGTCGGGCCAGCCGGGCAAACCAGGCAAACCAGGCAAAGCAGGCAAAGCCGGCAAACCCAGCCAACCGCCAGCAGCAGGCAACGGCTGTCAGATGTGGGTGGTTTGCTGTGGTGCGTGTGTGGGTGTGGGTTGTCTGCGGTGTCTCTGCAGAGTGAATGACTTTTGCGCCTGGCATTTAAATGAAGGCGCAGCTTAAATGGATTTTGGGCCAACACACACACACACACACACACATACACATACATGCTGTATGCGTGTGTGGAGTCTATGGTTATCTTTAGTTAATGCCTTGAGCCATGCCTGGCCAAATCGTTCTGACGTGTTTCGCTGTCAGCTCAATTTGAATTTTTCAGCGACGAAATTATATATTTAAACCAAATTAAATTGCACCTACATATATCTCACTGGAGATTCACTTTACCTGAAATTTCACATATTTGGTTAACTTATTTAATTGCCCCCAATTAGCCGCTGCGTTTGTTGCGCCCATTTGCATGCCACTAATTGAGTTGTGCCCCAAACAGACGTTGCACTTAGTCTACTCAACTTTACCCTGCTGGCTGTCCCTCTCCCTCTCCCTCTCTCTCTCTCTATCTCTCTCTCTCTTTCTGTTCTGTCTACCATTAATGAAGAATACTTTTTGTAATTAAATAATAATTTTCTGCTTTGTCTCGCTTTATGGCGCTGCGTAGATAACGACTACCTTGGCTCACTTTTTGCAGAGTTCACAAACATTGCCACGCCCACTGACATATATGCAGATACATAGTCAAGTGTCTCTCATTGTTATTCATTTGGCTGGCACAGCATCTGGCAGGAGTAGACTAAATATTTCATTGCCTAAATTCAAATATTTAAAAAAAAAAAAAAAAAAAAATCATTCACATTCGAACAAATCTAAACATAGATTGCGTTAAATAAGAAAGCTATTTTTATTTTTCAATTAAACACGTAAATAAATATTAAAAGCAAATGAAAATCAACATTTTTTATCTTCTGGCTTTAAATGTTTTTTATTTTTAATTGCCAAAATCGAGCGAAAATATTTACTCGAATTGTTATTCTATTTTATTGTGCTATTTTAGTTTAAGCTAGCATCAAAATTGTCTCTCTCTTTCTCTCTCTCTCTCGCTCTCTCTTTCTACCTTATCGAATGTTGCATGGCTGCACTTTGGTTTGTCAGCAAAATTTACTCTTTTGTCGAAAACTAAATGTTAAATCTGCATGAATATATATATGCATATACATACATATATATATATATATATATATATTTATGTTTATACATGTGTGTACGTACATATTTTTTATTGTGTACTCTATTTGCATTTTTGTCTCTGCTCTAATGCCCTGTAAACAATTTGAGCGTATGGATTAGGCTCTATTCAACTATCCATAGATTCAAATTTTAAATTTTATTTATAGAAAAAAAATAAAATAAAAAATACAAATACAAATTTCACAATTGCAGCAAAAAATATGCAAATCGAATAAAGTTGGTTATGTATCTGGCTACAATAATACTAATTTCCAGCCAGGGTATTTGCCAGTCAGGCATACTCCATTAGTGGCCGCTCGTGAGGTGTGAGCCAAGCGAATGTCGTGTGCTGTTAGCTGGCGATTCCCAGCTCCATTGGACGCACTGAAATTCCATTTGTGCTCCCTGTGTGGCCATCAAATGTAGTGCGTCCTGCCGTATCCTGGCGTGTCCTGCCGCATTCTATCGGTTGTATTTGCATATCTGAAGGCACTTGGAGCTGGGACTTTAGCATGACTTTAGTTGGATTTTATTTGGTTCAGTGGCAGTTGTTGCTCCTGCTGCTGCTCCTGCTGCCCTGAGGCAAACACAAAGTAAATATTTGAGCTGCCACTTGATTGGCCAAAGTGCCACAAAGTGCAACAAAATGGTGCAAGATGCAGGCGAGCATAATGCAGCTCGCATGCAGCACGTTCAATGCATAAATCAATTATGGCAATTATTTCATATTTGAAAACAAACTGAAAACTGAAAGCGGAAAATGGAAAACGGCAAACGGAAAACTGAAAAGCAACAGCAAACGCAACAATAATTGAATTTAACTTAAGCTCTGCATTGCCCCACTCCCACCTCTCCACACTCCAATTGCCTGCCCCCACGTGCCCCATCCACCTGCCTCCCATTGAAATGCTACCAAAAATAACCGCAGCCAACGCACAAGCACATAAATCACGTATACGCAATGTGCCACGCACTCAACAAACCTAATTGTTGTTGTTGTTCGCCCGTTCACTCATTCCGTTCACTCGATGCCAAAGCAAACGCTTTTCTCTGCAGCCCCCTAGGCTCAGGCTCTCACTCTGACTCTGACTCTGACTCTGGCTGGCAGCTCAGTAGCTCTCGATGATAAATCGAATTCGATTGCTTTGGCATAACTCATGCGATTAGAAACTCGGCGCTATTAGCGCGCTAAGCCACAATGACACGAGCTGCTGCGGCTTAGGTTTAAGATTCTACTGAACAATTTTATTTCCTTTTCTGCTCTTGGTTTTATATGACTTTTTTTTTTGCTGGTATAATTTCTTAAGTGATTCAATACTGAATTTATATTTCAAAATTAATTTTTTAAGATTGATTTATTTATTATTATTATTTTTATTATTATTATTATTATTTTTATTATTATTAATTTTTATTATTATTATTATTATTATTTTTTAATTAATTATTTAAATTTTATTTTATTTATTATCTACTCTTCTTTTTCTCTTGTTAACACATTCGTTGACATATTAGTTAAGTATCGATAAAACTATGGTTAAGTATCGATAGTTAACTAAAGTGCTTAAAAGCTTTTTGAGCTGCATTTAAAATCCAAGTAAGCTATGAAAAAGCTTTATAAAAGCTCATACATCTGCCTTCAAGGCTGACTTGCAATAAAGTTTTTTTCTTAAATTGTTATTAAGCTGCTTTAAACATAGATTTATGATGATGGCAAGGGAAATTTTAAGTTGCGGGCTCTCTCAGGTGCAACGATTAGACAGCTTGATGCTTAAGTGTGCATTAGTAAATGGCTTAAAGCCGCTTATACACACTCTCTCTCTCTCCCTCTCCCTCTCAGTACAAGAAAATCCTTAAGCTTAGCTATCAAATAAAACATTTGAAACTCCGCAAGCTGCTGGAGCTGTATTTGGTTTACCTTCGCTGGCAATTGGATTTAAATATTTGCAGCGAGTGTAATATTTAGATTAAATTGAAAGATAACCGGCTGGAGATAAACTATGTATAAAACGCATTTGCATTTGCTCTCGTTGTGTTTGCAGGAAGCTTATCGTCGCTGGGTCTGCAGCACGCTGGTGCCGTATTTCGCTGAGCCGCAGGATGTGGATGCAGCGCCAAAGCCGACGTCGACGGCGACGCCGATGCCAACGTCAGCGGCAAACGATGAACTCGCCATGCCGCGAGGGTCAGCTGCAAAGACAATGCCCGCGGGCAAAAGTAAGCGTGCGGCACGAACTGTGAGCGCAGCAGCAGGAGGAGGAGGAGGAGGAGGAGGCGGAGCTGGAGGAGGAGCTGCCGCTGCTGCTGCCGCCGCTGCTGCTGTTGGTGGCACGGGCAATGGCATCAAGCATAAATCTCAGAAATTAATCAGCAATAACAATAAATCAAATAACGGCAATAACATGAACGAGCGTCAGATTAATCAACAGCATGACGAGGACAATGAGCCCCGCATTGAGCCGCAAACAAAGCTCTCGACGTTCTACGATGTCGTTGGCGTTGGCCATGCCCAGACGCTAGCCCACGCCCAAGTTCCGGCCCCAGTTCACAGTCAGTTCCAGTTCCAGTTACACAACAACAACAGCAACAGCAACAGCAACAGCCATAGCCGAGCTGCCACGGCTCAGCGCGAGGAGGAAGAAGAACAATTCAATAATTTCATATCGACTGCCAATAATGCGGATCCCAGTGCAGCGGATCCAGTGATATCAAAACTACAAAAGAGGTTGCTTAAATCACATATATTGATCGACTTGCATATACCCTATAATAACATACTTTCTCTCTATCTCTCTCTTTATCTGGCTCGCTCGCTTAGATCAACACGCAAGGCAGAGTTCCGCAAACGCCGTAGGATTCGACCCTGCCTTAGCGTCTGCCAAACCGTCGAACAAAAGTGCCCCTATCTGCTGCCCGCCGACCGCGCCCCCGCGCTCCCCACCCAATATGCCGGCGAGCCGACATTCGTATGCCTAGGTAAGCTGTAAGCTATTTATATTGTAAATATTTATTTGGTTTCAGGTTTCAGGACAATTTACAAAAAAAAAAAATATTGTTTAATTAAAAAAAAATTTTTTTTTAAATGGAATTTTTAAAAAAGTAATTTCTCCTAATTTTTAATAATTATCAAAAATTTATTTATTTATTTATTTTTTATTTTATTTATTTTTATTAGAACTGAGTTAAAAATACTTTTTTTTATTCTTATAAAATTTGAATGAATCGTTTTTCGTATAGCTAGACAGCTATCTAGCGGTCTGTTTTCAATTCTGAATCAGAACTGGAATCAGAAATAGAGAACTTGTAGATTCCTTTTGCAATTCAATTCTTTTGATATACATTTTGCTTGGGGCGTTAAAAGTTAAACTGAAATCAAATCAGTTTTTCTTTTCTCTCTCTCTCTTTTCTATTGGCCATATATTTAATACAAGGCCAAGTGGACCGAAACGTGAACTGACGCGTGAACCGAAACGTGAACTGAAACGTGAATCGACGCATGAACTGAAACGTGAAACGCGAATTGCAAATAATAAAGTTTATCTTAATTCCAATTTTTGCGTAAAAATACTTAAATTAATTCTAAAACAAAAGGTCGATGGCTATGAAATTTTTACATTTAACTTGGACATTTACATCTCTTATTTGTTGAAGCATAATTGACAGATATACATTTTACATATTTTTTACAATATTTACAATACTTTTATTTGTCATTTATTTATAAAGATAATTATTTAAAATATATTTTGTATTTAAATTCTTTAATTTCTTAATATAAAAATTCTTTTACTACTATATTTTTAAGTAATATATGAATATATGCTATGGGTACATGTGTACTTTATATAGATATATCTGCACATATATATCTATAAAACTCTCTAGAGCTCCATCGCTTGACCTATTCCGCTGCCCTTGCAGATCAAAATATACCGGAGACTGGAGAACAGCTGAAGAAGTCGAGCTACGGCCCCAACGACTGCTGCTACAGCTACTGCAACGGACCCACTGAGGGCATCTGCACCATCTGCCCGGACTTTGCGCCCGCCTTCGGCTCCCCCCACGGCAACAGAAGCAGCAGCAGCAGCAACTCGAGCTCAAGCGGTCATCGGGTGCACAACATCACGTTGACGCTGAGCTCCCCGGCGGGGGAGCATGCGCGTGCTGCGAGCGTCTCGCTGGCCTTGCGGAACATCTCGCGGACGAAGGGGGAGCAGGGAGCTGGCTGGCTGCTGGAGCAGCTGCCGTATTATGTGAACTACGAGAGCGTCTACTACTATGACGACGATGACGAGGGCAGCGAGATGCCGGAGCGAGCGCTGTCCGGCGGCTGTGCGGCGGTGCCGTCAGTGACAAGCCGCTGTGATATACCCTATTATGCATCCGGTGTGGCGCCGACGCCGCCGACGCAGCTGCTTGTCTGGCTGAGCGCGCTGCTCGGTCTGTTGAGCAGCTGTGGCGCTGGGGCGGCGCGACAGCGTTGCAGTGGGCGTGCCCAGAGGGCGGCCGCGGCAGCGGCAACGGCAGCAACAGCGGTCGCAGTTGCGGAACGTGTGGACTCGTGTCCGGGCAGCTGCCATGAGCTGTTAGCGAACAGTCCAAGTCCAAGTCCGAGTCCAAGTTCGAGAAAGCGAGACGGAAATGGAGCCGGAAGCGGAAGAGGAAGGGGAAGGGGAAGAGGAAGGGGAATCGGAGCCGGAAGTGCAAGCTTCACTGCCACACACAACAGACACAAATGGGCGTGGCCATGGGAATGGGCATGGGCATGGTCGGGGGCATGGGCATGGGCATGGTCATGGCTGTGGGCATGGTCATGGCTATGGTCATGGCTATCGATGAAATGCCGCCAAGTGCGTTATCTACGCGTATCGCGAGACCGTAGTCGTATAATTAACTATAAACACATACAGCTGCAGCTGCAGCCACAGATACGAAACAGACGTTGCACGAGCGATAGGAATAGATATGATAGAAATTACCGTTACATCTACTATTACAACTACAACATCAACGATTGGTGGCGGAGATGGAAGTGGTTAGGCAGCGATGGTCGAACGGTGACCATCATCTCAAAGGGCGCCTTATAGTGCACAGAGAAATACTTACCCACACACACACACACACACACGTATACACAGAGCAAAACACATTGCGAATTTTCACAGAGATTTGCAGTTCAGCAAAAATGAAGAAAAACAAATGAAAAGAAACCCCCAAAGGAAAAAAAAAAAAAAAAATGTCATTAATTGTATTTCGTACTCTAGAAAATTACTCGTAATGCTAGCTAATTAAAAAAAAAAAAAAAAAATCAAGTTGAGTGTAAAAAAAAAAAAAAAATAAGAAAATAACAAAGAAAATTTGCAGGTCGTTTCGCCTGCCAATTTGTTTTGAAACGGAAAATTCAATGAGAGAAAATGATAAATGGGCAAGGAAATTGAAAATGGAAAATGTAAGGAAAAAGGCAAACAAAAACACTTTAAATATTTATGGTCCTCTTTCAAATGAAAAATATAAAAAAATATATATATATATGAAAGTAAATAAATTATAAATCTCTATTGAAAAAAACCTTTAAAAAAAAAACAACAACAAATAGCATATTTTATTACAACTAGAAACAAAGAATATTAATATTTAATTAAACAAAAAACAACTGCCACAAAAATAGGTTTTTTAGGTAAACATTAAACGAAAATAAACCAAAACAAAAAAAAAAATCACATTTAACAAAAGTATATTGAAGAAGAAGAGAGAGAAAACCCAAAAGAGGAATACATAAATAAACATAGCTATAAACTTAAATAAAGGCGGATAAAACATAAATTTAAAAACAAAACAAAAAATATTTTAGGCTAGCTAAGTATAACGAAAAAACAACAACAGAAAAACACAAAACACGAAATGAAATTTAGACTAAAAAATAAATAAAACATAAAACACAGCTCGCAAAACAATTAGCAAAAACAAATAACTAAAATAAAAATATTAAAAGAAAATAAAGATAATACCAAAAAATCTGTTCAAACACACATTTCACCGAAGATACATGAAACATATAGACCGCTTATCAAATTAATTTCAAGACATTTAAAGAAAACAAAAAAAAACGAAAAGAAAAACCAAAATGAAAACTTTGCTTAAAACAAAAATTAGTTTAACAAACAAAAACAAAACGAAATCAAATATTATAACATAGTCGAAAATAAAGAGGGAAAGGAAACGAAACAAGTTAGCAGAAACGAAGAAAGCGAGGAACTTGAAGAAGTAACAGAGGAAGAGAGGGAGGAAGCAGAACAAGTAACAACCAACAATGTGTCTAAGATTGTCTTTATTTAGTTTTTAAACATAAACTTTGTATAACCAAAAAAAAAAAAAAGAAGAAAAAAAAAACAATATAAAGCGCACAGTAAATTTAAATTTTAAGGTTCATATACAGCATAGAAGAAGAGAGAAGCAAAGAGAGAAGCAGCAGCAAAGGCGTACAATTATAAATGAGTTTTTAGGGCAAGTAACTGAGGTAAAGCCTAGGCATATACATATATATATATATAGTATGCAGAAGCCGAGAGAAGCAAAAGAGAAGTAACAGCAACAACAACATACCTACTATATATAAATAGTGCATACAAATAATAATAATAATGATAATGAATAAAATTAAATTTAAAAAAAATAATAATAATAAAGTAAATAATAATAATTTTTGTAATAAAGTTAACTCTATGTAGCGTACATAAAATAACAAGAGAATACACATAAAAAATAAACGTAAATATATATATTATATATATTTATAATTAACAATTTATCGTACATACACAAATTAAAACTATAGGCAAACAATAAAAAACAAAAAGAAAAATAAAGAAATTATAATATATAAGTATTATATATATGTATGTATATACATACATATATGAGAATAATTAGTTACTAAATGAAAGAAAAGTTAGATGTATTTGGTATTAACTAATTGCCTATTGAATTAAGCATATACCACCAAAAGAAAAACAAAACATGACTCGACTCGACTCTCAACTCAACTCAACTCAACTTTCAGCTCCGATCTATAAACACTTTCCTAACCCACGAATCTCTCACGTTTACTATTCATCTTTGTCAAAAGCACGCTCTATTTAGCTTTCAATATAATTTCTGTTTAAAGGTTAAGGCACTGCAGGCAGTACTGAGAACCCAAAACTTTCTTTCGACAAAACATTGTTATCGAACAACTGACGCATTACTTTAAGCAAATACAAAGTATCTCTGTTCCCTTTAACAGCACATTAAGTGTGGCATGTTAGGTGTTGTTGTAGTTAACAAAACTGTAAGAAGTAGTTACCTAAAGACGATTAAATATATATATGTATACACAGCACTAGCTGAAAGTTGCACTTGAACTATGAATTAGTCCAGTTAAGCTACTTAATTTCCAAAAGTTTCTACTGAGGAGAGCGGTTCACGCTTTTCAGCGACTTTTTCTTTAAAAGTTTTTTATATGTCAGATTAACTGAAACAGTGGATTAATCCAGTAAAACTTTCAATTAACTATGTTTTCAGTTCATTTTCGAAACTTATTAATGAGGGATAGCAAAATAAATTGCCACTACATTAAATGAGCTTCCATTAGAAAGCTCTTTTTACTATTGATATGACGAACTTTTCATTTGAAAGCACATTAAAGTTAGACTAAAAGCTTTTTTACTTTTTCAAATTCTATTCAATATTTTTCACGACTTTCAATTAATGAGTCTTACTTTGCATTGAAAGCACATTTGACCAAAAATCTATTTTCTCTCTTAATAATTTAATTTCTGGATTATTCTTATGTAGAAATGATCTTTCATAATTCCCTTTCCGCTTTCAGCTAGTGTCATAAATTGATTCTAAAGTTCATTATGGAAACTTAAGCTTTTCTCGTTCCCACCTGAGCTAAAACGGCTTTCACTTCAAATTTCCATATCACTTCTCCCCACAAGCTAAAGAGAAACCTGCGATTTGCCTTTGTAAATACACAGACACACACACGCATACTTACATCGTTACACACTCGCACACACTCACACTCACTGCTGAAGAAGAATTTCGAGTTTTCGTATCTGTTCTTGACTTTGATTTCTAAGAGTTCTTTTTCCGTAGACTTTTGTTGTTTGTCCTTCAATAATTGAGATAGATATAAACGAGATATTTACATAGGCCCGATTTTCGTGTGAATTTCCAATTAAATGTGAAATTAATAAAATAAAAACAAAAAAATAAAAAAAAATAAATGGGGGAAATAGAGAGGAAAATAAAACAAAGGAAACCATTTCAAAGCGATAGCCGCTGGCACAAATTGCGCGCATATGCAAATTGTTATGAATTATTGTGTACTTTTGTAAAACTTTTTGATATATATAATATAGTTAACATGAATAGATGCCTAAATAATAAATTAAATGTTAATTTATTTAAATGTAAACAATAAAGAAACGGAAAGCGAGAGAAAATGCTAAAATATCTTCAACTAGTTGAAAATGGTAAATCGATAATGATGATGATGATGATGATAGTGTTATTTAACGATATTACGTATATAATATATATATATATGGTATCTGGGTATACGGATCGAGCATGAAATTACTTTACAGCAAAAACATTTACATTCAAAGTTTTGTGTACAAAAACAACAAAAACAAAAAAGAAAAACATTTTTGGACATTTCATACTCTCGTAATGTTAAAGCTCATATGCGAATACTTGAAACCCAATGAAAAACCCAAAAAAAAAAAAATCGAAAATCGAAATCAATACAAATAATTAGCACGAAAAAATATTATAAATAATAATAATAATAACAATGAAAATCGAGTATAAAAAATATATACAATAATTTTTGTAAACTCTCAGCTGCTGCAACAACAACAACAACAAAAGGCAGCTGAGCAAAGGAAAACAACAACAAGAAGTCAAATGATAAAATGATAAAAAAAAAAAAAAATGTTATGGCAAGGTAGCAATTATTTTTTACAAAAGCAAAGAAAAAAACCCAAAAAAAAAATTATATATATAAACTATTTAATGTATGTAAAATTAAAAACAAAAATAATGAAAATGAGGAAAAATTTTAACATGAGGAAAAAACAAAAACAAAAAAAAAAAAAAAAAAAAAAAAAACACAAAATTCTTTTTAGGCCACCCAAAAAAAAAAAAAAAAGAAGGAAATATTACATAATTTATGTGCCAAGCGAGAGAAAATTATTTCATGTATCGTATTTGATATCAACAACAAAGCGAGCACAAAAAAATAAAATTAAATGAAAAACAAATTATAAATAAATTAAAAACAAAAACAAAATAAGAAAATAAAACTCATGTCACAGGAAATAAAAATAAACAAAAATTGAAAACATGTCAAATACACTTAGCAAAAGCATTTTGAATGTGCGTGTGCAGAGACCCAGATCCTGGATGCCCACACCCCCAACAGTCTCCCCTCACATCCCCCCAAGAGCCTCACCCAAACTCGCTCCAGATGCCAACGGACATTCAAAGTTTGTTAGTTAATTAATGAAAATGAGAACTTATTAAGAAAACAGCTAAGAACTTTAAAAACTCAAACTGAAATCTTCTGTACTTGTTAATTAACAGCAACAACAACAACAAAGCCACATAGAGAACAAATATATAAAAAAAGAAAAGTTAAATTGAAAACAAAATAAAAACTTTAACTATAAACCGAATTATAAAACTGAGCAAACTTTTCGTAAAACAAAAATACTTGATTCCCAGTCGAAACGATTTACTTAAGTCTAAAAAAAAAAATAATAATAATTAATAAATAATAATAGCAGAAACTATGTTATAATACTACTAATAATAATAATAATTATAATATGACACATAAATTGAAGATAAAACAAGATGAAAGAAGAGGACAACTGGCATAATTATGGTAATTGTAAAATAATTAAACAATGACGTAAACGTGAAAAACAAAAACAAAAAGAAAAAAAAAACAAGTGAAAATAATAAAAATAAATTGTTGTTATTGAATGTATTTGTATAGAAAATTATTATGATTATGACGATGAATAATAAATGATTACAAATAATAATTATTGTTCAAAAGATAAAAACAAAAAAGAGAAAAGCCAAAAAAAAAAAAAGCAAACAAACAAACATAAAACCACAAAACCAAAAACCGAAAAACCAAAACAAAACAAAATAATATATATACATATATATATGAGAATAATGTTTCTGGCTTCATTTTTATTCAATTTTTGACAGCGAACCGACATCCGTCGTAAGAGTCATGAAAACTTTCGAACTGCTTGATGGAGCTTTTAAGTCGTTAGGATTGCAGTGTTGAATATTAAAGCTTAGCTCAGCTAAAATTGAAGTGCAAGTTAAGCTAAAGCTTCTGCGTGAGCTTGAGTACAGCTCAGAGCTAAATAACTTAATGCTATCTTCTGTTAGCTTTTGGATTGATGCGAAGTTTCTGAACAGCTTGAAAAGTATCTTGAGCAACAATTGATATGACAAAGTTAGATTAATAGAAAGCTCAACTTAAAAAGCTGCTGAAATCAAATGTGAAATACTAAATATTGCAACTAATTTTACTTGACGTCTTGGAGCTTATCAAACTTTTAATCAGGTTTAAATATATCTGGGCTTAGCTTCAGCCTTTAAGACATTTCAAGAAGCTTTTTAAGCGCAAGCTTTGCATAGTAAATGTTGATTAGCTTTTGCTTGTCTACTTTAGGTTATTACAGCATCTTTTGTTGTGCGTTGCTCTAAGACAGGATTAATCTAGTGGCTCGTTTCTTTCCAGCTCGTGTCATTGTGGAAATTTGCTTCACTGACCCGATTGGCAGCAAAATGTGCGATTCAAACTTTCACTTTTTCCTTTTCAGTTATATTTTTTTTTTTTGTGCTTTTGTATATATATCCTTAATGCCAATTTCTGTAGGGGCCACAACAAGCGGACCGTAATTAGACAAGCAGCAGTGGAAGCAACAGCAGCAGCAGCAGCTGCGGCTGAGTCGAGCTCGCTTCGTGTTGCGGCCGAAGCAGCCTGCCGAAGTGCCGGCCATTGGGCCAGGCAGGCAGAGCGAGCAGGTGTTGCCTCTGTGTGGCAGTGGCAGTGGCAGTCGCTGTGACTGTGACTGTGCCGCAGATTCAGATACGTTTCGACACGCGAAAGGGAAAGTTCGTGCAGCGCAGCTACGCAGCCGGCCAAGACATCGACTGTCTGAACGGGCAACTGGCAGCGGCCACATGCCACAGTTGCGTGCCTCATAGCCAAGTCCAAGTGCGTGTGTGTTGGATTGTGTGTAAAAGTGTCCAAATATTTGCATAGGCCACACGGATAAAGGTGCACGCTAACGAGCTGATGGTCAACTGGGCCCCAAAAGGTTTTTACAGCTGCGGTTTATTTTGGCCCGTAAGGCGGTGATGGGAGCTGGGGGCGTGGCACACTCAGTGTACTGTGTGTGTGTGTGTGTGAGTGTGTGTGAGGCAGGCTACGTGTGCGAAAAACTAATTACAAATAACACGACTCGCTTTTAGCCATGTCAGCATCTGCCTCGGCCCTGTGCCCTGAGCGCTGTGCCCCGTGTTAATTATGGCCAACAGCATCAGCTACAAATGCTGCGACTAAGCCGCCACGCCACGCCTCCCACCCACAACAACATAACAAACATTGGGCTACACGGCTTTTTACTTTATTAAAAAAAAAAAAAGTATATGTATATGTATGCTAAACCCGTCGAAACAAAAGGTCAAAATCTAATTGAAATTGACGCGGGAATGTGCCAAACAGCGAGTGACTCGTTCGAGTTAAGCATACATACATATATTTGGCTGTATATATTCAAATATGTAGAGTTACATATGTATATAGTCAAACATATAGTCATAGATATATATATATTTATGACTGTACTGAGAGTAACTTTTTTCGTCTCTAAACTTTTTGATTTTTAGTTTTTAGTTTCAGTTTAGTTTTATTAAAATCTAATTTAGTTTTGGCATATGCAAATATTTTTACTGTTTGGTGTAGAGTTTTTTATGATGGTTACAATATGTCAAAGGGTTTTCCAAAACTACTAACTACTATACTCATGCAATATATATATAATATGAATATAAACTCGGCTGCATATTAGGTTTCTGGATATACATATACATATATAGACTCGTATATGTTTAAATAAGGTATAGGTGCATAGGTTTAGGTCTTGAACTGCCGTTGATAGCTGAGAAGTATTGATAAAGTACAGGCATATAAAAGATGCCCATAGAGTGCTTGCCTGGAACTAAAGGAATATGTAGGTCTCTCATAGTTCATTATTTTTAATTGAATTCCAGTTGACTGACATTAAAGTTTCTTTATCTATAACTTGATTGATTGCTAGGTTACGTCAGTTGTCTCCTCTATTGGGCTTTGCTAGGATCATGAAGTTTTGCAGATGAATCTCTGTTGATCCCCTAACAAATATATCTTTATAGATCTACATATATGGCTTACGCTTGAGGACTGAGCAAATACCAGATAATCAATTCATATATCATATATAAAAGATAAAATTCACATATCTCTTTTTTTGAATACTTTTACATCAGCAGGCAGTCTATAAGGAATCAACCAAATAATACTAACATCATGTTTCCACTCCCTTGAATACCTGTAATGAAACTATTACAACTTTTGTTTACAGCACTCATCAGCAAACGAAACACAATTATCTATATAAACACGGCCACATATCACATTCATTGACTCACTAACGAGCAAGTCAAATCGAAGCTAATTGACTTTATTTAACTTTCAATCGTGACCCTGTACATGTCCCTTGGCTCTCTATATATAGCGAAGTCGATTAGGTTAATTAATTGGCAATCTAAATAAACAATTGCTCAATAAGTTGGCTAAACGTTTGGCCATAAAACGAGCATTAAATAAATAATTGATAAGCCGCAAAGGCCATTAAAAAACAGAACCAGAAGAAGAGGAGGAAAACTCTGCAGCAGTTTGCTAACTCAATTGCCACGCACAGATACAGATACAGATACAGATACAAATGTATCTCGACAGTGAACGTGACTAAAAGAGAATTAAGCAAAAGAAGAAGAAACTCAACTTTGCGTGCAAAATAAAAGTAAAGGAAATGCTTTAAAAATGTTGCATGTGTGGAGCAAAGAAGAAGAACGTGCCACGCTAATCAGTGGCCTGCTGCTTGCTGCATTAATAATTCAATTGGCAGCGGCAGCGACACCGGCGTCGGCGTCGACGTCGCGAGCGTACAAAGCTCAGCGAGTGCACGAACCAATTGAAGAGGCAGCGTATGCTACAGTGGTGAGCAAGGCATTAGTCAAGACGCGCAGTGGTGAGTATGAATGAGTAGCGTGGTGTAATTGAGGGTGACCAAATAAGAGCGAGAGAGAAGTAAATTTTAATAAATTTTAACTGCATAAACTATTTTATTGCTCTAAGCTCTATTTTGAATCTGTATTGCTGTCATTATATATGAAATTGCAATATTATTAAATGGCAAAGATATTTAAATCTTCATCCAGCGAAACGAAGTTTTATCACTCTTGCTTGGTCCCTTTAGAGTAGAGTAGATTAGTGTGGGGCGTTTCTGCTTACACTCCCGTTCACATTTCTAATGACAGCCGCAATGCAGCGCCTGCCGCGCAGCGTTTTTCATGTGCGCTGGAATCCCAATGAGAAATTCATTGTGGAGAGTCGCGAGAGTCCGGCCATCAACTCGTCCAAGCTGGCGCCGCACCCACGCCTGAAGGTGTCCAAGAGCACGAAACTCACGCTCAGCCCCAAGCTCTATCTGTGCCACGACAAGTACTCGAGCGAGTGCCACAATAAGACGGCGTCCTTCCGGCGTCGCATTGTGCAGAGCTTTGAGCGCTCGATGAGCGAATCGCTGAATGATTCGAATCACTACAATGTGGACTACAAGCCCGTCTTTGGCGACAGCTTCGAGGAGCAGTATTATCCCTCGAGCTGCCTGGTCATGGAGGCGGGCGTGCGTGTGCTACGGCGCAAGGATCCGCCGTTCAACAAGCTGCCCTTCGGCCGACTCTTTCCGCGCCAGAAACTCTTCCGCAATGTGAAGAACATCAAGACCTGTGCGATTGTCTCCAGCGCCGGGTCGCTGGCGGGCTCCAAGCTGGGCCGGTTTATAGGTGAGTGTGGTGGCTTCTGATGATTGACTGGTTGACTGATTGATGATTGATGTCTCTTCAACTGCCAGATAGCCACGATATTGTCATGCGCTTCAATAACGCGCCCACCCGCGGCCACGAGGCGGACGTGGGCAGCAAGACGACAATTCGCGTGGTCAATTCACAAGTAAGTCGCTTGCATGGGCCATCAATCCAGGTCAGTCAATGTCAATCGATCGCTTTGCAGGTGGTCACCAAGCCGGAGTTTGATTTCGCTCATGCGCCAATCTTCCGGAACGTCACGATCGCCGCCTGGGATCCCGGCCGTTACAATGGCACCCTCGAGGATTGGCTAACCAGCGCCGACTACGATCTGTTCACCAACTACGAGATCTACAGACGTCGCTACCCCAAGTCGCGCGCCTTTCTCATCGATCCGCACTCCGTGTGGCGACTCTGGCAGAGCCTGCAAATGTTTGCCGGCAATCGAGCCATACGTCGTAATCCTCCCAGTTCCGGTTTCATAGGTGAGTATAACAGGAAACCTCCAACTTAACTGTATCCTAAAGCAGGAGGACAAACTTAACCAATGCCTATCGACTGGCGTAAGGAATTAGAAATTAGAAGAATAAAAATCCTTCAATTGGCTGAGATAGATATAAGACCTTCTCTAAACAAAAACAGCTTGAAGCGCGCCCTATCCCTGCGTATCCTGTCGAGTAATATTTTAAAATGCTTGGCGCCATCAAATCCTCCTTGTGGCTGCTGAGATATAGAACAAACATGCCAAGACGCGTCGTCATGCGTTCACATATGGCCGAGCTGAGGTATTTTAAATTGAGCCAAAACTGCCCTCAAGTGAGCAACTAAAAGTATGCTACACAAATTTTGATTCACCAAATTTTTTGTCTTCTTGCTGCGATTTCTGTTCGTCTGGTATTTCAGCAGAATTTCAATGAAAATCCGTGTCATTTAGTGGGTGTCAGCCATATTTAAAATAAGCAACAACAACAAATATTTGTTTATAATTTTTTATTTATTAAAAATTTTATAATTTTTTTTTTTTTTTTTAAACAAAAAAAATCCTTAAATGTAACGTATATTTATTTAAATTAGAGGGATTTTAAGTAGAGGCAAAGTGCATTTAATATAGCAACTAAAAGTATGCTACACAAATTTTTATTCACCAAATTTTTCGGCTTCTTGCTGCGATTTCTGTTCGCCTGGTATTTCAGCAGAATTTCAATGAAAATCCGTGTCATTTAGTGGGTGTCAGCCATATTTAAAATAAGCAACAACAACAAATATTTGTTTATAATTTTTTATTTATTAAAAATTTTATAATTTTTTTTTTTGTTTAAACAAAAAAAATCCTTAAATGTAACGTATATTTATTTAAATTAGAGGGATTTTAAGTAGAGGCAAAGTGCATTTAATATAGCAACTAAAAGTATGCTACACAAATTTTGATTCACCAAATTTTTCGGCTTCTTGCTGCGATTTCTGTTCGCCTGGTATTTCAGCAGAATTTCAATGTAAATCCGTGCCATTCAGCGAGGGCTGGGAAAACTTTAAAATAAATTATATATTATTATTATTTATATATTATTTATAAATAATTTTATTTATTAAAAATTTTATAGTTTAAACAAATAAATCTTAAATATATATAGTGTATATTTATATTATCTTATATATAATCAGCAGCACAAAAGTATGCAATATTTTTTATTTCGCCATTTTGATTGCTCTTTTCCTGTGCAGCCTAAAAGTATGCAGTGCGCATCATTGATGCTTTTATTCGTTTCTTTTAATTTTTTTTTAATATGTTTTGTCTGTGATTTTTAGCCGTTAAATTTATATATAAAAATCGCATTTTTATTAATAATTAAAGAAGATATAATTATATTTTTATATAAGCTATCAGTTTTGGAAAGTATAATAATTGACACTGAATAAACAATAAGGAATGACCTGAGATCAAAGAGGATATATACATACAATGAGTTCAACGTTTTTTTGGCATATCGTTTTGCATACAGCTTTATCTCAGTTAAATTTATGCTAATTGAGAGACCTCTCTGCCTTTTAAATTTACTAATTGCCTCTTAAATTTGCAATTGTCGAAACCTTTTCTCATATACATGCCTCTTCATTTAAATTCACTGAAATTCTAGGCTTGGCTTTGTTACTTCCGCACTGCCCCCAGGTGGACTTTATAGAGTATGTGCCCTCGACGCGACTCAATGGCCGCTGTCACTACTACAGCAAAGAGGTGAGCAGTCCAGGGGGAAGTTAACTTTAACATATGACAACTCCAACTCAAATTTATTCCAGATGAATTCCGGCTGCACGTTTGGCTCGTGGCATCCGTTGGCTGCCGAGAAGCTGATGGCCTTGGATATGAATGTGGCCGACGATATGTCCGTCTTCCAGTTTGGCATCTTGCGCATCCGCCGGCCGGATAAGCTGCTCTGCGGCTTCAATTTCTTTGGTTACTGATGCCCCAGCGTCCATTTCGTCCTGCAGGATCCGCGGCGTCCAGTGACAATCAAATGTGCATTTAATCAAGCGGTTTTCACACACACACACACACACAAGTTTCAAGTGGCTGCAATGAGTGTGAGTTGCGGCTGCTGTTAGTAAATATTTGCGATCAATAAATAATTTATTTGCCTATACTTGCCTGTGGGGTGTGCCCCAAAGGCGGAAGCGGGAAGACCCTTGGGGCGGGCAGGGCACTGCCATCCACGCCCACGCCCACTTTAGCGCTCTTTATGATGGACAATGGGAGCCAGTTAAGTGCCTGTCGCACTTGATTCTGATTGTTTTCTTATTTGTTTACAGCGATTCTCCAGGGACTTGCAATCAGCTTGGCAGCTCACTTGAGTTGAACGACCTGCAGTTACCCTATAAAAATAAATTGAAACTGATAAGTGAGTTTCTAGTTGAAAGCTTAGAGTTGATGTGAAAGTAATTACCATGACTAGACGAATAGATACCCTATAAACATGTCTATATCACTTAGAACATAGATTCCATTAAAGTAGATTCATAATTTAACAAAAGTTAGAAGAGGTTGTTATGGTAGTGTTGGTTAGAAGATACCCTGTGAATATAACTTTTTTCAATAAAAATGATAAGATACCCTGTAAAGCAATTAATGCATAATTCGCAAACAGCTAGCGCTGCTAAGCATACCCCACACACTTCAAGTGCAGGGTATTCCGTTGAGTGCTGCATGCTTCAACCATTAAATGCCATAACTGTTGTCTACAGAGCGAAATTATATATATTGTATATGTATACAAAATTATTGTCAAGGGGGCGCAAAAGATACAGAAACAGTGGAGTTTATGGATTTAAGGGGCGTGGCAATGAGGAGGGATGTGGGAGGTGCTGAAGAGGCATTGCTCATTAATACGTGCTGCGGCAGCGGAAACGTGACCGGCATTCAAAACAGAATACCCAGACTCAGACCGAGAAGAGACCAAGCAGCAGGCCCACGAAAAACAAAAATAAAATAAATAAACAGACGAAGAGCAGCAGCAGCAGCTCACCGAAAAAGGTGGGGAAAAATGAAGACGAAAAATGACGACGGCACTCGAGGTAAACGCGGCGTATGCGCGATATTTGCGAATTAAATGGAATACACGAGTACGCGACCAAATAAAAAACAAAAAGCAAAACACAAAATGTACAAAGATGAAAATTGACATTAAAGCAAACAACGCATTGAACCAGGAAACCGCAAGCCAGGCAGAACTGTTGAAATTTCAACCGAATTTCCAGTACGAATTTCAGGTGTTTCGCCTGGGCGATTGCAAATGCAGTCCAAATAAACATGGAACGGCATTCTTTATTGTTGTTGTTGTTGTTGCTGTTGGTTGTCATGTGAATTTTGGCAGCTGTATATGACTGCTAGGCAGACCAGACTACAGGGTGATGGGGGGCGTGGCTGTGGCTCATCTAACCAGGCGGTGCCAAAAGCGGTTCGCATTTCATATTTGCATTCCGAAACAACATTTTTAGGGTGGCTTTTGTTTGTCAAATGCAAATATCCAGCATTGTCTCTATCTCTCTCTCTCTCTCTCTCACTCTCACTCCCTGCCTCGTTCTATCCCTCTCGACTCTCGACTGTCTCTGCCGGTCATCTGCAGTTGTTTATTTGGCTGTCCACGTTTAGCCACAGCCGAAATTTGTTGATATGCTTTGCCTTTTGCACTTGCGCGTTCATTGAACGCTGAACGTGATCGTAATGCTCAACAAAAACAACTACAACAACAACTACAACAACAACAGTCACCATTGAAAATATTGTTATTATTAATTGTATATTTATATGGCCATAAAATGGAACTCAAAGACCTGCAAATGCACGCTCTAGCCTCAAATATTCACCATTTCCAAGAGAAATGCCAAAATGAGGAGATACCAAAGGAATTTTAATGTTTCAAGCATGAGTGAGGCGAGAAAATATGCAGAGAATATGTAATGGGAGTCCTTTAAGTTGACCTAAAATAAACTCATTTTGAGTTATTATTCCAGATTAAAGTGGATTATGGAAATGTTTAATAGTATCAAAAATTGAATCACTTAATTTACTAATTTAATTTATTATTTTTATTTATATAATTTATTAATTAATAATTTTAATACTTAGTATTTTCATTAGAATATATATCTAAGAAGAAGCTCTGAAGAGCGATATAAATAGGAGACAACGGAGTAAGTATATAAGTTGGGTAAGTATTTTGTATATTAAGTTCCATATCCTGAGATATCCTAGAATAAACATCTTCAAGTCATTCTATTAGCAGATCTAATATTTAGCTCTATATCTATGCATAAGGATACTGACCTCATGCTGAAAGCCTTTTAAGCTAGATTTCCAAATGAATTCAATAAAAAAGACCGCTTTAGTACTCTATATACCTAATACTATAGTTTTTTTATATTTTCTCTTTCTGCTTTCTGGCAATCTCTTCCTTCTTTGAGGACATAATCTTCTCTTCATTTTTGGTGGAAATCTTCTAAGCGTTTCATAACTCACTTATGCAGAACTAAAACCCTTCCGAATGGGTTAAGGTTTACGAAATAAATAATATAAAATTCTTCATTTTCCAGCTAAAATTATTAGTGTTGACAGTTGATGAGCTTAAACACATTTGAATTGAACTTTGACCCATTTGCGAATTTACTACGATATTTTATAGTGATTCCAACAGCTCTTTACATTTAACTGACTTGTGCATTCTCACCTGACAGAAGATGGCTAAAAGCAATATGAAAACGGCATCAGATATGACAGCAATGATTAGCAAAGCAAATGTAATTATTGTGCAAACACGAATTTAGAATTCGTAAAAGCCATTAACTGATAGATGAGTATGCAAATTATAGAGAATATATACGTATATATAGATAGGAGGTATTTGTAGCCGTTGTTGTTGTTGTTGTTGTTGTTGTTGCTGTTGAAGTGCATAAGAAACGTGGCTAATTGGCTTAGGCTTAGCTCAGGCTGAACTCAGCTCGTGTCGCTCGCGCTTATCAGCAATCAGAGAATGTTTCAATTTTTAACGGATATGCGGATATATCGATATGAATATCTATATTATGTATAGACAGACGCGACTAATTGAGCAGGGGCTGAAACTGAGACTGAGACTTACACTGAGACTGAGACAGAGGCTGACGTTTAGTCTGAGACTCTTGATCGAGTTGTTAGCCAAGTTACCAAGACACGTGATCAGACAGCTAAAAGCGCCCGCTGCACTCGTTTCTATGTCCGATGCATATTCGATTCAGTTCAGATCTCGATTGCGCTAAGTGACAGCTCTGGTCGTCGCAGAGGGTCAACATTGACAACGTCTGGCTTTAACAAGTTTTTTCAATTTTATTTTAATTTTATTTAATTTTTTTTTTTTTTTTTTTCTGTCAAGTGAATTTGGCTGAGCTTCAATGTTGTTGCTAATTGGAAACAAACCCCAGCACGAGTTATCTATTCTCTGCCTCCGCCTACTCCTCCCCCTGCTCTTCTTCTCCTTCTTCTTCTTATTCAACTGCCCTCAATCAGTTGGCGAGTCATCCGCTCTCTTGAACAACTGCGATACTTGATTGAAAATCCAGCGATTCGCATTAAAAATTTTGTTTATCGGTTTTTGTAGCCCAAAATGTTCCCTTTTGCATTAAAATGAATTTTGTAGTCGAGTGTAGCCGACTGTTTAATACCCGTTCAAGTTTTGCAATGTTGAATCTTTACTCTACGGAGCTGATGAGGGCATAAGAAATAGTTTGATAGCAAATGCGAAAACTAATATACCCCACTTTTACATTGTGCTGTGTGTGTATAAAAAAAATTTGTTTATTCATTTGTCGTCTGGTTTTTTTTGTTTTTTTTTTTTTTTTTTTTTCTTGTCTTTTTGGGCGAAAGCATTGCTCAAGATATTTCTGAGAAATGCTGCGCTAGTCACATATCGTTCAATATGAATTATGAATTGTATTGTTTTATGCGTATGTGTATATATGAAAACAAAAGTGCGTCTCATGATGCATCTGGGCGGGTCCTACGATGCGACCACAACACGTACCAAGAGCTAAAGCCAACAGAAGCGACACCTGGCTGAGCCAGACAAAGGTGGCTCAGACACGCAGCCGGCTAAAGTCAAGGTTAGTCTGCTCCGACTGCACATCGAGTGCCACATTCATAAAGAGACTAAGCAAACCGAACGGACGACCCAAGGTCATAATAACGGTAAATACTTAATGATTCATGATCACATTAAAAGAGTTTGAGCATTAATCGAATTTGAGCTAGTCAGAAAATAGAGCATTCTGATAAGCTTATCTTTACTGTTGTAGTGTCTCGATGAAGTGGAATAATGTTTTCTATAGCAATTACAGCGGATATATTGGTAGAAATTTATGATAGAATGTTTTCTATAAAATTTATAGCCGAAATATTGGTAGAAATTTATGATAGCTAAGAGACAAATAAATGATATAATGCGGTGCTCTTCATACGGTTCAGAAATAAATACTGATGTATGCCTTATGACAGTTGTCCTTAATTGTTCTACTTATACAATATTCTGCTTTCTCTTCTTTACTTTCTATTGTAAACTAGAACGAAATTCTCATTTTCAAAACAATAATTAAAAATTAATCCTTGATTGCAAATGGCCAAATAGATCCCCTGAAAGTATGCTTAGCAAATCAATGGAACAAATGGAAATGAAACAAGCGCAAGGCACGTTTCACTGATATTTATGCTGCCCTTAACTAATATTCTCAGCTCGTTTGAGCATTACAATAGAACTTTCAGAGCGATAGATCTATTTAAAAATTTCTATTAATTCTTTTATTCCATTTATTTATAGCTCTTAGTTTCAGCTAATATTCTATATATGTTTAAGAGAAGAAAAAAAAAGGATTGGCTTTTGATTTGTGGCATTTGATTTGTCAAGTTGATTTCCTGGTTGCATTATTCATTGCAACTAAAGAGCTCGATTTATGTCGCATTTGTTTCATTTCCATATTGTTCATTTGCTCTTTGCGTTACAAAGGAGCAATTAAATGCAAAGAAAAGTAAACAGCAGGAGGTGAAAGAAGAAGAAGCAGCAGCAGCAGCAGCAGTAGCAGCAGCAGCAGCAGTAGCAGCAGCTGCTGAAGAATGGGGACATTCCTGCACGTTTCAATACGTATAAATCAAAACATAAGAACAATATAAAATGAAATTTAGCTGCGACAATAACAGCAGCAACAACAACAACTGCAACAACAACAGCAGCAGCAGCAAAGCGAACCAATTGAGACTTTGAAACGGCGCGCATATCAAATGATTCAGCTCATCATGAACTTCGAGACGAGGCAGATAAACGAGAGAGAGAGTGGGCGAGCGAAAGAGATAGTGTGAGGAGATTCCAATACAAATGCAATTTGCGGTCTCTCATATCATTTTGGTCAGCAGGAATTTCAGCTCCACTTCTTATCGAGCAGTGCGTCAGAGGAATGAGTCAAGGCTCCGTGCCAGGCGGAGAGAGCGAGAGAAGGAGAGTGTGGAGAGAGCGCAAAGAGAGCAAAAACTAGAGATGAGACTTTAGGCATCTCTAAGGCTAAATGCAATTATTCTAGCTTTGAGCTTTGTTGCTGTTGTTGTTGCTTTGCATACTTCCCAAAACAAATGAGGAAGAAGCAAACACAACACATTGAGGCATCCGTCTGACAGTTAAGGACGCCGACAACGACTGCGCCGTCGACGTCGACAGCGATGCGTTGACTGACAAATTGATGCGATTGGATCGTTGCTGCCTCTGCCACTGGCCATATAAAAGTATCTAAGCGCAGCGACGTCGACTTCAGTCTAGTTGCAAACTCGTGAAACTGAAACTGAAATTGATTATTTGTTTAATTTTTAGCTGCAGTGCGCGCATTGTTTGAAAAAAGACTAGACATCAAAATAAAAAGAAAACATATGATAAATACAAAAATATTTATATAACGCAAATACCAGCCCTACAACAAGCAACAACGCTTCCGGCTAAATCAGTCAAAAAGAACATAATACAAAAAATAAATAAAAATAAACGAAATCAAAACATCAAGCAAAAGCTTTTTGAAGCAGTCCGTTAATAGCGTGAATCACTAATAACACACGACGATAACAGTGCTGTTAAGCTTAACAGCGCCGCTTAGCATAGATCAAAGCTAAAGAGGACTTTTGTCATTTGGGCATTTTTGCTTATTTTCCTGCTCACAATTGCAGCTTGAGGTAAGTACGCTGTTCATGCTGAAGAGCGGCTCTCAGAGCTTTTCAACTTTTGTTGTGGCCTGTTGCATGACAGCCAATAGCAGCAATGGCAACAACAACAACACGAAAACCAATTTGACCACACAAAGTGCCAGGAAATTATTTTCTAGTTATTCCTATGGTGGTGTTTATGTGTGTGTGTGTGTGGCCTGTGTATTTTATGTTTATTGTTAGTCGCGTGACTCGACGACAGCGACGCCGACGACGACGACGAACTTGTACTCATTCGAAATGCCGCCTGTACCATTCCAATAAATAGAACAGGCAATAAATTTAACTAGGCAAAACGAATTTTGAATGCCCTAACAAAAATGTTTACAAGTAGATGAAAAAATTATTTAATTAATTTTGATTGATTAAAATTTAAGTAAAATGAAAAATAGAAGAAAGTGAAATGGATTTTTATAGAATATTATATGTATATATTTATGTATTAGATGGGCACAGTTTTATTTAAGAATATATAGAAATTCTTACAAATGACGGTCAGTAAAAAAATATGTTAACTTGTACCTAGTTAGTATATAATATATATAGCTCCATAAAATGGAAATATCAATTAATTTAAAAATTGTTACGACTGCTAGTTAATAGTCAATCTAACTTAACTCTAGTTAGAGTGCTTAAATGACGCCAAAAAGCTGAGAGGAAAGTCGCAACATATAGGCAAAAGGTAGCACAGGTAATAGTCGAATGCCCATTACCATTAGAATTCAAAACACACCGACACACACGCACACAGAGAGAGAGAGAGAGAGAGAGCAAGAGAGAAAGAGAGAGAGAGAGAGAGAGCTTAGTCTCGCCGGCGTTTGTCGCGCCAAAGAAACGGCACAACAGACAAGTTAACAGCGCGTAATTTAGCCAGTTCAGGCCACCACGAAACAGCAACAGACAAGAGAGAGAGTGAGAGAGACACAAAGGAGGGAGAGGGGAGTGCTAGGTAGAGCTAGCTAGCTAGAGGCAATGGCAAAGCCAACGCGTTGACTGTGGCTAAACAACAAACGGGAGTCGCACACGGAACGTGCTATGAAACGGTTCGCGTAATCCAGAGACGTCGCTCGAAACAGCTTGCGATTTGCATTCGAATTCCAATTTGAAATTCGAATTCGAATTTTTGTATATTTTGATTTGTGGCTAGGCCAACACGAAAACAGCTAACTAAAACTGCCAAGTAAACGAGAGGGAGAGTGAGAGAGCGAAATAAATAAAAATAACCTTTGCCTAATTCTTGAGTTATCAGTGCGTCATATAAAAATCTAATCAGCAATTGGCCAATCTTAGGGCTTCTGATAAGTACCGGTTGGACAAACTCTCTCGCCTCTACACAGAGTCTGCCTACCTGCGTGTGTATTCGTGTGTGTGTGCAATATTTGCGCTGATTCTTATCTTAACTTTGATCTGCAGACACGTGTAGCACTCGGTCTAAAGACACAAACACATTCATCATAGTTTCTACGTGCAACAATTGCCGAAAAGGCAAGTTCTGAATATTCTGAACATTCACGGTGGTAAGTTTGACTTCCCGCGGGCAAAGTCCCCAAAGAGAACAAAAACTTGATGAGTCATTGGGCTCTACGAGTTGGCCAATCTCGGCTAAGCTGAGTCAGCCCCAAATCAAATGTTAAGATGGCAGATAGATGTAACTCTTATGTGATATGATATAACGTTGACATGATATAACAGCATGTAATGTCTGATGGAATAACAGTATAATAACAGTCCCTATCTCGTCTAAGGCTTATATATAAGTGTTTGTCTAACTGTAAGTGTTGTCTACCTAAGCAGTTATATGGCTGAAACTTGGTATATGAACAGCTCTACACATTTAAAGTTAAGGTGAGCTCTATAAGAACAAACTGCTTGCAGCTTTTTATAATCTAGTCCCTATAGCATATAGACAATGAATAAGTATTTCAAATTCAGTTGATCATCTGAAATTCGGCATTGATTATTAGAATAAATATAGCTCTTCCGATAATAGACTAGAGTCTGGTAGACCATACATTTATGTATGCTCTAGCTCTAAGCGCTCTAAGAGCTCTAAGAGCTCTAAGAGCTCTAAAAACCACCCCTAATAGTTAGAGATTATTCGTCTCACTATAACCCAATTAGTTCAAGAGCTAAGCATAGAGCACTCTATACACTAACTTTGAGAAGAATTAACATATATGTATATAGTTTCATTGAGTATAGCCCATATTTATCTAGAATAAATAAACTTTATCTCTACATTCATCAACTGCTTTACTTCCTATTGCATATTATACGAAAAAAAAAGATATCTTTAATGTGCAACGATCTCGAGCTGTTTGCATTCGCATTGGTTTCCGATTGTTCTCCTCAAACATTAGCAAATGCAGGCACGTAGGCATATTATATATTGTGTAAGAAAAAAAAAACACACATCCAATTGGAATTCAAATGCCAATAGGACAATTTGAATTACGACTAACTGAATGTGAATGCGAATAGTCCAACTGACCGTGACGTGATTAAGTTTAGAATCAGAAAAATATAAAATAATAACAACAATTAGACTAGAGATATATGGTCATAAAGAGAGAAAGAGACAGAGGGAGAGAGAGAGAGAGAGAGATAGAGAGGAATGCGTATGATTATTATATTTGCAGAGTTCTATAGAGTTCAAGCGAATGGCAATGAACCGCAGCTCTACATAAATCGAAATATATGAAAATCTATAAATACGAGTAGAACGATAAATAGTTTCCATTAAGAGAGACAGATATATAAACACATATATGGATATATGTGTACATGTATTTCTATATAAACAAAAGGCAAAACGCAGTGGAGAAACAAGAAGCTCATAAATATTTCATTGTTCTTGTCAAGAGATGCAGCTGCAGCAGCACAAAGCGAGGCTGCGGGGCGCCACAGCCTGTGACTGTGTGACTGTGTGCCTGTGTGTGTATGACCCGCAGACAACTGCAAGTTGTCAATGCCATAAAAAGAGATGCGTTTCCAGTTCCAGAGTTCTTAAAGAGCTCTTCAAGTTCTACATACGATTCCTTTCCCACTCCACCTACAGGCAGCAGCAGCTGTCAACAGTCAGCGGTTGGCAGTTTGGCAGTTGGAATTTTGTGGCATCATCAGTTCTTCTTCTTCTTCTTGCTATTTCACATACATATATATGAAAACTTTAATTCTTAAATCTGAGCTGATCTTTCACACATGTGCCTTTATCATCTCATCTATGCAGTCTCAGTTTTCTCTGTAATTTTCCGCTCATAATAAATTATAGACATGTGCACATATCATTTGCAGTCTCTGAGATTGTTAGCACCAAACCCCACCCCCCTCTTTCCAAAACCCCTCTAGTGAGTGCACATAAAGCAAAAGTTATCTATTGGTCAGCGAGTAGAGAGCAGAGGGATCGTATCATTTGCTGACTCACAGCTTGATTCAGTTGACCCAAGCAGACAGAGCTACTGCAGCCTCAATTGATGCTAAATGACCAAAGTCGAATGCCTAACAGCTAAATGGTTAATGGCTAAAGGGAATAAAAGCCAGCTACACCAACACGCAAACGGAAATTATTTTTCCACAAATATTTATTGAGAAAACCAAGCAAATCAGAACCATTCCCAATGACTAAAATTCTAGATATATGCATACGTATGTATGTAAACATTTACATATGAACCCAGATATAGGAATGTCATTGGTATTAGTAGTCGATCTCTCGAATTCCCTAAATGCGAAGTAATATATAAAAATTATATCATGCATATTTAAGGAATTTTTGTCGTATTTCTTAATCTTATATTATTGTTAAAGATTTTATATTTAATGTATTTTTAAATGAAATATAATGTAAATTATAGGCTCTTTGATTTTCTAATAATATGTAATTTTTTTAATTATGTGAAAGGCAGATTAAACTGCAGTATTTTTATGAATACTTTCACCTTAAATTCCTAGAATAAATAAACTTCAAATACTGAGAAATAGTTTGCCGAATTCATAATAACAAAAAAGAAATTTCGTTGATCTATGAAAATTCTTCGTTAAAACATCGAAAACAATCTTCAACAATAATATATAAATTTAATTTATTTAAATAAGTCATATTGCGCACATTCTAATATATTCTCTCTACTAAGTATTTGTATCGATGTACCCTCATAAGAATATACTCTTATACAAATTTGCTTAGATCTCAGCTTCCTCAGTTCCCTCGTAAAATCTACATGAAGTAAGCTCCAGGCATAGGCGTGTGCCACACAGGTGTTAATTGTCTCAGTCACACACTCACATACACATACACACAGACAAGCGCTATCGTATGACTAATGCCCATTGAGAAACGCAAAAACCACAAGTTGAAAGCAAACTGTGAAATCGAAATACATTTTAAGATTCATTCATAAATTTTGTGTATCGAGGTTTTTACGGGCACACCCACAAAAAGGGGCGCCCAAGAGTCACAAATTCAACGGAAATTGCACGAATTTGACAAGAAGCTGGCGCAGCAGCAACAGCAGCCAGAGCAGCGCAGCAGCAGCAGCAGCAGCAGCAACAGCAGCCGGCAATAAACTGTAAACTGTAAACTGTAAAAATGCAAATGAGCGAGGAGCAGCAACAGCAACAACAATAACGGCAACAAAGCACACGCTAAACAGTTAACAAAAGCTGCCGCTGACGTCGCCGCTGCTGCCGCTGCCGCTGCTACTGAAGAGCATGACACATGCTTCCAAGAAGCGTTCATTACTCATAAGCAAAGCCGATAGAGCGCAGCTTAAAGAGGGAGCCGAGCAGCAACAGGTTTGACCAGCAGAGGAATTCCCGCTGTTAACTGCCAATAACAGTACTGTTAACGCCAGCGTCGCTGCTAAGCACATTGCGTGTGCGTGCAAAAGCTTTTTATCGTATCTTATGCGCAACTGCGAAAAGCTTTCGACTGCTGCTCGCACTTCGTGATGCGCCGTTGGATCAGTTGAAATTTGCGCGCTGCTCTGTGCGTTTGTGTTTAGCGGCGAAACACGAAATTCGAATATACTAAACAAAAATATATTAAAGAAAACTTAACTTGATTAACAAAAAATAAAAACAAAATTTCGATATTGCAATTTGAACTTTTAACAGTTGTAGCGTTTGCAAAGTGAACAAGTGCCGTTACAGTTGCATCAAAAAATGCATGTACAACTAAATACCAATAAAAATATCTATTAAAGGATTGCCTGTGCATAAGTTGAAATTATAAAGCAAGCAAGAAAAAAGTGAAAGAAAGAGCGAGGGGAAGAAAATCTGTCAACGCCAATAAAAAACGCCCACACAGACAAATGCGTGCAGTTGATTTATGCAACGAGCTAATTAATTAATTGTCACTTTCTCAACAAACAAACAGAGCAACAAAGAGGAGAACAACAACAACAACAACAGCAGCAGCAACAATTGCAGTTCATTGATCTAGAGAGACAACACTTCCATGTAAGCATCGCAGCATCCCCATTCTTATCTAAAAACAGTGCGCGAGAGAAATGAACTTGAATTAGGCTTAACTTAAGCGCCGACTTAACATAGATTTGTAACTGCACTTAAGTGCTTACGTCTACCCCTTATCTTCGTAAGGTCAAGTTCTAAGCCAAAAATGTAATATTTATTGATCGAGTGAGTTGGTCATTCATTACACATAAATATTTATGTGGTAATTCACAGCCCTTGGTAGCATATCTTATCAATACCAAGTTAAAGCACTTTCAACAGCTATTTGGTAAAGTTAAAAGCGAAAAAAAGAAAAAGAATTGTTGATAAGGCGGAAACCACACACACGCACACACAATCAACCAATTGTGCAATATGTGTCGCTTCTAACAACAATAAAACAACAAAGTCTGAAAGTCTAACAAACGTCATCAATGCACTGAGCAAAAAACATGACTAACAAAATCGAAAATAAATTGAAATTTAAATATCATTAATTCTCTCACAAACAGCTGTAAATTTTAGTATTTTGGTTGTTTTTTATTTTATTTTATTTTTTGTTTTGCGAACAACATTTTACTCGCTTGATTTAACAACTTTTTTGTGGCAGTGTATCTTATTCACTTGCTAAACCTGTTGGCAAACATTCCACCTGCTAAATTTGACTGCTGCAAAATAATAAAACAACAACAGCAACGCAAGAGTAAAAGAAAATATCTCCCAATAATTAGCATATCAAATAAATATTATGTTTGTGATTCACATTGCTTTGGGTTCGAAATGGAGGAACCTTAGTTAAATATTAGCATATCGCTGAAATTTCTAATAGCAATCGATGAATAGAAATTCATAAATGCTTACTCTGAACTTAATTACGTATACGTAATTTGAGATGTTTTTTCCCCGATTAATATAACAAGATTTTGAAAAAATTTTTAACTAGTTCGCTTCAATTTTTTTACATTATTTATTTTCTTTTTTTATACTTTTTGTTTTATATTTTTTTTTTCATATTTTAAACTTGAACTCTTTTAATTTTCTCTGTCCGAACTTAATTTATGCAACAATACTTTTTCATATTTGGCACATAAACTAAATTTACTAGTAGTAACACCGCCTAATGACCCACATTACGTATACGTAATCAAATTTGTTTTTGGCAAAAAAAAAAAGGAGAAAAACTCTTAAAAAAACTTCAATGTGCGCGTTGCTATTGATTAAACAACAATGCGAAAAGCATTCATCGTTATAGCGACTATGACTCTACCCATATATATATATAAATACATAGATAAATCTATGTGTGTGAACATATTCATATGTGCTTGTTTAGTGAAGCGCGAGAGAGTAGAACCGAAGCGTACCAAATTGACAGCTTTTAACCTTAAACCCAAATGAATAACGACCTTCAACCCGCCCCACACACGCCTAATTGCTCCAAATTCACTTCTCATATTTGTGTATTTATATAGTGTACATATATGTTTATCTGAATAGGCCGAGTCAGTGAAATGATAATGCCCGTGTCCACACAGAAATCCCCCGTCGGCTGATTAGTCAATACAAAACACTGCGAACAACTCAGCACGAAAATAAATGCAGACTTTTGCGTATCACATAGCAAATATTGTCCCTTATGCTACTCTCTGCTGTGACGCCTTCTTCTTCCTCCCACCTGTAGGTGCCTGACACGCCCGAAACTAAATATATACTAATACATATTTATATATATAATTGTGTCTTTGTTAAAGTTGTTGTTTGTGCCGGCATTTGCTGTTGGCTTTTGGCTCTTGGCGTTAAAAAAGAAAAGAAAAAAAAAAACAGCGCTCCACTTGTCGTATACTTGATATCACTTATCGCACAGCTCTGCTGATGTCACAGACTGCACTGAGCGAAATTAAAAGCGACAAAGTAAAGATACAAATATATATATGTATACATTTAAGGCTTTAGCAAGTGTCAGGCACGTAAATAGAAGCTTACTTTAATCTTATTTATTGATATCATTTGTAAAGCAAACCAATGAAGTCTAGAGAGGAAAGTGCTAGAAAAGCTTTCTTTGTCAACAATTTACAGATCTAATCTCAGGCCTGGTATATACAGAAATAAAATTACAAATAAGTTCGAGATGAGGAACAAAAATATTACAATATATAAATTAAGTATAAAAAAAACTAAATTTTAATATTAAAATTTATAAAAAATTATTTAAAATGTAAATAAATCGACAAGTGTATTACAAAATTATATACAATAATAAAAAATAGTAATAAGCTCAGATATATTAGAAGAAATACATTAAAAATAAAAAATAAAAATAATATATTAAAAATAAAAAAAAATTAAAAATAAAATTTAAAAAATTGTAGGGAAAATTCTAAAAATGAAACATACAATTATTTTTTAGTACTATTATTACTATTAGATTTTGTTGCAGTGTACTCAGTTTTGAACTAGTTCAAAGAGCTTAAAAAGAGACAGTTAGACTAACTGCAACTCAGGTAATAATAACGTTCTGTAATAACTGCATTTCCCGTGGCATTCGCCAGTTGCCAAGCGTTAAGATGTCAACTAAAATTAAGACTGTGTTTTCAGTCAACTATCTAAATGGGTCTATAAAGTGCAGATGCGTTTCTCTGTCAACACAATCTGACAAATAGGGGCTTCATTGTCATATGAACATAATATGCAATAGAAGTGCTGCTATTTTTAGACACATATCATATAACATGGAGCAAATAAGACTAGGCGGTGTAATAACATATATTTGCACAAGGAATCTAAATTTAGTAACTGTAATTTGGACGTGGTCTAAAATTAAGCTCAAATGTGTCAGACTGACTGACAGACAGACGCACCACATGACTGCGGCTGTAAATAACAGCTGTAAAGAGGAAGAAGTGGAAGAAGAAGACGGGGCAATGCAGCCAAGTGCTGGCACGTCATATGCCACACACACACACACACACATAGACAAACATACACACAGGCACACACAGTCATGTGCCATAACTTTTGCTACACTTCCGCTAGTTGGTTGCAGTCCGAAATTAAGTATACGCCATGCAGACCCAGTTAACTGCTGCCAGAGTCAACCTGTTGGCCAAACAGGCACTTAGCCAGCTGAGTTTGAGCTGGCTGCTTCCGTTTGCCCTTTTGCACTTGGCCCTTTTCTTGATTATACTTTTTACCTGACTGAAAATATTAATTGACCTTTTTTGCAATTCTATTTCGAATTCTAATTGTGGTTTGTCTACTTTATTGTCTTTCCAGTGCGCAGTTGCTACTTTTTTTTGTTTTCGAATAAAGAAAAAAACTTCAGTCACGACTTGAAGTTCAAAGTGCGCAACAAACAAGAATTACACAAACACAACAACAACAACAACTGCAACTGCAACAGCAACAACAAACAGCCACAACATGTCCAACACCTGCCAAAGCTACGCATCCGTGTTCATAGTCCTAGGCACAATCCTCTCCATTCTGGGGGCAGCACAGATGGCGCCTGTTTCAACAACAACACAAGCTGAGGTAAGTGAATATGCAGCGCACTTAAGCAAAACATTATGAAAGAGAAGGCGAAGAAGGCGAGGCGTAATCGAGAATAAACTAGTTTGTGAAGACTTTTAAGCTCCACCTGAAGAAAGTCGCTTAGCTTGGAGTTAACATGAATGAGCAGTATTAAGCTAGAGCAAAGCCTTGACTAAAGTGAATTATCGAAGCTTGGGGCAGCTGGAAGTCTACCTTAAGGGCAACGTGAAGTTAAGGAAAGAAATGCAAGAAAGTGAAAGAAGAATCGAGAAGTGATTTAATCTAGTGACAATGAGGCGCATGTGAGAAAAGTAATCAAGATTGAAGAGAAATAATAGATTACGTGCTTAGGCCGCTGTAAATCTGCATTAAATACAATCTCAAGGCCAGGCAAAGTAAAGTCTGTAGCCTTGATTTTTGACTCTGATACAGATGCAGGGAGCACAACAAAGCTCTAAAGGTGTCCCTAACAAAACAATTAAATGTAATCTTTAATTAGGTAAAGATACCTAATCGAGAGACAGACACAAACAACTGATTGCCGTGCTAAACAAACTTCTTTCACATGTATGACCCGAAAGCAATAAAATAATAGTAAATTCCAGAATAAATGCTCATCATTAAGTGGAAGCACTCATAAGTGCCAGCAATTGTAAATGCAGTTTAGTTTCAGTTTTAGTTTCTGTTGTCAATCCCAATTGAATATTAAATTTTCCATGCAATGTTAATCAAATAATTGCAACTGTATAATTTACTAAATTAGAGAGCAGAAGCAAATACAAAAAAAAAAAAAAAAAAAAAAAAGAATGTAAGAGATACATATGTATGTACACATATATGTATATATACAGTTTGTTTTTTGCTATAAAGTCATTAAAGGCAATTCAGAAATGTAAACTCGTTTAATCGTGCAGCAATTAAAAGAAGCTGCAGCAAGTCACATTTTGTCCGAGGGGCGTGCATGACTTGGAAATACCCTGAAGATATATCAGTATCTTCTAGTCAAGGGAAAGAATATGCCCTACCTTATATATAAACAATGTCTCTCTGTCAAAGTAAATTTAAAAGTGAAACAGAAGCTCCTAACAGTCGTAAATATGTAACATTAAATGTCGTAACAGAATTAATTTCTATATATGAATAATTACTAGAAGATCCTAATGATCATCTAAATAGCCAATTTATAATGAATATCATTTTGATGGTCAATTCTCTAATGATAATCTATAATATAATTATAGAATTATTTATAATTATTCTTATTAAATAAACCAATACAAATCATACATTTAATAACTAAATACAATATTTTTATAAACTGATTTAAGCGAAATAAAATGTAGTGAACGCCTATGTCATTGTAACTGCTCTCCACCAGGTCAGGGACTGAAGCAGCACTACTAGAGACGTCCCTTTTATTGCTAAAGCTGAGGGTAATTTGAGCTGTACTACATTCACTCCGAGTACGACACTCACTCCAAAGAGATTATACGCCTAAGACTCTAATACAATGAAGAGCAATAGTTTTTACTCACCCAACATGGAGAACAGTTTCGGATGATCCATCAAAATGAAGAACTATTTATGGTATTCCCTTCAGTCTTTTACAAAGTATAGCTCAAAGCAGAATAGCTTTTAATACTCATTCAAGAGTGTGGCTAGCTCTTAAAGACTCTTCTATTTCGAGTTAGTTTACTCAGAAATTAACTCGAAATGGACTTCTGTTGATTCCCATAAACAAAAATCTTTCTATTGTCTCTTACATCCCGTTCAGCTGAAGCACAGTAGCCCATTGCGCTATTTATTAGCCAACTTTTCTTAGCTAACTTTCCACTGCTGGCCAATATTATATATATATTTCTGTATGTATATTACATATAAATGTTTAGATTTCCCACCTTTACTTCCGATTTGCTTGACAAAACTTGCACAAAACCTTTTTTGTTTGTGCTCGCTGAATTTCGATTGTCAGTGTCAATGATGTGGTTTTTCCTATATGATAAGATATACACATATATATATATACATATGTCTATGTAGCTCTTTATATATATTCAGTTGAGTGCACACACATGCAATTGCCAGTGCATGTCAAATAATTATTCGAGTCACATAGGCACGCAATGCATTCATCGCCTATCGCAGATATCGCCGCTATCGCAATAATCGCCATATATCGCTTATAGTTTTCCGACCTTAGCCTTTCGGTTGGCCTTTCGGCCAGCGGACTCACGGTGCAATGCATAAATAGTTAGGGGGAGTACAAACTGTCAACAGCCTGTTGAACGGCCCATGCCAATACACAATCCCATTTCATGTGCATCGCATGCATTAATTGCGACTCGATTAAGATTTTGTTCATGACATTGCAACATCACATGATATTTGTTTACTTTTTCCTTCTTTATTTTAATTTATTTTATTTTTTTTGCTGACATTGCATGCTTATTTCTAATAAAATTGTAGTATAACAGAGAGGATAAGTGTTACCAATCAAATATAATTGAGTTGGAAAACTCTTGAGTTGCAAGTGTTGATAGAGGGCTCCAAAATTCATCGAAAATTTGAAATGAGTAGAATTATATTCTTATTGCATCTTCTCTTTCTACAATATATATCATATGTAACTCTCTCTCTCTCTCTTTTCCACCCTGCTTAAGTTGTTTATCGTTAGCTGTAAGTTATCTGCCTTTAGACCTAATACACATTTCCGCTTGCTAATTTGCCTGTTTAGCTGCAGCTCGTGCATGTCATTCGTACAAAGCCGACTGCGCTGATTAGCAGCCTAATGTCAAAACTTGTCACGAAGATTTAAGCGCATTGTTAAGGCTAAACAAATTGCTTACATAGCTGTAGAGAAGTGACTTGCTACCGATGATCAATAGGCTAAAAAGTTCTAGGCTCTAGTTAATTGACTGAGAAGTAAGACTTAGATTGAGTTCTCAATTCTTCTCATTTCTTCAAATTCTTATTAAATTTTTTTATAGATATTTTAATACTCCTTTCTTCGTCTATGAAGCCTCTTTTCTTTCTTTTATTTTTTCATTTCTCAGTTTCAGGATTCTCACATCTTGATTAAAGATGCTCAGTTCTCAGTCTGTGTTGCTTATATCTCAATTTCTCTATTCTCAGCTCTCAATTTTCAGTTCTATTTTCTCTCACCCCCTCCCACTCGCTTCTCACTTCACACTTCTCGATTCTCACTTGAAGTTGTGTCGTTTATCTTTCTCATGATTCCATGTTGACAAGGCTGTCACGTTTTGGCGGCACAAAGTGTTTTCTCCTGTTGCACGATTGCAATCTGCATAAATTATTAAAAGAACAGAACGTAGCAGGTGCAATCATAGCAGTCGCCACACCTTTTAAACAGGTAGCACAAACACACTAAAGAGTGTGAATTCTGCTGCATCATGCTGAGAACAGGCAGAGAGAGGGAGAGAGACAGATAGATAGTTAGACATAGTTCAGTTCCTGTTTGGCCTTTTATAGCGAGTGAAATGTAACGCATGATACGCTTCGCTTCCAAGTATCGATATTACGCTGCTATCGATCAAGCGCACGCGCTGCTTAGAACAAAATATAAAAATAAAAATAAAAAAATTGAAAAACAGAAACTATAATGAAAAAAGCAAAAACTCGTCTTTGTCTCCAATTTGATTTGACTAATTAATATGTTGAGCGCGTTGCCTGCCTGCATGGCCATTTAGCTGGCCAGTCGCCCAAAACGAAGTCGCTTAAACGCCGATCATCGTCATGATCATGATGAGCATTGTGCTTATAATGATGTTCATAGTACACACATACGTCAACATTGTGCGTTCCATGTTTGTCTCACTTCAATGTCAACTGCGTTTTGTTCTATTCTGCGCCGCTCTTTGCGATTCTCAATTGTGATTGACTGAAGACTGTGGAAATGCTTAAGCAGAACTTTACTTATACTATTTTCCTATCGAATCTTTCACATAAATGAGCTAGCATTTGGTCTAATGTCTGCTATAAATTGAGTTAAATTTGTTTTGTCTGACTCACTTAGATTCTGCTGTCTGCTCTGCCGGCTCGTTTCATTTATTGTCTATTGTCAGCTGTCGCCTGGCATGTTGCATTATAGTTATAGCGATACAAATCAGTACAACAACTAACCAAATTGACATCATTTGAGCCAACAAAGCGGCAGACATTAAGCCGTCACTAGAAATGCATAGCCATGAGTCATTAGTCGGGCGAATGCAGCTCAATATGATTAAACGCGTAGCCCAGCCACAATTAATATTGAAAGCGACTCGCGTCATACGCTGCGTATACATAATCAACTGTCGGCTGTCAAAGGTTAATTGCGGCTCAATTGGAACTGTTTTACTCTGGCTGCTTCTCCCTGTCTGGCTGGCCTAATTGAGCGAGCTCAGGCTGCAGCAGAAGCTAAAGTTTTTCTCTGCTGTTGAAAGTAAAAATTGGGAATTTACTTCAATGATGACGTATTTTCTGTTGCCTAATTATAATTGTTATGCCCAACTGCTTACTTCCTTCAAAAATTTAATAAGCCTGGGTGAAAGTTGTTTAGTCAAAAAAAAATTCTATAGTCGCAAAATTTTCGCGTGCGTCACGCAGCAGCAGCGAGAAAACACACAAAAACAGACGTCCAAGCTAATCAATAACAACTTGAACAAAGGTAAAAAAAAAAGTGGGTAAAGTACATTAGTCGACTAGCTGATATCCTGAAAAACTTATCGAAGAAAGAGTTAAAAATAGTTGGAAATGATTTATTGATGATGATTTATTTAAATGAGCTCTAGATGAGTTTATAGTAAGTTTAGAGATTTAAGTCTTTTAAAAATAGAGAATGCAATGACTGTTATCGATTTTAATCGATTCCATGAAAATACAGCTATCAAACACTTATATGAAGTGTTTACCCTCAGCTTAAGCTTCGATATTCACACATAAGAATAGATAGACGGATAAACATAATTACTGAAAGATAGAGAAAAGGACAAGTCGATAGGTAAAACAAAGATAGCCAAACACCATACCCCTTGTACCCACTCTCAGTGGGGTATCAAAAACACATCATGACTGTGAAAAAGTCAAGAAATAAATAGAAAAGTTTTTGATTGATTTGGGCAGTTGGAAACAAAAAATATAAAAAAAGCGAAAACGCAAACTAAAAGCTAAAAGTCACGTTGCGTGTGCGACGACCTTCGCCAGGTGTTAACACAAAGGATGCCCGGTGTTTATGGCTAGAAAAAGCTTAACAGGTAAACAGCTAACACTCGAAAAAAAAAGCTAAACAGGATAACCTTGCCATTTTGCGAAAGGCGTATGCAAAAAGCAAATGTTAACAGCGCAAACAAATGATATTTATGTTTGCAAAAGTGTGCCTGTGTCTATGTGTGTGTGTGTGTGTGTGGAACATCCTTATAAAGCCGCATCGAAGGTCAGAGGAGAAAAAACTAGTTAAAAAAAAACCTTTTGTGCTCAAAGTGTTTTACTAGGAAATACCCTCTAGCTGAGGCTAACTTTAGAATAGACAAGACTATAAACTATGCCTAGGATATGTTTAGAATAGACTAAGACTACGACTTGGCAAGAAGGTGTGGAGCCTATATAGGGTATATTTATAGTAATTTTTCATAGGGTGGACCTGAGTAAACACCAGCCCTTGCACATGCTATTTATTGATATACCCTTTAGCTCTGCCCATAGGGTGTAAGCCACACAGAACAACGATGCCTATTGTCTTGGCTGCTAGCATTTAGAGTATTACTATAGAGACTTAGCTCAACTCACACATTCATATTCATGCCAATCAACCTCATAGTCTGCTATTTATAGGGTACTGGCACCTGCACAAAAGCTGGAAGCACGGCTAGCAAAAACGCTTCCTTTTTACACTTTTTGCTCTCTCGCTTTTTTCTAGCCCATGTCCAAGTTTGTTTGCTAGAAGTTTTGCATAAAACACTTGGTTTATCTTAAGATCAGGCGCTTATTTATCGCCCCCGACGAATTAACCGAGGGCAAAAAACATCAACAACAACAACAACAAAAGAGCTCAGCAGGGGCGGGCTTAAATGTCAAATGGAAGTTATGGGAATTAGCAGCTGACAAAGTTATTAGCCAAGCGTTTTTCATCTCATCTCCCTCTCACTCTCTCTCTCTCTCTCTTTCCTCTTCGCTCTTGCTCTTGCTCTTTCTCTTTCTTTATTGCGTAATGTTGTGGCACCTTTTTAGCGGCTCATTTGGCCCAGTTTTTCTATCTCCTGTTTAAGAGGCAGTCCACATGCTTCGATTCGGCTTCACTTTTACACGTGATGTAACCGGCGCTAGAGACTTGGCCAAAACAAGTTGGTCAAGTTGCGCAGATTTGCTTTATGTGCTGTGTGTGTGTGTATTGCCTGCTTTTAGTTTCCCAGTGCGTTGCATTAAAATTAGGTCTAGGCTTTAAGACACTTTTGTTGGCCAGCATTTTCATCAGTCGGAAGTCATTGACCCGAGCGCTTACTTGGCTTGACCCAAATTCTCAAATGGAAAAGTTTAAACGCACCCCAATGTACCTAGACCTAGACACCCATACACACAGAGAGCTACACACACACACACTCACATAGCCACCCTACTTTAACTGAGGCAAATACAATTTTCTCATCAATTTCCGGTCAAGTAAAATGTAGCCAAAGGGAAAGAGACAGACAGACACACAGAGAGAGCGAGAGAGAGAGAGAGAGAGAGAGAGCGAGAGAGTGAGGGCGAGTGTAGGGAAAAAGAAAATGTAACGTACGCTCGCTGCTTGGCTTATAATTTATGCATGTCCTGCGCTTGTTTGGGCGGAAATATATATATACTATACATATACATATACACATATACATATATATAGAGCTAGCAGGGTCAAAACACGCCAACAAGGCGTTAACTCTGGCTATTTACTATAATTTTCGTCCTCGGGTCAATGACTCAAAGGAATTGCATTGCATTGCATTGCATGGCATAGCTGAAGATGTTTTCGTGACTCGGCCAGACACTAAAGCTTATAATTCGCAAGCAGTTCAAGCACTCAATCAAAGCTGAAAGATATTGCATGTGCTGCAATCGGAGAATCATTCCGAGCAGCACTTTAAAGCCAAGCAGCTGTACAGTGACTCAGGAAAGTTTGTGCACACTTTTTCTAGTTCACTTCAAGTTTTGCTATTTGATTTTTCTATTCGGGCTGGCTTTGAAAATTTGCAAAAGCCCTTTAGCCATTTCCTTTGCTTTGCTACCCAGGCACAAGTTCAACTGCAGTCGCTGTGTGTGCGTGGGGCGCACTGGGCGTGGCCAGTGAGCTAGTGAGCCGGCTAAACTAGGCAAAGAGGTCAGCCCGTAGACAAATGGCAAGTGCAGCCTAAGCCATGTTCATTTCAAGTGTCTGCTTTGAGTGCAATTCTTAGCTCTAGCTCCTTTCCAGCTGTTGACATTTCCATTTGCATATTGTGCAGCAGCAGCACATTTGTTATTATACATATATGTTTTTTTGTTTTTCTGTTACTGCCAATTTGTGTCAATGTCTTTCTCTGCCTCTATCTCTCTCTCTCTCTCCCTCAGCTATATTTGTGAAAACATAAATTGAAGTGCAATTTCGACGTGCGCTGATACGTGAACTCGGGCCAAATTGTTTGCATTATAATTTCGTATAATTTGTGTGCGCTGTTTGCATTGTCATGTACGAAATGCATTTCGATTGTTCGCAGCGATAAGTGCTTAACTTAATAATCGATATCGATAGCAGCGACAAATTTGTGCATATGTGAATTGCAGATTTTATCTAAAGTACACACTGACAGCTCTTGTTTGTTATGTGCATACGATTATACAGTAAAAGCTTATTGATCGATAGCAACTGTAGTCGATATATATAACATACGACATAAAAGTTGGCTTCAATGACTTAAATTATAATTGCCTGAGTAAACTTAAAGTACACGATTCTACAATAAATAATTAGCTCTTTGATTAATCGATATCGTGCATGAATCGATAACAGCTGAAATTACAGATGTAGTCTGTTTCTTTATGCTGATATGTTTAATAGATTGGCAGTATATAAAAAATTAATATATAATTGTTTCAACAACTCTAATAAGTTTACAAATCGATAACAATGGCATGCACTACAGCGGTTATAATTACTTATCAATAGCCTGACACAACCATTAAGATAAGTATCACTTTTGCTAGTGATACAAGTTTCCATATCAACTCTCAGCTATATATATCTATCTATATCTATATAGATTAATTGTGTTTTTATGAGAAATATGTCATGTGTACGCTTTATAGAGCCATTTCCGTTCCACACTTCCGTTTCGAAATCCTCGAGAATGTGAGCACATCAATTTCTTGTGACGCACTTCATTCGTTTCACTACGTTTCGGTGATTTGGAATGGTTCGTCAGCCACAGGTAAATGAATCACGAGCTGTCGAATGATAAGAGCTCGTTAAGAACGCACAATGAATACAGTTCTAAAGGCACTTGTTTCAGTACGACTTCCAGTTGTAGTCTTCGATCGACTCAAACGTATCTTATCAGAGCTTGGCAAACACACCTTTGTTATCTGGCGACTGGGCCAACTCATCGCCAGTTGCCTTCGATTTAGTTAGTGACAGTTGCCACAATCATTTTGTTTTTGCTGGAAACATATGCATTCAGGGCCAGAAGCCGGTTCCAATAATAAAAACAATTAATTCAGAATTCAGAATTCAATTGGAATTTTATGCGCGGCTCTCGGGCTTTCATGTTTTTCCCACGACGAGAGAGGTGCCCCTGCTGCAGCGCATCAATGCAATTATGTTAATTGCATAATAATGCATAACACGAATAGCGAGTATCGAGCACTGGAATTTGCTCAGCTGAAAAGCAAGCCCAGCCCACAGTCAGACAAGGTCTAGTTCCTTTGGCCATTGGCGCTGTTTCTGGCTTTGTTTGAACTTGAACAATAACTTAATCTATGGGGAACTGCCCAAAAAACTGCTCAAAAATAAATATTGCCATCAGTCACTCGACAAGCAATGGAAAAGCCCTCAAGATTAGGCCCAAAACGAAACGAAACGAAACTGAAATACACTTTTAAATACAAATCTAGAGTGCATTATCAAGGCTACTAAAGTTCATTCATACGGCGAAGCAATTTGCCCAAAATAGTTCCTTAAGCCCATTTAATCAAATCATTTTATGCCATTTATGTTAATGTGACGTTAACAGCGTGACGTTAACAGAATAATAACAGAGTGTAAATTTAAAAAAAAAAAATACTTTGCGAAAGGCGACGAATTCATTTCGAATAATATGAGAAACAATAAAATACAAAATATGCATAACAATGGTAATAAATAACAGCTATATAGGAAATATATACCACAAATATTAATGGGGTTAGAGCGAGTGAGACGGGGAGCGAATGAGTAAGGGTGAAAGAGACAGATGTGGTACTCCACTCAGATTATAAATATTTCATTAGGAATTTCGCGAAACATGTCAGAAAAAAGGAGTAATTAAGTAAAATAAATAGAGCGAGAGACGAGAATAAGAGAGAGTGAGAGAGAGAAGGATCTGGAGTGAGAGAGTAGCAGAGAGAAAGAGAATGAGTAAGATTATACAATTTTACTCCAAAATATATATACAATAAAATATATACAGGGAAAGAGGTAGAGCTAAAACTATATACAGACAGAAAGAGACAGGGAGAGAGAAAGAGAGAAACTGCAAGATCGAATCAGTTTGCAAATCTCCGTAAATGACAGCAAAGACAAATATTTTGCCGCATTAATTTGGAGCAATACAAAGCAGTATATGAAACAAAAGTCATATAAGAAGAAGAAAAATCAAAACAATGATAATAAATACCAGCCATATAGGAAATGCAAGCCAACGAGAGAGAAAGAGAGGGAGACAGCAGGCGAGAGACAGATTAATTTGATTTTGTAATATAATTTTGACAGCAAAGCGGAACGAAATGTTGCAAATGATTCGCATGTATCGCGCTTTCTGAACTCAATTCTCCGACTGATTCTGATTCTGCAGTTACGCCAGGCTCTATATATATATATATATTCTTTTTTTTGTGCACAGATTGATTGCCGCTTGTCAAGCGTCATGTTTACAGGAAAAGCAAAACAAAAGCGAGTTCATTTACCTTTAGAGGCGAGTCTAAGGCCCGCTACGCCCTCCCTCTCTCTCTCTGACCCTCTCACTCTCACGTTGGTTGTTACCACACGACAAATATATAAAAAAAAAAAAAAAAATTAACCACAGCACCACCCAGTTTATTAAGTACTTGTGCCTGAGGCAACGTTGTACGCATATTTATGCCTTTAAGCCGAAAAAGTTTTACTTCCTCGGCAAATATCATAAAAAGTCCTATAAAAATATATAAAATGAAATAATCAACTCGACAGTCAGCTGAGAGGTTTGTTCGGCATTATGCAAGCGCCGTTTCTGAGTAAATATATATATATATGTTTATATACTATGTATACGTATATATAATTTTGATTTTTGGATTTATATGGCACAGTGTATCAGTGTATAAATTTGATATGCTGCTGCTCCGACTGCTGCGACCCATTAAAAATGTGCGACACATGCGTCTTACGGCACATGTTTCACATGCCAAATGCCACTTATCGTGTACTTAAGCAGACTTTCAAAAAGTCTACTGAAATACTAATTATATATATATATAAATCCAATATACATATATGCATATATATATGTATGTATGTATACAAGTAATTGCTGCAGTTAATGCAACTAATTAGTTAGTTAGTGAATAGTTTTTCTGCTAATTGTCCGTTAGGCGCATCTTTAACCTCGCCTTGTTTATAGACTTCCTATTGGAGAGTGTTTTCGCTATTCTGCTATTCAATGCTAATCACAATTAGCAAGCTCTATAAAGAGTTGCGTTACAATTTAATTCGACTTACAATTAACTGAATTGCCATCAAATAAAGAGAGAAGAAAACACTTCCTTAACTTGACTCGACTCAAAAGTCGTCTCAGCTCAGCTCAGCTCGTCTCGTCTCGTCTCGGCTCGACTCTGTGATATTTTTTTCACACCTCGAATCGCATAATTAAAGTCACGTAACTGTGATTCGCTCTAAGTATTTGAGCATACGCCAAGTCTGGCCCATCCCACAGTTGGGTACGGGGGCAGTCGGGGGGCCGGGGTCTAGGGGTGTTCGTCTCTTGTACAATATTATAAAACATTGCCATGCCAAAGTGCTGGGTCATAAATTATGCAAGTCAGATAGTTTTTTGTTGTGGATTGTTTTCTTCTTCTTCTTTTTTTTCTGCATACGCGCAAGAAATGTGACGAATGACGAATGAGTTCCTCAGGCAGTTAACTAACTCTCTTCGCAGGACAATTACAAGGCAGGCAAAACGTGCCTTATCTGATAGCCATAAATCAGGGGCCACCTTGTTGGCAACTGGCACAAGACATTGATCTTGACTGGACAGAGGCTTAGCAGCTGTCCCAGCTGACTAAAATTCAGGAATCTCATTGTCCGTCTTCCGTCTTCCATCTTTTCAGATGTATCTCTCACAGTTCGGCTACCTGCCCGCCTCAGCGCGTAATCCTGCCAACAGCGGACTGCAGGATAAGCACACATGGGTCAGCGCTATCGAGGAGTTCCAGAGCTTTGCCGGCTTGAATATCACCGGTGAACTGGATGAAGAGACTCTGAAGCTGATGTCATTGCCACGTTGCGGTGTCCGAGATCGCGTGGGCACTGGAGATAGTCGCGCAAAGCGTTATGCTCTACAGGGCAGTCGCTGGCGGGTGAAGAATCTCACCTACAAGATCTCCAAGTATCCCAAGCGCTTGAAGCGCAACGATGTCGATGCCGAAATCGCGCGCGCCTTTGCCGTCTGGAGCGAGGACACCGATCTAACTTTCACCAGGAAGACATCGGGACCCGTGCATATTGAGATTAAGTAAGTGTTTGAGAAAGGAGAAGAAAGAAAACATAGCTCATCTCTCATTTACTCTCCATGTCTCTCTCTCTCTCTTTGTCCCTCTTCCTTTTCACCAGATTCGTTGAGAGCGAGCATGGTGATGGCGATCCCTTCGATGGACAAGGCGGCACCTTGGCTCACGCCTTCTTCCCCGTCTTTGGCGGCGATGCTCATTTTGATGATGCGGAACTGTGGACCATAGGCTCGCCACGTGGCACCAATCTCTTCCAGGTAGCTGCTCACGAATTCGGTCACTCCTTGGGACTCTCGCATTCGGATCAGAGCTCAGCTCTGATGGCGCCCTTCTATCGCGGCTTTGAGCCTGTCTTCAAACTGGATGAGGACGACAAGGCGGCTATACAATCGCTCTACGGTCGCAAGACCAATCAGTACACGCCCACCAACGCCTACCCGCCTAGCACACACAGACCCTCGTATACGCCACCAAAGGTGCCGCTGGACGACTCCATTTGCAAGGACTCCAAGATCGACACCCTGTTCAACTCGGCGCATGGCGAGACCTTCGCCTTCAAGGGCGACAAGTACTACAAGCTGACGACGGACTCCGTGGAGGAGGGCTACCCACAACTCATATCGAAGGGCTGGCCCGGATTGCCCGGCAACATCGATGCAGCCTTTACGTACAAGAATGGCAAGACCTACTTCTTCAAGGGTACTCAGTACTGGCGCTACCAGGGCAGCCAAATGGATGGCGCATATCCCAAGGAGATTAGCGAAGGCTTCACTGGCATTCCCGATCATTTGGATGCGGCTATGGTCTGGGGTGGCAACGGCAAGATCTACTTCTTCAAGGGCAGCAAGTTCTGGCGATTCGATCCGGCTAAACGACCACCCGTTAAGGCCAGCTACCCCAAGCCCATCTCCAACTGGGAGGGCGTGCCAAACAATCTGGATGCAGCGCTCAAATACACAAATGGCTACACGTACTTCTTCAAGGGCGACAAGTACTATCGCTTCCACGACGCACGCTTCGCGGTAAGTTGAACTTCACTAAGAATTTTTACAGTCTATAGAATATAATCTAATAGTAATCTAAGAGTTTCCTAACATAGGAATGCCTAATAATCTAAAGGTCACCATTTGCCATAGTAATTCTGAATGATGCCAACTTACCGATCTCTTTTGAACAGGTGGATACGGCAACGCCGCCATTCCCAAGGCCCACGGCGCACTGGTGGTTCGGCTGCAAGAATACGCCCTCGTCGACAGGTAATATTGTTGAAGAAGACGTTGCTGACTCTGAGCAGCGATCACAGCTGAATGCCAATGATGGTAATGGTGATAGTAGTGACCTGGACGCAGGTGAGTGGGATCGACTCAGCGGTAGTTTTGTTTGAAACCAAGCAAATAATTCCATAGTAATTGAAACTGTAAACAAACAAAAAAAAAAAAAAGGATATAGATTTATCGAAACATAAGTCAAAAAGATCTCATAAACATGATATGAGTTGTTACTTTTTACCAGCCAAGAAATGTTTAAAACTCCTTTACGAAACACAGAAAAGAAATTCTTGCAAGTCTCTCGAATTATATGGAGAGATAGAGATAAATGAATTTTATATAAAAATATGGTATGTTTAATTAAGTTTATATATGTATGTATGTACCGTACTCCTACTGTAGTCAATTCTATAATTGAAGTCAATGTGTTTGTCATCGAACAACAAATAACTATGAAAAAAAAAAAAAAAAAAAATCCTTAAAAAAAGAAAGAACAAAATACATTATTATATTATATTGAAAACTAATTCTCGTATTGTGTATGTCCAATTTCTTCTCCTAGTACTTGTAGATCTTGTATACTATATCATTTTGTTGTATATATGATTTATGATTTTTTTTTTTCTATTTTGTGGTGTTTTACTTTAGTTTGTTTCAGTGTACTCGGAACTGAATCAGCTTTAGGCTACACTATCCTTGCAACACCTTGTACACTCGTACACATCCTAACCATCATTCAGTTCTATAACGGTTTCTATCATTATTAATAATCCTAATCAAGTCTTTCCCAACTAATTTTAACCAAGCTTTTATATTCATAACAAACTTTTGTTTGGTTTATGTTACTAATTCCCAGTTTTATTTTTTAATTTTTTAATTTTTATTATGATTTTGTTTATTTTTGGTTCAAGGAATATATATTTTTTTATTAATGTTTATTTTTTTTGTTTTTTGTTTTTAACGTTTCGTAAAAAATTTTCTAACATGTGTATCTATTTAAACGGCTTGGTCTCCCTATTAAAAACTATTCTAATCTTAATTTATCGCTTCCTAACCAACTCAATTTAGCATACCATGTAAAAAATTATATAAACAAATCAAGAAGCCAACCAAGAAAATTTTAAAATTATACAAAGGTCTAAAATTGAAAATAATAATATTATAATCCCATCTTGCTTACAGTGTAAAAAAAAAAAGAAAGAAAAGAGAAAACAGATATGAAATTCAATAAAACAAACTACTGGTCAGTCGGTCTCACTAACTTCACCCCCGCTTCCCATTTGGGGCGGTACCAGGCAATAAACCTTTACAATCAATCTACCTAAATATTAAGAATCCACATGCACCCGAAACTTTGCATGCGCTTTACTAATAAGCTAATCTAACTATAAAGGACTGCATCCAAAAGTTACTAAGCTATCTAATCAACAACTACGCAACACTTTACAACACTATGCACACTTTTACAACACTATTTGTCAAACACCACAATGAAACCCCTCTCAACTATTTATCTACTATGTAGTAAATCCACACAAAGTGTAGTTTTTGCAAACCTTAGTACGTACACCCCCTACACACCCAACCACTAAGTATCTATTATTCTATTTGCTGTAGTACTATGGTAATATTAATATTAGTTACATAAGTGACCCAACCCAACTAAAAATATCGATGTATGTATACCCTGTAGTTATTATGGCATTCTTCAACACTTTATGCGTACAATGTTCGATTCGAAATCCATTTTTGGACACCTGTGGCACAAAATTCAATTGGCTAAAGGCTTCCTTTATGTTTTGGATTGCTCTTCTACTGAGCTCACACAAATCTTTTTTTAATTGCATGCTTTATCAATAATACTAAATCCACAAGACAAGCATGAGTCCCACAAACACACACATATGTATACACCCACACTCCCACACACACACTCCCACTTAAACACTCATTTGCTCACATGTTATCCACCTAATGTATGTATGTGGTCCACTCCCGTTATGTTTTGACCCAGATTGCACGATTGCTGACAGTCAGTCGGCCAATTTGAATACTTAACACATGCATGCACGTGCCTGCTGCCCATAACCCGTTCAATTTACATAAATCGAGCTGTGAACTTCAACTGTATGTCATCCATTTGTACGTACATGTCTACATGTATGTACATACATATATTTCTTGCAGGCTTTAAGAGACGCGGATAAAAACGAAACAGAACAATTAACAACAAATACAACAGCAACAAGAACAACAGCAGCAACAACAACTGCAACACAACACAAATGAAAAGCAAAAAACTAATAAAACGAAAATAACAGCAATAACAACGAACGCCAAAGCACACACACACGCACACATATCCAATCAGACAATGAGAAGAAAAGAACAAAGACATAGCGAAAGCAAAAACAAAAACAAAGCTTACCAATTCGCCGGCTGCTGCTGGTACGACTGCCGTCGATTGTTTTTCTTCTTTCTGCTAGCAACACACCCACACAAATCCAATTACACAACAAGAGTAGAGCAAAAGCAAAAACAAAGTAATGAGCGCATATGCTTACCATGGCATCAGCTGATGGTGATGATGTTACTTTACTCCAACACACTCACACATCAGAGACAATAAGAAAGAGAGCGAGAGCATTGCAAAAGTAAAAAGAAACTAATGCATGCACAGTGAAAGGCTGGAGCCGAGTCACCGGCTGCTGCTGCGCTGCGCTGCTACTTGTTGCTTTTACTTCCAGCTCCACTCACACATGTATACAATGAGAGAAGAACATAGCAAAAGCAAAAACAATGTAATGCACGCATAGCTAAAGGCATACGAAGCCAATGACTGATGCACTTGTTGCTTTTGCTTTCAATTACACACTCACACTCACACAATCACAATCAGCCAGCAAGAAGGAAGAGAACATTGAATGTAAAAAACTTAATGCGCGCTAGGTTTAACAAGCCGCCTACTGCTGCTTGTTGCTTCTCTCCCTCTATGTAACCATGCTCCCACTCGTAATTGTGTATGATAGCAATTAATTGATACCCAGCCCCGCATCCCAATAACTCACTCTGTCTGCCTGTGTGTGTGTGTGTATGCTTTTATCAACGCGTGTAATTAAGCTTTATTAATTGTAGCTATTTGTGTATTCACTCTTAGTACTTGTAACTCTATGCTAGTTGATCGAACTGATTATTAGTTATCGCCATCGCTATCGCTTGCTAAACAAAGTATCGCAAACGCAGTCGCAATCGCATACGCAATCATACGTAGAACAAATATATCGTATGTATGTAGATTTATTGTAGTTACGTCACAGACAACACGTACGCTTGCGCACGCACGCCCGCTAAGACGCACACAAATTGAATTGCTCAAATTGTAATTTATGCGATTATCTCTTCTATTTGTTTTTTATAAATTTTTCTTTATTTCATATGCATTTGCTCATTTCATTACGGTTGGGCGTGCAATCCAATTTATCAATTTCATCCAAAACGTACTGCCATCATGCAGTACCCCAGATTCCAAATACGAATACGGGCTTTAGCCCGGGCATGGGTCTGCTGCCCGGCTGGATGTGGAGCCTAACGAATCGATACTTTTAAAGAACGCGCGTACTTGTTCCAGTTCCTTCAGAGTTTCGTTTTCAACAACAACTACATAACTGTATTATCATAAATATATATATTTGTACATATTACATATATATATAAAAGCGTGCCTTAAGTTGTATTACGTCCATATAAATATGCTTGCTTGAGTGATCTCTGTCTAAAAAAAAAAAAAAAACAAAAACAAAGTATTTAAATCAATAAAAACTATCACACACAAATGCCACGCCCAGAACTAAAAGCAGCCGCCGCCATTGCAAAACGCCCAGAAAAACGCCAGGAATTCGCTTATGAATTCAACATTTTAAAACATTTGCGCACAGAGTGGAACAGTATGTTGCATTAATTACGTAAATTATTTAATTTATTTTTGAATTTTTCTTAAGTTAGCTTAGTATAAGTCTTGATCATTTTTGGCAATTAATATACAATTATTTAAAATTTATTTTTAAAATCTTTTCATATATACACCCAATAATCTTTATAAAGTTTTGTCCAAAAGTCATGCACCATAATGGAACTTAGCTTAGTTATATATGCCTAGCTCCTAAATATATAATAATGAGAACTCTCTGAAATGTTTTTGTGAATATGTACTAATTTGAACTTTTCATTTGCTTTCGAAAACAACAGCTGTCGGTGATAACCAGTCCAATGACGAACCCTTCGAACCGGAAATGTCGGAACGGACCGGTTCCGGTGCAGGGTCCTATCAGCTAACAAGTAATTCTGCTGCCAGCGTGCTGTTCAGCACCTTCCTGCTCTGCTGCCTATCCAAATTTATAATTAGCTAAAATCGATTTGAGCCTAGCGGGGAATATTACATAAAACTATAAAAGATATTATAAAAAATATTTGGTTTTTTTTAGTCGTTTTCAAAATTTCACAAATACAGTTTTTTGCGGGCTACCAAAAAAATTTAAGATTTGTCAATTCAAATTACAAGAATTAAACTACATCATATAGATACATATATATGTAAGTAAGTATATATGAATATCATGTAAAACAGGTGCCTTAAAATCGTTGTTTTGTAAATACAAAATGGAAAAGAAAAATTAATATAAATCAGCATTAAATGTAATTTAAATTAATTCTTAAATAGTTAACATTCCAAAAAAGAGCAAAACAGGAGATCAGGATCATATCATAAGTCTATATAAATATATATAGACAATACAACGAGTATATTATGTAACTTAAAGATGACAATTTGCGATATTAACTATAGCGAGCCATATGAAAAAATCAAAAAAGAAACAAAATTCTTAACGATCAAGCAACTTATTTTAGTTAAAATTCGAATTGTTACAGTTTCAAACTGAAAAAGATTTTCGATTTTTTCGAAATTATTTGGAGGTATAGAAACTAAAGCACTTAAGATCGTATGTGAATCAAAAAATAATAATGAAGTATAAAAACATTATATAGTATATGTATGTATAAGTGTAAGTGTTTCGTTTGTAAGAAAAATGTAAGCGATATTTGTTCGGGTTTAACATTTAAAACCGAAATATTATTATTATTAAATTTACTTATATTGTGTGTTACAATTTCATAGAATTGTACATTTTGCAAAAGTGATCGAAAAACAAAAAAAAAAATACAAATAAATATGAATGTTAAAACACTACTACTCGGTAAAAAACCCCTATTTCTTCACTTACTACTGGGACGACGACGACTACTAATACTACTACTACTACTACTGGGGTACACAAAAAGCAGACATATATACATATAAGGAATATGTATGAAGCTGATGATAAAATTAAAAATTATAAAGTCCTATACGCAAATAATTTTGAGGTGCTACAATTTGGTAGATTTTACATAAATCCTATCCTATCTATGTATCCAAATCGGCTTCGACTTGCGCACTAAGCACCTCCAAGTTGGCAACTTTTGGAGTTTTCTTGTTTTTGTTCTCTTTGTTGTTGCTGTTGTTGTTGCTGTTGTTGTTGCTGTTGCTGTTGCTGTTGCTGTTCTGAATATTACTGTTGTTTGGCTGTTGCTGTTGCTGCTGCTGCGCACTAGATTTTGTGCTCTTGCGACGTCCGAGACCTGAAATCAACCAGCCAAAACAATCGGATGCTAAGTAAGGATAAGGATGAGCATAACGAGTGACTTAATAATCCTAATCAATATTGATTGGTTTACATTTGATGGGATCCTCCATGCCATCGATTGGGCAGGTTGTGCCACGATAGGGCGAGTTCGGTATGGCATCTAGCAAGAAATCCTGCTCCGGCTCGGGCGTACTCTGAGCAATACCTAAATAATCATTTTCCATTTTGATATCGTAGCTAGAACACGGCGACAGTGAACGCTGCATCATAGAAGACTTGTCTGTGGTCAGATCAGATTGTGGCTCAATTTTAGCTATAATATTGGCTAGAGTAGTCGAAACAGGCAATTAGATAATGATCATCAATTCGGATTGCAATTGAATCTTACAAATACTGCCCTCCCTCTTCTGTAGGCTCCTTATGATAGCTCCATGCTCGGCCACCTGCAATTTGAGACGTTGTATCTCCTTCTCCTGGGCGGTCATCTTGCTCTCACGCTTCTTGTGTGGAATGCTGCTGCTTAGGCTAACAACGCTATGCGATTCGCAATGCTGACCCTCGTCATCGCTGTCCAGAATGGTAATCGACTCCACCGGTGGTGGGGAAATCACGCGACATTCAACGCCATCATCGTCAGTGGCAATCGTATCAATGGTCAGATTGGAGATGGCGCACATCGAGGCCGCTGTTGGATGTGTTAAGCGTTTGCGTAGGCGACGATAGCGCACGGTCAAGATGCGATTGTTGAGAGTGCGGCGCACCAGATCCCTGAAAGCATCCATGGCCATCTCGGCATTGGCATAGCGTACAAATGCATAACGTGCGCGCTTCTGGCGTTTCATAACGCCAATATCAACGCGCATGGAGTTCACAAACACCTTAATGTCGGCGGCATTCATATTGAATGGTATATTGCTCACATACAATGAGCAAGGATCAATGCATTCAGCCTGCTCCTCATCGGTGAATGTCTTCAGCTCGGCGTGCAAACGGCCATGACCGAAGCGCACCTGCTTTAGCTCCTCTATGGTACGTTCGACATTTGCGCCAGCCTTCAAGTGCACCAAACAGTAACGCTGCGATACGTTTGTGGGAAAGACCACATCACGAATGCTATCCGAAAATTCACTGACCGAAGCAACGCTTATTTTTGGATCTGGAAAGCGTACAAGCAGTGTTGGGGCCTGTGGTGTCTTTGTGGCCAGTTCGCGCTCCAACTCAAGAGCACGCAATGCATTCTGACGACGTAAATTGGTGAGTGCCTTGCGATTTAACTTGGCAGCTAAAGTTGGGAGTCGCCCCGATATAAAGATGCTAATGTAACTAATTGTATTATTAATTTTTCATTTTTGCTTACTCTGGGTATTCGATTTGGAGTCCTTGTCCGATTCAAATAGAGCTTGTCCATCGTTGGCCGAGGTCTTGGACTCAGTATTGGACATCCAGGAGCAGAGTTGGCTGCCAGCCGGGGTCTGTTGGAACATAAATGACTCTAGTGAAGGGGCGCATCCGTTGCCAGTGTATGGCGCCACATGATTGCTGGGCGATAGATTCTCGTGATCAGCTTTAAGGCTATCACAATCTGTTTCCTTGGTAGCTTCTAGTTGTAAGCATTCTGGCTGTGCATCGCTCGTTTCTTTATCTAAACCTGATTCCTGATCCAGCTGCAGAAGATCTTCATCTCCATCTACAGCTGATGTGCGCTTGGCATCTGGGCCATCGCCCAAGCCCGTTTTACATGCCAAACGTTTTAAATCCATATCATCAACGAAATACGCTATATATTCCAGAATTGTGCAGTATAAAACTATTGCGTAAAAATCACTTTTTTAACAAAATATCAGCTCCTTAACAAAATATGTTGCTGTGTTGTGTTGCCGACTAAGTGGCAACACCAAACGCTCAGCTGATTTCAGTAAACGCACGGCCCACTGCGCTCACACAAAAATACTGACATCTGTTGAGCAGAGTATCGAGCTCATAGAATTTACACGAAAAAAAAATAAAAACAATTTTTTAACTAGCCGTCCTACGGTGAAAATACAATGAACGAATATATGTATATATATATTAATTAATATAGGTAAAAGTACAATACAATTTGTTATACAATCCAATGGTTATATGAAATAAAATTATGCGTTTTTACTATTCCTTAAATTGGCCTCGGCTGGGCTCACGGCTTATCTGATCAGCATACTTGGCTAGAAACATAAGCAGCTAACATAACAAACAAAATGTGTGCAGCACTTTTGCGAAATAGCATTAAATGCATTCATTTAAGGTTAAATACAACTGTGCTAACCAAAAGAAATATCTGGTAGGGATTTAACTGTGTTAAATAATAAAGAAATAACTAAATTGTGTATCTTTTATCTCAGCACAAGTGCATTACGCTGCAAGTGGCGGAACACAAGCTCCGCAGATGTGGAGCGCAGTCTCTTAAAGGGTGATAATTTACCGGCAAATTATCAACTCATCTATCGTGCACCCTTGGAGAAATATGTGACCTGGGCAAAGAATGTTTCGACTCTTACAGTCTCCCTTATTTCCTTAGTAGCCGCCTATAACCTGGCCACAACATCAATGAACTTTTCGAATGCTGTGAAGAAAATTGACGTTGGAGTGCTGGCGTCGACTGAAGCGGATTTTTATTTCTTTGCAGTAGGTTTTGTGTTAATTAACATGGCCATACGAATTTTCGTATTCAAATACCCACTGAGAATTTACAAGAGCGGCGATAAGTAAGTATTAGATAAGTTATTATTTTATATTAATTACATAATCTTATTACAGATATGTTGCCGTCTATGGTTCACAATGGCCTGTTGGCATAGTCAAGCATTATTTTCAGCGCGGCCAAATAGAAGAGTATAAAAGTGTCCTAAATCCTTGGAGTCACATTATATTTAAGCTGGGCCACCGTTCATCGATGCTAATGATTGATTACTTTAAGACCCCATCAGAATTTCATGAGCTATTTAAGGAGAAAGAACCTTAATGTTTAATTGTTTAAAAAAGTGTTCATTAAACAATAAATTTCGAAATTTGTTTTGTTTATTGCAAATCGTAAACAAATGCGTGGCGCTGCCACCCTTGAAGCAACAGGTATTTAGCGATAGTGGGAGCATCGCCGCTATCGATATATCCAAACATCGATAAGTAAACGCTTGAACTCCACGTGCAATGCGAATGTTTATATGCGGCAAATGGAGCTCAAAAAAATGAAACCTCTGCTGGATACGGAACCGGAGTCCAACGATAATGTGAATGAAAAAAAGCCAGCGAAGCGACGTAACCCATTCAACACGCAACGCTTAAAGGAAGAAAAGGAGCGCAGGCAAAAGAAGCGAGCTCGCCTCATTGTGCGCAACATCAGCTACAAATCAACGGACGAAACGCTGCGCGAATATTTCGGACAATGGGGCACTCTGGAAGATGTACACATCCTAAAACGTGGTGATGGAAAACTAGTTGGTTGCGCATTTGTGCAATATGAGACCGTCAATCAGGCAACCAAGGCTATACTGAAATCCAATGGAAAGGAACTGCTGGGACGTAAGATTTTCGTCGATTGGGCCATTGGCAAGGATGAATATGCAGCCAAGCACCAGAAAGATGAACCCGAGGATAAGAAACCCAAGTTGGAGGTAAAGGAAGAGAATGAAAATGGAACTGAGACTGTGGGTAAAAAGGTCTCGGAGAAAGCCGACGAAGAGGAGGATGAAGAGCTGAGTGAGAACGAAGGCGAAGAAGATTCCGGTAATGATGATGGCAGTGATGATGATGACAATGATGATGATGATGACGATGATGGCAATGATGATGAAGGCAATGGTGATGATGATGATGAAGATGAAAAGAAAGACAAAAAGGACTTGAAATCAAAACTGGATCACGTGAAGCGGGAGAAAACCATTTCCAATGATGTGCAAGAAGGCTGCACAGTCTTCATCAAGAACGTGCCCTTTGATGCCGAAGATGCGGATTTGCGTAAAGTGTGCCGCAAATTCGGTGTAGTGCAGTATGCAATCATTAATCGGCAAGCAGTTTCCGGGCATTCCAAAGGCACAGCCTTTGTCAAATTCAAGGCCAAGGAGTCGGCCGATCTCTGTCTGCAGGCTGGCACCGAGTTTAAGTTAATGGATGAGGTGCTGGATCCACATCCGGCGCTAAGTCGTGATGAAATTAAAGCCAAAAAAGCCGAAAGCTCTAAAGAGGAGACCAAGGATTCGCGTAATCTGTATCTGGCCAGAGAGGGTCTGATCATGGCCAATTCAAAGGCAGCCGAAGGAGTTTCCGCCTCCGACATGGCCAAGCGACACGAACTGGAGCAGGTGAAGACGCAGGTGCTCAAGAACTTGAATCGGTAGGTTATAAAAATGCAATATAATTGGGAATATTCTTTAATTACTTTAATTGCTTCCAGTTTCGTTTCACGTAATCGCCTATCCATACACAATCTGCCCCTGAACTATGACAACGAGAAGCTCAAGCAGATGGCTCTCACCTATACGGGGTTTCGTCCACACGAGTGCCGTGTGATGCGTGACCATAAGATTACGCCAGAGCATCCAAATGGCAAATCCAAGGGCTTCGGCTTCCTCTCCTTCGACACCCATCAGCGAGCTCTGGCTGCGCTACGTAAACTAAATAACAACCCCAAAATCTTTGGCACGCAACACGTAAGTAAATCTCTCTCTCTCTCTCTCTCTTTCTGTTGCACTCCCTGAGATTTATTCAACCTTGTCCATATCTTGCAGCGTCCCATTGTCGCGTTTAGCATTGAGGATCGAGCGGTGCACAAGATCAAGGAGAAACGCACTGAGCGGTCCAAGCTAAATAATCCTACATACAAATCGAAGCTGGAACAGCGAAAGGAGCAGCGGGCGCTCAAGCGGAAGGGTGCAAAGCCAACTCCAAAGATCACAGGGCCACAGGACGATAACAAGGCGAAACTGCAGAAACACATCAAGAAACTGGAGGCGAGTCGAGCAGCCAAGGCAGAGGGCAAACAGCAGCAAAAACAGAAAAAGGTCAGCGATGTGGAGGGCGACTATGTAGGCACTGCTGCCAAGCCGGGCACCTCCCTTCGCATGCGCTCCAAAAAGAAGATCATGGAGCAGGCGCAAGAGCATATGAAACGCGTGAAGACCGAGAAACGGAAACAGAAGAACAAAAAGATTCGAGAATCACATTTGGCGGAACGCAAGGCCAACAATCGACCTAAACAAGGACGGAAAAAGGAAAAGGACGAGCTACGACCTCTGATCAACAAATACAAAAACATGATCAGTGGCAATGAAGGCGGCGGAGGTGTGACAGACGGCAAAGTGAAGAAACCCAAGCGTACCAAATGGTATACGGATTAGTTACTAGAGATGATTCTGTTAGTGTAAATAAGATCTATTAAATGTTTAGGAGTGAAACAGCAATTGAAGCCATGAGTGAGATGGAAACGTTTGATGCTAAATAAATTTTAAATTCACTGATTATTAATAACGAAGATCTTTTCAATTGATTCGGGATTAGACTTGTTTAGAATGGAATAGCCAATCTAATCTTCATCTAGAATTAAGGAAGGCGATGATAGACGCTCCAACTACAAGATTTAAACAGCATTTCAGACGATAGTAAAACTGCCTCTATTACATATATAAAGACTAAAAAGTTTGCAACGGAAATACTTGTTGAATCCTTGATAATCCAAGCTGCACCAGACGAGCAGACTAGTTCACACAAATCAAATTCGCTGATTAACAAAAATGCGTTGGCTTACTAATGGAAACAAGATTTTATGCATGTTGTAAACTACAAGTTTGGCCAATGGCCCGCCCTAATAATTTGACTAAGCCACAACGTTTATTCCAGCCAGTAGAAGCGCGAACCGTATTTGGCTGGTGGAGTTGGATAATCCTCTGGCAGGCCGGGCGTAGCGTCGGGATATGATTTGATGGGCTCTTTCTCAGGTGCCTTGCGTTCCGTTTGAATTACCTAAAAAGAAGAAAGCAAATGCCATTAATATTATATTAGAATTGCTATATCAGGATGACTCACCTTGGCACGCGCAAAGTAGCCATAGGAAGGACGGTCCCAGTCAAAGTGGTCCTTTACACACTTATCGAAAACACCCTGAGTCTTGCGGCAGCTGAAAAAAGTCGAGTGTGAGCATGTGTCCATCATCAGTCAATCACAAATCGCTACTTACTGGCTGAAGGCCATGGTGCCGCTGCTCTTGTCCAGGCAAGTGGCATACTGCATGAACTCCTCATGGCAGCTCTTCTTTACCTTGCGAAAGAAGTTTAAGGCGCAGCTGGTGACAGCGCGCCCTTCGCCCAAGCAGGCGCGCGGATCATCCAGCTCTTGGCGACAAAGCATGAACTCCTGAAAAATGAGCGAACAGCAAAATTAAAGAAAACGTAAACAAAAACAATTGTCCCATCAGCTTTTGAGGTTAGGTTATATAACTGAGTCTGGGAGCCGTTTAGCCGGAATATTTACACATTAGCTAGGTGAGCACATCTAATACATGCATTTAGGCATAGCTTTAAGTATGTAATAGTTGCCTCAAAAGTGAAGTATACTCACATTATTGACTCCTTCGCATTGCTTGCCCAAGTGAAAAGAACCAGCACGCAGTGCAGCCGACGACAGATTCAGTTCCTGCACATCAAGCTCTGCCTCTTCGGGTAGTGTTGTTTTGTTTGTAATAACCATTGCGTCCTGGCTGTAATGCCCGTTGCTCTAAAAGTGTAGTAAAGGCGTGTTAATGACAAACAAATGCATTAAATTGTTATTTTTGTTACGTTTTCGAGTCACAAATCTCGTCTCCAGCAAAACAACAGCTGTTCACCGATTAACTATCGATGAGCATAACCGTTTGACGCAAGCGGCGCAAGTAGCTGCGTCGTGCAACTATCGATTCTGTAGCACATCGCGATGAATTTAATATTTTCGAATTTGCATAATTATTTGTAGATAAACTTGTCCTATTCTTTTTTATTATTACAATAATTGCTTTTATAATGCAACTCATATGTTTTGCGCACAAATATGTCAAATTTAAATCATGAAATGTCGCTGGCATAACCGTTTGACAGTTTCGATAATATAGTACAATCGAGTATCAAATTTAAAATAAAAACAAATTTAAAAAAATAAAAAACCATTTCTATGAAAATCTAAATTGCGTAGTCATGAACTCCTTCTTATTGATTCTAATGATATCGCTGATGAGCGTACGTCTCACACTGCAGGCCGCAATCAAAGATGATCCCAAAGGCATTGTAAATTCAAAGAACGACAATGTAAAGACGCTGGATTATAAAAACTCTGTTCAAGAGATTGTCAAAGATCTCATAAGCACCTGGACGTCGCCATTGGTATATCTAAAGAATCGGGGGTACCTAAGGGGACCTCAGATTGGCTTTGATATGCTATTATCGAACGACATGAACGATTCGAAGGATGTCAAGAAGAACGTGGAACGCGTGGCTCGGAGCTCAGCTGATGATGAGGAAACGCCAAATGACCTGGGCCACCTGTTCCGCACGCTCTTCTCAACCAGCGACGATGTCGATGTATCCAATCAAATCAAATCCAAGATGGGCGTGCCGTGGGACATGAAGGCTCTCAAGACGACCGTGCGAAACGAAGTATCCCGATTCTACGAAAAGTTCTACGACAAACACAACAAACAGGCGGTGAGCAAAGAGGATGGTGAAATAGAGACGGAAATAGACAGAGAGGTCGCTCATCTATATCCATCGGTCGTAGACGGCGAAAAGGAAAAGGAGAGCGCGAACGAGAAGGAGAAGGATACGGAGAAGGAGAAGAAGGCGATTAGCAGCGTGAAAACTGCTTTGAAGCAGCCAAAGGTGAGCCAAGGATTGGCCAAACTACTAACCGTTCGAGTCAAGCCTTTGGTGCAGCAGCAGCAGCAGCAGGAGCAGCTAAAGGAACAAAAAGCACCGAATCCATCCACATAGAGTTCATGTTTAACTGCTTTAATAATTGATTTGGTTTCTGTTTATATATACACACATGTATTTTTTCGATTTATTTGAAATTTGAATTTCAATTTGTTATTTGACGAGCCCTTCAAAACCAGACGAGCGAGCGAGAGAGAGAGAGAGAGAGGGAGAGCAATCCATGCAAATCTAATTGAATTGGTCATTGAATTAATTAAAGCATTAACAGCGATTAATTAAAACTCGTTTGGGCCGAAACCGAAAACCGGAGCGCGGCTATAAATAGCCGCTGCCCTGCTGCTATTCGAGCAAAAAAGAAAACAAATATCAAAAATCATGTTGAATCATGTGAGTAACGAGAATTGATTTGATATCGGTTAAGAGAACTGACTTTGCATATCTAGAAATTTCTCCTCCTGCTGGTGGTGCTCCTGTGCGCCAGCTTCAGCTTCACTCATGCCGATGTGAAGGAGCTGGAGCCGGTGCCGATTAAGCACGTCAATCAGCAGAATCTGGATGGCGCTGGCCAATACAATCACGAGATTGAGGTGAATAATGGCATCAGGGCATCGGCCAAGGGCAACGTGAACAGCGTCCAAGGCGAATACTTTCTGCCCGGCGAGGAGGGACCCATACGTGTGACCTATACAGCCGATGCCACTGGCTTTCATCCACATATTAATTAAACTCGTCTTGATGCAACTCGTTTACCCAAAAAAAAAAAAAAAAAAAATAAATAAATAAAATAAAATAAAATAAAAATAAAAATGAACTCAAAATTCAACTGAAAACGAAATGTGATACAGTTAAATGGGACAGGGAGCGGGGCAGGCAATTGTAATTTATGCGGCTCATTACATTTCAATTTTAATAAAACAGATCAGCTTAATATATATTTATGTATTTACGTATATATCAACGGATTTGCACAACAATTTTGCTGGGGCTATAAAAGCCTTTGGCTGAGCGCAGTTCGAGCAGCAATTGAAACCCAAATATCAACATGCACAAATATGTAAGTACATTAAACACCTCAGCGGCTGTCCAACTCTTACAACTGTACTCGCCTGTACTTAACTGCCACGCCCCCTGTCGGACAGCTCTTCCTGATTGTCGCCCTGCTGTTTGCCGTCAGCTCCGCCGTGGATGACGATGCCCACGCCAAGGCGAAGGAGGTGCATAAGGATGACGGCCACGGCAACTTTGCTTATAGCTATGACATAACGAACGGCATCGGCGCCCAGGAGGTTGGCGACGCTCATAATAATGTCCAGGGCCAATATCACTTTACCTCCAAGGAGGGCGTGCCCATTCAGGTGTCCTACACAGCCGACGAGAACGGATATCATCCACATGGCGACTCGCTGCCCACGCCGCCGCCCACACCCGAAGCCATACTCAAGGCGCTGGCCTACATCGAGGCGCATCCGCCCAAGGAGGAGCAGAAGGTGCGCCCACGCCCGCAGCCAAAACACGGCAGACATTAGGCATTAGCCACTCGCCATGTCGCTCTGTCCCACACACACACACACACACACACACACACACACACACTCAACGATATTTCAATTGCAATTGGTTGCGTCCTTTCATCAGTTGGACATAAAAATAAAACTTTACGACGCAAGATTTTCCACAAATTTCTATCCAAAGTGGGGGCTGTGGCGCGGCACGGCACGTGGCCCAGTCCCAACTCTTTCGCCAGGTCCATAAAATACGCATTGTCATGTTGCGCTGGGTGGGTGGAGCAGACGATAGCCGGAAGGGATGGCCATTGTAAATGTTATATTTAAATGCGACGAGTCCATTGTTCGATCTGAATGGAAGCCATTCGAAAACATGTTCCGGAAACGACAACTTAATGGAATATCTAAAAGTCCATTCACAGACCAAAGTCATTTCAATGGACCATACAGCTCATTCAGATCCTGGCAATTGCCATGCCAGATCGGCACTTGAAAGCACTTCAATTCAAATTCGAAATTCATGTAACTAGACAGAACTTAATGGCGTAGCAATCGGCCTGACTAGGACGTTCGAGATCCTCCAGGATTCCTGGATTTCCTTTTCAATTTTTTGCCCATAGAATATATATTGAGTTTCTTATATCCTATAGTAAAGCTACCGATCAAGTTTGTTAAGGATCACTGCTTGTTCTTTAAGCATTCCATACACCTTATTTATAGGGCACGTCCTTAACTATTAAAGAGGTAGGAAGTGAATAACTCTGAGCCCGCTAGACTTTTCCAACTTAAGAACTCCTATAGAAAAGATCATTTTATAGAACTTATAGCTAAGTCAGCTGCTGGTTTTTCATGCTCCTTGCCTGGGAAATACCCCATTCACTTCGGATCATTAAAGTAAGTAAATAGCTTGTTGATAGACTTACCCACCTGGATTCCTCAAGTAAAATCTGTACATCTCAATTATAACACTCATTATATTGTTACACCTTTGTCACCTTTCTTGACATCTCAGTTAACATTTCAAAATGACAGCACGGAATTTAGTTTACTTTAAATGCGAAAAACAATTAATATACATATAACAAAAGCTGTTCTATAGCTTGGCAGGATTGCGCGCCAGCTCCATGTCCTGCGATGTGGGGTTCACCAGCTTGCGCACATCATTGAATTTTGGATTGTTCTTATCGCGAACCAGATCAAAGATTACGCTCTCGCTGGTGGTGATAATGCAGCCCGCCTGCCTCAGGCGCTCCAGAGCCAAATCGCGATCCTGCTTGAGGCGCGAGCAACAGCAATCGGCAACAATGTAGACATTGATGTCCTGCTCCCGCAGATCGATTGCTGTTTGCTCTATGCATATGTGAGACTAAAAGAGGCAGGAGATTCAGTTACTCTTCGACAATAGCAGTTCATAGTAACTACCTCCAGTCCATAGAGCACCACATCCTGTGGCTTTTCGCCAAAGATGTCCTTGATGACGCTCTTCACCTGCGGCGTCATCATGCTAAAGTAGGTCTTGCTCATCACAGCCTTTGCATGGGATATATCCATCTGGGCCACCGTTTTGCCCAGCTTCTCGGGATAGTGTTCCGTTACAACCAAAGGCACATCCAAAACTTTGCCCGCCTTTGTCTGCAAAAACAATCGATTATCTATAACGCATTTGGTTACAAAGTTCACAACTTACCAGCTTATCTACGTTCTTGACCATATTGTCGAAGAGCGGCATGCTGGGCCGAAATTTCTCCTGTATATCGCAGAGCAGAAACAAAGTCTTCTTTGGATTCAGGTGGCAGCGTCTGAAGGCCATTTTTGTTGCTGTCGTTAAAGTAAAAAAAAAGTATTGATTGAGCACAAGAAAATTAGATAATCAACCATATGTATTTATATTTACTTGACTATTTTTTTTCCTTATCAATTAAGAATCCAATTGGTTTGAGTTAGCGAGAACAAAGTTTCTTACTTAGCGATGGTCTAATTAGCACAGAACAGCTGTTGCTCCCAAGCGAAACGGTTAAGCAATATCGATAGCAACACAATATTTTGGCGAGAGCGTTGCCACACCAATAATGAAAGCTGCATATGTTGATCACTTTCTGCGATATTCATCGATGATTACCGCCTGAAACGGTCAACAATTTGAATTTTGCAATATATTATTATATATGCAATAGATATATTTATATTTGAATATCAGTTTAATGGAATTCTGATTAAGAATGAATTTCCCATTTGTAAGTAACTTTGTTATTAATACTAATATTAGCTGTAACGCTTATAGCGTCGCCAAACGGCTATACCCACACCTTTTAACGATGATTATAACAGTTGATTATAAAAAACGTTAATTCTCAAACCTAATTTAAGTAGCTTTCAATTTAAATGGATTAGAAAGCACTTAAGCAACAGTCGTTAATTAAAAGCAACAGTGTCGAGGGCCCGTGGGCTCATTCCCCCCTCAAAAAGCAAAGCAAACAGCCAATAGGCATAAAGTCAACATTTATCAACTGCTGCCGACTAATCTCAAATCCCTGGCCCACTAGCTGCCATTTTGTGGCACTCAACTAGGGTCTTGAGCACTACCAAACCCCACGTGGCAATTAAACTAAATTGTGTGGACCCGCCCAGACAAAACTGAGCTCACACCAACCAACACACACACACACACAGGTAACAGATTTATATTCATAAGCTAGGCCCCAAAACAGGCCAACAGCTGTGGGGGTTTGTAGATAAAGAGAGAGAGAGAGAGAGACAGAGAGAGTGAGAGAGCTTTGGCTGCTGCGGTGTGCTCCGCTGTGCTGTGCTGGCATTTATAATTGAATTCCTTAATGCGGGCGTCCAGCCCCGCCCATCGCATAGCATTATAGTAATGAAGCCACAGTCGATTTCAATAACGCAATCAAATGCGTGCAATTTCCAAAAAACCACAACATCCAATGCCAAAGCGAACCAAAATGTCCAATTGACCAAAGTCCAATGCCGCGCGCATTGTTTGCAGCCAAGCTAAAGTGTGTTATATTCTCCACTCTTCTCTCATTTTTTTTTTTTTTTTTTTTTTACCAGCTTTCGCATGCCTGACACGTAGTTTTCTATGGCCGAGCACTGGCTGGACCAACGCCAATGTCTTGATAATGGAATGGCAATGGCAGCCCTTACTCTCCATTTACTGCGGGCTCCCCTGCCCCAGGCTCCACTGTCGCATGCATATTTCAGCAATTTACGCTACCTTTTTGCCCCCTTTTTCTCGGCGTTAACCATCCAGGAGCAGAGTTCGCAACAGTCCACGCTATGCTCTGCGTACATATTTTATGAGCCTCCAAAGTTGCGGGCGCTGCAATTTAAAAAAAAAAAAAAAAAAAAAAAAAGGAAAGAGAAACGAAACAGAAGCTGAGTGTACCACTCAAAATCGTGTAAACCAAGGTTCCTTTTTCGGGTTTTTGGCCAAGTTTTAACTGGACTTCGTTATGGACACTTGACTTTTGCTGCTGCGTGGGCATTTTATACAATGCTCTCCAAATGGCAAATGGCTACGGTGGGACTGCACTATGATAGACTACTTGCTGGATATTTCACTCTCTCTCCTTCCCTCTCTCTCCCTCTTTCTCTGACTACCTCTTTCTGGATAATCCGTTTACTGAAAGTAAAAATGCTTCGATAAGTTTATAGGATTTAATGTCTATAAATACTATTAAACTTAAATAATTCTCTTGGAATACAGTCTGACTGTAGTATGACGTACTGACTAGCATTTTTATAACCTGAAAAAATGGAATGCTAAATTCTAAAAGCGCTTTTGGACAAAACGACGAATTGGCATTATTCATTGAAATTTTCTTCAAGCTTTCGATGCCATTTCGGAAACTTGTATTGAAAATACTATATATACAGAAAATACTATATGTTCAGAAAACTTGTATACTACCAAGAATACACAAATTTGATTGCTCAAACTTAGCACAAATTTTCTAAGTCAAAATTTTGAAAAGTTATCGATAACAGTTTACTGATTCTTATATTTATATACTAAAGACTTATAAAAATAAATAAATAATGCTTTTATAAAGAAGGATGAGCCATCTATTTCTATAAAGAATGCTGTCATTTTCTTTATTTATTAAAGTTGTGCATAATTTATCGATAACAAACTTGTAACAACAATTTGTAATAAACTGAAACCTATTAAACTAATTTTCTTGCTCATTTCACTCACGTTCATGCACACGTTCATTATAGCCAAGCTAAGCTGTATCATACTACGCGCAGCCAATACGCATTTCGATAGATATTTGGCTATATACATGCATGTATGTGTGTGCCTCTGTGTATCTGTATTCATAGCGCTATGCGCTAGTCGCAGCCATTTTGGCTTTTCAATTTCAACGGCATTTTCGCTTGAACGAGCATCGGGCGAAATTTGCATTTTTTATTTGGTTTTATTGTGAGACGGTTGGGCTATTTTTAGTCAGCTAAGTCTGCCAAGAGACAGGTGATAATGCCAATAATAAGTAGACCCAATTGCCAGAGCAAATTTGCCAAATAAAAGAAGAAGAAAAAGTAAGCTGAAACTTAAACTAAAACAGAAACAGCCACGAGCTATAGAAGTTGAGTGCCAAATGGCAACAACAATTCATTTTGTGGCACAAATTTTCCGAAATTTCCCTTTTTGGCTTTTGGAAAAACAATTTGCGTAAAGTCACAAAATGTTTGTCTGCCAGACAGCCAAAACACACGCACATATGTTAAGTATCTCCCACTCTCTCTCTCTCTGTCTCTCTCGTTCTATCTCCCTCCTCTCTCTCTCCCTCTCTTGGTATTTTTATGTGATTTCTTCAGTCAGTCGAACTTTTCGAGATGAAAACTGGGGAGCGCAACTCTCTTGAGCAGCTAAAAAGGGGGCGTAAAGGGAGTTCAAATGGAAATTGTTATAGCATTTATAGTATTCAAGTGCCTCAGAGTGTGCCTGTGTGCGTGTGTGTGTGTGTGTATTTTGTTGCAATTTATTCAATGAAATGAAAATGCGACTCAATTGTAGTTTATTTTGTAGTAATTCTTGATTGCACAATAAGCAAAAGTCATTTAATTTCGATTGCGTTCGTTCAGCATTTTCATTTCATTTTCATTTTTGCATTTTAGCATTTTAGCATTCTAGCATTTTCCTATTTTCAATTTGCATATTGCTCTAGGGGCTTGGCAAAGCCACAACAACTATTACCATCTATGACTGGGGCCATATGCTTCTAGCTTGTCGCAGCTCTTCAAATTTTCCAACATGGAAATTCACTTTGTGCATGACTTTTCAGCGCCGCTGATAGATGTGTGCGAAAACTTTTGTTTTGACACAATAAATGTTGTTTGTACATATGCCGCACACATACACACATACACTATAAATATGCCCATACATATCTACCATATATTATATGTATTGGATATATATGCGAACCCCTTTTTATTTGCACTGGCTAAGTTTTGCGCCCCTTTTCAGCTTATCAACAGAAATGTTCGAAATTTAACTGATATGCCAAACTACGCACGTTATTCACTGCCACGCCCCCACGCATCCATGCCCTTTGCCCCGGCCGCCCTCGCCCGACTCCATATGAAGACATGCTGGCATTTGTGTAGGCAGCTCCTCTATATAGCTATATAGCTATATAGCTAATGCTTGTCACGTTTGCCTCAACGTTTGACAAGGCAAATTCGACATGCGAAAGAGCGAAGCCAAAACAACAAAAAAGTACAAAACAAAGGAAGGAGCAAAGCGCACAGGGCGTCTGCTGCAACTGCATGGCATGGCCAAGGGATACCCTGTACTTTAACTGTAGTTCTAGCTTCCATCTTCTAACTTTTAGCTCCCATCTTTTATCTTATATTTTCCATTTTCCATTTTCCATCTTCCATCTTCTACCTTATGTCTTCTATCTTCTATCTTCCATCTTCCATCTTCCATCTTTTATCTTGCATCGTCTATCCTCCATCCTCCATCCTCCATGCCCCATTTTTCTTCTTTCTTTTTCCATCTTCCATCTTCCATCTTCTATCTTCAAACTTCTGTTTTTTCTTCCATATTTTCTATTTCCTATGTACTATCATCTATCGCCTATCGTCTAGGTTCCAATCTTCCAATCTTCTAATCTGTCATATTTTAATCTTCCATCTTCTCATTTTCTAATTTTCTAACCTTTTAGTTTTCCATTTTCTTCTTATATTTTCGACCTTCCGTCGTCCATTTGCTAACATCATCTTCAGCAATAATTTCTATTTACTGATATTTCTAAAAACTTTAAACCAAGCAACCCATTTATAGCCGCTGTAGTTGCAGGGTATTGCGTATAATAAAAATAATAAAAATGCACACATTAAAGCGCAAAAAGACGAAGGTAAGGCAAGAGCAAATGATTTTCACAGGTGAATTGGAAAGCGCGTAATGTTGTAATGTTGTAATGTTTGACTTGCCAGTGGGCACGTGCCTCAGCCCCACTACAGCTGGGCCCCTCTAGCAGTTTTCCCCCTACAGCCCCGCTAACAACGAGACCCCAACACACACACACACAGAGAGAGAGAGAGAGAGAGAGTGGGAGAGAGAGCTCACATGTCGCAGCGAGTCAAGTCAAGCAAAGCGGCAAAAAGAACAAACTGAGGGAGTTGAAGCGAGGCGGCATTTGAGTTGGGGCGAGTTTGGGGCCAAATGTCTCGCTGTCGACGCTGGCACACGTGGCGTATGCGTAACGCGACGCGCCACTTTTGCAAATTGGATGAAAATCTTTGGCTTTTCAGCGCCAACGTCAAAGGATGCGAATTGCGTGGATGCATTCGCCTGTAAATTGACATGTTTTGATGCTAGCAGCCAAGCCCCGCCAATCCCCCTCCCCCTCCGCCTCCCCATCCACCACTACGCTCAGCCCTGCTACACTTTAGCTCAAAGTGTGAACTGGGCTGCAATTTTTGATTTGTCGTAGTCTCTCGCATAGCTCGCTCACACATGAAAAGTTGCCCCGAGACTCATTCGTCATGTGGCAAACGAAAATAAAAGCGCAAAAGGCAAAAAAGGACTTGCAACATAAAACTAAGGCCAGGACAGCAGCTCAAGTGGAAGCGACAAAGAGCGGAGAGCAAAGAGCTCCTTTACCCACAAGTTTTTTTTTATTTTTATTTTTTTGTTCTTTTTTTTTCTCTACTCCTTTTGTATAACTTTTGGATTATGTTGTAAAGTTTTCAGTTGCGTGGCGCACATAAGAAATAAAACAAATTCGAGTCTCAAGTTGCTCTGGAAATTTATAAGTCTTGGGCTTGGGCTTACCTTAAATAAACTACTTCCCATATGCTACAACAACAGCGACAAGCCAAAAAGAGCTGGCAAATATATATGTATATATATTTTAACACGGCTCACAGACAGGTCGTCGTCGTAACTCTTGACAGCAGCTGCTGCTCGTTTTTTATGGCCACGAGACACGTTTAAGAAGCAGAACTAAAATTTAAGGCGCTTCAGACTGCCAACTGGCAAATTGCTAGTTTCAGATTGCAACTCAGCATGGGCGGCGCCCAGCAAAGGATACACTGCAAGAAATTGGGGGAACTGACGGCAGCTGGCAGCAGGTGAAATATGAGCTGAGCTAAGCTGAAAGGCGAATAGAAACTGAGTTGACACAAAGCAAGGGTAAGGCGGATTTCAAAGCATTTCAGGAAAATTAGCTGAAGGTGTGAGCGAAAGCCTAAAAGAAATTGGAGTGAACTTGGGAAAGGTGTGTAGAAGAGCAGGAAATAGAAATATAGACTATATATGGCATCATGATAAATGGGAATATACTTATATGCAATGAGCAATGGTATATGGATCTTATGATCTTTATAATCTTAAACTTCGAGAAAACTGAAAGCAACTGCAGAAGAACAGTGGGAGATTAGCATCTACGCACGATGTAAAACATTTAACAAGAAGAACCAGTTTTCTAGAGAAAAAAAATAATCTAAGTAAAAGTATAGTAGTATATGGTATTTATAGTATAAACTAAATAAATAAAACAAGAACAAAAGAAAAATTAATGAATCTATGGACATTGTGAAAAGAAATCCGGTGAAAAGTTTTTAAAAATGTGAGTCTATTTTTGAGCTCAATAGGGACTCCCAGATAAATATTTAAAACATATATATTTAGGACTTACTGAAAAAAAAAAAATTAAAAGAAAATTAAGTGAAAAATGTGTGAAAACTAAAATATATCGTTGAAAAAATTTGTTCAAATCTATTTGCTAAAAAGTAAAAAAATAAAAATAAAATGAATAATATTAAATAAAACTAATATAAAATTTTGAATATTTCTATAATACAAAAAAATGTATATATAAATAGTTGTATTTATTATCACCGTAGTCCCACACCCAGCTCACATATTTCGGCGGTTTGTCTCCACACATTTCGAGTGGAGCCTCTCTTCATCAAAACATCATAAGAACGCATTTCATTTACATTTAGATATCATATTTTCCCCACTTTCTCGCAGTGCGGCTGGTTAACCCTGCATAGCTCTTTGTAGTGCAACTCATTGAGGTTCATTGAACCAAATTGCTGAGCGTATTTCCGTGTTTGTGTTTGACTCTGAGGCTCAGGCTGAGGCTGCATAGCAGGAGCAGCAGCAGCAGCAGCAGCAGCAGCAAATAAACTTTTGAGCTAATGCTGTAGTTGTTGTTGTTGTTGTTGTTGTTGATGATGTTGTTGCTGCTTCTGTTGACATGACGCTGAGCTGCAGCACTTTGAGTGGCTGCCCAGAGACTCGACTCGGGCGCCCAGCATAAATGTGCACATAATTATCCTTTGAATGCGCTCAGGCATGCAGTCAAGCGTGTCTCTGTGCATGTGTGTATGTGTGTGCGTATATAGACTGTCACCTAGACGTAGGCTAGCTGCAAACGGTGGGCGTGGCAGCAGATGCGCCTCAGCAAGCACACAAACAACTGAGATGAGGTTTATGTTTTGTTTGAGCTAACTTTAAGATCTAAACAACAACATCCTTGGCTACCTTTAAAAGGTAAATCTGTGTCTTAATTAATGTATAATGCATAATTAAAAATAAAAAGCCAAACAGCAAACAACGATAAAGGAGCACGCAAAAAGCAAACCTAAAACAAAAACTTTGCGAAATATATTATGAAAAAAAAAGAAAAACAAAATAATAAGAAAACATGAAAAAAGGTGCCCAAAACAAGTTGCTCTAATTTATATATGTATATATATTCATATATACATATATATGTCTGTAAGTCTCAAACAGACGCCCCAAAGGGGCCTAAGACCAAAGGCCACAAAAGTGCCAAACGCAAAGGCAAACAATGCCAACTGCTGGGGTGACAGAGTGAAAGAGAGAGGGAGAGAGGCAGAGTGAGTCAAAGTTGCCCTCCTCCTCTCAGGGGGGCGTCAGCGTTCAGCTCGTGTTATTTGAAGTTGACATTGCGCCACCTACGCGAAGCGACGTGCTGCCAACATGGCACAACACTGCCACGCCCACAAATTGGCGCCAACTTTTAATTATTCCATCATATTCATAAACTTTTTTGCTCAACTGTATGTGTGGGAGTGCGTGTGAGGGCAGAGCGAGGGGAGTGCTGAGAGGCGCTCATTATGTGCGTCACACACTCGAGCTGCAGGCAGCTGGCAGGCGCAGAAAGTGTGGGCGTGGCTGTGGCTGAACTAAACGACAGGCTGCTTATTGTTGAGACGCACGTTGTTGTTGTTGCTGATTGTTGCTGCTCTCTTGTTTCAGATACCCTGTAATGTGAACAAAGTGAGCACACGCATTTTTTCCATAAGAGAGAAATTTCATATAAAATATCCCAACAAGGCTCACATGTGCTATAGGCATATATAACAACTTACACAAGGCAGTATAACAGTTTATAGAGAGACAAATTCAGTTCGTATATCAGTTAATTAATATTTCTATAACACCTCGTAAGGAATTATTGAACATTAATTTCCCTTAAAGGGGGATATTTAATTTAAAATGTCCCTCACCACAGGGTAGCACTGTGGCAAATACCTTTCCACCTTCTGCCATTCACATTTGTTCACAATTGTCGTTGTCGCTGTTGTTGTTGTTTTTGCTGTTGTCCCGCCTTTGTTTTTGGTGTAATGCTAACAATGGCGTCTTCAGGACGGCGCCTTCTCAAACACTTTTGCGGCGTCTGGCGGCGTCTCACTTAGAGAATCTTAAAGGAAGAAGGCTAAATGGCGACAGGCAGCGGGGCAACAGGGCAGTCCGACAATGGAGCAGGGAGCAGCGGCTGGGGCAGAGGGCAGCAGGCGTTACTCCATAAAAATGAACAACAGCCTTTTTATTGTCGAACAATGAACAGGCAGCGCTCGAGCTTTTGGCATTTCTTTGCTAGTTGTTGTTTTTGTTGTTGTTGTTGTCGTTCTTCTTGTCATCGACAACCAGTGTTGCCAGCTGTTGAGCTCCGAAATAATTTGTGGATAAGAGCTGACTAGAACCGGCTAAAATTTAGGAGAAATGCTGGAATGGCGGGCTTAATAGAAACTGACAGAAAACATTATTTACTCTGAGTACTTTCTTCAAGAATTACCTCCGAGTATTTCCTCCAAATATCTCCTCTAAGTCTTTAATGCTTAGCTGAACGATCATACACTTCACTTCACTTTACTACACTACCCGACTGACCCCACCAGGCCTGGACGACTGAAGAAATGCTTCAGCTGCTGCCCTTTATATAGGGCGACTTACACTCGAACACTAAGACGCGCTCAAATGTTTAGCATACACATAGACAACTCGAATGATCTTCTAGAGTTCTACTTCGTGAGAGAGAAGGACAGTGAGAGAGAGGGAGGGAGAGAGAGATAGAGAGAGATAGAGAGTGAGAGAGTGTGAGAGAGAGAGAGAGAGGTGAGAGAGAGAGAGAGAGAGAGTGAGAGGGAGGGAGAGAGAGAAAGACAGTGAGTGAGTGAGAGAGAGAGAATGAATGAAAGAGAGTGAGAGAGAGAGAATGAAAGAAAGAGAGTGAGAGAGAGAGAAGGGGGAGAGAGAGAGAAAGAGGGTGAGAGAGAGAGAGAGATAGAGAGGGTGAGAGAGAGAGAGAGAGAGAGAAGATGAGAGTGAGAGGGCGAGAGGGTGAGAGAGAGAGAGATAGAAGTATCAACAGATATACAGGCAAACAAACACTGCATAATCTGTCTCATTTTCGGCTATTCCATCCCATACTCATTTATAAATAGGCTAGATCTAGCCTAAAAGAGGCTAAAGCCTCAACACTGCCGACAACAGCATTTAATGAGGCTGTCGCCTTATTGTGTTCAATTGTGCTTGGGCAGCCTTAAGAATTTCTAATATTAAGTACTACCCGCGCGAAAGGGATGGGAAAATAAGTTGCTTTGCGCGCAAACTCTTATAGTGAAAGCAACATGATTTGGCATTTTCCAGTTCTTAACTTTCTAAGCGAATGCATATTTAATGACCAAGCTCAGCACAAAAGCGCATTATAAGTTTGAAACGTTGCATATTATAGTGAAATTTGTCGTATCATTTAGTTAAAAGTGAATGAAAATTAAATGTTTCATTGTGAATGCATGACTGTAATGTGCCATTGTGACTGCAGGCGTTGACAGCTGACCAGATCGCTGAAAAGTTAGGCTGTTAAGTGTTATAATACAGGCATGTTATATGTATAACAAACAATTGCTCATTGTGACTGCAGGCGTTGACAGCTGGCCAGATCGCTGAAAAAGAGAATTGCTCAATTTGGCGTATCAGGAGGGTGAATTGCAACTGCTCAAATTTGATCTGGTTCCGCTTTGCCGAATGATTATTCTATTGTGAATAAATGCAGTTGCTGCCAGATCAATAAAAGTGTGATACGGCATGAAAACCAATCAAAATGTTATTTAACGCTCGCATAACTGAGTTTCAAGCCAATTTGAGATGCCAATTAAGCCAGCTGCCTGTGAAGGCCAACAAGACTGCCTCAAAGGCAACTGTTAACCGAACCAAAGTCTGCAGCTGAACTAATCAAATGACATTCACGGTAGGAATACAGAGAGATAGAGAGAGAGAGAGAGAGAGCGAATGCCAACGATAGTGAGGATGGGGGAGTGAGTGAGACAGCTGTAGCTGAACGATACTCAACGTTGACACTTAAAGCCGACAAGTAAAGCGCGTCGCAAAGCTGCAGCTGCAGCTGTTCCCATTAGCGGCAGCAGCGAATCTGCCTGCCAGCTGTAGCTGGAGTTGGATGTGGATGTGGATGTGGATGAGGATGTGGATGCGACTCTTCTGAATGTAGGCTTTAGGCTGGACCTGCACTTTGCGTGAGTGGCACACGTTTTGTCAAGCCTACAGCAACAGCAGCAGCAACAACAACAGCAACATCAACAATAACAACAACAACAGCAGCAGCAGCAGCTGTTAAAGCGGCACACGCGACGTATACGTAATATTGAATTAGGCCTGTGCAATGGCGAAGGAGATGGAGATGGGGGTGCGGCGTGCAAGTGAGCGAAAGAGCCTGAATGTGCATAGTTAGTGATAAACTGCTTTGGCACGGAAATGGCCCTGGAAATAGAAATGATGTCGAGTGTGTGCTCGTGTGCATAAAAAGGCCAATTAGAAGACAGATTCAGATACAGTTGCAGAGGCGATGCACAGCCGGATGCAGCAGTGGCAGCAATGCAGCAATGCAGCTACACTGCAACTGCAGCTGCAGGCAGTGTAGTATAGCAGCTAACTGACAAAAATGCCAGATTAACGAGAATTTAAGGCAGCTTAAAGAGATACTTGCAATGAGAGGCGGAATATTCCCAAGATTCTAATTATTTTTAATTACTATGGACTTTAATGCCGAGAAAAATAATTTGTAAGTCGAGTGCTCCTCCCAGCCTTACATTATATAAGCATAAAGGCAGTTAAGGCCATTATATCTATCTATTGTTTTGCCTTACTCACATTACAGAGTATGTGACCAACAATAAAGCTGCATTTCATAAACTGAAAAGCCATAAATATCTACATTTTCTAAAAAAAAAAGAATATTCTTGGAGTTGTTATAGTATAAGGTATAATTACAGGGTATGTGACACAGTCAGGTACAGTTAGTATTCTATATTTTCTCTTCATAGACTAAAGGCAAAAACTATCAAGAACTTTAATTACAGGATATCTGCCCGTTAAGCACATTAGACATCTACAAAACTTTAAAGACGCAACTAGAGCTAGGGAATATGATGAGTGCAACCACTATATATGCTTACAGAGTATCTGCTATGGCATACACTATTCCCGCAAGCGCCAGCTAATTGTGCCATAGGCGCTTTTCATGTATTTATGCTCGCATATATTTTTCCGCTTCCGCCTGAAATGAGATGCTCGCAGGGCAACTTTAAATTAACTTTGCTCACGGGGAAATGAAATAAGTTACAAGCTCGTATATTTGAAGTAGGTTTTACACACACACACACACACACACACACACACACTCTATCTCACACACACACACAAACACACTTTGACATAGCAATAGATAGCTAGCTGCGCCTTCGCATAATCAAGAAGTTTTAAATGCATCATAAAAAACTTTTGCCATGTGCAATTTGAGAACTTGTTTTTTAGGCATCGTCTACACTTATGATGTATGTATGTGCCCACCCACGACTCACACATATTTATGAGTGGAATACGACAGTGTAGGCAGGAGCCGCACACTCCAGAGCTGTCAGCTGCCAAAGCAAGCAAACTAACCTGAAGCCCGCAGAGCACAGCGGGAGATACATCCTACATCCTACATGTATCTGTCGACCAAAATAAAAAGACGAAGCCAACTTAAAGTAGCCAAGTGCTCAACAGAAGCAGGCTAACTGTAGAGAGTAGTCGACTGGCGGATACCCGGTACGAGATGGAAAATCGAGTATAATTTAGAAAATCAGATCTTTTGGCGTGAGTCCTTGATAGATTCTTGCATATATTACTTTATATGTTGATTAAAATTTCAAGATCTCTATAGAAGTTTTCTCTAATGATTAAGATTAGGGATCTATGGAAACTTAAGGCAGCTTCTAGGGATAGGTATATTAGGTATTAAATATCAAATATTGATATAGATTGCATATTATAATATTTTCCTTTTAAGAAAGTTTTGGAACATATTTTCAAAGAGATTTTATATAATATTTTTCTTGTAGGTAATACGAAAAGTACAAACTCTTGCTCTATCTTATGCTCGCTTATAGCAGCTTCTGAACTCTTGAGATATTATGAATATTTTATAGAAAAATAACAAGAGTTGGGCTAGAAATCCAGCTAAGTTACGCCTATAGAAACTTTTAGAAGACAAATTCCAAGTACAAAAAACCTCTGCCTGATTTATTATGGTTGAATGGATCAAGAACTTCAGTGTTTCATAGTTTATCAACTAACTGACATCAAAAAACTTTTCAATACTCAATGCTCAATAGGGAAATGTCAGCATCTCTCATCAATAACTCATCTCTTACAGCAAAAACAAAAAAGATTTTAGCTATGCCTAATGAACTATGCAGACCGCTGGCTTTTGATCAGCTATTCCCTGTTGCCAGTTTATGTTTATCGTATACAAAACGTAAAAATATTTATAGCCGGCTAAACGTTCGGCTGACTTTCAATAAGCCAACTGCATGCATAAATCAGGTGGGAAATACACCTATGTATCTCTAGGACTCTTCACTCTGGTCGCATTTAGAGCCCACAAAAGTTGCCTAATGTGTTTTTCTTTTTACTCGCTGTTGTGCTGCTATGTCCTTGGTCCTTGGTCCTTGAACTTGTGCTCAAGCGCTTGCAGATAGTCGCGTGTGCATTATACGTGATACATAATACATTATACGACGGAAAAATCTCAGCTTTGCCTCGAAACGAATTTCAGGTACATAAATTATCAGTAAGTTGACTGCTCCATGTTATTTTTATTGACAGTTTCAGGCTTTACGAGCAGCACATAGATCAACTGAGGACATGAGTCTGTTTGAGTCCCTCTCTGTCTCTCTCTCTCTATCTGTCTCTGTCTCTTTCTCGTTGTCAAAGTTCAGCCTTGTACTTGGGTTTTATGCGGCCTATTGATAAGATTTGTGGTTGCAAAATTAAATGCAGCAAAAGCACATAAAATTTCAATTATACGAGAATGAAAAGAGATGATGAAAGAGACAGAGAGAGAGCGACTCTCGGCCTCACTCTCAACCTGAATTGCGCCTTTGGCCATAAATACAATTAAATTCTCGAGTGCATCGTTTGGGGTTGACATTTAAATTAAATTTCGGAAATCCGTGCACGCATTTAATGCTTAATATTCATTTAATATGTGAGAAAGTCAACAATGACAGCAGCCAAAGGACTTGTTTAAATTTTACATTTCAATTTTGTCGCACAACAAACTTCTGCCGGTCTAAAGCAGATGAATAACTTATGAAAATGTCGCAAAAAGTTGAAGCTTTAAAGCAAAGAAGCTTAAAGTTAGTTTGAAATCAGCTTTAGCGAGACGCGTAAAAGTCACAAGACTAAAAAACTTATAATAATTTGCAAAGTAAATTTTGCTTTAAGTATTACAACTATTTTTCTGAGTGCTTTGTCTATATAAATATCCTAATTATACTAGTTTATACAGCTTTGAAGCCAAAAGGCTTTAAATGGCTTTTAACGTAATTTGATTTCAGAGCTTTGATTTAATTTGCCTTTTGTTTTTCTTTACTTCAATATATTGTTTAATATTTGTAATATTTATTTAAAACAAAAAACTGTTTATTCAATTAAAAAGTCTAAGCATTTACCTTATATTTATTTTAATTGAATATAACATTATTTTTATGTTTATAATTTTTATTGAATTTATTATTAATATTTAATGCTTAAATCTCTGAATTTCTTTAAGTGACCTATATAGAAACCATATTTATACTTATATTTATAATTTCCTCTCACATTTTCTATTCTAATGAAGTGCAGCATTCAAATTGAAGTTATCTCTCATTCTTTCTCTGTCTCTCTCTCTCTCTCTCTCTCTCTCTCTCTCCTTCTCTTATAACCCCACTAGCAGCTCGTGTCATTGGTAGCACATAAAATTTATATTGATGCCACAGACAACAAGTGTTGTCTGCCTCCCAGCTCTGCCTGTCTGAGTGTGTGTTGGGGTATGAACGTGCCTGTGTGTGTGTGGGTGTGTGAGTGTTTCTGTGCTCATGGCACGCTGTCAAGTGAGCTTAGCATTGTCAATTACACACATCGTCTGCCCAGTGACCGAGTCTGACTCGGCTAAGAGCCTGCGGCTGAAGTGATTCCCAAAGGCAGCTGCATCGCTTGTTCTTACACTTTGATGGGCAACTGTCAGAATGTGAGCACATAATTCAATTAGACTGCACTTATCAAAGCAGCTCGTCGGCTCGTGGGCTCGTGTTCTACTCTATATGGATGTCAACTGTAATGCTGCAGCACTTGGCTCATTGTTTCAGGTTTTTATTTAGTTTTTTTTCGCTTTTATTTTTAACTATGCTCCAGCACGATGGCAAAGATGATAAAGGCAGGATGGATGGCTAGGAAAGTAGAGCTGCCGTGCTTGCCCATGGCAATTGACCCACTTAATGCTGGCGTCTGACAGCTTCAATTGTTTGGCGCTGGCGCCACTTTCATTTACCTAATTAAGCGCCAGCCTCCATTGCGCCTCAGACCCAAAAACACTAAGATAAATGAAAAATTAATTCATTTGCAGCAGCAGCAGGTCCCAGACTCAAAGCGTTGCCAGCGGCATGCAAACTACCAGATACAAGATACAAGATACAACAAGATACAGACTACGACAGGCTGCAATGATGTCATCCGAGCCAAAAACCAAGTTAACTTGGCCGCCCACACACACCTCGCCCCTCGCCTCTCGCACACTCCACTCCCCGTTAGCGGTAATTCAATTCCTTGGCATAAGTGCAACTGATGCATGCCCCAGGCATTAAATTTAATTGCCTTTTACCAAGGCTACTAGAAAATAGGATCAGAGCCGGTCTGAGCCAAGCAGAGCCGAGCTGGCATACGCTTCCTGCCGGCAGGCAACAATTTCTGTTCATTCTGTGCATTTAACCCAGTTAGTTGTAGTTACTGTTGTGAATTGACTCAAAATTCTCTTATAAAACACTGCACGGGGGGAGTGCGGGGCGAATTTTCATTTCGGCTTTGGCAAAATTTACAATTTCACTTGAATTCCTAATGCAATTTCAATCGACTGAGCAGGTCAGCATTAAATTATTAGCCAGGCAATTATTGAATATTCCCTTTATTAGGCATGATAATTGATTGATAGATTCACTGTGTGCAGATATTAATTCCCCTTAAATATGCATTTCCCTCTAATATTTGCTGCAAATAACTAACAGTGTCACTTAGTCGAGCTGTCATATGTGATTAAGGCATAGCACAGGATATCAAATAGAAAAATAAGATAATGTTATAATTTAAATTTATTGCATTTATTTCGTATAACTTCGACTGACAGCATGACAAACTGAACATCATATGATGGTTAGCTTAGGATTATTTCTTGTTAGTTATTTGGTAGTTAATTTTAATTATTTGTTACCTTTATAATTAGTTTAATTTTTCATTTTTATGGATAGTTAGACTATTTAATTAAAGTATATTTATATCTGCTTACTTTTTTTTTATTTCTGAAGAAAAAGGTTTGGAGGAAAAGTGGGAAAATTTGAGCGTTGCCAGCGGAGCTATGTCAATTTCCCTGTATTTTAAATGAATCCAAATCCATATTTATTAAATTGATTTGAATTATGTGTAAATTCCTTATATTTTTAGTTGAGCTATCTGAGCGAATTGTGGGAAAGCAAGCAAGCAATTTCCCTCTAATTGAAGTTATACATATCCCTATATTTTAAATGAATTTTAACTATATTTAATTTCCAAGCAATTTTTGTTGCATTTGCTTGTATTGGTTGCATTGGAAGATTATTTTAATAAATACCAAAAAAAAAGACAATTCCCAATATTATCTGCGGAAACTTCAATTGACTGACAAAGTGTGAATATACTGGACCTATAAACTTAACGAGAAATAGTTATTAAACTGAATTAATAACTCAATATAGCTAGCTTATGGCAAATGCCTCATAATTTGTTCATTAGCCAAACGATCACGGATCGTTAGCTTCTTTTGAGTTGAGCATAGCTTATAAGTAATGGCCTTTAATTTATGTCCCCATGTTGAGTTATTTATGTGTGTTGAGCTACTCGAGGCTAGTGGCCCGAGTTAAGCATCAGCTACACAAGTTTTACGATCCAATCAAGTGTGCACATAAAAATAAACGCTGTCCCAGCGAAAAAGCACAACAACTCTAACCAGAAAACCCAACTGTGTGTGAGGGGGTGTGGCGAAGAAGGGAAGGAGGGAGAAAAGTACTGGGAGAAAAAACTGTTAAATCGTAACTACAAACACACAACAAACACATAAAAAAAAGCAAAAGCAGCGCAATAAAAATGCGAAAAGAAAAAACAAACATATATAATATGTATATGTATATATGTATATGTAGAAGATATGAAAAAGAGCTGTACATAAACCAGATGAGTGTCACTCGCCATGGTGTTATACTCGAGTACCTTCAGCCTCACGTCCCACGATCCAATTTTTCGACTCCTGTCGCCGGCTAATGGTCAGCTCGCCGAGGGAGATAGAGAGAGAGAGAGGGCGGGTATGGGGGGAGGTAGGGTGGACAAGTGGTAGAGGTTGAGACCATGCCCCAAGCTATGACCGAGCACTCGAAAGGGTGTGAAAACTCTAGCTAAAACACAAAGCATACAGCAATACACATATACCAATACACACACACCTACACACACACTCGCTTATAAGCGTCTTATTAGATTTTCATGTGTGTTTTGTCTGGCTGAACGTGAAGTGCAAGCGAGTACTTGTAACACACACTTACAACACACACACACACACACATACACAAAGAAAGGTCGCTGCCTAGGCCTTAACAACTTCATTAAGCTGCCACCCACACACACACACACACACACACACACTTACGTAGAGGCTGTGCTGTGTTGTGTGGCCCACGCTAATCTGTTGTTGGTAGCGTTTTGGCAGCTGCTAAACTTAACTGTGAAGTACATTAATTTCAAGCTTAGCGAAAGGCCAAAGGCAATAAATCTTGCCCGCCAGGACATGCGCATTGCACACACACACTGACACACATAGACACATAGACACACAGACACAGAGACACACCGAGAGCAATGGCTTTGACAGCTGCTTCGGACTAATAAGTGGGGACTGCAGTGCAAACAGCAGACAGCAAACATTTATGAACAGCTCAACTGAACTAATTGAAGCTTAATCAAAGCGGCAGCGGCAGTGGCAGCAGCAACAAGCGACATGCAACATGCAACAAAATTAATTAGTGCAACGGAGCACAAAAAAAAAAGATTTGCCAATAAAATTGAGAGAGAAAAACAAGCGGAAAAAACAAATCAAATTACAGCTCCGAGCTGAGCCACAGCAACAACGACAGCAACAACAACAACAACAACGACAACAACAAAAACAACAACTGAAACCAAATGAAATGCAACACGGAACGTAACTTTTTTGGGCCAAGCCAAGAGAGTTTTGCTGCTGTCCACAAGTGAAGAGCAACAAAAACAAAGCTGCAAAAGCGGGCAGACAGCCGGACGGACGGGGGGACAGTCGGACGTACGGACAGTCGGACGGTTTGGCTGCAGGCGGTGGGGCGTGGTGCGTGACGTTTGCAAATGAAACTGAATTTTCATCTTTTTGGATCAGACGTGAAGGCATGAAGCATGGACCAAAGCAGACAGACGAGACAGCCAGGACAGGGCGAAAGGACAGGGAGAAGGAGAGAGCGGAGGGTGGAGAGTGGAGCAAGGGCTACAAATGTTGTTGTTAAGCAAATTGCCTTTCATGTGAGAAATTGCAATAAGCAACAAAATAAACCAAATGGGAAAAGCACTGAACGACGAGCAAATACCTTACGATTGAGCTGAAAAGTAAAAAAATATATGTTTATTTATATTTTACAGGGTATTCAACTGTAAGCAAATGACAACATAAGTGTTTTTGTAAATAAATGCTCATTGTTTTATAGGGTATACAAATATAAGCAGCTGAGTACATTAGTGCCTCTTTAAATACATATTTATTACTTTACAGGGTATTCATGTGTCAGCAACCGACAGCAATTGTGTTTCTACATATATATTGATATACATTTTAAAAGAGAGATCGAAAAAGTACACCAGTGCTCAATATATTTACATATATATGTACAGGGTATCTCAAAGTCTGAGCTACCCATTACAAAATTTTTAGTCAAAAAAAGTATTTAAGACAAAACTTCACAGCAATATTTGTTATTATAGAGATTTCCAAGTGGAGCATAAACTTAAGCAAACACATTTTGCCATCCCACATGTGTACAGGGTATTAAAAAGTTGCATGCTTTAAGCACTTGGCACTTTACACTTATTGAGAGCGATTCAATTTGTAAAAAACTTTGTATGTTTTCTATTTGGCTAACATGCAAGTCATCAATAAACGATTAGTTAAATGCCTGCACTGGTCGCTCTATTGTGATTTGATAGCATGCCACATGGCGTATACGTAATATTTGTATGTTAAAATATTACGCATACGCACAGTCGTCGAGAATTATTTGAGCTATTTGTTGTGTAAGCCTTGTTTATCCCATTTAAAACTTAGCTAAAAAGCATTGCACACACATTGCAAGTTAACGAGAGTGAAAGAGAGATAGGGAGAGAGAGAGAGGGAGAGAGTGGGAGCCGGTTATGGCTTTATTTGCATTTAAAGCACACCACAAAAGCTGTCAAAGACTTGCAAATTTCATTACGCTTACGGCACACGCAACGCACTTTGTGCCTTGCTTAGCTCAACTTAATAAATACATAATTTAATATATTTAAACACCTACATACATGTATTTATATGTGTATGAATATAAGCTTACTTGGGAAATTGAGCACAAAGGCATAAATAACTTATGTAGGTATTCAAGCGCTGCATATGCTTAGACATATTTGATTGATAGAAATGTGGGGCTAAATAACAAATCTGCATATGTATGTGTGGCACTTAAATGGGAAGATTTATAAATAACTTTGGAATATTATAAATTTATTATTATATTTATATATTACTTATAAACGTAATTCCAGTAAAGCCTGTAAATTCTTCAATCACTTGAGAGCCTTAAAGCCGATGTGAAGCAACGACTTGGGAATTTTCTGGTTATATATATTCAGTTATTTATTCATATATATATATATGTATATATACCCCTATATATAGTATGCAAGCACTTGCTTTTGCATTTGCAAATAACTGTTGCCAAAATGACAGCTCGAAAACAAATATCTTCGGCTGAATGGGAGAAGAGTAAGAAAACCAGAAAATGGCACTCAAAAGAGGTTCATTAGTAAGATAAACGAGTGTTTCTTCGGGAAAGAGGGGGGAACAAGAAGAGACTAGTGCAAATGAACTAGCTCAGAGCAAAACAAATATATATATGTATGTATATATTTCTTAGACTTTTCAATAGTCTCTCATTCTCCCTCTCTGTCTTTCTATATATATATCTCCCTTTCACATTGCCTTTCACCAACACAAGTATGCTAAAGTTACAAAACATTTTGATGGTGCCTCTGTCTAGCTCACTCTCTCATTTCGATTCCCCCTCTCTATCTGCCCCGCACACTCTTTCGCTAGTTTGAAGTTAATAAAGTTGCTTTTTCAATTTATACGACTTTTCTTAATCTTTTAATAACTTTTATGGCAATTGATAGCCGCAGAAATTTCGCCTTTATTTCGAACTTGACTCTAACTGTTTTTGTGTGTGTATGTACGTGTGACTGTTTGTGGGTGTTTTGTTTATGTGTGTGTGTATTTCTCTTTTGGCTTTTATCATTTTGATCAAATGAAAGTATTAAATTGTTCGCCGGTTTGCTGTTTGACTGTCTAACACAGCTTAATAGGCAGAGACACACACACTCACATACTCACACACCCACACACATATTAGACCTCGGCTTCTGGCCTATTGTTTAGTTAAGGCATTAGACACGGTACATGCCACAGACGAAGTACGCATCGAGCTCGTTTTGTGGCACGTTTTGCCATTAGACGAAATCATTTTCTTTAAATTTGACATTTAATTGAGCGCAGTAAATAAACAAGCTGTTGACTATAGCAGATCGAATATTGAATACCCTTACCATATGGAATTTTTTTTTTATAATTATTTTGCGAATATAAAGAGCAAATCTGAGATTCAGTCTAAAAGCCACTGAAAATTTATTTTAGAGGCAAAGCTTGAATAGAATTGCCATTTATTAGAAATAAATATAGTATAGTATAGAAATAATAAAAATATCACAAAGAGTTTTTTTAAATCCGAACTTATTTTTTTCCCCATTTGTATCATTGCTTATAGGACACATAAAAATATAATAAATGTATTTTAATTTCTATTCATATTAAACAAGCTGACAAATTTCTCATTAGTCTGCAGACTTCAGATTGATATAAATATGTATACTTATGTATAATACATAATACAGATGTTTTCTGCAGCAACAAAAAATATATATGTATATCTTATTCAATTATAATGGGTTTGATTCAAAGCACATTTATATAGAAAAGAGGCTCAATTCATATATAATAGAAAATAACATCTGTAATTTGTAAGTATATACAGGGTGAGTCTTTTTATACTGTTATACGCAACTACTGTTATACTGTTATACGGTTATACGGTTATACTGTTATACCGTTAAACGGTTATACTATTATACGGTTTTACTGTTATACTCTCATACTGTTATACAGCAGTGCAACTCTAAATCGGCTTTGGTTCCTCAATCTAAATAAAGAATTGATAATATATAAGGACATATTACAGAAATAGGCGCTTCTAAGGATTCCGAACTTTTAAAGTATATTTTATAGCTAATGGTATACAAAGTTAATATTATTTATTATTATTCATTAATAATAAAAAGAATAAAAATTTATTGTAACTGAATGAGTACATTTAAGAATCTATATAAATATCTACAGGAATATTTATTATAATATATATAAAAAATTCTATACTGCTAGCATTTCAATGGTCTCACCCTGTATACTCTAATAGATGCCTAGCCACACATATTTCCTGATATAGTTCACATGGCCTCTGCTCGCTCACCTTCCCTACCTCCCTCTCTGTCTCTTTCTCTCACTCTGCTTCCCCTTCCCTCTTCCTCCACCTCTCTATGGGTTGATTGTGCCTTCTTTGATTGTTCGCTTTGCTCATTTATAATGCCTTCAACAGCATAACCACAAATAACGGTAGAGCAGTGCCTAACTAAGCAGCAGCAACTGAATAGACACAGGAAAGCGAGAGAGATGGACGAAGCGAGAGTGAGAGAGAGAGAGAGAGAGAGAGAAGGAGATGTTGAGCGTGCTTGTAAATGTTATCTAATGTGGGTGACAGCAGCGTTTTCAAAGCCAATTAGTTAATGTGTGCTGCACCCTTTTAATGTCGCTCCCACTCTCACCCTCTCTCCCTCTCTCTCTCGGTATCTATCTCACTCTCACACACACCTGCGCTGGCTCTGTCTTTGTCTGGCTGTTTATGTTGCATACTTGCAGGCATTTTAAAATTACGTATACGCCGCATGGCACGCAGCTGCAGGCTCTGTGTGCATAATGCAGGCATTTATGCCACTTGCAGCTGCTGCTGGTTCCAGCTGCGGCAAGTGGCGCACAACCACTTCCGGTGAGCGGATGTGGTTCAGCTACCACCCACCAGCACGCCCACCTCTGGCCATTCCACCGCCTTCTCAATAAAACGCAATGCATTACTGTAATTTGCATTTAAAATGCTCTATTATTAGACAAAATGCATGACAAGTGATTCAATTAGCACAGCTCGAACAACAATTGATGTGGGTGATGGCATGCATGCATGTGTGTGTGGCTGTGTGTGTGAGTGTGTGTGTGAGTGTGGCTCTGTTTCTCTTCAGTATTATAGAGCGCTGTCAACTGACATGCAGCTGTTGCATTAAAGTCAATCGCAGCCGGATAACGCGCAGCGACTTTTTAATGATTTTCCCATTTCGATTTTCATTTGAATTTCCATTTGGATTTCCATTTGCATTTCCTGTGCGCCACCATTTGTGGCAGGGCTTTTGCCATGCAAGCACTTTAAGCCCTTCAGCTACACTCAATTTAATATTTAAAATAAATCCCATGAAAACCATTGCAAAATACTCGCCAAAAATATTTAAATTAATGCAATGTTACGATTTTCTACAGCTTGTCTCTAATGGATATAGAGAGTATGCTGCAGGTAAGCAATGAATCTATACGAACTTTAGGATTTAGGGATTGTACTTCTAGCAATATGGAAGATATAGTTGTTGTCTATGTTGCCATGCCTAGAGAGAAATATATGGATCACTTGTAGATAATCTATAGAAAGTATCAGGTTATATATTATATATAAGTAGAGTATGGAGTATATTCCCAATCCTCAGTTGAGATTTGAGTATCAATAGTCTCATAGTTAATTCTTCTCTAGAAGAGAGTTGAGACAAACATGAAACTCTTCTGGCTAAAAGCTGGACTAATAGAGAACTATTACACAGTCGAGTCTCGATAATTCGTACCCCGATAAATTGAAAATTGCGACAAATCGAAAAAAAATTCGATGCCCTCAAGGAAATTCGTTCTCAAAATTTCTCGATAATTTGAATTTCTGTGGAAATCGAGACAGAACTGATTCCCTTGCCATTTCGAATTATCGGGATTCTACTGTATATGTATAGGTTTCTTTTTTATAGGATTTGCCACACCTTTTGCCTGCTTGTCAGCAGGAAGTATTGAAAGAAATCTCAGCTAGCACTCGAATACTGTCTATACAAAAAGTATCTAGAGGAGTTATAATTATAGCAATCATAATTGTATCTATATACACTACGATACTTCATACATGCAGTAACACATTACAAAAACCTATATACTATACACCGTGAGCGTGTATAAAAATATTTATTAAATATTCAATGCATTCAGCATAGCACAGGAATTCTTTGTGTGTGTGTGTGTGTGTGTGTTTGTGTGTAATTCTCCGTGCATTTCTACCTTTTGACTGTTGCACGTTTAGCGCGGATTTTATTTTCAAATAAAAAATCAAATTGTTGAAAAATTTGGAAAAACTCAAATGAAAAAGGGAATATAAAGAAAAATGTTGAACAATTTGTTGAAATGTTACTTGAATTTGGTCTATTAATTAACAATTCCATTAGATCCCTTGGCAACGACTCGCCGAATTGGGCTTTAATTAAATTGTGCATAATTATTGTTAAGTACATGCACACACACACACACACACACGCGTGCGTAATCAGCTTTTCAATGTAATTAATGAGTTTTTAGTTGAAAATAAATTTGCCTGTAATAATGACAGTGCGTGGACAGTGTAAGGGGGCTCTCCCTCTCTCCCTCCCTCCCTCCCTCCTTCCCTCTCGCTCTCTCTAACTCTCTGTGTGTGTGAAGCGTGAAACATGTGCCTGGCATTTTACAAAATTTCCACAAACACAGACATTACGCACACACATACACACACACACACACACACACGCACAGGCTCGACAGCTGGCAACAGAGCTCATTAAATGCTTTACATGTGCTCATTTTAGCTACGCCAAGAGAGCTCCCCTAACACACACTCCCCTCCGTTGCTCATTCCCCTCTTGCTTCTTCTATCTTTTTCCGCTCAACTTTCGCATTTCCCGCGCCCACACATACACCCTATCTCTCTCTCTCTCTCTCTCTCTCTCTCTCTCTCTCTTCCTTTCACTCTCTGTGTAATTTGATGCTTCGTCTACGCACAAAAGTCAAGAGCTGGCAACAGTTTTCCATGAAAATCTTTAATTTATGCAAATTTAACGCACATATGTGTATGTGTGTGTATGTGTATCTATATATATACACATACTTATGCGCCAGTGCGTCTCATCAATTCACCATTGACAGTCGCAAGAAGTTGATTTACAATTGCATTTTGTATTGAAGAGCGCCAACAAATTTATATAAACATGCATACCTGCCGACTTCATGAGCAACTGTGGAAAATCCTCCAAGGAAAAGGCACAAGTCCAGCTGGAAAAGTGAAAGAAATGTTAAAAGTTTGCAAGAATGTAAAAAAAAAATAAATCAGAAAAAAATGTAGAGAACAGCAAACTTAATTAACTGAAATTCTATTGTGCGAAATTTCGCAATTAATGAAAATATTTGCGACTGGTATTTAAGAGTTTTCATTTGCATTGAAAAAGTGGGTAGGAAAATGCTTAACCAAAGAAATACTTTACGGAAAATAGGCATTCAAAAGGAACGTAGTTGATTTTCCATTAAAGGAACAACAACTCGAACGCTTAATAAAGTTAGTATGCGTACAAAAAAAAAAAGAAGGGAAATACAGCATAGCTGAGACTTTTACTCATTCAGAAAGTGAAAATGGTATATTGGTTTTAAACATGATTCGACTTGGCATACATTAAATATGAAATACAATCATATAGGGAATTACTTTTTATATAAATGCACTTTCTTAGTGACAAATTGAAAAATTTATATTACAGTTTTAAAGAATAGGAACTGAAAACTTCATTAGGATCTCTTAAGACTTACCCCAACTTATTTCAATATCTTTAGATCGTAAGCAATGCAATGTATTGAGCAGTCAGAAATGCTCATCAACAGAATTCTTTCTAGCGATTTTCGCCCACATACTTAATCAGGCTCTCGCTGTCTACAGGGTATACAGCATTCCAAGTGGCAGCAGGTCGAAAGGTCCATCGGCATTTCGTAGTCTCCATAATTAGTCTTTAAGTTGATTTCGCGCTTCGCAGCGACGCACAAAGCCCAAGCGGATAAGACCAAAACAATATCAATTCAGCGTGTAAATCGCTGTCAGGACTTAAGTTTCAACTTTTGAGCTGGCATTAAAAACAGAGACAGAGGGAGCAAAACAGAGAGAGAGAGAGAGAGAGAGAGATAGGGACAGACAGAGTAAATGAGATAACAAGTAAGAGTATTAACTACTTAAAGCAAAGCCAAACAATTTTCATCAATATTCAATGCGGTTCAATGCGACGTGTGAGTGTGTGTGTGTGTTTTCTGTCAGCGATTGCCACATGAAATGTTTTTCTTTTGCTTTGTCCACATCTAGAGCTTATGTCCGGAGTGGGCCATGATTAATGAACTAGATAAATGATATGAGACCAAAACTAAGAGCAACCGATACAAAGAGAGCCAGAAATTGATAGAGAGAGAGAGAGATACACAGAGAGGGAGAGCACAAGAAGAAAAAAAGCTCACTTCCTTATCTTATCAAGCATTTCAATGCAACACACCTGAGCGGAACACAACATGACTAACTGCCGCACTCACTCGGGCGGCGAATCGAATGGAATGAGTGCCAGATGAATGTTCAGCATATGTTCAACTGAATGGCGGCTAATGTTAGGGAAATTTATTGACAAACTAACCGGCGACTCGAGAGATGCCCAAAGAATGACGTCACGGACGTAAACAATATGAAAGTATAAACAAAGAAATTGAAAAGGTAAGCAAAAATGGGAAGTAAAATCATATAAAATATACAAATGATAATGAAAATGCAAATGATAATAATTATTATAATGAAAATAATCACAGTAAAAATAAAAATAATTGAAAATGAAAATAATAATGATGTGAGTTACAAGAAAAGTATAAGAAAAGATATTAACGATAAGAGGAGAATAAGTCTCATATGCATAATAATGAAAATAATCATAATAATAATGGAAGTAATGTGCATAATAATGAGAATCGCTTGAATAATGCAGTAAATAATAATGGTAATAAAAAGGGTAATAACACATCTCATAGCAATGTAGACAATGAGGATTATGATATAAATGGCCTAACAATATTGATGATGCCAATGATAATGAGATAATATTTTGTTGATTGTAATTACATGTATTAGTAAGATTATGGATAATTGTAAAGCAATGTTAATGACAATAATACCTATAATGCTAATCAAAATGATATTCATAGATGTAGGGATAATGTTATTAATATAAATAGTATTACTAATGCTAATAGTCATTATTATGGACAGCATAAATATTTTTAATAAATCTATATATTCCACATAAAACTCTCACTAAACCTGGTCTACATCTATCTATCTGCCTCTACCTCTCTATGTCTCTCTCTCTCACTCTCTCTCTCTCTCTCTCTCTCTCTCTCTCTCTCTGCCAGTCTAATATTGGACTTTTCATTATTAAAAATAGCACTAATTAACTAGTTCACACCTATGCACTTATATTATTTATGGGCAAACGCAACATTCATTACTGTCGCTCTGCATTCCTATTGGGCTTTCAGCGATTTGCCGCTGGCTCCACTGCAAAGTCGTAGAGCTTTCCACGCGATAAGATAAAGCTCTTATCTCTTATCTGTATCGACTGGCAGTGAGTGTCGCAGCAAACGAATTCAATAGCCAACTGTTGGCAGTAGTTCGGTCAAACGCAAACCCTCCATGACGAAGCCGCTAACGTTGACAATGACGAAGAGATCGCACTTTGCTCTCAGTTGGATAGCGATCTGCGTGCTGCTGCTAGTAAGCTCCAGCCAGAGCGAACTCATCGATGCCAACGATGAGGATGTGGATCGCTTTTGTTACCCGGCCGCATACAAGAACAGTCGCCTGAGCTGCGAGTGCAGCAATGTGAGTGCCTCGCCCTGGGGCATGCGGGCGCTGCACATCGATTGCAGCTACAAGGACTTCCAGGCCGAGGATCTGACGGCGCTGCTGCCGCTCTACATTGACACGTTGGATCTGTCCTGGAACAAGCTGAATCGTGCGCCCGCCTTCAACAGCGATAGCCTGCGCATGCTCAACCTGATGCACAACAACATCAGCACCATCTCCGCCATCAATTTCGCTCGCATCGTCAGCCTGAAGGAGCTTTATCTGGGCTGGAACAGCATCCAGCTGCTGGAGCCGCAGGCCTTTGCCGGCTTGCCCCATCTGCAGGTCCTGAACTTGGCTCACAACAATCTGCACACGCTGCCCGCCCAAATCTTTGCCCCACTGCTGGTGCTCCAGACACTGGAACTCTCGTGGAACAGGCAACTCAACCAGACCAATGGACTGGAGCTCTATGGCACCTATGGCATCAATCCCAAGCTGAACGCACTGCGTCTGGATGCCTGCGGCTTGAGTGAACTGAAGCTGCCGATCGATGCGCCTCTGCGTGAGCTGTCGCTGCGTCGCAATCTCTTCGTGCGAGTGCCCAGCCAGCTGCCCAGGCAACTGGAGCGCCTGGATATCAGCGAGAATCTGCTGGAGAAGCTGCTGCCGGTGGATGCGGCCAATCTTAGCCAGCTGCAGCAGCTCTATGTGGAGGATATGCCGCAGCTGGAGGGCATCGCCGCCCACGCATTCGCTCAGCTGCATCAGGTGCAGTCCATGAGCTTCCAGAACTGTCGTCGCCTCAGCTGGCTGGACGGAGAAGCCTTCATTCCGGCCGAGGGCAACGTGACGTTGCCGCCGTTACGCACGCTCAGTTTTCGTGGTACTATGTTGCGCAATTTTAATGTCAGCCTGTCACCGGTTTTTGGTAAACTTACCCAGCTGGATCTCAATGGTGTGCCGCTTCACTGCGACTGCCAGCTAGTCTGGCTCAAGGATCTGGCCATCCAGACGAACGGACGCTGCCTGCGCCCGGCCAGAATCCGGGGCATGCTCGTCTCCTCGGTGCGTCGCGACGAGTTCAGCTGCGAGAGATGGCCCAGATGGGCATACGGCTTGATTATACTCGCTCTCATCGCCCTCTGTGCCGCGGGCGTCTATCTAATTGTGATGGGACTGCGACCGCATCGAGGTGTCACCATGCGCCGCAAAGTGGGCGCCGGCAGTCCCTATGCTCGAGTCACCATCGAACCCAATCGCCAGGAGAACTTTCACTGAACAAGAAACAACAAGCACATCTACTTTCAGTCTAGACTAAGCCCCTGACTAATCTAACTTAAGTCTGTGTTACAATTTTTCTATAAACATATATAAAACTTAATTATATTTATGTTTGCTTTTACGTATTACTGTTTATAGAAACAGGTGTTTAATCATTGATAGCTGCACGGGCTGTTCTAGAAGTTTGCAGAAGTGACGATCACTACACACTTTCTTTGACAGTTGACGACTATGTTAATTAACAGCGCTGGGCTGTTGTGCTCAAAGGCTATCAAGCAATGAAGCTATGTTAACTAACAGCAGTAGGTCTTAAAACTATGTATTGTATTAACAGAATTACTATAACTCGATGACTATGTTAAGTAACAGAGCTGACTAACCAATATCATAACAAGCTTATGGCCTGTTATGTTAAATAACAGCAACTATGCTATTGTTACTAACAATATGAATTATCCTTTGGGAACAATGTTAAACAACAGCACTAATTGCCGTTAATATATATCACATTTTACTATGTTAACTAACTAAAATTTACAAACAAAATTTACTGTTATCACCAAAACTTGTGTCATTCATTATTATTGTACAAAATAAATATTACGATAAATTAGATTTTAAGTTTGAATATTTTTATATGTAAAAATCATGTTATAACCAAATTTATTGTATAAAACAATTATTAATATACACTATTAAATATTTTTTAAATGTATACAATTAATTTTGCTAATAACATGATTTATACATATAAAAATATACAAACTTAAAATCAAACTTATCGTAATATTTATTTTGATTACTTAGAGTTAAAATTCTCTCAAACTTTGCTGACCACCCTCTATAAATATATAAAAACTAGCTTATCTATGCCATAGACTTATCGAAGCAGCCGATGAGTGTTGGCTATTTGATAATGATTATGAGTTATTTGATTCTGAGTTCCTAAAGTAAACAATATGGTAAACTTTAGGAGTGCAAAGAGCGAAATGAAAAAAAAAAGAGAATAAAAAGCTCAATTTTTTTTTTTTTTTATTATAATGTAAAAATATTGATCGCAATACCAAAATATCTAATAATAATAGAAGTGTATGTATACAGAGACATTTTATTATTATAAAATATAAAATTATAATACTTATTGTGGGATAGAATTCCAGTAAAAATTATATTAATTTTGAAGAAACCTTTTAGATCCAACTCAAATCCAATTCAGTTGTAAACAACAGAGTATGTTAATTAAGTTAACATATTGTTTATAACAACTTCAGGAGTACACCGTATGACGGTCTCTGAATCTGCCTCTAATATCATTCTCCTCAGTAGTATAGCAAATGGAATTATTGCCAAATAGCTGTGGACCAAATCAATTCAATTATATGCATAAATAGAATCGAATTCAGCTGGAATAGCTTTAATATGAGCTAAGACTATGTCGAGTCGATATCTGTTACTGTTGCTGTTTGGTTGTGCTGGGATCCTTGGCTATGCCAATGCCAGAAAATGCATGCTAAAGGAGCCACTCACATACGAAGAGGCCGACTACTGCACGGAATCGCAACCGCACTTGGGCTGCAATCATAATCAGGTGAATCAGATCAGGTTTAACGAGCTAAATAATAACAAGCTGCTTGGCTTTACAGGAATTCGCCGCACATTGCCAAGCGACAGCCAGGCTGCTCGAGATTAAACCGGAATTGTCGAAAGCAATCGTGAGGCAAATGAATGTCTATCGTAATATCGTGGCAAAGGGCGGACTTCCCAACCTGCCGGCAGCTGGGCGTATGAATAAACTGGGCTGGGATGAATCTTTGGCCAAATTGGCTGGTCTGGCGGCAATGCGTTGCGTCCTCGATCCGATCAAGAGAAGTTTCACAGCCACGCACGCCTCGAAGCCGGGCTACACGGCGATCCTTACCAAATATCCCACAAGCCAGAAACAGACTGTTCACCAAATAATGTACTCGCATCTAAAGACATTTTACAATCAGCACATTCATATAACTCCGACGAGTCTCCTGTCGGGCGAAGGGCGAAATGGGTGAGAATGATACAGAGCTAATTTGAATTCATATGCGATTTGAATTTACATTTCTGAATTTCATATTTTTGCCAGTCGGGATGTTTCACATTTCCTGCAGCTCATAACCGGCATGAACTCTCGCGTCGGCTGTGGCATTGCGATCTTCCACGAAAAGGAATGGACAGTCCAGTTGATGATCTGCCTTTATGGCTGCAACAAGCACCCGAATACTTTCACATATTCTATAGGACAGACACCCAAAATTTCCTGCGATTGCCCCGACACCGATCAAGAATTCAAAAACCTTTGCCCATATAACGTTGTTGAAGAGGATTGCGGTCTATTAAATGAAGAAGGTATAACCACAACGCCTAAGCCAAAGCCCGCTCTCGACATTATAGAATATTTCTAGAATTGATCACTTGTAGAGCGGCTTATTGGTTCCGTGTAGAATTTCAATCTAGGTTGTCACATATTAGATCAGGCAATTCATGTACATAAATCCAATCAAATAAAACAAAAATAAGAAAAACATTTTAATTCTCTACAATTTGTAATCGATAATAAAAAAAGGGGAAGTAGTTATCGATCTTTAACCTAAAAAAATCTAGATCTCTAATTCTTAATCTTTTTCAAACATACCAAAGGACGGACAGGAAGACTGACGGACAGACGAACAGGGATAAATCGACTCAGCTCGTCGCCCTGATCAAGTATATATACACTTTATGGGATTTTCCACGCCTTCTTCTGCCTGTTACATACATTTAACTAAGCCAGTATAACCTAATTTCCCATTTTCAATGAGTTCAATGGGTATAAAAACTAAAGAATTTGAATACCTCAACTTTTATCACAGTTGTTGTGGCGCCATCTATTGTTCAATGCGTTTTTTTTTTTCAATCTTTAAACTATACAACTTGGTCTTTAACTATAAGTAAATATTATTTAGATTTTTATTCAATTATAAGTATTTGAGTGTATTTCTTATTATATTCTTTATTATTATTCATAAATAAAACGAATTTAATTTTCTGCGCAATTGTAATTGAATATTCATTTGATATTTATGCTCGAATTTAATTTGGCTTTGATGGCTTTTATGATGAATGTTGTATATGTGTTGCTTGTTGACTATGAAGTGTTTTTATCGATCGCCATTAATTGCGTAACTGGCATACAGCATTAATAATTGAGGCACTCATTATTGTCATCGACATTTATTTATTCGCATTCCCAAGTGTTTGGATGGCTCATAAATCTTTCCAGCCACATTCTCCAACCTCTCTCTTAGTCTCACTCAGGACTTCAGTCTGTATGTCTGTCTGTCTGTCTGTCTGTCGGTCCACTTTTGTATTTATGGCCAAGAGTATTAAAAACTTTATTATTATTAATATTGCGTTTCGAATCGCGCACAATTGACTGAACAACTCTGACCCAACAAATTGTATTTGTTTACAGACCTCGCCTGAGTGCGATTCCTGAATTCAATTCAATTGATTCCCACATGCCGGCAGCCAAATATTTGTTAATCTCTGCAACTGCAGCTGCGTTTTCATTTGCAATCGGAGCATGCCACGCATTGAAAACAAAATATTATATTACATTTTTTTCATTTTAAATATTTCAAAAATAAAAATGAAATTGCAGTGAAAATATTTGTACTTCAATTAAATGCAAACTACATATTTACAAAAAGATGATAAAAATGTAGTGATAATATTTGTACTTGAATGAAAACCCGTTTCAAGCACTTTAATAAATTATTTAAAATTAATTATAAAAAAATGATAAAAAAAAATTATAATATCGTTTTAATTAAGGGTTGTTCTTAGTTAAAAAAAAAAAAAAAAAAAAAAAAAAAAAAAATTTATAATGAATTTAAATGTATTTTTTTTTTTTTTTTTTTTTAACTAAGAACAAACATAAACTAAAACGATATTATAACTTATGAATTTTTAATTTAATACGCCTCTACATGACGGATCAGATATATCATTTTTTTATTTCAGGGTATACACCAGTATTAATTTTAAATTTCCAGTCATACAGACAGACAGACAAACAGTCCTTTGACTTAATTAAATTTAATCTTTTAGGTTCTTAAACTAACAAGACTTTCCCATTGAATGAAAATTGTCTAAAATGTAACTTTAACTAAGAAATAAATCAAGCAACTTTTCATAGCAAATATTCCTAACGACTTCCGTAGGAATATACTCGAAATATACTTACGTTGGTACATATATACATATATATAAACATCATTTCGTCTTTCGACAGGGTTATTTGCTAATTATTTGCTAATTAAATTAACGCCAAATAGCATTAAAATTCTTGAATTTAATTAAAATTCACGTCTTAAAGCTAAGACGTTACGTTGCTGTTGTTGTTGTTGTTTTCGTTGTTGTTTTTGTTTGCTGCTTAAGGCTATGGGACTTAACTATAAGTAAATTTAGTGAGAGCTCTGTTGCCATTCCAATTGATGGATATCTAGACGAGCGTCGAGAGAGTGGAACGCGCATTGTTGTTGGTAAAACAATTGACATTTTAAATGTCAATTTTGATGCGTTTTTAAACCAAACACAATTCAAACTGAGCGCAAACTTCAACGACAGTTTTTACGACTGAAGACTGCCTGTCTGTCCCTGTGTATGTGTGAGTGTGTGTGTGTGACACAGTGCCTCAGCCTATTGCGTGTGCGTGTTTGTGTGTGTGTGGGTGTACGTTCGTGTGAGCATAAGCAGCCCTGGTTGTTTACTCCGAAACGGGCACAGTTTACAAGCAGAGCGTACAGTGGCACAAAATGGAGAAACTGATTAAAAATTTGCTTAAAGATTATATACGTATATAGGGTATAAAAGCAAGGAGATAAAAATATATATAATGGGAATATTACATTTTACATTTTATTGGAAATTATATATAAAAAAAAAATAATAATAATAATCAAAATATATGCAATGAAAATGTTAAATTTTATGAACAAAACTTTATTGAAAATCATACAAAAAAAAAAAATAATAATAATAATAATAAATATTATATATATAATGAAAATGTTTCATTTTACAGGGTATATAAGCAAATTTTGAATATATAAAGTAAACCATTTTTGTTTTTTATTTTAATTGTATTTTACAGGGTATACAAAAATTAATTTTCGAATACTCCACAATAAACAGTTAATTTCATATGATTAGCGCCCAATTAAATGAATAACATAATATCATTTTACAGGGTATTGGTAAATAAATCTTATATCATTAGTCTGCCTATTTCTTTTTAGCAATATTATCAATGGCTATATGGCCTACACTTGGCCCAACTAACCTAATACCCTGCCCACATATCAAGTGGCCTCTCTTTGCGATTCTCACAGGGCATGCGCAGGGCTAGGCTGTGCCAGTGCCCCAGTGCCACGAGTTGCATGCACCGAAACGAGACGCGTGACTCCGAAAAACTGTAAAGGAAGAATGTTGGCAGCAGCAGGAGCAGCAGGAACAGCAGCAGCAGCAGCAGCTGGGAGCAGCATCACATTCAGATTCATAATTTGCCACAATCAGTTGAAGGCAGCACGCCAAAGGCAACGCACGCTAACTCTTACGTCTCGCTTTACGTTACTAACGGTATATTACGTTTCGACAGTGCTTACGCTTTCGTGTTCGTTTGTGGGTGTGCGCGTGTGTGTGTCCGTGTGCATGTGCGTGTGTGTAAGGTAAACGCATTAGCCATTAGGCGAGCGTGGTTAGCTTTAGGCCACGTTAATTGCGCACCTATCCCTTACACCCAAATACCCCCCACCCCCGGCTCTGCTGCCCACACAATTAGCCAGACAATGAATTGGCTGTAAAGCCGCTTAGTGTATTATTCATCTATAAATTATTATCACTTAATGCCAATTGACAGCTGAGCCAGCATAAATAATATATTACAAAAAAATCATATTTTTGGGCTCAAAGTAAAAATAAATATAAAAATCCAGTTTTGCAGTGCTCCACAGCTCTGGCAGGATCTTATCGTCAGCCTCGGGACGAAAAAAAAAAAAAAGAAGCAATAAGAGACAATTCCCTGAAGTCGCTTGCTGGGGGATTCCCATTTGGGGAACTCTTGTCAGTCCGTTTCAATTTATCAGCAAAAATATCTTGAAAAACATCCAGCCGAACATTATTAAAAATATCTGCAAAAAGATTTAAGCCTTTAGTGGCTTGTTTTACAAACTCTGATTTTTCTGCTTAAGTGAATGATTAGCTATAAACTAAGCGTTTGAATTCATATTTTTTAATATTTAAATAGTCTATTTTTAAATATTTAACGAACAATATACGACATACAATATATGACATAAGAAGAATTGTTTTGAATAGTATACTTAATGAACCTTAAAAAGTTCTTAAGAAACAATAAAAATTCAGTTGATTAAATACAACTTTTTTAAAAACTTAAAAATCATTTATACATATTTTGTTAATTTGTGGAGATTTTTTTCTGAAAGAAATAAAAATCATAAAATGTCGGTTTTCAATTATTTAATTATATGAGAACCTGAAAATTTGTGTTCAACATTATATTGTAATAAACTGAAATCGAAGAATATTTGATTAAAATGTACTAATTCAGCATTATAAAAAAAAATTAATTACTTTGAATATTATTTCTTGTGATTAAAATTGAGTTAAAAAATAAATAAATAAAAAAAAACTTAAATATTATAATAAAAAATAATTTATTTTTTTATTTTTACATTACAATTTTAATAAAATATATTTTTAAAAAACTTTTTTTATTCATACAATTATAGATATGTATATAGAAACTTTCCTTAAATATCCGTAGATGGACACCATATAGCGTATAGAGAATTTTAATTTTCTATATAATAATTATTTATTAGATAAAAGTTTTGATAAAAATATGAGCAGGTTATGTTCAACGTCTATTTAAGTTTCGTTACTTTCCGTAATTCCTTGTGATATATCCCATAAACTAGCTTAAAGAAGAGTTTATATTAAGATATCAGATAAATCAGCTTTTATTCAAATGCAGTCAAGCAGTAAATATGCATTTGTTTTTGAATAACAGTATATAATAGACTTGGACCGATTTAAATAGGGCATTACTGCCCTACTGTATATATGTATATACAGTTAGTCACATTGTATGCAAGTTTTTTGCTTTGTTTTTTGCCTTTGCAGTCTGTTGGGCGCGATTCACGTTTTAATATTATCCCTGTCTGCGTCTCTATCGTCACAAATCTCTGCTCTTGCTGTTGCCACTCCTACTCTTACTCATCCAGCTGCTTGTTGAGGTCCTTGGCGACTGACGGGCAGCTTTGATGTTGTTGCTGTGGAGCTTAGCCTCAATGCCAAGAGCGTGTGTATATATTGACAATGTGGCCAGGCTGATACAATGTACACACACTCGCACACACACACACTCACACACATAGCTGTCTGCCTGCCTGATTATCTGTGCCAAAAAAATAACAACCAAAATATAAGACAGCAACAAAATTGGCGCTGCGGCGCGAGGCTAAAGTCAAATCGAGCTGCCAGCCAGATCCGATTCTATCTCCAACTGCGGACTCCGAGCCAAAGTCATGTTTATATAATGGCGCGCAGAGCAACTATTAACTGCCTGCGAGTCGCTGGCTGCGTGCTGTTCCGGCTTCGTTTTCCCCCTTTCCCTCTTCCCTACTCCATACTCTTTTTTTTCCCACTCTCTCAGTGTGTTTGTTATTTATTGTAATGCCGCAACAGTCATAACACGCCCCCTTTTATATACAGCCCTCGGCCCACAGCCCACAGCCCACAGCCCACAGCAGTTTCCATCTTGGAGCAACCGCAGCTGCCATTAGATTTAATAAAGCAGCAACTGGAAAAGGAGTCAGACGATATCAGTTAGTTGCTCAGTTACGTCCGTAATTATCTAACTGTCTGTCAGAGATGAGCAACTCTTGGCCTGCCTTGACCCACCTCCGTTGCTTATCCACTCAAATGACACCAGCTGAAAATGTCACTTGTCGCTTGAATTCCACTTGGGTGAAATGGTATTCAAATTTAAGACAGCTTGAGAATCTTTGAGATTTGTGAGTGAGATGTTTGAAAGCTATAATAGGTTAAGACTTCTTATTTAATCAGAATATATAAATATAATGCTTAAAGGTTTGACAAACCCTCTAGATATTCATCTTGTAAAACGACATCCTAATATTTTAGCTGTCAAAATTATTTCATAGCAGCAATAGAATATATGAAAGTTTCCCAGAATTAATCCAAAAGCTTCGAATAGCGGAAAGTGAAAAAAGAAGTTTTAGTTTTAACGAATCGATTTGAAGATTGGCAAGATGTATTAGGATAACTAAAGAAAGTACTTTAGAAAACTGATTAGCTTTAATATGTAGTAGATGATATTTAAGATAAGCTTCTTAAAGCTTATCAAAACTGAGATATTGGCCTGACTGAACATGATGATATTTAAGATACCTTAAGAAGCTTATCAAAACCGAGATATTAGGCTGACTGAATATAAAAGCTCATTAAAGCTCACACGATTACACGCTTTGAAAAAGATTAATACACGCTTTTTAAAAGCTTTTATATATTAATATGAAAGCTCTACTTGTCTAGCATGTGTTAAAATACGATTTGATTAAAAAAATCCTATAAATAAAAAAACTCCAGACATCAACCCAAGCAGCTAGCTAAGCTCATTAAAACTTCATTGTATATAAAGAGAACTTAATGCAATCTAGGCGCTTAAGCTCAAGGCACACCTAGCTAACTTTCAACTTAACTACAGGTAGTTAAGCTTCTTCCTCTTCTACTGCTGCTGCTACTACATAGCTGGATTAATCCAATTAGGCTAAGCTAAATGACAATAGATCTTCATTAGCAGCTGGCACAAATGCGCCTAATGAAAACTGCATAAAAAGAATCGCGTAGAATTTACGCCGTTAAACCAAAATGAGAATTGAGCTCAGCTGTCGCATAGATGTTCATTATGCTTATTATCACACCTGTATTGCCCTCTCTCTCTCCCTCACACACACGCACACGCACAGCAATTGTCAAGCAAATTTGGTCCAGTTCCAATGCAAAGCGAGAAGCGATAAGCAAAAGACAGTCAAAACCAGCTAAAGGAGCTGTCGCTGCAAAGAAGAGCAAGGACAGCCGTAAAACGACGACAACAACAACAACAATAACAACAACAACAACAACGACGACGACGTCAACGTCGAGGACGAGCACGAGGACATTAACTTCATTTACGTCTCGCCACAGTTGAAATAAACGACTTTACGACACTGGCGGATTTGCTAAAAAGTAAGTTGAGCCACGCCCCCGAGCCATGACAGCCGCCCCTTGGCAATCGCCAAATGGCACTTGGCCAAGCGATTTCTTTGCCGCATTTCTTACATTCTTGTTGCTTTTTTTTTTCTTTTTTTATACCTTTACTTTTACTTGCTTTCACCTGCCACAGGCTGCTGTTCATTAACGGCAGTTGTAGGTGGGCTGGGCGGCTTGCTGAATGATGTTAAAAAGCAACGCCAGCTGCCAGCAGCAACAACAACAACAACAACAACTTGAAACGAAGTCTACTCAGCGACTTCCGGAACGCGACGCCATTCACGTTGACCGTTGCGTCGGATGTGCTCAGAGTTTAGGTGTGCGTGTGTGTGTGTGTGTGTGTAGATGCGTGGGTATTTGACTTTGAGTTCGAGTTGAGCGAATTCCACAAATTCGCTTTGTTGTTGGCCATAAATGCTTGACATTATTGCAATTTGCTGTGCGTTAGCCAAACTATGCAGCTTACAATTTCTTCATTCTCTTTCTTTTTCTTCTCTTTATTGTCCTCCTTTGCTGTTGGCAGATGCAAAGAAAAACTGAACAAACTCAATTAACAAGTCATGCTGAAGTCAAGAGATTGAAATCGAACTAGTTTACAGATTATTTAGCCATTGATAAGCTGATTATAACTAACTGATTGAGCGTGTAACTAGTTGATAATAGTTTCAGCAATTGATTCAATGTTCAATGATGATTTGTCAAAGATATATTGAATATTTTATTTATTGACAGATTTAATGTCTTCCCATTAAACATAATACAGGAATTTCAATGAAGCGTGCATATTTAAATATCAACCAATTAGTATCAACAAATTTTACGCATCATAAAATTGCAATAGAAATTTTGATAAATACCTTTTTTATTTTATTTACAAATTAAGGAAATTATTAGTACTTTTTCTCTATATTCCCTAATTTGAAATTGGGAAATTGGCTTTTAACATAAAGGAATTAAGAATTTAAAAATTCCCAGTTTAAGCCTCAACATCCATATGAAGGGAATTTTGCCATCTAGTTGACTTATCTATCAAAACTCCCACTATTTCCATTCATTCTCTTATGGGATTTTATATTCTCTCATTTTTATATCCAACCAGAGCATAGTTATTAAACTCCAATTTTATGGCCATCAACTGTTTTGGTTTCGCTCTGCACGCTTCAATCCCGCTGTTTGGCCATGCACCGTTACTCATGCGCTCGCCCGCAGTGCTGATAACACAACAAAAAACCAAAAGCGAAAAAAATAGAACACTTTGTTGGCATTTGCGTTGCATACTTTGCGGCTGCGCTGTAAGCGAAACCGAATGCACAAAATGCATTTTAGCCCGTTCGCCTGGCAAATTGCCGCGGGCACACACAAATCACGCAACACCCGCACAGCACACGCACACACACATACTTACAACACATAGCAGCAGCAGCTGATGCATAAACATGCGGGGCAACAACTACTACTACAGCTCCTGCTGCTCCTGCTCCCACTCCTGCTCCTGCTGCTCCTGTGGCTGCTACTCTTGCGGCATTTGGCATTAAAGCAGCTTTGGGCTGCGCAAAATAGAAATATTAAAAGCTGCTACCTGTCTGCCACATGCCACATGCCACATGCGCGCACCGTCACTGTGTGACCATGCAACCGACAACAAACATGTCACACAAATATGTGCCACATTCCACCTATCTCCACCTGCCACCCACCCAACTCTCTCACCTCATATAATCGCCATCCCCCTCCCTCATGTTTGCCCCAAAAGGATTTACGCTATGCAACAGCAGCGCTTTTTATGTTATGACAATGACAATGCCACACACATACACCCACACACACATAGAGACAGACTCAAATTTATGCTAGGCCTGGCTCAATGTGCATTAGACAATAACAATTATGCCCTGTAGTCAACGAAATTTGTATGTCCAGAGTATTCATGCTAATATGCCTAGAACTCCATGGACTACATAAAGGTTCTGGAGAGCCACACTGTGCATGCTGTAAGGTTTCATGATTTCTGACTGGGGAATTCAAATTATTTTCTATATTATATAGAATTATATTTTAGAATAATTCGTAATCACCAAATATTTTATTATATTTAGTATTATATTGAATTATATTATATGATTATATATTTATATATATTTAAAGAGAGTACTGCACTGCCAAGCTCTTATACAAATGAATCAGTCAAGAATGCCCATTTCTTATAAAAAAGAATCAGGACTGTCAAGCTCTTATAAAATAAGAACCAATCGTGAAATTCTTATACAAATGAATCAGTCAGCACTGTCAAGCTCTTATACAAATGAGCCAGTTAGGACTGTCAAGCTCTTATACAAATGAATTAGTCAGGACTGCCAAGCTCTTATAAACAAGATCCAGTCATAAGCTTCAAATAGAAATGAACCAGTTATGACTGTCAAGTTCATATAGAGACGAACCAGTCAGGAATGTCCAGCTCTTATAAAAAATAAAGCCCAACTGAATAGGCAGATTATATAGACTAATATTTATATAAAATAGATATAATTTTTTATAAGACTTTTTACTGTATGATTGTACAATAGACTTAAACACCTCTTGAAAATTATAACTGAAAAATCTAATAGAAATAAAAATCATACCATTAACCTATATCAAATTCCAGTAACTAGCTACAGTCATTGCCTACATACCCAATATATAGACTGTTTTACCTCTTTCTTCTCTTTCTCTTCTTTCCCACCTCCAACACAAACGAGCATAACAGGGAAACCACAATCCAGACTCTGAAGCTGCAGTAGCAAAAATTTCTTGTCAACTTGCGGACGGGCAACATTTGAAATGTGTTTGCATTAAATAGAAGCCACGGCAAAAATAAAATTATGTTGATTTTATTTGAAGCGCGCACAGCTCGAGACGAGACGAAACAAGTCGAGTTGAGTTGAGTTGAGTTGAAAAAAAGAAGGAATTACATATATATATTTAATATACGTACTTGTTTATGGCAACTTGTAAAGAAACTTATGCTTCAAGGATGCTTCAAATTATGTTGCTCCTTCAACAGTGCTTTCTTCAAAAGTATATACAAATATATATACATACATACATATATGTATATATGTTATATTTGCCTGCTTGTAGTTTGCTTGAATGTGCAACTTTAAGAGCGCCCACGCTCACACACCTACATATATACATACATTTATTTTATATGTATGTAATAAGGCGGCAACAATCTGAGGAAGTAGTAGAAACAGCGGCAGAACAAGCTGTAAGATTTTCAAGCCAAATAAAACGCTTAAAGCATTGCATACAAAAAAGAAATCAAAGACACACACACGCACACACACACATCTACACACACATCCACCTACACATACGCAATCAAAACAAAGCAAAACAATATATTTTCTCATAAATGAAAAGTGAGGCGATTGTTAGAGCTGAGCGTGAGGCAAACAAAATATTGCTAGCGATGGGAATTTAATAAAGGGAAATTCCAATGAACTTGCCTATTTAAAAAAAACTATAGCTAATATTATGAAATAGGCATGAGCACACATAAGAATATGCATACGAGGGCTGCTCAAAATATATACGAAATATCTTAATGTTATATTATTATTATTATCCTATTATTATTGATATATTATTATAGTTTTATACATTTGAATGCTAGTTTTTCCCAATGCTCGGCAGACTTTAAATAATCTTTTTTTGTTATTTTGTGCAGCTTCGGTCTCGGCGTCGTATTTATCTCCTCAATCGTAACGTAGCGTCGTCCTTTCATCGAACAGGGGAATGTGACAAAGCGCTGCTTGGGGAGATTCTCCATCGTTTTCGATGGCTGCCGCATTGTTAGGGTCTTGTTTTTGGATAACAATTTTAAAGGGATTTTTTGCTCCATTCTATCTTTTTGCAATTTGGAAATTACGTCGAAGCTCATAAGCTCATAAGCTGGAGAATATAAGTAAGGGATACGGGAATAAAAATAATATCACAGGAAAATCAAAATGATTTTAGACAACATTTGTGGTACTTTGTGTGAAGCCCTGGAATTGTGCATATTATAAATTTTTTCAATAGTTAGATGTATATACATATATTTAACCTTTTACCTTCTCAATATTTTTTAAATAATCAAAACATTTCAAACTATCCAACTATTTTTATAATTTCTCATAATATTTATGGAAAATGTTATACATAGCTACTGAGTTATTGTTTTTGAGCAAACCTGTAATATTAATAATAAATTTAAAAGATTTCTATTTACTTTTTGAATCATAGTCTTCATGAATATAGTGCTGCGCTTGATCTATATAAAGTTCTTTAATTATCATCAATATCTTCATTTCTACTTTCATCTCAACTTTCCAATGCTAGTAAACTAAATACAATCAATATATAGTTAATATATACTGTTGCCACATATGATATGCATATAAACTATTTTCATGCGGGCTTATTTGGCATGCATAAGCCACACACATATATATATATGCACATATTTATAGCAGATATATATATATTGCTATAATATATATTGTGTTCATGCCATTCACAATTTAAGCTATTGATCACACGCTCACTCATATTTGCAGCAGCACGCCCCAAATAGCAACCACACACACACACACACACTTACACACTTACATATAAATATATATATTTTTATATATATATAGTAAAATGTTATCACATCGTGTTTATCGCAAAATGCCACGCATAAGGACAATGGCAGCGCGGCACGGGCTAAAGGACGCGCTCGCAGGATTTTGGCGACAATTCCCATTGTGGCCAAAAAATTGTTAAAGTCAAGCGAGCAGTCACCGTCCCTCGCTCTCATTCACTATCTATCCCGCTCTCTCTCTCTCTCCCTTTCTGTCTCACGCTTTCTCTTATTGTTATTGTTGTTGTTGCTATGATGACGCCGTTTTGGCTGTTATTATGCTTGGCATTATCATTGTATCGTCCTCGCCCTCTCCTAGCTGCTGTCCCTCTCCCCCCCTCCCTCCTCTCCCTTTTCGTCTGCCACAGCTGACTTTGGCAATTTTTATTGTCCAAATTCTTGTTCTGTTTTGCGTTCTCATTGGGTAGAAGGAGAGTATATTGGTTGTTCTGCCATATGTGTGTAGCTAGAGGCATTGGAATTGGTCCAAGGTAGGAAAATGGGTTGGAGGATTGAGGCATGACAAATGGAGTAAGACTTTATCTCTTGCGGCTGCACAGTTGACCAAGATTCGTGGATCTAAATGTTATTGATCTCTCCACAAAGCATATGAAGATGTTACTGGGAGTAAAGGAAGTCGCGTAATAACTATATTTCCCAGAGAGCCTTTCAAATTAATCCTAAGCCTTCTCTAAGAACTATTTAAGGAATCTATCGAATTTCCCTTTCAATATATGTATTTCCTTGTACTTCAAACTAAATCAAGTTCCGTAACCAAATGCTTATGGATCTCTCTGGTAAGAAGAAGAATGCGTTTCAATTGGATATATCCATCATAGCTTTCATATTTGACTCTTCTCACTATAGTCAACAAACCTAAATATGAATAGGTATATCTAAGAATGAAATTCAAGCTTCTTCCTTCTCAGATAAACATCGAGAGGCTACCTATATATACCTCTTCACACTTAGATTCCTTGACGATCCCCCCACACTTTTTCACCCTTCAGCTTTCTCGCACCACAAACGCGCATTATGCCGTCGGCTATGCTCAACTGCAATTTGCTTCGTTCTTTTTTCTTCTCGCTCGTCACTCTTAGACTTTAAGGGTTGCAGGATATGCTTGGCGTCTGTCGGTCGCGGCGCCAAAGTTTTTGCTCTGCTGCTTTTTTATGACCTCTGTGAGCTAGAAGACGTTCCCCTCGCTGGCTGCGCTAGGCTGATGCGACTGCTGCTGCTTCAGCTGCCGCTGCTGCTGCTGCTGCTGCTGCTAGCCAGAATTGATTGATAAGCTTTTTGTAAACAGTGTCGCGTTTTGTTGCTTAGATTTGCACAGATTACGCATACGACGCGTTGACGGCATCTCTGAAAGTTAAACAAGTGAGAGGAGTAGGAGTACTCTAATCGGAATTGTTTAACGAGGGAATACCCTTAATACCCGAGTCGAGCTGATATGTCAAGTATCCCAAATTTTTAACGAGTTGTAAGCGAAGAGGTAGCCTAAAAATGGAGCATTCTATATGGTTTACTTGTGGTATAATCTATCTGTCTACAATATATGATGACCTAAGAACTTGGAATATACTCTGATGAATAAATTTTAAAAATGAATTTGAATAAATTAGACATTTTTACAAGCTATCGATTATTTGAAGAAAATTCTATCTAGTCTATAAGAGAAGTTACGTGTCAAGGCATAAAGGAGACAGAGGAATGGGTAGATGTACAAAAGGATAGATAGATAAGACGGAGGGACAGACAAATGAAATTACAAGGAATGGGCAAGTGAACGAAAAAATAGTTAGACGGACGGACCTTGGAATAGACTTAAGAAGATAAGAGGCTGGAGCGATGGATGGAAACACATATAGACAGAGGCACAGGCAGTGAAAGGTCTAGCAGAAGGAGCGATAGATAGACAACCAAACAAATGGAATGGGCAAGGTATTGCATATAACTGCATTGACTCTGCCTCACATCTTGACATTCCACTTCAGAAAACCAATATACCCGATGCAAATCACTTTCAATTGGGCTCAAATGGGCATAAAAAGTAGCCCAGACTTTTGAGTTATCCTTGCAGCAGCTGCAAGTCTCTGACAAGGATATTAACATACTTCAGCCATAAAAACAACAAACAGCAAAACAACAACTGCAAAAGCTGAGCAATAAAAAAATATACAAAACAAGAAGAAGAAGAACAACAACAACAACAAATTGTGCCACTAATTTGAGCCACGTTGAAAGTTTTATGAACCACCGGACCAAAGTTAAATATGCGGCTAATTACGTATGTTACATTGTATGTGTATGTGTGTGTGTGTGTATGCGTGTGTGTGTGTGTTGCTGTTGGTGTGTGTACAAGCTAATTGCATTTTTTATCGCACCATACGACTCTTTAATGACCCAGCGCACTTGACCTCCAGTGAAAACATCGTCCAGGCGGCTAACTGAACGGCAAGTCCAATAAATCAAGCTGTGCAAGTTTATGAATTTTACGATTTTAACGAGCCCTTCAAGCAAACAAAATTATCTTAACTTCAGCAATAACAGAGAAAGAGAAAAAACAGGGAAGTAAAATGTAAAATTAAAAAAAAAAAAACGAAATGTTTTCCTACACTTCGATGGCTTACGAAAGTTTCACGGCGAAGTGAAACGCTTAAGAAATGCTAAAGGACGAATGGGAAGTCTGCTTTTGTGAAAAGAACATTGAAACTAGTTGCCAAAGTTCTTAGTCATGCTCTCAGCTTACCGCTAATAATACTAATAGATAGACATGATGATCCTAAGCTTTTCCTATGAGAAAATGTATGAATAATAATTTATAATAAAACATTAAAGATCAAACACTATGGATAGACGATTAGGAATATAAAAATTAATAAATTCAATAAATACTGAAAAAATAAAAAATATATCCATAACATCTAATCAATGTATTATACAGCATAATAAATTAAAATTATTATGAAGTATTCTAAAATTCCTTTAATATTACTAAAGGGAGTAGAGCAGTCTAAACCCAGTATTCATGCAAATTTATCGACAGCAATCGATAACGCACACACCTGCAGCACAGCACTAAAATCAGCGCAATATATCGCTCGTACTGCTCGTTTAAGGCGTCAAAGTTCATGTCAGCATATTAAATATTTTATAGACGTGAATCAGTTTATGTTTTTTAAGTTTGCTACATCCACATTTTGCAGCTCTCTTCTTCTTCTTCTTCTGCTGCTGCCTTTTTGTCAAGCTGTTGGAAGCGCATTTTTTACGCGGTTTATGACACAAGTGAAATATAATTCATATTGTAACGAAAAAAAAAAAAAAAGAACAGCAGGAGCAGAAAAAAAATCCAAAAATTTTAATGCCGCCTGAAAAATAACGTCCAATAAATAATCCTTAATGTGCCTTTGTGTCCCATGTCCTGCGCGAACAACATGACTATGTGTGTGTAGGAGTGCACGTGTGTGTGTGTGTGTGTGAACCATACCTCAAAGTTCAGCTCTTCCTCTTCTTCTCGGCCACCTCCATACATTATTTTGTGCTGGTTTTGGTGGCCCGCGTGTGATTTCGCTTTACACGTCTCTTGTTCTCTGTGGCGGCTTTTATGTGATTGTTGTAGTTGTTGTTGTTGTAACCACAGTCGCCCAGTCGCCGTGTATATAGTACATATATAGCTCTTGTCAAGTCGTGACACTGTTATGACTTGCCTTGTCGCCGCATGCCACCAACCATGTGAAACAATTGCCACGCCAAATTTGTCAGCTTTTCATCGCGCGAACAACAACAGAAGGAAAATCAAAAGAGAGAAAAAATATATGTATACATATATATAATAAATTGCTCGATTTTCCGGTTATATTTGTTTTTAATATATATTTTTGCATAATTTCATGCATGACTAGCTTTGAAAGCACATTAAGGCCTGTAGCACACTTAATGGGTTCGAGATTTCAGCTCAACACATTTTTGATGGATGATTTTCGAGAGGATTAACAGTGGCCTTTAAAAGCACATGCAAACTTAGCGTGAGGTAATATCATATTAAAGGTTGCATGAAATTAACTTTGTAAGCAGCTTATAGCTTCAATCCTACATGAAGGTCAGCAAGCTTGGATTAAGCAGCTTAAAGCTTAAATTCAGATTTTTAAAGTGCTTGAAATTCAAATGAGCTTTACAAACCAACTTAAAGTTGAAATATTTTATATGCAGTTGTCCTGCGAGCACTGACAAGCTTCTAGAGAGCATTAATTGGTTAGAGTTGATATAAATATAAAAAAAATACACAACTTAAAGCTTTAAGTCACTCACTAAACGATCGTTCATTGCTTCAAAGCTTTAATGAAAAATTCAAGCTTGTTAAGCAACAAAAATGAACTAAAATAACTTTATGGATAGCTTAAAGCACTTATTTGATCAAACAATGAGCTTTACAAGAATGTATCAATCAATTAAAACAAACAATTTTATTTATTTTTTATGGCCTACTATTAAGCTTACTTAGCCAAACTAAAAATTTCAGGCAAACTTTTGTGCGAGAAGTATTTTCAACGAAGCTCACTTCAAGCTTCAGGCTTTTGCTCAGTTGTATTCATTAATGCTGTTCAGTTAGATTTTTTTCTGGGCTCGAAGCGACACCAGAAAAGCTCACGTGGCTCCATGCGAAAGCCCTCGATGCTGGCCATCATGTCGCGCACAGTGCGCTCGGCGGGCAGCAGGCGGAAGCGTAGCACCATTTGATAAATGAGCGATTTGACCTCCATCAATGCCATCCGATTGCCAATGCAGCTGCGTGGACCCACACCAAAGGGCAGATAAGTATTGGGTCGTATCTCATGCTTGTGCTCCTCATCAAAGCGTTCGGGACGAAACTGTTCCGGCTCCTCGAAATTATCCGGATCGTAGTGGAGCGCTACAATGGGTATATGAACCAGATCACCTTTGCTCAGTTTCAAGATCGATTCGCCCGTCTCATCTTTCAGCTCAAAGTCCGTCGAGCACATGCGATCGATGACCACTGCGGGCGGCCATTTGCGCAACGATTCTGAGATGATGCAATCCAAATACTTCATGCCCATAAGGCTATCGTAGTCCAATGGCTTGCCCGCCAGCTGCTGCTCCACAGCCAGAATTTCCTCGTAGAGTTGTTGCTGCACGTCCGGATTCATGAGCAGCTCGTATGCGGTAAAGCTCAGGCAGGAGGAAACGGTCTCAAAGCCAGCAGAAAAGAAGAGCAGGCATTGTGCCAAGAGATCCTCATCATTGAACTCAGCGGCCGACTTATCCTGATCCGATTCCTGTACCTGTTCCAGCTGCTGTTGCTGCTGCTCCTTGAAGACTTGCTGCGCCTCCATCAGCTGTTGAATCATATCGGGACGCACAATGTGCTGCTCCCTGCGCTGCTCCATGGCGCCAAAGACCAAACGCTTAAAGTACGCCACATTGTTCAGGTCCATAACGGGCACGCGCAGAGCCTGAAGAATGAGAATGAGAGAGAGAGTGAATATAACTTATAGATCACTCAAAGATCTTTCCCTTACCTTCATTATCTTTGGCATTACAATGTAGAGAAAGACTTTGATGCCGCCCCAGAAGCTAAATTGTAATAGCCGCTGTCCGAATGTGAAGAATTCGTTCTGTTCATTCACAAAGCTGTTCACCTGCACCCCGAAGGCCGTCGAGGCAATCACATCGTTCGTATAGCGTGTGAAGAATTCCTTGAGCTCCAGTTCAATGCCCTGATCCTCGCTAGCCTGTAGCTTACGTTCCACATACTGAACGGCTTCCACATTGCAGATGTTAATCAGCTCAAACATGAGACGAATCTTGACACCTGTGAAGGCAGGTGTCAGCGTCTTGCGCATCTCTTTCCAGCGTCGATCGCGCAGCGATAACAACGATCTGGACATTACAGAAATATCGCCAGTGTCGTGCTCATCGCCAATGGCCTGACGATGATTGGCAAATACATCAAAATGCTTGATGCACACCTGGCGTATTAATTCAGCATCCGCTAGGTAGTAGAGTGGCTCTCTCAGATTGTATACGCCGTAAACCTTGTGGTGCTTCAATCGCTGATGCAGCTGAATGCTGTGCCTCACATGCGAATCGCTTCCGAGCATTACGCTCAGCGGCACATTGCCAAAGAACGGCAGTGGGCGCTCATGGGCCACGCCTCGGCGCTTGAAGTATGCAAAGCTGGATACGGACCATTTGTAGAATAGCGCGCCAAGAAATGTCAGCACAAAAAACAGCTCGACGAGCGCCATTAGAGGATGAATCAAGCAGCGGATGTGAAGTCGAAATGCGCGGAATACAATTACCAAAACACTTTGCGTCTTGCTCAGCCGCCCGCTGAAACGCCACTAAACGCTCAACGTAACCGCTGCTGAGACGTACGCTCAAACCGGCAATTTATGTGATTGTGTGGGTGACGAGAGCGTAAGGAACGAAAAGAGCGACGCAATGGGAGTTTATGTGTGCGTGTCAGCGAGCGTTGCAGCGGCAGCGTGAGTCAAAGAGCGAAGCAACGCGAGCAGTTAAAAAACAACCGAACAACACTAAAAATAGAAAGAGCGTAGCAACGCGAGCACGTGATGAGTGAACGACGGAGAGAGAGGAGAAGGAGCGAGACGAGTGCTAACAATACAAGGGCAAAGTAACTCACAAAATTAGCAGCAAGTAACAAAATTTGTTTGTAGCGCATAAATAACCAAAAATAAATTGTTTAAACTGTAAATTATAAAGATTTGATAGTTAATCAATAAGACCTCAATGTCAATCAATCAAAGTGGCATATTTACATATATATATATAATGTATAAAAATATTATAGATTTATTTATTATATTTATTTTATTTATTTAATCGAGTATCAAGCTTATAAATCAGAGGATTAAGTAAAACAGGTGTATATGAATATAAGCTTATTGCGCAAGTATAAGAGATCAAACGCAGTCGACTCTCTTAAATACCATGAACCTCTGTATGTTTGTGTTGTGAGTAAGAGAGTTGAGGTGGGAGTCAAACGCTGAACAGCGCTAAGCAAATAACAAAACAGATAATTAAGACACGTTATATATGAGTGTAAGTGAGAAGGCATGAAGAGATGAGTGTAGCATTGCATAGGTATATACTGCCAACACTCTCACACATTTGCATTAGGAGTAATGCAACTTAAATTCTCTTAGGGAAATTATTATTTAACTCATAAGAGTTTCTCTTTCGTATTAATATATCAATTTAGCTGCTCTTTATTAATAATTATTAATGTTATTAACAAATTGAATTTATATAAAATCTTCAGTTTATCAGAAATCAAATTCACTTATTTCCAAATTAAATCCAATTCTACCTGATTCTGCGAAAAATATAATAAAATAGATTTAGAAATAAGCCCTATTTAAGCAAATCAGTCTGAGGATTATTCTCTTGTAATATGTAATAAATGTAAAATACTAAAACAATAAGTTTCACTCGCTTCACACTCGCCCCATTGCGAGCCTTCATCATAAGTAAAACATTTTAATCTTCATTCCTTATTCTCTGATGGCTTAAATATAACTCAATTTCAGAGCATTTCATTAGAAATGTGTTTTGAATTTGAAAATGGCATTTGCTAAGCTGACAGCTTTCCATATAAATCCATTTTGCAGTTGATGTCAAAGGAGGAGAATTACCACAAATTATGAAAATCGTCTGCAGCTGACAGACTTCATTTTGAAAGCAATACAAATTAATCTGTTGTTCTGGGTGGTAAATCTAATATTCAGCATGTGTGGCTTATGCTGATGCTTATGCTCGTTGCTCGTTGCTCAGTCCCAACTGATTTGTCATCAGAAACTGTCAGCAAGCAGCATCAACTAATTTCAACATTAATCCCCCTAAGTGACTCAACTATTTATTATAAACGACTTTGTCAAACAAAGAAAACAATGCACAACACACACACACACAATCAGACACACTCACACACACGCACTCATGTGGTTCAAGCAGTTGACAGCAGGTGCACCACCATCATGTGGCTACGTGCCCAAATCCAAAACCGAATCCAAATCCGTTACCTAGGCGACGAAGACCTGTGCTCATATAAAAATAAATAAAGAAGAGAAGAGAAGCGAAACGAAGAGAAATAAATGAAAGAAAAGTTCTAGCAAAGCTTTGACACTGATCCAATACCTATACATGAGTGGGCAGTCACAAAAGTTTGTCATCCAAACAAACTGTTATACTTGACAATACGAGTTTGGGTGTCAAAGTTGACAGGCCAAAGAATTTTTGTTAAGTTGTAGAGACAAAAATGAGACAGAGCTTAATAAAACTTTATAAACAGCTTGAAGAGATTTAGTAATATCAATTCAATTCACGTTTGTAACATATTCAGGTGTTTCAGATAATAAATTATAAATTTCATACTTCTTGAGAAGCTTTGAGCAGTTCTAAAAGCTACAACACACAATTCATTCCATAAAAGTTCAACTGTTATACGATTTCCTATCTGTTCTTTTAAATGAGTATATATGTATATGATGAGTTAGTTCAACTGTTTCATGGACACAATTCTAAAGACTCTCCAACACATTCAAGATTTAGAGACATAAAACCTAACCAAACTGTTATAATATGACACTTATATATCTTATAAACATAATCAGACATTATCTAATTTCCTACTCTTATATAAATATAAGTTTCCACTCCACTTCATAACTAACTTCATAATATTATCTTTTTAAGTACCTAATTCTATAGTTATATAAGAGTTTTTGCTCTCTCGACTTACCCACGTATATCAATTTACTAGACAGCCTTCGTGGCATCCACTTCCAGCTTTCACTTTATCACTAATTCCAGTCGCAGCAGCAATTCGGTCAACTTTAAGAACTTTTGGCAAGAGAACTCGAAAAATCTTCTCTTATTTTTTTTTTTTTTTTTTTTTTTTTTTTGTGTAATCAAATCACGTCTGAAACAAATGACAAAATTTGGTTGCATTTAGTGAATATTTAGTGTGAGCATGGGAATGAAAGTGAGTGAGAGTGTGAGTGTATGTGTGTGTGTGTGTTTGAGTTTGTGGGAAAGTTAATGGGAGAGCATGCCTGTGTATGTGTGTGTGTGTGTGGCAATTGGACACGCGCCAAGCGGTTGAAAATGAGAATCTATTGCCATGATGGGCAAGAAATGAGCGCAATCCAATGGCAAATCTACAAAAATGCAAATGCCATTTGATTTGCCTTGTGCTCTCGCTCTTGCTTATCTCTTGCTATCTCTGTCTTCGGTCTGAGCGCGTGCTCGGCTCAATCACAATTCACAATTCGCACACAAAAAGGAGAAGAAATGCGTAAAAATGCAAAGTAAGTGCGCTCAGCACACCGGCAATAAGTGATTGTCTATTGTGTGCTGAACGCATCCAGTTTCCATCTGCCTTTATTGTTAGCCAAATACATATATATTTCTGTGAAATAAAACTTTAGCCACAAATAGAGCCAGCTCGTTCGCCACGAGAGAGAGAGAGTTGCAGATATAGATAGCGAGCGCGACAGAGATAGAGAGATGTCTAATGTGTTTACATTGGCAGCAAACCAACAAAGAGCAAGAAAACTTGCTAAAAAAAAAAGAAACAACAACAACAACAATAAAGACAAGCAGAAAAAAAAGAAAAGAAAATTTCATCGTGTACTTCAAGTTTTCTTCCTTTATTTTTTTATTGTTGCTCTTGTTGTTGTTGTTTTTGCTGTACATTTCATCGCCATGTCCCGTTGGTGCCGTCTGTCCATATCCTTGTCCTGCCGGCTGTCGCACGTTGTCCTCGGGGCCAGACCAATGCGAATTGGCTCCGGTTCTTGTTTTTTTGGTTTTCCCTCAGTTTTTCTGGATCTTTTTTTTTTTATACCCTATATCCAAAGCGAAGTGGATAAATAGAGCATATTGTTGTTTGGCATTTATGTAGAACAGAGGGAGAAATATTGGCATGTGTAGGGCTTATATACTGGAGTAGGATTTCCTGTTCTATCAGTCCCTTCGCTCACCTACTGATTCCTTTGTCTCTAGGCGTGGTCTACTCTATAAAGCACTCTAGTTAAATACATTTAAGATTGCGAACAGTAGGATGTCCGTCTATCGGTCCTTCATTCCATCCATATCCGGAATGTATGGAATCTATAAGAATTCGAGAACTAGGATCTATTGCAAAGGCATTAATCCTTTCTTCAAACAACTCGAAATCTTGAAGAGCTAAAGTACTAAAGATCAATCGACAGTGTCCATCAAATTCGTCTCATATCATCAACGATTATGAAAATCTTCACTTTTAACATCCTTAAACATAACCTAATGGGTATCTCAAAGTCGTGCAGTCCACCGCCCAGTCAGACACTAAAACAGTCTTACTTGTTTTCGTTTTTCTTGCTGTTTTATGTGCCATTTCCATTAGAATTCAAGTGCCGCAAGACTTGAAAGTGAACTGGCCCTCAAGGCTGCTCGTTAAGTGCGGCCACCTCTATCGCATTCTCTCTGTCTCGCTGTCTCTCAGTCTCACATTCTCTGTGTATCTCTCCATCTGTGTAATATGCGCTTTTATCAGCTGCTACCACACATTTGCTTTCTGCTTGGTTTTTGGCCAAATCAAACATCCCATCGGATCGCATCGCATCAAAGCAAAGCTAAGAATTTGCTCAGTGCTATTTCTACCAATTAGTCCAAATGTTTTGCTTTAATTAATTACGACTAATAACTGCTCTTCAATACGACTATACAACAACAGCAACAACAACAACAACAGCCTGCCACAACATCACAACAACAAATTCAACAACAAAACATGCGACAGCGCAAACATTTGCTTAGTCTCATGTAAATTTTACCCTCAGGCTAAGTGACTGTGACTGTATGCGTGTGTGTGTGTGTGTGTGTGTGAGAGTGCGTATGTATATTTGTATGTGTATATGCCGTTATGTATAAACACGCACTTGGCATATTTCTTAAATAATGTTTATCTGCTTTCGAGTGCCAGCTGGCCTTAAATATTTTCGCCTCCTGCCAGTCTCCTTCCTGCCTCCTCCATCTCCTCTCTCCAAGCATCTACCGTCCCACGCTTCTCAGCACTTAAACACAGTCTCCTGTATAATTTATTTGTTAGATTTACATTAAAAAAAAAAAAAACAACCATGCGCCTAAATCTGCGCTTGGTCAAAGAATTTAATAACTTTTACTTGATTTTCAAATGAATATCTCGTGCGTAACCTCACTTATAGCAGAATTTTCCTTGCTGAGGGGCGAAAAGTTGGATTTAATTTTAGACTTATGCTCTTACGGCTATTCATATTTGTGTCTTGTGAGACTTTTCACAATTGTTAAGAATTGTTTTGTGCGTGCTCTAACCTAAGCCTATTTATTTCTAACCTAACCTAACCTAACTTTTTGTTCATTGCGCCTGCCATTTTTTTTATGAGCCGTTTAAGACTATATTCTAAAAAGTTCTGTTGTTAAGCTTGTGTATATTTGTTTATGTTTGAAACATTTAGTATTTTAGGTTACTCAAATTGAGCTTAGCTAATTTATTCCTTCGCTAACCTATGCTAAGTTATTATAAAATGTTTTTTTTATAGTGGGATTCTAAGAACAATTTTGAGCCTTATTAAACGTTCTGCTATTTGATATTTAGCCAATTTACTGAAATATAAATTTGGATTTTGTTTTCCCATAATTCATAGTAAATTTTCTTTCCATAACAAAAACCCTTGACAAAGTTTCTTCCCTTTCTATATTATATAAATTTTTTCTCCAGCTATAACATTTTAACATTACTAGTTTACTCCCACATGTGTTTAGCCAACTGCATAAGAAATGCTCTTCGTATTATTCCCATTTTCAAGTGCTCCAAATGGAAGTTATTCGATTTCAATTTGCCCAGTTTTTCGTCCATCAATTTTTTACCATTTCATCTTATGCAGCTCATTTAAGCTGTAAAAAAAAGCGAATCAAGCGCATTGTTTGTGCTCTTTTTATAAGCACATTACGTATACGCCAAGTGTTGCGCGGAGATATAAAATGAGAGCAAACGACGAGCCATGCACCAAATCTACTTTGAATAACTGCTTATTGGAATGCCAAAAATAAATATATGCACATGTGAATCGATGGATATATAGATGAATATATTGATAGATGTTTCAATGATAATCGCGCCATAAAAACCTTACAAACTGCATAACGGAAAAATAAACCCTTTACGCGCTTTACCAGAGATAGAGAGAGAGAGAGAGAGAAGGAGAGAGAGTGAGAGTGAGATCTGCGAACTATTGTTGATGCTGCTGTTTGCATAGCATACTAATTTATTGCTCGTTGTGGGCATTTTGCCGATATGTGTTTTATACAAATATATTTTTCAGACACATATATTATCAGTAAATCGCCAACAAACAAAAGAACAGCGCAAAATGCTAAAACTGCTGCATTTAAATGTTTATTTGGGGTTTTGAATTTCAAATTTATGATGCAAAACAAAAGCCGAACACACAAAAACGAACCAAAATGATTGACCGCATATTGTTTTCATATACATGATACCCTGAGGCTATTGAAAAGCTAGTAGTGGGTAGACTAAAATTAAAATTTAATAACCTAAACTTTGTTATAAATAGAGAAAGCATAACTAAATGAACAATGAAACCTCAACCTGAATTTGGAAATCAAATTAATATTTTCTTAAATTAATGATAATAAATAAATAAAAAAAATAAATAAATAATGAATGTTTAATTAAATGAATTATATTGAATAACTATAGTAGTCAAATTAGTTTAAATACAAGTTATAAACAAACAAAAAAATTATAGTGTAAAAAATAATTCATGTTTATTATTATTACAAAACTTCCAGGATATTTCAAAGCATTCAACTCTTCTCAAACATATCCCAACTCAATTTTTAAGCTGTTTTGGATGCGCAGTAAATCCTAATTTGGCAATAAATTGAATGCAATCGATTGCCAAAAACATCTGCATTAAAATATTAAAAACGCAATTTTAGTAGTGTAACCTATATGTTGTAAGAAGAAGAAGAAGAAGAAGGTGAAGCAGCCGCGTTTCACTTCTCAACTGGAAAACACACCTGTGAATACGTGACCTTTCAATTTATGCGAGCAGCGAACCAAATCGAAAACATTTTTTATGTCTCTGCCCCCGCTTCTTCCATCAAATTTATGACCACTCGCTGAGCCTACACACACACACGCACACACATGTATTTGTGTGGCTCTTCAGGATCTCATCTGTTCATGCCATATTCGATTTTCCCGTTTGGCCTGCAGCATTTTCAAAATTCGCCTGACAAATATTTGCCAGCCAGGGCAGGCGCTGGCCATAAAGCGTTTTTTTGAAAAACGAAAATGAAAATAAAAACAAAAATGAAAATGAAAATAAAAATAATAATGCTGTCATGGCCAGTGAGTCGAGTGAACAGCTTGATATGGCTGACGAAATTATAGCTAGCTCTCCACCAAGGCCAAAACTGAATTTTCGCTTACAATTCTCAATTGGGGTTTCTGGCTACGCCAAACTAGTTGACTTCAAATTGACATTTGGCTTGGTCCAGTTGACTAGTTGTGGCCTAGAGTCGTTAGTTCGAGTCACAAATCACAGTCACATAGCTGAGCTTAACTGCCCTGCGCACACACACACACGCACACGCACAGAGCTTTATCATACATCTGCCAGTCACATACCACATATGCAACTCCCTCTCTATCTCTCTTTGTCTCTCTCTCTCTCTCCCTCTGTGCACACTCATTCAAATTTATGCCTAAGCGCTGATTATGACAAATATGCCACGCTTCACTGACTGCGCGTCGCTGTCAGGTTTTGGAAGGGTGCGGGTACTACGATCCAAAATGTCGACCCCTTAAAGCGCTTATTGTGTTTCGCTTGGCCTGTTTTTTGCCTTCTGCTCGGTCATTTTACGCAAATCCCAAAATAAATACGACTCCTTATTATTAGCATCAGTATACGCAGGCACACACACACACACACGTGCACACACGTACACACACTCACACACACGTCAACATAGCCGCGCCCCAAATAAATAAAATAAACCAAAAGGCAGCAGGTCTGCCACACTTCCCTCTACCCCACCGCATTCGCCCTCACTAATGACACATCAGCTGGAGGGAGTTTCTACTGCTATTTCTTCTTCTCCTTCTTCTTCTCTTTCTCGTTTCCTGCACATCCCACCTCCACATGCGAGGCGAGGCGATGCGTGTCAACAATTATAATGTGCAAATTGTTTGATGTATGTCACCTGCCACATTTGCTTTATTGCCGCTCATTAGAAATGCTCAGCCATCAGCTTTACCAAGGCAGACAAATAGAGAGAAGCTCCAAAAAAAAAGGAAATAAATACAAATACAAATAAAAAATACAAAATACGAACCCAAACACACACGCACACACACACATGCCCACCCACGTATCAACATCGGCTGACAACAATGACACCTTCCATTAATAGCTGTTCCGTTGATGTGTGTTATGCTGACATACACTGAGAGAAAAAGGGGGCTTTTTAAATTATGCCAAATATTTTAATAAATACGCAATTTTATTAAGTATAATATAGTGTGTATAACTATGCTAAAACACGCATAAAAGTACGTAATAAAATTGTTATATGGCGCTATAGAGTTAAGGGCAAAAGCTGCAATAAAATTTATTTTAAAAAATAAATTAATTAATTAAATAAAATAAATAACAAAAATATAATTATATAAATTTATAAATATTTAACAAAAAATATAGATATATATATAAACTTATAATTTATTCAAATTTTATCATTGTTAATGACAATATTTGAATACAGTATACATTTCATTCAATAAAAAAATATAATATAAAATTGCAATAAAAATTTAATAATAAATTATATAAATCTATCTATATCTAAATATTTGCTCAAAAATAATCTTAAGGCATTAGCTAAGATAAATGTAGATCAAATAAATATATTAAGCAGCTTTGCTTCAACATCATCAAAGCGATTTCTCTAGCAATCTCAAGAATTACAATTTCAGTGCATTTCTCTATAGAATAATTTGGCTTTTAGCTTAACAAATTTTTGGCTACATTTGGCTTCTATACGTATTCATCTGTCTCTATGTCTCATAGAGGTTTTAGCTGCGATTAATGACAGCACATCGCAAAGATTTTGCCTGGCTGCGGGCAAAACAGGGTATAAAAAGAACAAAGTCAACCTGATGTGACATTTTGATGAATGGAAACAGAACTTATATGAGATACATATATATGTGTGTGCGTGTGTGTGTGTATGTATATGTGCCATACCGGAAAGAATAACCAACGAGCAATTTGGACACACAATTTTGCATACAAATTGTTTTTGGCTGGACAATTGTAGCGATATTCCAGTAATTTGTTGACTTTTGTCGTGTGTGTGTGTGTGTGTGTGTGTGTGTGTGTGTGCGTAGGTTAGTGTGTGAGAAGCACAAATATAACGTATACGCATTTTGCTGGCCATGAAACCAATCAGCAAGCTTAGCCAAATGATGAAAACCAAAAAATATAACAAACAACCCGTTGGCTGTTGCCAACAACAATGGCATCCATAACTAAGCTCAGCTCTAAAGCCCGACAAAAGCAAACACAACAAACAAAGCAAACAGCACCAAACAGACAAAGCGAAATAAGAATGGAGATACTATAGTTGGGTGTAAGCGGCTGCATAATGCTCGTTCAGGGCTTACAAATAATAGAGTAGATTATAAAAAGTAATATTAAAAGAAATTTGTAAATATTTTTATTGAGAGGAGGAAGGATCTTGATCTGAAATGGTGTTCTATTTATTGGGTACAGTTATGTAATCTGTATTGCACGGATATTGAACAGGTATTCGAGTACTAAGTTTACAGTTCTTTAAGTGTGTGTGGAAGTGTGAATATAGAGCTCTTAAAATGTATCAAACACACCATGGAGCTATCTATCCATATATTTACATCAATCTATCTATCTATCGTCTATCTGTTCATCTATCTATCTATCTATCGTCTATCTGTTCATCTATCTATCTACCTATCTATCTATCTATATATCAATCTATCTATCTATCTATCAATCTATCTACCTATCTATCTATCTATCTGACTATCTATCTATCTATCTATCTATCTATCTATCTTGATAAATTTATATTCAAAGCGTGTCATATTACGAGTCTATATAAACTTATCATGCTCTAGCTTTAAACTATATATAACTATATGTAATCAAATCTATTGTTTACAAAATTAAGAAATTCACACGATCCCAGTTAATATTTTCGAAATCTCGTAATACCTAATTAGACCGAATTTATTTAAAGTAATATATATAAAAAATTTAAAATTTCTAGCTTACAAAAACCAATATACTCCCTTTATTCAATGCCTTGGGCGGGCATCACAAAAAGGGGGCCAACAAAAAAGGATTATTTTTGATTATTTTTCGTGCCACAAAAACAAATTTGTATCTTTTTGTTGTTGTTGTTGTTGTTGTTCTCTTCTCCCTTTTTTTATATTTTTGGCTATTGTTAGTGCTCGCTCGGCCTGGCCATAGGAAGCACAGCCAGATAGCATTTAAACCGACTTACTGCCTAAAAATATAAAATGAAGCAAATAAGCAAGTATAGCGCTTTTTAATGGAGCTGCTAACAAGCGAAATGAATGAGCCGCAATCGGACTGCTCTTCGTTTCAATGAACCGCCCTTCAAACGTAATTTCAACTCAGACCCACGCATTATCTCAGTCTGCCTTTGATGCACCTTAAATCATATTCCTATCAAAGGGTTGCTGATATCTTAAATGTTTCTCTTTATACTGTTGATGGCTACGGTTAAGTGTTGCCATTAACTTAATTAATTGTACTTAAAATAGACGTATTAAATGTTAAGTACAGAGTTGCAAAACAACTGCCGGGTACTGCTACTCGGATAACAGTCTTGGATGATGGGTTATATAATAAAAGGTAGCACTGGGTAATAATTTATACAGAGCGAGTAATACTCATCAAAATGTGTTGATATAACAGTATTACTTAAAGAATGACTTCATTATACAACATTAATGAATGAAGGCAGATATAACAGTGTTGGGTAATACCATATAAAGAGGCATACAACAAAAGGCATAAAAGAGCTAAAAGACATATTATGCAATTCCTTAAATTTACTTATACATATATTATCTAAAAAAACTCGAACAGTCGAGCTAGGATTATTCCTAGATATTCATAACCAAAATAATTTCCCATATAATAAAAAGTTATCGAAGTTCTATCAAAGAGAAATGGGCAACAATGTTAAATTCTCTAAGAGAAATGTTAAAGATCTGTCAGTTAACAGCAATCAGACGGTAGGGGCATACAGGGTATTCCCAAGTCATTTTACTTGTTTTTACACTTTAGCTACATAACACAGCTGAAAGCCAGTCAAGTAATATGAATAACAAAAAGTCCTTATGCGTGTCGACTGAGGCGGTAAGAAATAACAATGGTACAACAACTGTAACAACATCAAGAAAACGAAGAAGAAGAAGAAGAATAACAAGAAAATGCTCAGCATGTGCATTAAACAAATCTAAGACAACATTTCATGGGGCATTCATGAAACTTGTTTATTTTGGCTCAATATGCTAAGGCGGTCTAACCCACCTCACTTACTCACTCACTCACTCACTCACTCACACCAACTATCTCTCTCACTCTCTCTTACTGGTTCTTTTGCTCTCTCTTTTTAGACTTACAATCCTTGTGGCTAACGAGCTGGTTTGGCTCCAACAACAACAATAGCACTAGCAACAGGAGCAACAAGAAGCAGACGCAACAGCAGCAGCAGCGACGTCGAGACGGCTTCGACAACGTCGATGCTGGCGTTTACACGCTACAGCAGCCGCATAAATTTCCGCTTCAATTGGACGTGTACGGCGGTAATTGCAGCTTTGATTACCAGCAACACGAGCTGCCATCCGGACATTACCAACAACAACAGCAACAACAACAGCAACAACAACAGCAACAACAACGAGAGCAATCAACACTTTTCATACAACAACAAAAGCAGCTGAAAAATCGGTACAAAAGCCAGCGGGAGCAGTGGAGAATTTTAGGAATATCCTCCAATATCAACGAGACGAGATTTATTGAAAGTTCAGCGGGTAATGTAAAGCAACAACAACAACAATAACAAGAAGAAATCACAGCTGCAGCAGTGCCTTCATGCCTTGCTATCAATCAAAATCTAAATTAATTTTCTTTTATTTTTATTTTTATTTTCATTTTCAATTTTCATTTACATTTTCTTCCCTTATTTTTTGCCTCTGATAACAGCAGGCGTTGATATTCGGCTTCAGCTACAATTTTTTGGATTTTTGCGGCCAACAGAAATTTGCATACTTTCATTATTTGCGCGCATATTAAATGATTTCTCAGTTGCCCAAAAAAGTAGGCTACAATATTTGCAACTCCACAATTAGTATATGAATTTTAAACGCTGAAAAAGTCGTAGTTAAAGTTTGTGAAAGGATTCAAGCGAAAAACGAAGCAGATTTTGGGAAGCAGGAAGTGAGAAAGAATAAATTTAAATTTCTAGTGGGAAAGAGTTTTTAAAGAGTTTTTCTTGGCGATAGTCGTGAAATTATACAGCACAAACATAATTACTATTATTTTTTTAATTATTTTGTAAACAGAAAATAATTATTTTTATTATAGAAAACTTGAGAAGTACTGAATAGCTTTTGCTAAAGCATGAAATCTATATTTTAAATAGAAACAATTAATAAATTTTAACAAATTTAAGTACTTCATTAAAAAATATTTTTTTTTTAAATATATTAAATTTTATTTATTTATTAAATTTAATTTAAATTTAAGCTTAAGTACTTCCGACAAAAAACTTGACTTTCATCACTTTTTTGATTATAATTAATAATAACAAAAAAATATTTTTTACTTTCCCTGATTTTTATGAATATTTCCTAGCAAATACTTTTTGTAAGAGTCGAAGCCAAAATATATCTTTGGCTATATGAATTATACGTTAAAATACTGAACTCTTTTTCATTAACATTTATATTACTAGGTCACATAAAATATTGTTTTCATTTTTATTCAAGTCAAGCTTCAATAAATATTATTATATAAATATATTAAATACATGTATATTCACATATTATTTATATATTTATTTTACTGCCACAGCTCCAACAATGGACGATATGGTTTATCAGTGCAGCAATCAAAATTCTATTTACGTACTCAATGCCGGCTACAATGCAGCATATGGCGTAAGTTATATTCAGCAAAAATCTTGTAAGGTCGAACTGGTTTGGTCAAGTGTCGATGTGTTTGCAGAACTTTGGGGCAACGGCAGCAGCAACAGGGCGTGAAATGAATGGCAGCAACAGCAGCAACAGCAGCAGCAGCAGCAGGACAACGGGCAACAGGACAAACAATTCAATTGGGGCAAGTTGCTCGAGTGCCGCCTGCAGTTTGCAGCATAAATTCAAAAGTTTCGGCACAGCCAACGGGTCGTCAGCAACGGCAGCTGCAATAGCAGCGGCAGCAGCCCAAGCGGCAGCAACAACAGCAACAGTTGCTGTTGTCAGAGCAGCAACAACAAATCCGGTCGCTACATCAATGTCAACCGCAATGTGTTCACCGGCAACGGCAACGCTGCAGAAATTGTTCAATTGCAATGTGGCTTCCATTGGTGATGTCTGCCAAAATGTCAGCCACAGAAATCAGCAGCACCAGAGCCACAATAACAGCAGCAACAGCAACAACAACAACAACAACAACAACAGCAGTGGCAACAGCAACAGCAACAGCAACAATTGCCCAGTTGGGAGTCATAACAATGGCTGCCTGTCAGCAGCAGGCTTGCATAGATGCCGCTGCGACACGCACGAGGGTGCAGCAGTTGCAGCTACAGCAGCAACAACAGCGGCAGCAGCAGCAGCAGCAGCATCTGTTGGCGCTGTGGCCAACAGAAAAAAGTGCACCAATGTCAAATCAACGCTTATTGCCAAGAAGACAAAGTTTCTCAAATTTCTCGAAGAAGAAAAATGGCGCAGCAACCAGCAGCAGCAGCAGCAGCAGCTGCTGACACCGGAAGAAGCGGAAGCTTGTGGCGCCACACAGCAGCCCAGCAGGTAGGTGTGGCCTTTGCCCTTTCCTAACCTCCACCTCCCACCTCCCACCATCCGCTCCCGCTCAGTACTCTGTGGCAAAAACTTATAAATTCTCATAAATGTTATAAGGCATATTGCGGTGCTAAAATTGTGGGCAACTTTTTATGGGGCACAAGTTTATTGGGCCAACGGAATTGGGCGAGAGCTCTCCCACTCTGTCGCTCTCATTGCCCCACTCACTCGCTCTCTCCCTCACGCGCACTATCTATCGGCAAAATATGCGCGAGCATGGCAACAACTTTGTCATTAAGTTTGCCACGCAGATAGAAAACTTGGCCCAAGTGAAGGCTATATGGAAATTCTAGGAAGCGCAACGAAAGCAATCGAGAGTCAAATGATTTATCGAATTGCCAGTTTATCGATAGCAGCTATGAAATAGAATGCAATTATAGTAGACTGAGTGAGAGGAAAATGACAGAGTAGGATAGAAAGAGAGTGAGAGAGATAGAGAATGACAGAAAAGAATGGAGAAGGAGAGAAGAAAGAGAGGAAATAGGGAGATAGAATGAGAGAGAAACTGCCATGAGCTGGTTACATTGATTTTTTTAGTGTTAAGCAACACTAAACTCTTCCATTTGCCAGCAAGCAACTTTATCTTCATTTTAATATAATTCTTTAGTGCACCACTAACCTAAATTGGCGTTAAGCTATATTAAAAGCAAATGCTGAATGATATAAGACCTTTCTGTCTGCTCCCAGCTAGTTTATAGTGCTGAATAACCACTTTAATGTTATTCTTAAGTGTTGAACAACACTTAAATCGGAGGCTTTTCAATATTTGAGTAGACCAAAGCTTTTATATATGATTAAAACATTTTATAATGCTGACCAATACTTAATGTGGCTGCTGTTCAATATGGAGCACACGTACGACGCTTTAATCTAATATTTATTGCTAATAAACTCTATTTTAATGGCGAGCTCATCAAATTCCGTATAAATATTAAGTTTAAGCCAATGATTTAATATTTATTCGTATTGCGTTTGCAGCAATAGCCGATAGGGAGGGTGAGCGATTGAAAGAGCAAGAGATAGAGAGATACAGAGAGAGAGAGAGAGAGAAAGAGAGAGAGCTGATGCTTTGGTCATCATCAACACGTTTTGTGCCTTGGGAAAAGGCATCGCTCATGACAGTTTGTGCCGCAAAAATGAGCTCAACTTGGGCGTTAACTTGTTTGCAACTGTGTGGCCAGTTGCCACGTTGATGCCACGCCTCCCCACCGCCTTCCGACGGCTGTTAAACGCATTCAATTAGCTGTTCACGATGTGGCAGATACCCTCCAAGCGCAACCCCCTCCCTCCTCCACGCCATCTATACCTGCCACGCCCCCCTGTTTAGCTGTGCCTCCGTTCCGTTCCGTTGTGTTGCATTGTTCATGAAGTCATAAGTTTTGATCACCATCGCTTAGCAACGTGCAAAACTTTGTGCAAGTGGGCGGACGTTGGGGGCGTGGCACTATGGCCAGGCTTTAGTTGGCTCAGCCATTTGTGAAATTGAAAAATTAACGCGCTAACAAAAAGTCGCTGAAGCGCTTAAAATGCCGATACCCTAAACTGCCAGAGAGTCGAGTGCTCTGGCCTGGCCCCATAAAGTTGATTAAAATGCATGCCACACACATGTGGCAGCTGGCAAAACTTGCAACAGCAGCAGCAGCCGTAGCAGCAGCTACGTTAGCACTAGCAACAATTTATATTGAAGTGCAATAATCATATTTCAATAGCTAACGAGCTGCTGGTGATTGTTGGGCGTGGCAGCCATGAAAAGTTGCCAGCACACAAAAAAATAAAAAAATAAACTGTCTAAAAAAGGATTTCCATCGAGCGTAATCGACGGAAACATACTTTACTTTGCAATCATAGTTTAATTTATTTTCAATATATTTTTTATTTATTCTAAATGGTCGGAAATCATTTTGAAGGGATCTATAATAAACAAAGTCCGTATGATCCATAAGGAAGAAACTTTAAAAGTTCGCATGACATATTGTAGTTCCTATATCAATATATGTTAGAAAGGTCTTAAGGTTGTCGGATAGACTTCCAGTCAGATCATTTTGATAGTTTACAAAACTTTATGCTGCTTTATTTTGAAATATCTTCGAATATTGTGGATATGTAAATATTCTATTATATTTTGAAATATTTTTGATTTCTGTGAATATGTAAAGATCTCTGTGAATAGCTCAATTACAAGCAATCCAATTCCCTAAGAGTCTCAACAGTTTCCCATTATGGAATCTATATAACGTTTTACTGGAAAAACATTATGTAAATATATTCATCCAGTAATCTATTAATCCATTCACCCTATAAATCACAAGTAAAGCTTCATTCCAGATGTCTCTCAAACCGTCTGACAATTCATTAAAACCAATACACCCTCTTTATACACTCTCTGAACAAGTATCACACAAAAAGTAGAAATAATAAAAGGTAAAAATTGCACTTTTCTAGCAGTCACGCCCGCTGGCATCTCCTGTTCCGCCTCCATTTTTACTTTTCCTCTCCCCCTCTCTCTCTCTTGCTCACACACAAAAGGCCCAAAAATAAATTCTCCCCAAAGAAATGTTGGCGAGTCGTTGCGTAATAATGATGTCAAAGTGCAAAGCGTTGAATATTTCATTAATTGCAACTGAGTAGAGGAGCAGAGGGAACGAGAGAGTAAAAGGAGAGGGGGTGCAGAGGCTGTCAGCAAAGCTCCTTTGATTTATTAGCAACTTTAATTAGAACAGAGCCTCTCTGGGAGCTGGGAAATGCAGTCAGCGTCGTCAGCGTTGAAGCTTTTTCTCACAGTTGATTACAAGAGAATTCTCGCAACGCACATTCATCAAGGCAGCACAGGGAACTGGCGACAACTCCATCAAGCTGCTTTCAAGTGTGCCCCAAAATAACTTTCTTCATATTTCTTGGCTCGTTCTCTTTTTTCCAAAGAAAAAAATATTTTACCCAAAGTTTTGGCGCTCACTTTTAGAACTATTTTGCATTCTTATGCAGCACTTCGACCAGCCTTTGCCTGGCCCTTACTCATTCCGTCTCTATCTCTTCCTCCTTTTCTCTCAATCTCTCGCTCTATCTGATAAGAGGCACTTAGAGGAAGGCAACTCCATTTTTTAATGTGCTGCAATGCAGTGGAATTTTTTTACTAAATGGTTCAGGTGAAGCAGGTTGACAGGTTTAAAGTTCCAGCAAAGGCAGCTCAAACTTTGCAACAGTGTGGCAACCCTGAAGATTGTCTGGATTTGTAAACTGATAAAATTTAAGCTAAATTTGTGAAATGATGATGATGATTGATATCGAACTTGATTGGATTTCAATATATTACAAGTGTATCAAAATAATAACAAAAATGTTTAAAAAAAAATCATTCCATCAAAATCATATTAAAATTATATTTATAAATTTTCAAAAATTTAAAAATGAGCTGAAGCAAATATATAATATAAATATAAGAAATTTTATTATTTATATATAATTTTTTTAGAACTAAATCAATACTAAAAAAAAATTTCAGAACAGTTTTAAGAAATAAAGCAGCCCTGTAAAAACGCTCTAGTCAAAAGTGCTCGACTATAAGATACCCTAAAGTACAAAGTACCTTCTAATCGAGCAGCTCCGACTCAGCTTAAACCCTAGGCAGGTGTGATATTCCAATCGCTCTACATTTCCTTTATTCCCACTCTCATATTCGCTATTCATTACCTCTAATAGACGTAAGCAACTTAACCTCTTTCTGTTTTGTTAACAAAGCTAAATAGCCTTACATTCCATTTATATATTTAACTCAAACCAGAAACATTTTAAATTCCCCTTGTCTGCATGGCAAAGCCGTATTTACATGGATCGACTTATGGTTGGGCTTAAATTCAATTGCGCTGAAAAGTATGCTACGCTTTATTTCAATTTGCATAGCTCTCTTTCTGGAGTACTCTCCCCCATTTGCGCCCACTCTCCCACCGCCATCTCACGCACCCTAGAGTATACGCTTCCTGTGCTATGCTAAGTTCCTGTTCATTTGTGCACTGAGCGTTTAGTTTAGTCAACCAAAAGCTAAATACAGGACGAGAAATAAACTTTTCATTTCAGGGCCAACAGCAATGAGGCGGAGCTGAACGGCACAGCAGCCATGTCGACGTCCAGTTCAGCGGCCGCATCATCATCATCATCATTTGCGGCTCACTCAGCCAGCAAGGATAACAACAGCAACATGAAAAATCACAGCAACAACAGTCAAACAGGAGCCGAGCAAAATAAATTGAACAATTGGAGCATGCATAATGAGAGCAACAACAAGTTAGCTGAAGCCGAACGGAAGTTGGAGAGTCATAAACAACAACAGCAACAACAACAACAACAGCAACAACAACAACAACAACTGACTAACAACAGGTCCTCGAGCTATGAACTGTACCAGGAGGCAGCAGACATACTAGGACTTAGCTGCAGCCTCTGTGATAATTGCCGTTGCTTAGATTGCCAGGTGAGTATTTGCATAGAAGCTTCAAACAGTTTAGCATAAACTCACTCTGCATGCACACAGAGCGGATATTTTGATTGTGCCGATGATGATGACGAAAGCTACTCGGAGCACTCATTGATGGATGAATACGATGAATATGACTATGGCTATAGCTACGAGGAGCAAATGCTACTGCTGGCCAATGCGCATCAACAAGCTGGACAAGAGCAGGGGCAACAGGAGCAGCAGGGGCAGCAGGAGCAGTCCCAGCTAAAGCTTTGCTATGCTGTCGACTGCCAAGAGAATTGCTGCAGCAAAGTTTCAGAGGAGCAGCAACAGCAGCAACAGCAGCCGGAGCAAGAGCAGGAGGAGGAGGAATTCAAATCTTCTTCGGAGCATCGTTTGGCCATTGATTTTGATTTAATTAATGCAACCAGCAGCCAAGTGCTGGAAAATTGTTCAACATTCAACGATTTAAGCTTATTGGATGCCGAGCAGCAAGTGGAGCCATTTACGTAAATTTCAGGTATGTCTAGACATGCTCTCTCGCTCTCTCTGTCTCTCAGACTAACATCTTTTGTATGCCAAAAATACTATTATAAGCCATAATCCTCTAGCAAAGCAGCAGTGTCTACCACACAAAGGGCACACAAAGCCATGTTTTGGGGTTTTCGTTTCTGTCTTTCACTAACCACAGTAAAATCCAATGCTATATATATACATATGCATGCAACTGCAGGTGTTCAAAGCCAGTTCAAAGCTCTCAAAATAGTTTTCATCATTCCCATCATATTGAAAGTACATCGCATAATTTTAGCTTGCAGCTATGGAACTACAGCTATGCAGCCGTAGTTTGCATTTATAATTTGAAGCTGCAACTAATTCCAAAAAATTGTTATATGCTGAAAAATGTTTGCATAGCTTAACAAAATATAATTTGTATTGTTTTTAAAATTAGTTTTTGGACGCTAATTAGCAAAAGTTTAGTTTGGTTTACGCGAATGCATATTACATTCCAAAAGCAGAACTTAAATTGAATTATGAAATAAATTATAAATATGCATGGCTTTAATGCATATGTAAAATATTTTTACAGAAACTATATATTAATATACTAATCTAAATTAACTAAATTGGTGCTCAGCTAATTTCATTTAGTTAATACCAAATGAGTTTTTGATGAACTTCCTAATCTGAGCTCATCGTAAGTTATCTTTTACTTGTTTTAGATTTATTATTTATCTTTTATTTAAAAATTTTGTTTAGTTATATTTTTTAGTATATATCTTAGTCTTTTTTTAATTTTTGTTTTCGAAAAATTTTGTTTATTTAAAATAAATATCAGTTAAATTTTGTTTAATTTCTTTTTTACTCCATTTTTTTTTTTTTTTCTATATATTGCTATTTTGTTTATTATTAACTATTATAAACAAGAATTCCACATATGATCTTCAAATTTAATCAAATCAGTTTCATCAAGCTCTTTTGAGAACTAGTTCCCTTTTATAGTTCATTTAGCAACAAACTCGACTGCAGAGTAAACTTTAACTGTAATTCTCAAACAGAATATTAAATGCTCAACTCAATTTGAAGCAATTCACAAAAAAAATAGAGCACAAAATATGCAGCATAATAAAAATTTGCTGAATTTGCTAGGGCCACAAAATTCATATACCCCTTAATCAACGCTTTGTAGAGTATGAGCGTCAACAACAGCAACAACAATGGGGGTTTTATGCAAAAGTAGCAAATTGCATTTTACACAAAACTAAATGCCTGCTGAGTTGGCAAAGCGCCACTGCTCAGCACGGACAACGGCTAGATGAGCAGGAGGAGGTGGAAGTGGTGGTAGAGGTGGAGGTGGAGGTGCTGGAGCAGGAGGCGGACGAACGCTGGGGGGGGCGTGGCAGTGGTGGTCAAACGGGAACCACAACACTGGCAATGCCAAAAAACCACTTGGCCAACTCAACCAGTTTATTGCTTTTAGCCCAGTTGTGTTTTCTGCCATTGTTGTTGTTTTCATTGTGGATTTTTAGCCGATTGTTGTATACGAGAAGCAACAAAATTTTTGGCTGCACCCACAGTCCACAGTCCACAGCCAACGAACTACCCACTCCGCCCTCGCACAGCAACCCCACCACTTTGGGGTAGGTCAGCAAATTTGATTTTACACAGTTCCATGGACAAGTGTCATTTCCATATTTGTGCGGAGCGCCACAAAGCAATATGCAAAAACAATTTTGATGGCCAAGTGCTGCGCTTTTTGCCCAATAGAAAAATACAAAAATCCCCAAAAAAAAAAAAAAAAAAACATTTTGAAATTTATAATTTAATTGAGAGCAGCAAAATCAGTGAAATTTCATACAGCACTAGCAAAATGAATATTTTAACAAAGCTTAAAATGGACAGCAATAAAAAACACTCTAGGATCAAATAAATTTCCAATCAAGCTGCAACAGAAGAGCTTTAGATGAATTCATTTTGATAGCCAAAAGAGCAGCTCAGTTAAATTGTTTGAAATTGCAATCAAGTTGATGAGGGTTTCAAACAACATTTCGAACATTTAATAAGATTTTAGCTTAAAAGAGCTATTAGTGTTAATCTTTGGTTTATTTTAGCCATGAATGCATGATATTCTATTTAATTAGCTTATTTTGGGTGAATCATACAAAGGGGAAAGAAATTTAGTGTCTAAATTATTCAAAATAATCGATTGAAATAATCTTTATAAATATAATTTTTTTTAAATAAATATTCAAATAATGAAACTTTTTATTTATGTTGAAGTGATGTATATTTTATGAAAATAATATTGAGACAGTTCAAACCAATTTCAGCCAATAATAGCATTTCAATAAATTTAAAACAATAAATTCTTAGCAACAAAAAAAATTAGTCAAAAGCATTTAACATCAAATTTAAATTAAAAATTTAAAATTAAAAATTTAGAAAATTCCAAAATGAAAATTTTATGGAATTGCAACACCGAGTTTTGGCAAAGTTTTGCAATTTTAAGCTTTTTAAAACTTCCAATTATTTTAATCCATTTAAATTTATTTGAAATACAAATAGAAAATGCGGAATACTTTGATATATTTGAATAAATACAACACACTCAAATAGAAAGGCTGACCACATAAATTAAAAATGTTCCAGCAAGAAAATTAAAGTACTTTAAGCCATATTTATTTATGGCAAGAGAGACCCAAAAATCAACTAAAAATAAAATAAGTCAGAGAAATGCATTTTATATTTATCTGCTGTACTTTGCTGTTGCACCATGTAAGCTAAAAGCTTGCAGTAGAAAGGAAAGACGAAGAGGAAGAAGAAGCAGGAAAGGGAAAAAAACGGGTAGCTATGAAAAATTCATTACAATTCTCTTACAATGGTAGACGGCAAAAAGCAAATGGCTAAAAGCAAATGGCGAATGCCTTAAACTTAAATCGAATTACATTTAGCAAATGAAATTTCAAGCGTTCAAGCGCGCCGAAATCCTCGCCAGTGAAAAATGGCCTCAACAAGAGGCGCAATAAATAGAACTTTGTGAACGTTAAGCCCATTTAAGCCAAAAGAAAAGGGCGACGCTTCACACTCTCTATGGGAGTGCGAACTCATGTATGTGTCAATGTGTGCATATGTGTGTTTGTGTTTGTCTGAGTCTATGTCGTGTGTGTGTATGTGAGAGTGGGTCTTACCCAACCCACTCGACCAACAACAACAACAAAATTCCTCTGCGAAGTGCATTTGCTGTTGTTTAAACCAACCAAGCGCAGCTGGCATCCCTATTACATTTTTTGGACTTGGCCAGCTGCCAGACATTGGGCAAAGACAATGCATTGGCTGGTGGAAAAAAAGATGCACTTGCATATAAAACACATAAGCGAAGAATGTAATAACAAATTTTGTGTTGTCTTTTAATTTATACGTGCTTAAAGCAAATGTCCCAAAAAATTGCCCAGCTTTGCCTCTCTTCTTGCGTTTGGGCATTTATGAGCAACACTTGCATTTAATTTATACATGCTCCAAATAAATGAACCGAAAAAATACACAATTTCCTCTCTGCTCTGTGTCTCTTTAGGACATTTATGGGCATGGTGAAGATCACGAATGAGCATGTGTACGTAGGTACACATATTTACTCATTTGGCGAGAGGAAAAAGCATTTGCATATAATAAACATAAGTAACATTTAAAATTTCCCTGTCCTCTTCGAGGCTTTTTTGAGCAAACTCATTACTCTTCATATATGTATGTAAGTGTGTATGTTGGTATATTTTCAATCTTTTAATGATTAGAAATTACTGTGTGTATTTTACCTACTTACTTGTGCAGCTTCCAAACAGCCTCAGACTTGATGAGTAATGATGCCGGCCTTGCTTCTAAAGTCCAATTGAGCACTTAACACACACTTTAATAGACACTAAGATATAAACAACAGGCAATGCCATGAAATTACACTTGAAGAAATGAAATGTACGTAACTAGCAGTGGCGAGGCTAGCAATTTTTAATTACACGCGGCGGCACTGTGGTCAAAAAAAAAACTGACACAATAAAACAAAATAAATTGCACTATCGATTCGAGATATTAGACAATGCGCGACATTCGCATGCAGCGGCCATGACACTTTGACTGCTGAGAGAGTGAAGAGGATTTCAAAAAATAAGAGGACAAACGCGATTTATTAAGATCGTGTGTGTGAGCGAGATGGCAAGCAAGACTTAAAGAGGCAACTAGAGCAAGGGCAAGTGGTGAGCGCCTGTATCGATAGGCGATGAGCGATACTCAATAAAGGGTGATCTGTTAGGCGAGTGAGATGGCAAGCTCGGCTGGGCAATTATTGAATGTAAATATCGATAGGGATTATTGGTATAGAGTACAAAATTAATCATCGCTTGCACACTGTGCGCCCACTTGACGGCAAATCCAAATGCAGTCAAGGACCACAGCCACGCCCACACGGTGTCTGCTGCCACAGTCGCTTAATGATGCTTGATTTAATTAATGCCACATCGGCCACGTGCACATGGGCAAGTAGGAAGGAAATGAGTGGCTGTCTGGGTGTGTGTATGTGCGTGTGAGTGTAGCTTTTGAAACAGTGTGCGGCAATTGGAAATTGTAAACGCAGCGAGTCGAGGCAGCGCCAAGAGCGAAGAGCCACAGCCACAGCCATTTGCTGATGATGATAATTTATGGGCCCGAAGGGTTTTGCGGATTTCGCATTGGAACCTTATTTCCTCTTTGGGCGTGTACAAATATTTGCCCTGGCATTTCAAAACAGTGCAAGACGAGGAAGCGAGAGAGAGAGAGGCGGAGAGCAAGAGCAGGAGCAAGGGAGATGGCATTAAGCATCAGGCACAACAAATTGTTTACAATATTTATTGTTTGCGACTGCGACTGTTGACAATGATGAAACGGCAACTTAATGCCCCACTCGTCTTATTCGAGCTAAATCAGCGCCAAGGCAACTTGGCTTGACCAACACACACACACATACGCACACTTGGGCGATTCCTATTGGAAGTCTCTAAAGCTCGAATGCCCAATACGCCAGGCATAGCAGCAGGAGCAGCAGGAGCAGCAATGGCGTCAATGCTCATTTCCGTCGACATATTTTCATTTCCTTTTACATTTTGCTTCATTTTTTTTTTTTTTTTTTTTTTTTTTTTTGCTGTCTGCTCAAGGATTTACAGGCCCCAGCTCTCCTGCTCCGCTGCCAAATTGTAATTCATTAAAGTTTATTGTACAACATTTTTGTTGACCTGTTTTTTTTGTTTATATATATATATACTTTTTATTTATTATTTTGCTTTGTTTTTCAGGTCTGGGCCATAACTCGACCGCTTGACTATTATTATTTTCATTTTTGTTGCTCTCTGTTTGTTCAATCTGCTTGGAGTGCAAACTTTTTTGCCAATATCCTAAAAAGTATAATTAAAAATGTTGCCCCATAAACAAAGCAAGCAAACTGGGTAACGTTGTGATACCTTATAAAGAGTAAATATTGTTGGATTACTAAATATGCTGAGTTTCCAAAAATTATATAGAATTCGCGCTCTGGCCATTGTTTTAGCCAATCAACAAACTTTCAAAATATTTTTGTTGTTTACGGTTTTTATTAAAATTTCTCTGAAATCTGCCCAAAAAACAAATAACTCTATTAAGCCCCGCTTAAAACCAGCTAAGGTAGCGCTGCTCTTGGCTTTGATTGTTTTGTTGCCCAAAATAAACAAAAATTAAATTTATTTTTTCTGTTCATATTTTTGTTGAGCTAATTATAAATTATAACAAGCAGATGCTATAATTGCGCGCGTGTGTGTATGCAAATTACTTGCAAATATCTCACGCGCCAGAAAATTTTTACCAAATACATTAATGAAATTATTCAAAAACTTTCCTCGAGCTGCTGCTGCTGTTGTGATAATTGTTGTTGCTGTTGTTGCTACAATTGTTTTGGTTGTTGTTGATGTTGTTGTTATCAAAAAAGTAAGCAAACAAAAGCGGCAACATTTCGCACACTTTTGGTGCCAGCGGCTACGCAATTAATTTTACTTAACTTTATTCATGGGCAAAATGAGGCACGTACCCGATAATGAAAGCCGCAACAGACACGCCTCCACGCCCATCCCCAACAACAACGCCCATGCAGACGGCAGACGGCAGACAACAGCAGCCGCCACGCCCACACTAATTGTGCCAACAACTTGATTCCAGCTGAACGACTTACAACAAGCAAATGGACACAAAGTCGAAGAGGGGGCTGGGTGGGGGTCTGGAGTTGCCAGACTATTCATAAAATTTGCACCACATAAAAAGGTTTTTATGACATGTGTGTGTGTGTGTGGAGAGCGGGGCGCTCGAAAAAGCATGCTATGCCATCTAATTGTAAAGGCATCAGCCACAAATTTGTGTGTGTGTGTGTGTGTGCGAGAAAGGGAAAGCTGAAGAGAGAAATGCCCATACATATATTAGCAAGTGTGTCTGTGTGTGCCTGTGTGAGAGAGGTATGCTCATACATATATTAGTTTTTATACATGTGTGTCTGTATGTGTGTGTGTGCTCCTCAACTGCAGCAATTTCATAAATTTGAATTTCAAATTTAAGACATTGCTAGACACACACACACACATTAACACACTCCCACACACACTCTAAACAAAGTTTCGGCTGCGGCAAGTTACAAAGTTTCAATCCTCATGCAAATTGATTTGTGTCTTGTGTTTCTTTCACAATTTGCTCTACAGTTTACCTTACAAACTATGTGAGTGTGAGTGCGAGTGTGTGTGTGTGCATATTTGATTAAGGTCTTATATGTTTGACATTTTAGTTAACATTGTTAGCTTAGGAACAACAACAACAACCACATAGCAGCAGCAGGCAACTATTAACAAGACAACAGCATTCGCATTTAAATTCATTAAAATGTCACACAGAATGCGCAAACAATGCGAAATCAAAGGGAATTAAAAATTTTGTATAGCTTACTTTTAGGCTTAACATTAAAATATGCTCTGCATATTTGGGCATAGGTAAAAAAGGAAATTTTTTGAAAGGGGGAATTTATTTATGCCAAGAGCTGCTTCTCATCCCCACTAACTATGCGTCTCCCAAACAGAAAAAATACCTTTGACATTTCATTTTTTATGAGAGTCTAAAAAAACGAACCAAAAGCAAATTTATACAATATATATAATATTTATGCAATGCTGTTTGCTCTCATGGAAGCACAAAATCTATTTGTATTTGTAAATATTATTAAAATGTACCACAAAATCCAGAAACAATGCGAGCAACGGGCAGAATATATCTAGCTGTAATTTTTAAAAATTTCATAGCGCATTGAACTGAAATATGCAAATATGCATACCTATGTATGTATGTGTATGTAAATCTGTGGCATATCATATCAAAGGGAAATTGCTTTAAGGGAAATTATTTGATATGAATTGCCTCCCACTCACACTTCCTCTATGTAAATACGTGCTCCTTGCGTAAATTCAACTATGTATATGAAAAAAAAAAAAAAAAAAAAAACAAATGTTGATGCAATGCGCACGATATTTATGCTACGCTGCAATTGAGTAAACAAATAATATATATTTTTTCCAATTTCTCTTTTGCAGTTAGACGAGCGAATAAATCAATGGAAAATAAAAATATATATGCATACGTACACACATACATACATACAGATATAGGGATACAGAACGTAAATGAAAATGTCAGCTAATTAAATTTCAATTGAATTGAGGCATGTTAATTGCATGCAAATAGCAAACAAACACACACACACTCAAGTTGTGTGTGTGTGTGTAAGTTTTATTTAAATGTTGTGCAACAGGCGAAGAGCAAAGCTTTATTTATTTAAAAGAAAATGCAAACCAAAATACACACATAGTTATAAATGAGAATTGAAATCAAATAGAAATTGTTGCAAAACTATAATCGGACTTATATAATAATACAATATATACATACATATATTACTATATTTATAATATATATTCCTTTATTTAATTCTCTTTTATTTGTTTATTCCATAATACTGTGCCAAGTTTTAATAATAGCAAATTTAGTAATCTAGAATGTAATATAGTAAAAAAAAAAAAAAAGTATTAATTGATAAATAAATGAAATTGGTGTTAGTCACATATACATATTTACTATATATATTTATTGTGAGCGATTCGTATTGTTGTATGAAATATGAAAAAACTTTGACTTTTTCGTGTCTGGTGCTTTTTCTTTATAATATAATTTATTGATTTTAAATCGAAATATATATGTTCGGAAAATCAATGATTATTGAGTTTTATTTAAAAAAATAAATAAATAAATAAAAATTTAAGTCCTCAGTTTCAGATAGAGTAATATTAATAAATGGTCTATGGTTTTTTACCTAGATATTTTCTGTTTCCATTTGGCTTATCAAATAGAGATAAAGATATTCTATTATTTACCATACATATTTTAATTTTTCTTAAAAACCTGTTTAATCAGAGTTCGCCTACAATTTTTTTTGTTTTTAATAAATGGTTTTCTTTTCAGTTTTTCCACATTTTTTCCAGTCTATTTGTTTCTAGCATAATTTAGGAGTCTAAAACGATTTGTCTTAATGCTAGACGCAAAGTGAAAAAGCACAAACCAAAAGAGAACAAACACAGTGAAGGCCAGACACACACACACACAGACACATTCCCACACACACATAAACAGAAACACACACACATAAAGACCAGCAACCAACACCAACACACACGCTGCATAATGCAATAATAAGAAAAGTGAAACAACAAGAACATAAGGATTGTTTTTTTCGTGCGCCCAGGTGCTCGTTCTCACCTGCCATAATTTATGTTCGAGCCGCGGCGTTATGCAAATGAGCCGCAACACGGCGAAAATTTCAGCCAGCGCAATGCACAAAAGAGCGATAATCATATGCGAGGCTGTGTGTGTCGGTGTGTGTGTGGGTGTATGGCTATGTGTGTGTGTGTGCTGATGGCTTTGGGCCAGGTCAAGGTGCATCTCGGCCAGAAAGCCAGAGCGGCCATTCACTTTAATTAACGGTTAACGACTGCAACTGCTGGCTGCTATGTCTACGCAATTCGCCATACATCTGTGAGTAGGGGGGTGGGTTGGTGGGCGTGGCCAAACAGACAACACGTCTCGCCTGCTGGCGGCTTTGCACAGCGATAACCCAAAAAGCCATAAACAGGCAAAAAGCGGAATGCAATCTGCTTATTGAAGTGAAGAGAAGGCCGCCAGAGCAAAAATCGAGATAAGGCAATGCCATGCAGAAGAAGAAGAAGAATTGAAAGTGAGCAAAGGCTTGAACGAACTACTAAATACCCTAAGAAGGGCTATTGCTATGCTATTGTGAGGGGGAAAGCAGCAATGAGGAGAGCTAATTAGTATAGAAGAAGGAGCTCTGCAGAAGTTTCTCTAAAGAGGCAGCCGACTATTACAATTGAAAAGTTAGACTGGAATATATATCATCTGATTTGCTAATAACTAGAACAGTATGAGCTATGGCATAGTAAGTCTTACGGGACATTTAAAGAGCAAAACAATGAGTGATAAGAGCACATTCTAAAAATAGCTTTATAGACAGAAAGTCTATAAAAAAATCTATAAAATTTCCACTTAGAATTGATTATATGTAGTTGATCTATTTATATACGGTGTTGTTCATTTGTTAAGATCATGGCTTCTACTCCAGTCTGTTTCAATGCTAGAAATATAGTAGATCGAAAAAAAAAAAAAAAAAAAAAAGATTTTAGCTATAGCTAAATAGCATCAGAAAACAGCTAAATAACAAATTGAATAAAAATGTATTGAAAAACAAAGCAGCTTTTGAGAAAAATATGAAAAACGAAGGGAACAAGCTAAACTTATATAATTCTTCTACAAATGTGCCGTTATCTGAGATTGTTGATAAAAACGAAAATACCCGTTGGCAGAGCATAGAAAAGCTTAATAATATTAATTATTTTTATTAGCACGCAACAGGCAGCTAAATCCATTCGCAATCCGCAGGCCACATCGAGTTGTCCTCACATAATTAAGCGAGCGCCCACGCAATTAAAGAGTGAGTGAGCGAGCGAGAGTGATAGCTGGAAAGTGAGTGCAAGAAAGAGAGAGAGCGGGGCTAGTTAGCGAATCGATTTGTGGTGATATATAATTCTTGAAATACTGATTAAAATGTAATCAAATACAACGCAAATAAACAAATAGAAGCCTATATATACATACATATATATGTATATGTAGATGTAGATCTATATTTATATATATCAGCGTATCCATATTCATATCTTATCGTGAAACATGCGCTAGAGCTTACCGTGAATCATCAAGCTACTGCAAATCTTTGAAAGAAACAATCGAAATTGAAATACGTAAATAATTGCTTACAATTAAGAAAGTGCATTAAAAATGGATTCGTCGAGTCTGCTGATTATATTGGCCGTCGTTTGCTTCTGCCTGTTCATCATACGCGTAAGTGAATATCTTAATGTGATTACTGTTATTATGATTATTATTAATTGCTCATATTATATTTGACATTGCAATTGCAGTCGATTATGATTGCCTATCGGTTTTATATGCTCAAGCAGCTCAAGGAAATGTCGCAAGGTGAGCAAGGTAAGCAAACATAATCGCCCATATTTGCACTAGACTCTTATGCCATCGACAACATTGTTAGAGATGGGCGTGAATCGTGTCTGTCTTTCTTTGTTCGTGAGTGTCGTGAAAATTGATGCAAGCTGGAGTTAAACTATGTTCGGAGAGTTGGGCAAAAGCAGTTTAATTACTTAAGTATTTAAGATTTAGTCTTTAATTATTTAAATAATCAAATTCTGACTCGACAGTTACTTTAGTTATATTAAAATTGAATGCTTAATTACTTAAGTAATTAAAATTGGTAGTTCAAACTGTAAAGTAATTAACATTAACTGCTTAATTACTTAAATAACTAAAATACATAATTTCTATTCGTACTAGATGAAAATACGTAGCTAATTTCTCAGATAACTTAACTTATATATGAAAATACTCTAGGAATTATGCTCCAGGCTTAATTACACCACAAGTAATTAGGCATATTTAAAGAAATTCCAAAAAACTTATAAGGTATAATTAATATAATATTCTTGCATACAATCGAAACTTAAGTAATTGGCATAATTGAAATTTTAAAGAATCATAAATATACTCTAAATAATAAATTTAAAATAATTTTAATTTTGTTTATTTCATAAATATTAATAATTAATATAATTTTTAAAAATATATAATATATTTATAAATTTTTCAAAGCTATAATTCATTAACATTTAATAAAATTTAAATTTGTTAGCTTCAATAATTCGCAAGTCCTGTATAAACAGTAATATATGCCAATTAGAAACATATTAACATATAAATTATAGTAAAAATTGCTCCACTTTTATAAATTATACATTTATGGCTAGCTACAAGCTCTTTAATTAAACATGATTCCATTCCGTTGCGTGAGTCTTTCACATAAATGGATGTCCATGCCTAAAGTAAATATTACACCTCCCGAACACAAAATATAATAAAAACAGGGAACGTCTTGACAATGGAAAACTTGCTATAAATCATACAAACAGGCAATAACACATACATGGAGATATCTTACACACATATCTTAAATATATAAAATATTTGTATATATATAGATAGTTGGATAGATACACGTTCACGCAGTTTGTGTGTCATTTGCACACATTTATCATAGCGCCTCATTAGATAAAGCTATGCCCTGTTGATGTCAGCCGGGGGGTGGGGGTCAGGCAAAAAGCACACCAAACTTAAGCCCCCGGCCTAGGTAGTGCTTTGCTTTGCTTTGCTTCTCCTTTTTATACCCTGAACCCATTGAAAATGGGAAATCAGGGTATAATGGTTTTGTGAAAAAGTATGTAACGGGCAGAAGGAGGCGTGGCAGACCCCACAAAGTATATATATTCTTGATCAGCGTGACGAGCTGAGTCGATATAGCCCTGTCCGTCTGTCCGTCCGTCCGTCCGTCCGTATGAGTGCGTCGATCTCAGAAGTTATAAGAGCTAGAGAGCTGAAATTTGGCATGCATACTCGTGAGTACCATACGCAGTACGAGTTTGCTTTATTTTTTCGATAAATCGTCCGATAACTTTTTTATCGAGAATAATCGAAAAATTGATTTTGTTTTTGAAGCCTAATTTGAACACTTTTAGACCTGGAGTCTTCAAATTTGCGTTGTATATAAAGTTAATCGATACAAAGATTTTGTGATTTACAGATTTTGGATACCACGCCCCATTTTCCCCCAATTTGTAAAAAACGCATTTCAAATACTAGAGACTTGTGCTTTGGAATGTACGCATATATTCACCATATGATTACACTCTAAAAGTTTCATTAAGATCGTATGTCTACAAAAGAAATTATTCAACAAATAAATTCTCATAATATTGCCCACACTGCAGCGCCGCCCAAGCGCAGTCGCTGCTTACTGCGCAGTTAGCAGAGCGCAGGCTTGTGCGTGCGTGTAGATGCATGTGTATGTATGTATGTGTGCATAAAAGAAGTGCAGAATGATTAGAATATCAGCTTGGAGGGTTCAGGGTATCTCCTAGTCGAGCCGTCTCGACTGGAGCCTTCTTACTTGTTTTTTTTTTCTTTTTGTCAACCTTATCAGCTAATGATTACAAAGCAAACATGTGAACCATGAGCCTGACCCATGGATGAGTGGTCGGTCGCCCATCAATTTGGGGGGCTTCAGTTCAATTCGAGCGGACACAACGAGTAGAAACAATATTTCTGAATGACACCTGCAACGCCATCAACGGCAGTGACTGCCTCAGTGGCGTCCACAACGACTGCCACAATCCAGAGCTCGATGAACAGCTCATATAACGACAACAGCACACTTGCACCGTTTCCCAATGGCAACTCAGGAGACTATCCCTATTACTATCCACAGCCGGACTATGTGTATTTCTATTCGGGCTATACGTTCTACATTGTGCTACTTGTTCTCTTTGTCATGCTGATGCCATTGGCTTTTATAGTGGTAACATATTGCTAAGATCTTATATCTATCTATAATCGATGAGCTAATTTAACTCTTCAAACAACCATCAAACTAGAGCTCCACGCAGCGCAAGCGTCGGGAGAACGAACGCCGCCTGATCCTGCAGAGACAACGAGGTAATTCATTTTTGTTTGCATTTATCCCATTTTAATTTGTACTTCAATTCGAGTGCTATCCAAGCTAAAGCACCTGCTTGAGCGCCGCTAGAAATCCAAAGTTAATTAACCCCAGATAGAGGTAGTAGACATTCAATTTGAATAGATCCCAACGTTCGCGTAGCCTCAACTGCCAGCGTTTCGCTGCCTCCGGTTGTTTTGCCAGCTGCTCCGCGTAGGAGGATTGCACACAGCACTTGGACATCACCCAGAAGGCGGTCATGCGGTTCTGTGTGCGCAACGTTGACTCAATGCCACGTATCAAATCGTTTGTCTTCAGTATGAGCAACATTTGCCGATCCACCTGCTCGAGCACATCCGAAATGTGGGGCAGCACCAGCGACGTGTTGCTCTGCAGTGTGTTCTTCTGCAAAACAGAAAGAGAAGCGGATCATATATAAGACAAATTAACACACGGAACTGGGGCCAATTAAGTAGTTTACCTCTTCTTTGGAGTATTTGACTTTGTTAATGCCCTGCATCAGTGTATCCCATGGTCGGCCCGTCACCATGCAAACAAACAGTCCATACAGATCTCCCTTGATGCCCAGCTGCTCGCTGTGCTTTCGCATGGATTTGCGATCGACATTCAAGATGCTCAGCCAAAGCTTTGAGTATTCATAGCGAAACTTATCGCTAAGGTTCGCATAGAGTCCATGATCCAGCAAAACGATTTCCAAATTGTTTTTGGGCGTCTGTCGTACGAGTATGTTGCCCGGATGCGGATCACTGTGCACAAAGCCCGTGGAGAAGATCATCTCCGAGTAAAGTTGTCCGATTCTGTTGGCCACCGCAAAGGCATCAATATTATGTTTCTTAATGTAATCCAAGTCCGTGACATGTCCGCCCTCCAGATACTCCATGACTAGCACACGGGATGAGCTCAGCTCCCAATAGATTTTCGGCACACGCAGCCAGCTGTATTTCTTAAAGTGCTCGGCGACCTTTTCGGCGTTTTTGCCCTCGTTCAGGAAGTCCAGCTCAATGGGCAGATTCTAAAATGAAAATTTTTGAAATCTTAATAAATATCTCTGTAATCCCTCTTTAATGGACGCGTTACCTTCTTGGACTCCTCGACAAGCCATTGTATCTTAAAGTCGGGAAATATGAGCGCCAGCACTTTGACGGCCAGCTCCATGGTTTTCATGTCGACGCGCGAGTTGCCTTTGACATATGGATGCTGCACCTTAACAGCCACCACTTCACCTGTCTTCAGTCGCGCTTTGTGCACCTGTGCCAATGATGCAGTGCCCAGCGGCTCACGCTCGAAGTCGTCAAAGAAATCCTCGGGATTACGTTTCAAGTCCTGCCGTATGACCTTATATAAATCCTCGATTGGATTCTGTGGCGCATCCGAATGCAGCACCTTCATGGTCTGTACAAACTCCTTGGGCAACAGATATTCCAATGCTCCAATATGTTGACCCACTTTGATATATACACCCTTATTTGTGCAGATGAGCTCCAGTAGTTTCTCAGCGGCGATTTTATGCACGCGACTCTTCTCAGCCTTGTATTCGGGCGTGGTCTTGTCCCACTCCTTATAATAGAGCTCCCGCTTGTAGGTGAGCGCCACATCGACCACAGCGCAGGCGGAACGCGTCAAGCGCACAATTCCTAGCGAATTAAGTTCATAGTCATTCGTATGGAGGCTCAGGCCAGTGCTGACGAGGCCAGCGCCTAAAACGCTAAACCCAAGCACGCGTCGCAACATCTAAGACAGATTTGATGCACAGTTCAAGCTGAAAAGATGGAAACGAGTTTGTGTTAGTTTTCTTAGAATTTTCGTAACTTTACGAGCTCTGTTCAATGAACCGTTAAATCAACAGGTTGTCATTCCGTTTCAGTGTCAACTGCTCAACCCCAAAAGAAAAAGTTCAACTAAGATTCAAGAAAGCTCTTCCACTCTCAACTTAAATAATATTCTATCCAGTCAACTTGAAGCTGCGCCCAATGAACTGTTATATCAACAGCTTGTCACTCCGTTTAAATTTCAACCCTCTAACCCAAAGAACTAGTTCAGACAAATTATAAACCTTTGGACTGCAGAGCAGTTCAAAACTCAAGCAATGTGCTTGAACTTTGCTAGGCTCTAAAGTGTTATTTCACCGCTCATGTTGATAAAATGTAGATCGCTGGGCCAGTTCAAACACGTAACACGATATATTTGGCCCTCCGTTGTAAACTTTCACTCATCATTAAGCTGCCAACAAAAAATTGGCAACACACAAGAAAACACAAGAAAAACATCATTTATCACCTTACATTTTGCTAATATAGATTTCCATAATTTATTTGCCAGAGACGTTTAACCCCAAAACCTGTTGCACCTGCATTGAGTCACAATTTACATATTTTACCCATCCAAAAACTTTCACCTTGTATTGGCTAAACAACGTCAGCAATTGTAATATTTGTTGTCTATTACATAAATGACTAATCGAAGTTTTGGGCCAAACTTCTTGGCCAGAGCGTTTCACTTACGATGTTTTAGCGCGCTCAAAAATCTCTTAGTTGCAATACATGTGCTTGTTTACTAGTGACTGTTGTTAAGACTTACACACAAATATTAGTAAAAAACAAAAGAGAACCAGCTTCAAATCTGTTGCTGCTTGCTCAGCTGCGCGCAACTGAAACGAACCGTCAGCTGTTCGAGCCGCGTATGCAGCGCACAAAAATTGAGGGTGATAAAAGCACGATTGTGCCGTTATCGATAAGTGAGTACAAGTCGATAAATCATAATTTGAATTTAACACAAATTAGAGATAAGATAAATTTAAGCATACAATTATATGTAGCTACGCTCATAAATATTCAATATTTATATTTTTTTTTTTCAAAAATGTATATATTAAATTTGCCAATTTATGACTGCAGCACGACGTGAAATGGAAATAAGCGTCACCAACAACAACACTAACATGGGCAATGGCAGCGTTTGCCTTGAAGTGGACAACAACGACATGACCATATTGCCAAAGGGCATGGATCTACCGCCCAGCTACGACGAGCTTAACATCTGTAACAAGGACGGTAACTTGGGTGCCTCCACTCTGACCATCACAACGGACCTGGGTTGCAGCAATCCGAATCTGATTGCAGCAGCAGCTTTAAATGAGCCACCGCCACATTATCAGGGAACCATTGACATTGTCGAAGCTCCGACAACCGCCACAACTATATCTACAACAACAGTTGTTTCGGTTGCGCCTAGAATCTAAACATAAACGCAACATTTCAATTATATCTCTATATTCTTATAATATATAAATATATTTAACTTCAATACAAATTTCACTTCACTAAATTTAACGTCAAACAAAAAATTGGAAAAAGAATATGAACGCTAACAACGTAAAATTTCAGCCAAAGGTGGCCCAAATCTTCCATACGGATCCTTTGGTAATATCAGTATATTATCGCACCATGAATATCCAATTACACGATTCTCAATGATCTTCTTAAATGCCGCATTCTCATTGATGAGATCCCGATAGTTATCATTGGAGACAACTGCTGCATTACGCTCATAAGCTAACTGAAGTATAAAGCTGCAATAAAAAATTTAAAAGTATTAAAAATAAATATCTTATAAGTAAAACCAATTTTAAGACTTACCGATCATCATAGCTGATGGCCTGTTGGTTGGGTAAATTTTTACAGGGTGTAAATACAATTTTGCCCTCTTTATACAGTTGATCGAGCAGGGCAGGATTTGATGATTTGTTACTATTTCGTCGAAACAATGGAATTACAGCCTTCACATCGTGCCCCATCTTCTCAAAGTACTCCACACAATATTTTATGCCCTCCGAAGAAAATATATTGGAGCGACCATGACTGTGAATGCAAATGGAATAGAAATAAGATCAGACTCAAGTAATTCACTAAAGAGTAAATGCTCACCCAAAGGCCACATTGCTGCCATCTATGATAATGGAACGTTTATGAGTTACTGGCGCATTCGACTCTACTCCTGGATTATATGTATTGCTATTATAATCGGCGAGTTTTTTGCGCTCCGTTGAGGTAAATAGGCCTTCGTTCATCCGCTGTGTGACCATCTTGGGTGTTTTAGGAGCTTTCGGTCCGTCTTCTGTCGGCTTTGAATGACGCTTTCGCTGGGGACTAACACCATCACCAGCAGCATCATCCTTATCACTCGACAGCGGTATAAAATCTTCTTGTACAAATATCACACTATCATCTAATAAATTCTGTGCAGCAGGCTGTTTCTGTTCTACTTTCTTAACCTCATCGCCGCCATCATCAATGACAATACAAGACGTATTTTCCTTTAATAATGGACGCGCATTACTTGTGTTATATAATACGCTATTCTGGCTTGTGCCATTTACAAAACGTGCCCATAACTGATGTCTGCGTCTAGTATCTACCTTAAAGAAGTTAACTACGGTAATTTTCTCCTCTACTTTGGCGGCGACTGGCTCCTTCGATGACTCATCGTCCGGCTCGTCATCTGTGTCTATAGTGATTTTAGTCATATGCGGTTCCAGGACAATGCAGTCATCGTCATCGCTGCTCTCAATTTCTTCGATTATCTCGCCCTCTTTTACTTCGGATTTTTGTTGTCCGGTGGGATAAAACGTGGGCTTAGGCAATGAATTTTGCTGCGGCATTTTATTTTGCTGCTGCGGCTGTTGTTTCTGTTGCTGCTGCTTTGTGACTTGCTGTAGTTGTACATTTCCTTTATTTGTGGATGTGGCTGATGCATTTTTGCTTTGTGAGTTAACTGCACGACGTTTAATGGAATTGACAAGCTTTACGGAATAGCTTTTATTCGAATTTGTTTTTGGCGATTTCTTCTTCTGCAAACGCTTAAGCTTCTTCTAAAACAAACTGAGATTTAAGTATACAACAACGTAAACATATAAATTCATATCTTACTTTAACCAAACTATCCTTAAACTTTTGGAATTGCGACGTCATTGTTGTAGAAGCATCGGTGTTTAATTGTAACTGGTGTGGGGTGAGAAATATGTGTATGTTTACATACATATGTATGTATGTACGTACATAAGTAAATTTATTAAAATTGGTATTTAAAATGTTGACATATTGAAATTTATTTCTCGTACTTACTGCGCTCACTATTCGAGTTGACTTTAAGGTGCTTTTTGAATAAAACTACAATTTGATCGGTTTTTCGATTATATGTATATACATCGAGCATTATTATTGAATCGCATGAATAGCTTACGTATGGCAATATCAGTTTACATTTATTTTGATTAAAATACCACTATGGTTAGACACTTAACAGAGGATCTTGTTGTTCAGAGTGTTGTTAACTAAAAATATGATTGGCGCATCGCTTGTAAATTCAGCTAGCTAAGATCGTACATATCACTCGAATGATACACTATAGATAGATTGACTTCTTCTTCTATGTCCGTTATTCTTTATCAATTGAATTTAAAAGAAAATCGATTTTTTGACTTCTTGACAACATTTAGTTATATAAAAAGGCAACACACACATATTTGTAGACAAAAGCTGCATATTGTATACTGTTGTCTGGGCATTCTCGATCCCAAATTCTTTACTAACTACATTACGACTGAAACTCTTACTTTTGCTTTAGCTCACGTATCTCATTCTGTATATTGGCACGTGCCAGCTCCTCGTATTTCTCGTGGTATTCGGCTGTCGCATAAATGCTGGGTATTAGCAACAATGTCTCCAAGACTTTGACACGCATCATTTTATAGCTCTCGTCATCCAGATTGGCGTACTCGTGACGTAAGAGTTGGGTATAGTGTTTATATTCATCCGGCGGAGCACTGGACGTGACAGAGGAAGAGCATTTAGACTCATCCTAGCAAATGAGCTAGTCGGGAGTGCTCGACTAGGTTTGTACCGCTGTATCCAGGAAAGCTTTTTCCTAATGAAAATTATTTTCTCCTAATAATGCAATGAAATCGCTCAACTTATATTTGCCTAGCTGCGACTATAAGTGTATCGTCAATATATTGACCTTATCAATATGTTTAAGAGATTTGATAGGCTCTTATTGTCATTTATTAAGTAGACAAAGACAAGAGATTTCGACAGACAAACAGACCTGCTACATATGTATGTTGAGCCGTAGTAACAAAGATTTCCAAAAGTGCTCTAACCTTTTCACTACATTTGGATACAGGGCATATTCCAAACTCTTATATTTTATACATACGCCAACACAACCAAATCGACATCCTGCAACAAATTGGCTTCCTCATCATGTGACCAGGTGACCTCATTATCAGGTGTCTTGCGACCCAGCAGATTGCAGACAAGCGATTTGGCTTGCTCCTGCATTACATCATTTCAAAACATTCATATATTGATATATGTTCATCTGCATCTTATATAGCTACTCACATCCTCAATCATGGCATCGCGACAAAATTCCTCAAAGACTTCGCAATTCTGCTGCACACAGCTGCGATTGCCATCGAAATGATAGTACTGAAAGAAGGCAGCCAGAGCAATACTCGGAGCACAGTCCGACAGATGCTCGTGCTTGCGCTGCATCATCTCTTGCCAGTTGTGGTAGGCGCGAGTGGGACTGTCCTCGCTCAGATGCTGTTCGATGCGTGCAAACCAGGCATTGGTCACATCCTCTGGCACATCATAGTGGGCACAGATATTACGCCAGATTTGCTCCATTTCGTTTAGTTAACTTTTTATAATTGTAGTTATTTAGGTGGTTTCAGTTACTTTTTGGCCACTTTATTTTCACAATTTTAGCACTTATTCAATTTGGTAGAAATTTTTGTTCTGGAACTCGCGCTGAGTTTTTCGCAAAAATTCCTTCTCTTTTTTGGTTGGTGTTTGGGGGACTGACGCCTGCGCAATGCGATTTGCGTCAACCGCGTCGGCAGCCCCCTTTAAATCAATCACAACGAACCCCCGATAATCCCGACACGTTAACTAATGCATAACTAATAATAATGAATTAATTGCAATTCAATACTCACGTCCATTTCCAGCGTTGTCCTGGAGCAAGAGGGTTCTGGAAGCGCTTTATTTTCAACTGTTGTCGGGCACGTGTTTGTTTCTTCTGCAACCTCACCGAGTAAGGCTTTGCGGCCTTTGCGCGGCGATTGCTGCTTGTTCTTCTTATAACGGTGTTTATGTATTCTTCCTCGTTTTTTGCCGCCACCTTTGTTTTTTTTACCCATTATAAAAAACTCCGATAAATGTTTTTTGAAATGCAAAACATTTAGTGTACGAAACAGAATGCGGAAAGCAACAGCTGATTGGCGTTGCCACCATATAAAAATCATGCAAAATTAACCAATTAATGTAGCTTGGTATTTTTATTTATTTTTTTTCTTAAGATTATTTTTAATTGCAATATTACCCATAAGTAAAAAAGAAATTTGCAAATCATCAGATGTACAAATTAACATATTGTATATTAGCAAAGAGAATAAAAATTTCAATTACATGGCCGTGGCACTTTGATCATGCGATGTTGGCAACCCTGGTAATGTGAAATGTCAAACGTACTTGTGAAAGTAATCATTCCCAAACCTGAATTTTACTGTATAATTTCAAATAGTTTGTTAGTTTCTAAAATTGTTGGGTCGTTTCAGTGCGCAAACCGTTTGAAAGTTTAGCACTTACAAAACAGTTAACGCCACTGACTGTTTATCCACAATTAGTACCAAATTGCACTACATTTAGAGTGAGTATCGATGGTTGTGACCAAATTTGTTGGTTGGGTTATTTGCCCTTTGTTCCATGTTTCCATGTTTCAATGTTATACGTTTGAATCCGTCAGCTTAATATGGACATCGAAAAATCTAGCAGCAGTTCCTTTGAAGACCTAACCAATGCCGATGACACCAACGATATTCGTGGAACCCATGTGAATGAATCGGAAACATCCGAAGCCGACTCGGCAGCCGTGCAAAGTAGTAGCAATAGTGAGGATAATCCAAAACAGGAGGAAGATATAGAAGATGAAATCGAATGCGATATATTGGGAAATAAGCAGCTTATCAAGCGCATTATTAAAAAGGCACCCGCCAATGCCAAGCGGCCCAATCGCGGTGATCTGGTAACAATAACATACACTGGAAAGCTGGAAGATGGCACTGTTGTGGAAAAAGAAGAGCGCTTCCAATGTCATGTAGGCGATTTCGAGGTGGTCCAGGGCTTGGACATGGTGCTGCCAATGATGCATGTTGGCGAAGTGGCACAAGTTAGCATCGATCAACGCTTCGGCTACGGCACCATCGGTCTTAAAACTGAAAATCCACCTGAAACTGTTATACCACCCAACGCTAATGTAAGTGCAACGATCCGTTAGAGATAAGGAGAAGACATAAATTTATTTATAATTCCAGCTGATTTACGAATTGGAACTGGTTGATGTTAAATACGAAGACTTTGCAGATTTGAAATCTTTTGATGTGCTGCGTAAATATGGGTAATATATACTAGATAATAATTTAAAAATTCATAATAATCACTTCCATTTATATTTTGAAAATGCAGTGCGAGGAAAAAAGAGCGCGCTAATTACTTTTACAAACGTGTGGAATACAATAACGCAATACATCTGTATAGACGTGCCCTTGACTATTTGGATAATCGCGATGGTGATCCTGATGCGGAATTCGGCAAAGAAGATATGGAGGTAATTACTGATGATTAATGTATAATGTAACAATATAATCATATATTTATCAAATTGATTGTAAAGCTATCGAACAGTGATCTGCAAAGCCTGCTAGAAGATCGTCTGATTGTGTACAATAATTTGGCAATGGCTCAAATCAAAATTGGCGCCTACGATGCTGCATTGCAGTCTGTGGAGCATGTGCTGCGTTGCCAGCCCAATAATCCCAAGGCCCTGTATCGAAAGGGCAGGGTGAGTTGAATAACGCTTATTGTGTACGTGGCACTTAACACAGCTTTATCTCCCACTTGCCTCGTTATCAGGTGCTCGAGGGCAAGAATGATACGCAGGGGGCAATCAAGCTGTTGCAGAAGGTTGCGACATTGGAGCCGGAAAATCGATCGGTACAGTCAGATTTGGCTAGACTCTTTATTAAAGCGCGCCGAGATGAGCACAACGAAAAAGAAATGTACCAGAAAATGTTAGGTCAGGCCAAGAAAATGGAGCAAAAAACAAACGTTCGACAGAAAACACCCTTGGTAGATAATTCAAAAGTAAGCTGAAAAATGGCATTCCCGTTTTTTTTCTTTTTTAATGTTCTATTTTATTCTCTAATCTTTGCTTTTCATTTCCAGTTGAAACTAATTGGATTTCTGATGGGCACCATTTTAATAGGCGTAGCGGGCGTAGCTATTTACCGCTACAAGTACTGAACAGGATAAAAGAGAACATAAACTATATTTCGCAAGTCGGTACTTTAAGCAATTTCTAATGCATTTTGAAGAGGATCTATCTATATATCTATATCAAAATTATCAACGTTGGAAAATGGTTGCTTATAAAGATACCCCTTTTTATATGCACAGAGAAGGATTACCAAGCACACTTTAAAAAGTAACAATAAGTCAAAGAGCTACGGTTTTTGGATATCGTATGTTAGATTAAATTCAACAATTTATTGCAAATATATATATAAATATATATGATTACAAAAGCCTTTTGAGAACAAACGGATGTATCAGATTTAATCAAAAATTATAAAATTTATCAAGTATTTACAACAATAAACGAACAAATTCAGTTACTGAATGTAAAATGCTATTCAGCCCTGGTAAAACGGCGACTGGTATTTCAGGTCAAATTTAGTACATTTTGTTTGCTGAATCATTTTCACTGCTGCACCGCAAATATTTACTTAACTGCAACACAAACGATTCCAAACCAATCAGTCGAGAGCGAATTTTCCAACTTAAAACATTTAAATTACTTGCAGTAGTCATGCAGAAGACACTGCTACTAATTGCTGCTTGCCTGGCCCTAGCCTGGGCCGCAGAGCCACAACTCTTGCGAGTGCCGTTAACAAAATTCCAATCTGTACGCCGGCATTTTGCCGATGTCGGCACCGAGCTGCATCAATTGCGCATTAAATATGGCGCCGGTGATTCACCCGAACCACTCTCTAATTACCTGGATGCCCAATACTACGGCCCCATATCGATTGGCACACCACCCCAGAATTTTAAGGTTGTCTTCGATACGGGCTCCTCTAATCTTTGGGTGCCATCCAAAAAATGTCACCTGACCAACATCGCTTGCCTGATGCACAACAAATACGATGCCAGCAAATCATCGACATACAACAAAAATGGCACTTCATTCGATATACACTATGGCTCGGGCAGTCTCTCGGGTTACCTATCCAGCGATACAGTCAACATTGCCGGCTTGGACATCAAGGGCCAAACATTCGCCGAGGCATTGAGTGAACCCGGATTGGTCTTTGTCGCTGCCAAATTCGACGGTATCCTTGGATTGGGCTACAGTTCGATATCGGTGGATGGTGTTAAGCCCCCATTCTACAACATGTTCGAGCAGAGCTTAATCGCACAGCCGGTGTTTTCGTTCTACTTGAATCGTGATCCCAAGGCACCCGAAGGAGGTGAAATCATTTTCGGTGGCTCCGATCCCAATCATTATACTGGCGACTTCACCTATTTGCCTGTTACACGCAAGGGCTACTGGCAAATCAAAATGGATTCGGCTCAGATAAACAATGTGGAGCTGTGCAAAGGTGGCTGCCAGGTGATTGCTGATACGGGCACCTCGCTAATTGCCGCACCTGCTGCCGAGGCTACATCGATCAATCAGGCTATTGGTGGCACCCCCATTGTGGGTGGACAGGTGAGAATGCTGTTTACGGTTAACTTTTTATATGTGTTTGTAGAGAGGTATTGAATTTCATATTTGCTTACTATTCCAGTACGTCGTCTCCTGTGACATGATACCCAATTTGCCGGTCATTAAATTCGTGCTGGGCGGCAAGACCTTTGAGCTGGAGGGCAAGGATTACATTTTGCGCATTGCCCAAATGGGCAAAACTATTTGCCTCTCCGGCTTCATGGGCATGGATATACCACCACCAAATGGTCCCCTCTGGATTCTGGGCGATGTCTTCATTGGCAAATACTACACTGAGTTCGATATGGGCAACGATCGTGTTGGCTTTGCCGATGCCAAGTAGAGCTGTCTCTGAAATCATTTTTTCCTATTCAATTATATATACATACGTATGTCCTAATGCAAAAGGCAGCAAAAAAAAGCATTGTACTTGTAATCCAGAGCATGTGAAATTATTCATGTAGTTCGAAAGACTCTTGCAATTCGAGAAACAAATTAAATATCATAATTATATATAGTTCAAAAATGTGTAAAAAAACAACAAAAAATATGCCTTTTCCTTCGTTGTGTCTGAGTTTTGTTATTGTTAGTCATGGACCTTTGCTTATCAAGTGGCAAATTATTTTTGTTTTTTAATACTCTTTGATAATTCTGTATATAGTCGACAGCTTTGTTTATTTATTATATACATATATGTACATATATTTACTTTCCAATGCATATTCAACGGAAAGAAAGCGAATCGCTGTTTGTGCTCGTATTGGATGGCGAGCAGTCATAAATTAAACAGATCTGATATGGGCATATATACATATACATATATGGTTTAAAACACTTGATTACTTCAATCATTTATTATATACATACATGAACATAAATTTGTTTACATACATATATGCCGAGCGCTTATTACAATGAGCATCGTTGATAGAACAAAGCCTGGAAAATAAATTGCTAAACAAATGTGTATGTACATGTATATATAATATAATTAACACTATGCAACAAGGCACTTAAACTTAGTTTCTATAAAAAGTTTGATTAAAATTTGTGATATCTAGATCAATTTGTGAAAATTGAATAGAGAGGCGAACGAGTTATTTGGTAAGCAGAGAGAGCTGAGAGCTAGAAAGTTGATATGTGAGAGATAGTGAAAGTTCTTATTCAAGATAACGAGCTCTTATATTGGGAAGTGAGAGTGAGAGAGAGTTGTTTAAGTAACGAGCTTATATATTTGGGACAGTTAACATAAGCAAAGAGAGCGAATTAACATACATAAAAGAGAAAACTGATTTGTGAGAAAGCTCTTATAGACGAAAATAAATAAGATCAGACTACGAGCTATTACACAATTGAGTAAACTGTAGTATAAGAGTGAACTGTTAAATAAGAGGGCAAACTGTTATACAATAAGGCAAATTGTTATATAACAGAACGATCAGATGAGTAAAAAAGTAAGGGAGAACACATGCAAAAATAAAAGGGAGAGTAATTACGAAAATGAGGAATTCAATACAGATAATGAGAGCTTCATTTGGCTCTAATTAAATAAAAATGGGTTAGCAACTGACCCAGCTTCTGGGTTGCTCAGTGAATCAAATTCGAATGAATTAGTTTTGCCTATGAAATAATCGCATTAAGTACATTCGCATATTTGCTTGTAGATTGCAATGCTTGATTAATTGAGATGAGCTAAGCTAAAAGTTAAATCAATTTTGTTTTCTAGGCCCCTTGGGTTGGGTCGATGACTGACGCAGACCCACACGTGTGAGCTGAACCTACGTCAAACGGATGATAGGAAATGGATTCTTAGGCAAAAGCGAGCTTTTAGGCGCACTCCTAATATAAGGAATATATAACAAATGATTTATCACAAAATTGTTGAATAGAACAATTCTTGAACTTTGTACAGAATATTATAGCACGCGTAATTAATCAGATGCGAGCACTGAATCACGCATCAACGTTGGCTTGAGGCACAAGGGAAAGAAATGATTGGGTGATTGGACTTGGGCGACAATGGAGAATAACAAACTAAACGAGCGACTAAGATAAGACAACATTTAATACTACGAAAAACAAGCTAATAATAAAGTTAAAAAAAAATAATAATAATTGTAATAATAGACACATTGTTGGTGGAGCAACATTTATAATAATTTAAAGGCCGGCAAGAATATTCATTGCGCATTCTCTCATTTTCGTTTCACATCGGCCAAATCAACAGCTGGATTCGTTGACTGTTCGCCTTTGGTGGCCTTTGTCTTAGCTGTTGCTTTCGTTGCTTGTGCTGATACTGCCACGACTGGTGTTGCTCCTGCCACTGCATCCTTTGTGGTTGTGGATGTTACATCCTGGGCAGCATCCGCCTCGGGCTTGATCTCCACAGTTGCCGCAGCTGTATTCAGATTGGGCACATCGTGCTCCTCATCCGATTCAGTTGAGCCGTGGATCATCTGCATCGCTGCTGCCACCGGCTGCGGCAACTGTTGCAGCTGTCGTTCACCTTTGTTGACTTTGTATATATCACAGGTCTCGTTGACATAGCGATTGAATACGTCCGGCTTATCTGCATACACGTGATGCCCGGCACCGGTCACGATCTTAATGTCCACCATATTTGTGCCCCTTTGTGATTTTATTTTCTCACCGGATGCGGAATCGATCCAGCTGCGTGAGCCATAGATGAATGTGATGGGTATATCGCTGCGTACATCCTTGATCCGGTGGATCATTGGATGCTTGGCCCAGCCAAATGATTGCATCATGCTGTGGAATGCAGATTCACCGCTCGGCCGCTGGGCATTGCACTGATGTATATACTGGGGCAGCAGATTAATGTCCTCCTCGATGGTGCTCTGGAACTTGCGCATAATATCCGGCCGTGTCTTCTGCACCACCCACTGGCCGAACGGGCCGGCAGCTCGCAACGCCCACAGCGGATTCAGTGGCGTCAGAACGCGTGCAATTGCACGCAACCACAGTGGAATCTGTTTGGTATTCGTCGATTCGGCGGGTTTCTCGGGAAATCCCCAGGGATCGGCCAGTATCAGATGTCGAACACGCTCCGGATAGCTCAGGGCATAGCTGGACGCAATGAAACCGCCCATGGAGTGACCCAGCAATATCATATCGGTGATATTCATTTCGCGACGCCATTCCTCAACAGATTTAACAAATTGCTTCTCGCAGATCAAGGCATCCTTAGCAAACATTGGCCTGGAGCTGCGCCCAAAGCCCAGTACATCCATAGCATAGACGGGACGATCCTTGGCAAAGGCATCCAAATTCATAACCCACAAGGCAACACCAGCGCCGAGGCCGTGCAGCAACACAAGCGGCACCTCCTTCGACTCTGTATTCATGCTCACCGTCCAGATCTTGTCCGCATCGCCCACAGCCGGACCTATGTCCACAAAGAAGCCGCGGTAGGGCAGCTTCAGATATGATAATATCTTCTTTTCTACGGCCCGCAGCATGGTTGGCGATGATGCTGTCCAGTTATGCCACCATTGCCAAAGGCTGAAGCCGTTACTTTTCGAAACCTAGAATGTAATTTTTCATAAAAATTAAGTACGAGAATTTGACTACACAGAAAACATAACTATAATTATCTAATTTGTCAAATTGTTTCTCAACGCAAATGTAAAAGGGAATTTTGTTGTGAAAAATGCAGCTTTTGTTTTTGTTTTTCCTTGTGTATGATTAGAAAAATGGTTGATATTACACATAGGCAAATATACACATAACATATCTTGATAGAGACAAGACATACATTCTATAGCAAAGCAACAGCAAGAGTTTATAGCAGCTTTTGTATATTATTGTAGTGCACTCTTATACTATTCTATTCCATAATTATTGTTATACTTGACAGCTGACGAAAATGGAGTATTGTTATACTCTGATTTACAGGCGCAGCAGCAATTGTTCACACACATATATATGCACACACACATATATGTTTATAAAAATACGTCACAGCTGCTATGGCATACGCGGAAGTGCCGCCAAATGGGCGTGGATTACCTAACGGACACAATGATCGCGCCCACAGAAACTGCGCATTTAATTACATACATACATATGCATTGATGTATGTTAGAATGTATATATATATATAGATTTGTAAGTTTGTATATATGCACACACATGTGTATATCATATTTCTAAGCATTCAGAGCTTATTGTTTGACCTTTGTGGCTTTAATTGTGTCAAAGTCATTCAAAATCCTTTTTCGTTCTCGTTTCGCTTACCTCAACGTCCATTGACCGAGCCTCTAGCGGAGCATCTGCAGGGCCTTCGGCTTGGTTTGGCAATGACAGTGTGCCACTCATTTGAGTATATTTTCTTAAATTTTTCTCTCGTAGTATTTTCTCTCAGACGCTTTGTAGTTGTTGTTAATTTTGAATGTTTGCCAGAAGAGTGACAATAATTAATACTAGCAAATGACTGCGACGTTGCAACATTTGCGCGAATTTTGTTAATATTGCATAGGCCAAGTTAACCCTTTTTGTTGGTCAGAAAACGACTCGATTAGTGTCGAGTTGTGATGACAATGAATTTTTTTTCTAAGCTAGCTAGCTGATAGTATGTGGTATTCTGTATGGATGTGTTTGTGTATGCGGCCGCCACTTAAGTGTAATTTCTGTCTAATGGTGAAATTGTATATTGTTGTCATTTATTTATATGAGCTCACCAAAAATTCGACTGGAGCAACAGCTGTTCGGCATACCGCAGCCCTGACATATGTTCGTTGCTTGGTATTAAATTTGCCAAGCAAATTGCTGCGGAATTTGAAAAAAAATACCAACACAGTTCAACAGATGAACTAGTTTCAATTAACTGAATACACAATATCACTGATATATCAGATTCATTAATTTCTCCTGCCAAAAATAACATCTGTAAATAATTTCAACCCCTTATTAATATTGTATTAGTTCCTCTTACACCTAACGATATTGATTGCTTTAATTAACAAGTTCAAATATTTATTAATCCTGCTCTTTAGGATTTTCAGTAGCTACTTGATAGTATATTTTAATAGTACTAAATGCCAAAATAAAAAGAAAATATACCAGCCATGTGGATTTGCCGGTCGGAGGCAGTGCCTTTACAACGTTCTCGCAGACGATATGGATGGAATTAACAAATACAATGAATTTGTGGCTCTGCACAAACCGCAACTAGAATCTGCTGCAATTCCTGTGCATTTCTGGCCAGCACTTTATCGCAAGCTTTGCGCGGATATCTTTGATGCTGGCGAAGCGCTGCAGTTAATGCTCATCGACTACGATGAGGTTGATGAAGAGGAGGACGATGACGACAATTCAAAACCAGCATTTGCTTTGGAGGTAGCACGCGAACAGGGCATCAAGGCAAACGATCCCACGGCTATATATCTAATAGATCATGCCTGGACATTTCGCTGGAATACCGCACGCCAGCAATTGGAGCACTATCCACAGCTGACGGATAGATTGTGCGCCATCACGGGCGTTGATCTGGAGCATGAGCAACGCATCGATAAGGTAATGAGACGTGTATGGAGATACTGTCATGCCTACACTATTTCCAGCGAAGGTTTAACCGACGAGCAACGTCTGCCCATTTGGTATGTGATGGATGAAGTCGGTTCAGCGGTCAATCATTCGGACGAGCCTAACTTTCGTCTAGTGCCACTGCTGTACCTCACTAATCACATCACCTACAGCTTACTGTTTCCCATACGGGATTCGGTTCAGGGCACTCCAGTGACTCGAGACTTTGCCGAATATGTGGCCAAGGATGCGCCACAGCGCCCCGCCTTGCTGCTGCCCTGGCAGGAGACTGATTTGAGCGGGGAAAGTTTCCTGCAGGTAGAGCCGAGTGCTGATTACTTTACCAGTGGTCACATACCCGAATCGTATCCACACGAGGATGAGACCTTGCCAACACCTACTCCACCTGCTCGCTGTGATCCCCTAAAGGTCTACGCTGAATATGATGTGCTACGCAAGCATCTAACAGCGTCTGAATTTGAGTTAGTCGACAGCCAGGAGGAGGCGGATGTGCTCTGGCTCACCAGTCACTACAAAAATTTCGCCGAGTTCGCTAGGGATACGCCGCATAAGTTCGTAAACCAGTTTCCTTTTGAGTATGTCATAACCATCAAGGATCTGCTGGCTATTGTGGGACGTCGTGCCGCTCAAGAACACCATAATGCGGCTACATTGGAGACTTATCCGGCCTGGCTGCCTACCACGTACAATTTATCCACCGAGCTGAAGGAATTCGTGGCTTATTTTCAGAGTAGAGCAGCGAAGCGTTTGGATAACCACTGGATTATCAAGCCCTGGAATCTGGCACGTGGTCTCGATACCCTCATCACGAATAACATTAAGCAAATTGTGCGTTTGCCTATAACCGGACCAAAGATAGCCCAAAAGTACATAGAGAGGCCCGTGCTGTTCAAGCGTAAGGAAATCGATGCCTTGGTCAAATTCGATGTGCGCTACGTGGTGCTGCTGAAGCGAGTGAAGCCCCTAGAGGCTTACGTGCATCGCAAGTTCTTTTTGCGCTTTGCCAATCACGCCTTCTCCTTGGACAACTTTGACGACTACGAGAAGCACTATACGGTAATGAATTACCAGGAAGATGCACAGCTGCATCACATAGAATGCGATGATTTCTTGAGCATGTGGCAAGAGCAATATCCACAGCACGACTGGGCCGCTCTGGAGGATCTCATCTGTGAGATGCTGCACGAGGTGCTGCAGTGCGCTAGCCAGGAGCCACCACCTTGTGGCATAGCGCCCTGTGCCCAATCGCGAGCACTATATGCTGCCGATATAATGCTGGCATGGTCGAGCCGGGAAGAGACGGAGACGCAGATGGACATGCAGCCAAAGCTGTTGGAGATCAATTGGACACCCGATTGCAAGCGAGCTTGCGATTACTATCCCGATTTCTTCAATGACATCTTCAAGCTGCTATTCCTCGACGAGCAGAACGACAAGACCTTCCGCCTGCTAACACCAAAGGATCAAAATATATAAATATATATATAAAGTATTCAATATGTTAACTTTAGTAATTCATATAAAGTGCACCAAAAACATAATCAGAAACGATTTCAAACAAATTTTCACAAACATTTCTCATACTTCACAAACAAAGTTTAAAGTTATGCTAGAACCATACAAATTTGTTTTGGATAATAAACTCTCCGTTATAAATTGAAAATCATCGAAATTTATATTATTTCACCGAATACTCTTTAGGAAATTAACTCAATTAACTAAATGATCTTTGTTTTCCGTTCACTTCACTTGACAAATTATTAGATTTTTTTTGTTTTTTTGTTTTTTGCTTAACAATTAGGTTGTATTTTATTTGTTGATAGTACATATCTTAAAAGTCATTTGTAAACTACATATACAACTTAAATAGCGCTCATTTGTACAGTATACGAAGTATTGTATATAGATAAATATATATGTTATATATATATATATATATATCTATGTGTATATATATCTTCTATATGTAGTTGGGAACTATTCACTTAACTAGGTGCACAATATGTTTCATGTGTATGTGTGTTGAGAGTGTTTGATTGTTTTTTTTTTTTTTTTTTTTTTTGTTGTTGTTGTGTATGTGTCTCCAATTGCTTACATTCTCAATAACTCTATCATAGCTTGATAAGAAAAAGAAACAATATAGCTGCTTAGATAGCTGTTTACGTTCAGTGTTCAGTGTGTTCATAGGTGTATGACGTAAAAAGTGAGCTTATTTATAAATATGTATATATATAAAATGTTTTCGCGTTTTGCTATTTACCAATTCTTAATTGTAATGGCACTTTAAATGAAAATGATTTAAGTTTTAAGTATAAATGTAGGCAATTTGCATAACTTATAAAGTTGATACTTCTAGTCAAGTTAGTTCTTCCTCTTTTTACATTTAAGGCAATTTGCAAGGCACAAAATTAAATATCGATTCATGAAGCTACAGACTAACGAAAAAGAGTAAAATGAAAAATTAAACTTCAATATATAATGTAGAGATGAGTGAAACTTAGCCTGCTAGCAAAATTAACTCAACTAATGTCGCTTACGGTTAATTAAGAGCTAAAACTTAACTGTCTAAACATTAAACCAACTACTAAACGCACACTTCATCAAAGTCTAAACGTATCTTCTCATCAACGGAAGCTAATTTATGTATAGTCTTTTTAATGCGCAACGCTGGCAGGCGAACATTCGGATTCTGATGCCAGCATTCCTTCATTAGCTTGGACATGCCAGCCAGAAGCTGTAGATGAGAAACATAATTAGTATATGGTAACATAATCTATAAAGTGTTTTATGCTCACAGAATCTGAGCTCCAGCGATTGGGTATGGACGGCCTATAGTTGTCAATGCAGACAACTTTGCGCATATCCTCAAAGCTGGGATCCATGGGCACCACATCATAGTAGGGCACCTTATACTCTTCGGCAATGCCACACGAAATGGTGCGGCGACACACCTCCCACAAAACCAAGCCAAAGGCGTAAATATCAGTGCGACGCAGTGCCTCAAAGCATTCCATGTCGATACTAAAGAATTGAGATGTAACGAAATTAGTTGAGCTATTCAATGATCAAGAGTTAATTAAAGTCTGCATACCTTTCATCCAGTACTTCAGGTGCCATATAACGTTTAGTGCCCACTTTTGGATTATTTCCCAAATCCAACTGACCCGTAACATGCGAGTGTGTAACAGCTAGACCAAAATCAGCTATGACACAGGTGCCGTTAGCCGTGACCAATATGTTCTTCGATTTCAAGTCGCGATGTGCCATGGCAGGCTTGCCCTCAGTGCCAAAGATTTCAGTGTGCAAATGCACGAGTCCATTCGCAATCGATAAGCAAATCCAAATCATGTCATTGTGGCTAAGTGCATTGCGGTTCAGGTGATCGAAGAGCGAGCCTTGTGGATAGTAGTGGGTCATAAGCCAGAGCTGAGTGCAGGAATTGCGAGAAGTCATGTCGGAGCCGATGAAGCCTAAGATATTCTCGTGGCGCAGTAAAACGGTGCTGAAAGAGTTGATGTTAGTAAATATGAGCTCAGAGTAATTTAATGTGTTAACCAACCTGTAGATTTCGGTTTCACGCTTCCACGACTCCTCGTCACGGCTGAAAAATATTTTGACAGCAATGCTTTCGCCGTGCCAGTGGCCACGCCACACCTCGCCGTATTTCCCGCGGCCAATGCACTCAATCAGTGTCACCTGTTTGGCCAGTGTGCGCTGCACCAGCAATGGTAGCCCTGAACCGGAACCGGAAGTAACCGAATGCTGTAGATACTCACGCAGAGTACTATCCCCTGCGCTTGTGGCGCGCAACAATTCATCATTCACCAAATACGATTCGGGATCCTGTTTAATGCGCGTTGCCGCCAGTCGCTTGCGATGGCTGCGACGCATAAAGTACACCGCCATAGCACCCATCAGTGTGATGATTAGAAATGGTCCCAAAATTGCAGCAATCATTTTGCTCAAGTTGCTGCTGTCGGCTGTGATCACCACATCGCCGCTGACGAACGGCGGCAGTTCGGGGAATTCGCCATCATTGCAAAAATCGCTTGCACAGCAAACGATATTTATGAACTTTGCTGTGTTGCGTTTCGAGGGGCCGTTGAACTTATTCAATGCATTCTGATTGCAAATTAACGGCAGCTGATCTTGGGATTTGGTGCAGCCACGCGACACCAGCTCCTGGCCGACGGCATCACGTGTACGCGATTTCCAGCACTGCAATCGAGAAGCAGGAAATGATTAATCAGACAGATTAGACAGCAGACTCTCTATCTACTACTCACCTGTATGGCATTCTGGCATGTATGGGCGTGTTGATTCGGATCGAGACAGGGTGGTTCACACGCATAACATTTTAATCTGTGCATGCAAAAAATATAAGATTAGCAAATTATTCAAAGCATATAAAATATGTGTGTGTGCGTGAGGGGAGCTTTATTAAACAGGCGGGCAAATGGGTTTTACCTTCGTTTCATGCGTCGCTTACTCTTAACATGTCTTCTATTAAGGAGTGCAGCGTGTAAATAGATTGGGTAGGTCGTAAATATTAGGGTCTTGGGATATTAGGATATAGCAATAGATGATAATTGCACTGGTTTAGCTATTAATTGAAGTGATTGGCAGATGCATTTAATTCTACTCAATTGACTTACCTCGGATGCGTTAATAAAGAGTTTTGCGGTATCGCTGGAAACTCTTTGCCATTAATGTGCGGCGGCAATTCCATATCCATATCCTGTTGCTCATCTAACAACAGTCCACTTATTTCCGCTGCAAGAACAACAAAAACAACACTTGAAATGAGTCTCACAAATACACGCAAATACTCAATGCGCGCACACACATACGCAAATACATTTTTGTATACACAAATCAGAAGCAAGCATATATACATATGTGTTAGTGAGTTTGTGTTCGCATGTGTGTGTGTAGATTATAAATGCACTTTTATGCTATGCTCGCCCACATAAGAGTTCTTATGCGTTTATATAATACATATTTTTACGATTGTATATTATTTTCATGTTCTTTGATGCACTTCGTGACAATTTTATATCAGACTTGTCTTTATTCGCGGCGCAATTGGTCAGAACAGTAGCATATGAAAACAAATTGTCGTGCAACACACACACACACATGCACACAAACAAATAAGCAGCGCGTAGGCATCATTTTTTTGAGACAATATGCCGCTTTTTACCGACACAGTTGTGTTTATGTGAAAACGTTTGTATTGTACATCAACTCAGTGATAATTAAACACACATTTTAACACACCTTTTGCATTTTTATATAAAAAAAACGACAACAGAAAAACCAAAAATAAATTTGACTCCATTGCCATTGTTTTTTTCCCAACACTAACAGCCGTACGTTAGCCAACACCAACAGGTATACATTGCTGACTGTGGTCACCCGAAAACCCCTATTTACATTTGCTTATTGTGTTAACAGCAGTGTTGCCGAATCAGCTATTTTGTAGCTAGATCTGGCTACTTTTTAAGGCCGATTGCTACAAAAATTTTCAAACAGCTATTAGCTACAAATCTGGCTATTTTCAAATATTAAATTTAGCTAAAATGCAAGCGAACTTATAACAAAATTCGCTTCGATACTTTTTAAATGTAAATGATTTAAATGTACTGAGCTTTGTGTAGAATTAATACTACAACTGAAGAATAGGTAAGCTTTCTAATATGCTATCATCACCATCATTTTGTAAAAAACGCATTTCAAGTACTAGAGACTTGTGCTTTGGAATGTACACACATTTTAGCCATATGATCACGTTTTGAAAGTTTCATTAAGATTGTATGTCCACAAAACATATAGATTACGCCGATATGGCAAATGTTGCTATGAGTATAGCGTTCCACCCAACTACCTTAAAAAGGCAAATTATAAAAGCGACAATGGTGAAAATGACGAGCTGGTGGTCATAGATGAGATATTATCAGAATTAAATTAATAAAGTTGACTTTTTATGAAAAAACAGCACTGTTTTCTTTTTTGCTACTTTTTCAGCTATTTTAGAAGAAAGTTGGCTACTTCTAGCTACTTTCAGCCTTCGGTTTTGCTACTTTTGCTGAAAAAGTTTCGGCAACACTGGTTAACAGCAGTAATTTTGGGTGCCCATACATAAAACTGTAAGAATAATACCAAATGTTGTTAGAGATTACTATTTAAACCACTCGTCGTTAAGTTGTTTAGGTCACACTGAGCCGGTCCTCAGCTTACTTCGCCTGGAAAAAATTGATCAGCTGAAAAGTTTCTAGAATATCTGAACAAAACGTCAAAGACAATATCCCAGTAATTTTAACAGAAAAAAATTAAAATAAATAAAAGTTAATAAATATTTAAGTACATACACGTATGTATTTACATATATATATTTTTTAGGTAAGTTTGGACTTGTGTATCTCTCTGCTTGTATGTATGCGTGTGGTTGCTGGATTAAAATGCATCAATACGCTAGTTCTACTACTTTTTTTTAATAAATTGTGATTGCGGTAAATGCTGCCCAGTGGTCATTGACTTTCCTTCCTACGTTCAAGTTCATTCGTATTGTCAACTTCATCTTACAATGGCAACGGCGCCTGTGCAATTCTCTTCACAAATCCTGTTCGGAGGGCGTGTGATTGGTTTACGTCTGCTTGGCTTATTTGGGACCGGTTTTGTCTAGTGGGCCACATAATAAATGCAGAAAATCAATCAATCTCCTACCATTCGTATTGATATTGATCAAACACTGTATGTTCTGTGTGAAACCTTCATACATACATGTGCTCCCCTTGGTCACGTAACTGCAATAATTTTTCCACATTTTCTTTTGCGCGTGTACACACAAACACGCACACACACACACACACGGACACACGCGCTAAGCAGACCAAACATGTGATTGTGTGTCGCTGTTGTCCCTTTTCTATCATTTTATTGTCCTGTGTTTATCTGAGTATACGTGTATTTTCACATCCCATCTCGTCCGGCTGCGCAACACTAACAACGCATACAGATTACATACACACACATTATTTATATAAAGAACATCGCTAAACAAGAACAATAACAACGCAGACACAAAACAATTGAGGGCAAGTGGTTGGTTAGCTGCCACTGCTTATCTATCGTCGCCCCCGCCATTCCCCCATTCGCTTTCGTCATACGGCCTGCAAAATATTTGCCGGCGTTTGAATGCTTATTCGTAAAAGTTCGCTCGCGCCGCAAACATTTACACACACACACAGAGACACTGATACGAAACGACGGTCACAACAAAACGGCAAACTACGCAGTACGTTTTCACTATATAATAATAAAACGATACCCCGCCCCACTAAGTCTATATTCTGTCCGCCTTCATGTTCGTTACATAATCTATGTAATTATAAATTTCGCGGTTGCCAAAAACAAAAATAATAAATAAAGTGCAACCGGCAAATTTTTACTGAGAGGGACAAAAAGAGATAGAGGGAAAGAGTGTATGTGTGTGTGTAAGTCTGTCCGACTATTGGCTGTATATTGAGTGTGCTTTTATTTTTATATAAAATGAATTGTATTTATGTTATCATATAAATGCGTGAGTGTAGATTACGAAAGGGGTTTGCATATGTTTAGCGAATCGAAACCTACGACAATTGAGTGATAAGCGACTCATCGACTTTAACATACATATGTATATATATACATGCATGTGGGAGTATGTGTATTGACTGCGTACGTCAGAATGCGGCTTCTATCGAAAATCAATTTTGCGTGTTATTGCATCAGCTTTAATTACCATTTCACTCTCTTTCATTTCAGAACCCACTCGAACGTAGCAAAAACATCAGCAACCAGCTTCTATTCGCGTTAAAACTTTAAAATTATTAAAAAAGTGCCACAAGTGTTTGAAAGAGGAGATCTTTGTCGAATTGCGCGTGACTCCGTGAAAGTGCTAGTGTCAGTGAGCGTGAGAGTTAGATAGTACTAGTGAGAGTGAGTGCAAGCTTGAGGATCTGAAGCTATGTCCGCTTCTACTCGTAATAAACACTCAAAGATCCATGGTAATGAAAAGTTGGATATTTCCAATGATGAGTTTGACCGCATTCGTGACGCTTTAAAGAACGAAGAGTTTCGCAAGTTGTTCTTCGATTACGTGGACGAAATCCAGGATCCGGAGAATCGCAAGATCTACGAGGAGGAGATAACACAGCTGGAAAAGGAGCGTGGCGTTGATGTCACCTTTATCCATCCCCAGCCGGGCTTTGTGATTAAAACATCAATTGATGGCGAGCTGAAATGTTTTATTAACATTGCAAGCTGCAAAGTTGTAGAACGGCCCAACAATGAGGTTTCAGTTAATTCCCAAACTGGCCAAAAGGGTCTCAGCTGGTCCATTCCATTGGCCCAGATACCGCCACGCGACGATCTCGATGCCAATAACAAGCTTTGTAAAGTCTATGATGTTGTCTTCCATCCGGATGCACTGCATTTGGCCAAGCGCAACGCGCAGTTCCGTCAATGCCTCATCGATACAGCTCTCGATGGCGTGGAGCGGGAATATCATGTAAATCTGGATCGTGCCAATCTCAAGTTTCCCAAGCTTGACTACAAGGGCATGGCGCGTCCCAGTGTGCTGCGTACTCTATCGAAAAATCCAACAGCCGAGGAGAAGGAACCGCATCCCCTAGAGCACATGTATCCAAAGAAGCCCGAAGCTGATGCCGGTCAGTCTAAGGTCTTGCCAATGAAGACAAAGGTGACGGCCGTGCCAAAATTTGCTGTGCCTAAATATTGCATCAAGCATAGCCATGACGTGGATATGGCTGAATATACAGATGAGCTGGATGCCAAGCTGCAGGTGACAGTGCCACGTGCTCTGGTCGTTGAGATCGAATTACCGCTGCTTAGCTCCACGGCCGATTGTCATCTGGATGTGACGGAAAAGTCGGTCTATCTGCTCAGCGAGAAACAAGGGGCCAAATACAAGCTGAAGGTGGATTTACCCTACACTGTGAATGATAAGGCTGGCAATGCACGCTTCGACACGGATCACAGATGTCTACGCATCACATTGCCCGTGGTGCGTTCCACGCCTCGTGAAGAGCGCAACTTGCACGATACCGTGCGGAATCTCAGCCGTGAGGACAGCGGCGTCGAGCTCAACTCGAATGGCGAATCGCCAGTTGAGGATGAGGAACTTGTTGTCGAGCTAAGTGAGCACAATCAAGAAAATGATTCCAATGCATGTAAGTAGATTATATATATATATATATATATATATATATATATGTATACTATATATATAGATCTGTTCTAAATTGCTTTGCTTCGCTTTGATTTGTTTATTTAGTCCCACCCACTGCCGTTGTTTCGCCTCGCTCATTCCTTAAGAGCAATCTGCACTATCTGCTGCCCGCCCAGTTTAATTGCAATATTTTGGACAATGTGATTGTCTTCGTGTTGCACGTGACGAATGTGCAACCGGACTCGGTGCAGACCCTGCAGCAGGCACGCAGCCTGCACTTGCAATTTGCCTCCATGGGCACTGGCTATTATCCCACCCACTATGCGTTCCTAATGCAGCTGCCCGATGGGGTGCAGCCAGAGCTGCGTATCGATCAAGTCGAAGTTGATACTGGCGATGAGAATGTGGTATTGCGACTGACTATGAATGAGCACTGCATGTTGCTGCCTAGCTATCTGGCTGGAACCGATAGCAATGATCTCAAGGAATACCCTGTGTTTGGTCACCAAAATAACAATAATGAGAAAGAAACTGAGGTTGAGGTTGCTGAGATGGAGAAATGCGACCTAGTGTCGGAGAAATCACTACAGATTAACATGGATCACAATGATGTGGAGCACGCACTGGAAGTGACAATTGAGCCGCAAGAGAATGAAGCTCCATTAGACAGTCTAGAACTGCTGCATGAGCATCAGCAGGAGTTACAACAGCTGCATCATCAGAAGAAGCTGAACAAGAAGCAGCGTAAGCGCAACAAGAAGCAACGCTCGCTCTCCGAGTCGGCCTGTGAGGATCTTAAATTGGCTCAAGAGCATCATGAGCAAGTGCTGCAGCAACAGAAAGAGCAGCAACAGCAACAACAACTGAAATTGCAGCAACAGCAGCAGCAGGCAGAACTGCAATTGCAGCAACAACAGGAGCAAAAGGAGAAGGAGAATGAGGCTGAAGAGCAGCTGGAAGATGCGTCTTCAGATTGCTTTACGAGCGTCTCTCAGCCAATGGATACGCTCAAGCTGCCACATCGCAAGCAGCGCAGCTACTCAGAGTGCAACGAGAGCAGCCTTGGTAGCAGCTGCGTGCAACGTGGCATCTTGAAACGTTTCAGTCGCTACGGACCACATCCCTCTATCTCCGATAGCTGCTCATCCATTGATGATTGCTCCTCTACGTATTCGTGCTCAGTGGATGCGGCTGGCACTGGGTTCTCGCAATCGTTCGGCAGCATACCCGAGGAGCGAGGTGGCGATGAAGCAGGTCTGTCGGAGAGCTGCAAGAAGACTGTTAGATTTAATGATCACATCATGAAGCAAGTGTTCAGGTGCGTCTAAATATAAAATGCTTTCAATTGCGACCAATTTCCATCTAATTTGACAATTCGCGTCTCTATTTTTAGGCTTGATTCGAGCATACTGGGCCAACGCAAGAAGAATCAAAAGCGACGCGATTGTAAATTGCGCGCCCAACAGCGTCGCCTCAGCGAGGGCGACTCGGCCGATTACGTGGAGGTGGATTCTACACACGGCAGTGGCGATCAGCCCGCCCACAAGGTAAACTTGTGATAGCAACTGATTGGCAACACTTTGTTAATTTGCCGATTTGAGGAGCTAATTGAATTAGTGCGGCAAGCGCAAATATTGATTTTTATCTACAGCCAGGTCTAGTACATAGTGTTAAATTATCTATTGTCTGGTCAGGAATTCGGAATTCGGTATAAGTAGTCTCTTACGTGTGTAAGCTAGTTAAATATTTAACATAAATTGCAAATTAATTCGCAACTAAATGCGATAATTTAAAGTAAAGCCGGGCATCAACCAGTTTGCTGCAGTCTTATTGCGATTCCAGTTAAATCAGCCCAGCTCTATTAACTGAAGGTCAAAGTTCGGATTGATAAAGAAATATTTCAATTTACTTGCAAATGGTATGTGATTTAGGTAAATAGTTAATTGAGTGATGATGATGCTTGAGATTAGTTAGACATGATAAAGTCAATTACTAAAAGTGGTTAAGCGTAAAGGGGGAATGCTAGTGAAAGCTGTAAAGTACTGATTTGAGTATATATATAGTATATATATTTGAGTATATATAGTATATAGTATCTCTACTCTTTGTCTCATTGGATAAATTGAATCTTATATTCTTATAATTAACTAACTCATGCCTCTTCTTCACCTTTCAGACCGCTGCCAATGCACAGTATTTCAAGCAACACAATAATAATCATCCTCATGTCAAGGATAACAAGAAGCAGTCGCTGCACGACAGCGGCCTTGACTTGACCAATGGTTCCATCAACAACAAAAACAATCACAGCAACGAAAACGCAACTAAACGCAATGAGGCTGATGCCAAGAATACCATGATGTTTGAAATGGATGATGTTGATGAGGAGGCACAGGATGCTGCGAATATATAAAGGAGCTGAGCTCAAGCCACTCTTGATCAGCAAACTGTGCATGTGTTATTTTTCGAGGCAGGTTTTCCATGGAATTTTTGAAGCTACATTTATTAAACTAATTATATACAGCAACAATATAAATGTACTATTATTATTACTATTTTTTTTTTTAACGAAAAGTTTTTGATAGTAAATGTGGTGAACATTGTTTATCGGCAAACAGGCGCTCAATTTAATAACCACATACAATTGCAAATTGTTTAGGTACATATATTTATAATAATATTAATAATAATAAAGAATTAAAAATCAGGGCAAACAAGAAAATCAAAATGATAAAAGGAATATATAAATTCACCTACGTGTACATGGTTATATACATGCATAAATATAATTGTTATTTAATTTGGTTAAAATGAAATTGGAAACAAATTGTTAAATTACAAAGTTCTCATAATACTATTTTTTAGATCATACAAACACACGCATTACCATCTGAATATATATATATACACAGGCACACACATACGTATATATGTATACAAATTAAATTAACAAGAAGTCTCATGAAAATTAGTTATAACAAATGCAAATTACAAATGGCAACAAAACAATATCAATAGTTAACAATGCATATATGCAATACATACACACACACACACACTTGCATTCATAGTGTATAAGCTATTTACATATACTATATACTGGCTGCCGATACTAAATGTACGAGTAGTTTTTAACTTTTTTAAACAGCCACAAGTTAAATATACAACAACAATATAAATCTTGGGTGTATGTAAATCTTATTGGGGACGTAATGCTTACACTTTTTTATAAACATTTTAAAATTTTCGGATAGTATATTTCATTAATATCGAAGCTCATTTGCGCCTAAGACATGACTTTATTCACGCTGCCCTTTAACATCAGCCAGTCTGTTACTTAGCAGCAGCTGCTTTGCAGTAACAGCAGCTTGGCTTAGCAACGGCTTAACAGCTGTTAATGGCTGCTCCGTAAGTACGCAATGAAATTTGTATTCAATTGTTTGCTGCCTTGCTGCAACTTCTGTTCGCCTGGTACTTTAGTCGAAATTTCGTTCGAATCGAGCGAACCAGCGGAGGAACTGGAATTTTTGGGCCGTTAGAATTTGAAAGCGAAGTAAATGGCCATTATGCTCATTGAAGAACGATTTATATTAAAATTCTTTTTAAATAATTTATTTTCATGCATGCTTATGTATAAATATAATAATATTCTTAGCAACAAAAACTTCAACAAAATATATACATACATATTTACACAGTTCATATAAGCTAATTAAAACGCTCCTCCAGCTGTTTACGTATAAATGGCATTTGCTGCAGCTCGCGACGTTTCACTTCCAGCACATAGAGCACCGGACAATCTAGTGAGCCGCACTGTAGATCACCCAATCTGCCGCAACAGGCCTGGCATATCTGCTGCGTCAGTCTGTAGCCACGGTCCAGCTGCGCCAGCTTCGCCTGGAGTGTGACAACGCACTTGGTTGGCATGCGCGCACACTCCGCACAGATGCCCGCTTTGGTCTGGCGGCCACACTCAATGATGCAGTTGGTCGTTGAGAAATATTGGGATATGGTAGACTTGGCATTGCCGCGATTCAACAGCTCACCTGCCGTCGACTGGGCGGGCGTCATCAGCAGTTTGCGTGGCAAGTTGCTGAACCTGTGAAGGAATTGAATAGCTTAAGATTGTGTTCCAAGAGTGCAGCTCATTCTATTACCAATCATTCACATCGGCTCCTATGAGCAGCAGGCAACGATTCAGTGGAGGTATGATGGCCTTGGTTATATAGTAAATCGCATTGATTTTGTAGCCCTCATTGGCCAGTATCTCGTGTGGATGACGCACCAGCCGTATGAGCTGCACACCTGGCGGACCATTTATGATGCAGAAGGGCACACGCTCACCACGACGTGGCACGCGTCGGGGATCCTTTAGCATCCATTTGCTGTATGCGTAGACCAGGAGATATTCAGTAAATATATATATTTTTTTTCTCAACTTGATTTTCTTACCGCGTCAGCTCCAGTGCCGGCACACAGGCTGTGGGCTTATAGCCATTCAGACCCCGAAACTCCTTGGCAAAGATCAAATCCTGCAGATTGGCACGACCCGAGAGCAGCTTGGTGAATTGCCGGCACACGTACTGTTTGATTTGACTCACGTCCGCCGTTTCGAAGAGCAGCCGCAGCACCTTCTCCAGCATTTTGGCCACAGCTGGACAACCGTCTCGCCGCACCGTTTCAATGCCTTTCGCCTCGTAGACGGGCTGCTCTTGCTCGGGCGTCTCATACATGTAGCCCACATAGCGCTTCTTAGTCTGCAGCATGCACGGCTGATAGACCTTCTCCAGCTTCAGCTTAACTGGGTGGGGATTTATTTGCGTTACTGCCTCTGCGATTTCCTCGCCTATGCGAAAGGCCTCAGCGCGATTGCGTCCGGGCACGAGCACGAACATGGAATCCGTATCGCCATAGACAACACGCACGTTCCACTTCTCGTTCGTCTCCACCAATTTGATGGCACGCTCCAGGGTCTCTCGGCCCTTGGACACTACCGAATCGCCCACCTCGACGGCGGGCATGCGTCCACTGAAATTGGCCGCCGTATAGCCATAGGTAACATTTGCCATCAGCTTCAGGCCCAACTGCCGGGAGTGCAGCACACGCTGCAATGCGGAGCTGTCGCGATGCAGCTTCATCGATTGCTTCACCATGAGACGCGTATCCAGAATCTCGCTCAGCATGCGCGGCAAGATGCCCTCGCGTACCTCCCGCTTAACGAAGACCACGCCACATGGCGAAATGGTTACCAGATCCCGTTCCAGTAGCTGCTGCAGCAACTGCCGTGAGACACGCAACATCGAGGCACCAAATTCGAACGGGGTGTTGCTGCCCAGATGCTCCACACGGCCCAGGCACGTCGAGAAGCAATAGTTGTAGGCGATAATCATACTTGGATACAGACTCTGAAAGTCCAGCACGATGAGCGGATCAGCATAGAACCGAGACTCCGGCTCCATGATGAGTGCCAAATACTCGGGGGCACGCATGTGGGCGCGCTGCTGCACACTGGGCGAAAGCGGCACCAAATTCTTTGGCTTGGCAATTCTATAAATGAAGATTGGACTTGATATTGACAATGCTTACAGGTAAATGCAATCTGATACCCACCGCAACATCATGCTCTCCACCCGAAACTGCGAACCACGGGAGAGCACCTCGTAGAACTGTATGCCAATCAATTTAGCCATCTCACTCGTGCGGCCCAGCAGATCCAGCTGGTCGAGCAGCGCCAAGGTGCCCCTCACCCGCTCCAAATAGTACTCCAGCACAATCCAGCGGGTGCAGGGCGAGGCATACCAATCGCTCAGGGCACGCGGACTGTGCCAGGGACAACGCTTGTGCAGGATGTGATACATCACGTTCTCAAAGCTGTACGAGGTGAGCGCAATCTCGGAGCGCATTAGACGCCAGACATCTAAGAGAATTCGACCACAGAGCTTCATCTCCACATCGAGATCTGTAAACGATTCACGCTCTTCGTCCACAAAGTCTCGCACCTTCTGCGTGGGCACACGCGACAGCAGTGGCGCTATATTGAAGCACAAATGCTTGGCACGCTCAATCACATAGCCCCAGGAGCTCATTTCGATCTCGTAGCCGGCATAGATGTCCGCATCCCAGCGTGTGCAGAGCGCCAGCAGCGCTTCAAATGCCTGTGCCTCGCTCTGCACCACCTGCAGTTCAATGTCCGCATCCAGGCCATGATGACGTCCCTCACTTAAGATGTCCTGACTATCGCTGACAATAATATAGCCGCACGCTTTGCTCGGCAGCGACTGTGACTGCTCCGGCAAACTGTGCTCGATGGCGTAGAAGAGGCAGCGTATCTCATCGTGCAACGGATCCGGCAGCAGCTCGCCACGCGTCGGCACAAACAGCTCCAGTGTCATGGTGGTCAAATAGTTGCACTATGGAAACATAGATCAAATATCAACAATAGTTCAAACAGGATGAGTTCATATCGATTCACCCACCTCGATGTCCGCTTTGGCTTGTTGCAGGTTCTCCAGATTCACCTTGAAGCCAAAGGTATTGTCCAGCGTGGCATTGGTGAGTCCGAAGCTCAGCTCATGGCTATTGCGTCCGCTGCTGATGCTTCTGACGAAGGAGCTGCGTTCCAGTGCCTCCAGGGCAGCATTGCTGCTCACGCTTTTCTCGCTCGACTGACTGCTGCTCGGCTGCTCCTCCTGTGCGGCTTCAAACTGGAGTTTTGTGGCACGCTTGGAGCGCATCTTGCTGCTGAGTGGCGTGCCCCTGGCTTGGGACTTTGCTGCGCCACTGTGCTGTGGCGTCTGTGACATGGGCGTCAGCGTTAGCCCACTACAATTTAGGTCGCCATCCTCATCGCCACTGGCTCCACCCTCAGCATCAACTTCATTAAGCATCATGGTTATTTTCTGACGCTTGATTTTGATGGGGCTGTCCACATCATTGCCCGCAGGCCGCAGCTCCTCCTTCTCGCCTTGGCGCTGCTTGTGCAGCTCCCTTGCCTTCAGCCACAGCTTGGCATCCTGCCTGCTGGGCGGACTCATTGCGGGCTCCATGACCAGCCGCTGTTCGCTGCTAAAGTACTCCCGCACCTGCTGCTCATTGCGATAGCGCTGCAATATAGCCGGTCCACCAATCGACACCAACTGCTTCCGTCGCCAGGCAGCCAGACCTTGATTGCTATGCAGAACGCTGCTTTCAAAGGGCTCCAGATCATTGAGCTTGTTGCCCGGTATGCGCAACACCAAAAAGCCCACCTCGGTCATTTTGCTGACATCCGCAGGATTGCTATAGAAGGGTTGCTGGAACACATACTCGGGTATATCCAATTTGCGGCAGCTGTGCAACACCTCCTCATAGCTGGGCGGCAGCTCCAAGGGAGCTATCACAAGTGCGTTGGGATCTGCTGTTGTTGAAGTTGGATTAGCATTGGCCTCCAGCTTAATTTGTGCCGACGACTGGGGACTGTCTATGTCGTCGCTGAATACGGATGGGCTGTTTATGATCAACGAGTGCTCATAGAAACTTTTCATCAGCTCTGGCGTATTGTTATCTAGACTTCGTGGACTACACTGGGGCGTGTCAACATCTTCGTTTGCAGTTTCATCTGTTGCGCCAACTTTTAAAGATTGATCAGGAGTCACAGGTGTTGACAATTGACTTAATGGATTCACAGATCTCACTGGCATTGGACTTGCCAAGATTTGACTTTTAACGCTTGTGCTGGAAGGTCGACTGTTAGAGCTCTCTGGCATTGGAGTTGCTATAGCTTGACTGCTTGGATTCTCTGGCATTGGAGTTTCCGCAGTTTGACTTCTTGGCACAGTTCGACCCAGTGGAGTCTCTCGAACTGGACTAGTTGTAGTTTGACTCCTTAAATTCTGTCGCATAGAGCTTGATGCAGCTCGACTCCTAGAGCTCCCTGACATGGGGCTTGCAGTAGCTTCACTTCTGGCAACCTCTGGCACTGGACTTGCTACAGTTCGACCCAGTGGAGTCTCTCGAACTCGACTTGAACTGGATGCAGTTCGACTCCTAGAGCTCTCTCGCTCTAGACTTGCTGTAGTTAGACTCCTAGAGCTATGTGGCATTGGACTTGACAAGATCTGACTTGATGCCTTTTGATTCTCTGGCATGGAACTCGATGCAGCTCGACGCCTAGATATCTCTGGCGTTGGACTTGCTATAGCTTGACTCTTTGCATTCGCTGGCATTGCACTTGTTGCAGTTCGACACAGTGGAGTCTCTGCAACTGGACTGGCTACATTTTGAGCCATTGGACTTTCTGGACTTTTACTCCTTCCACTCTCTGGTGTGTCTGATGACTGACATTGTTTTATTTTACTCAGCGGTGTCGCCCGTTTGGCCAGCAATGATTCCCGAAAACTCCTTCGTAATCGTCTTAGATTGGGTCTGGCCACAGATCTGTCGCTCTCTGTATCAGATACAATTGCCTCATCATCGCTAGTTGCAGCAGGAGAGTCTGCAACCGGGCTAATCTTTCCCAAATTGATGTTTGCCTTAGGAGCCGGGTGATCTTCTTCAGCTTGTTTAGCTTGCTTGCGTTTACTGCGACGTGGCTGCTTCTGCTCCATTAGTGACTCCTCTGTTGCAAAGACTTCAGAAATGGGTGTATTCTTCTGGCGCGGCGTCAAATAGCAAGCAACGTGCGTTTTGTCCATATTACGCGTGCTGCGGCGCGTGCTGCGACGTGGAGGAGTGCTAAGTATATACGAAACTATATATATAAAGGAACTTTAAAGAGAAGACTAACTTAACATACGAATCATCCCGTAGAGCTTCCAGTTCTGCGAAAGAGTCTGTGGAAATGGTCTTACGGCGTAGCTCGGACATGGCCACCTTCTTGCGCAGCGATACAGCTGGACTATATGTGAAGAATATGGAGTTATCAGTAGAGGTTAAATATTCTTGATATGTGATTATACCTCTGGACGTTCGTCTCAAGCTGCTGGCTCAGACGCTTCTTGATGGCATTGCTCGCTGGCACTGGCATAACAGCTGCTGCCTCCTGCTCCTGTTCTGCAAGTGAATAAGAGTTTTAGAATGAGGGAGTATTAATATTTAAAATACCCACACCTACTCTGTGCAGATCTGCTCGTTATAGTCAAAGGTAACGGTGCATATTTCTTGGCCGCACTAGACTTGGGCGTGCGTGGCTGCTGCCTGCTTATGCGACCTTTGGGTGTGGTAGGTGTGCGTGGTGGAGTCCGTTGTTGTGTGCCTCTCTTGACCTTAGTGGGCGTGCGCTGCAGCTGATCGTCGGCCCCATCGATTTGCGGCATTTCACGCTCCTGACTGGTCGCTGGGCCAGGCACACTCTGACTCTGGCTGAGCTTAAGCAGCAGCTCATCGATGTCATCCAAAGCGACGGAAAAGTCATGCGCATTGCCAGCTGCGTTGTCATCATCCGAGTTGTCGCTCTCGTCTTCGGACAATGGCTGCTGTGTGGCTGCTGCAGCTGTTTGTTTGTCCAGCAGCTCAGGCGTTAGCTCGACTGAAAAATCAGTTAGAAATCCATGAAAGTAATTACAAAACTTAATTTATCTATGGCTTTACACTTCTTATGCTGCTGCGAGAGCTGCGCTAGTGAGCTGTCCAAGTCGATGTGCGATTCATTTGCATTCTCCTCCTCCAGCTGCTGCAGCACTTCTAACAGCTCCAAATCCTCTTCGCGCACTGAAATTAGATTGAATTTAGTTTTTTATATATTGCTATCAATTTTATATACGCTTACGTGTAGCATCGTGTGGCACTGGACCATTGGCTTGTTGCTGCAGTTCCTCATCCACTAACGTATCATCCAGAAAGGCAGCATCATCTTCATTCTGAGCGTCCTGGACTGGACTGTGCACACTTCCGCTGCCCGATAGATGATTTTGTATAGTTGAAGCATTGATCAACTGCTCCTGGGCATACTGGCTGCATTCCTCAGGATAAACCGCATTGACCAAAAGCTTCTGCAAATTAAATTGACGACGCTGCTCCTTGGCGCTGGTCTGTAACGTGATATTTATATTGCTGATCTGTGTTTGATCAGCCAGAGTTTGCTCGCCGCTGACTGTTTGGTCCAAGGACAACAGTTTGCTCTCTAGAGCAGCACGATAGAAATGATGGCTCTCTGCAATTTCCACGTTCGGACGCTCCTGCGTGGGCGGCACTTGCAGCACAGGCAGCTGCAAATGAAGCACATTTATAAGTAAATTTGTAGAGATTGGCATGAGTGTAATTCCAATATGTACCGCATTTAGTTTCTGGCTATCTCCACCATAGCTCTCAGCCAGCTTTTGTCTGCGCACGTGCTCATCGTGCCAGATGGCCTCAATACCGGGATTTGTGTGCGTTGAATTCGTTTTGGTAACCAACTGAAAACGATTCAGTATAAAGTTTGAGCTGATGTCTACTTCTAAAGCACTGCAGGCGACTTTCTTAACAGAACTGGGATCCAAGAGCTGCTGGGGTTTCACATTCGCATAGGCCACAACTGCAAGGGAAGCGAAAAGGAGTTAGAATTCTGGCTAAATGGATTATTTATAACCTTATACCATCTTCCTCTGTTTGCCGACGAAATTTGACAACCTCAAGCGGCACATGCAAGTAGCTCATGCCATACAAATTATAATCGATCATGAATTGTAGAATGTAGGGTACATGCGATTCGTGTGGATTGAAATTTCGGTTCAATATTGCGCCGCTTTGCAATAAATTAGCTGCGCGCCTTACAAAACGAGGATTGAACATGAAAATCTTGAAAAACTGATGCTCTGTGCGATGATAGCCATAGAAGGGACTACAATAGAGTAGAAGAAATATTATTTACAAAGAAAAATTGATATTATATAAATAACTTACATTCCCTTAACCAATTGTATTTTAAAAACATGCTGCGCATTGGAGCTGCCCTGTCCCAGCGATATATTGATGGCCTTGTCTAAATGCATCGCTATTTGCAATATGCCCCGTTCCACAGTTTCAAAGTCCCGCTTATCGTAGGGTATGTAAAAGTAGGGAAAGACACCATGCACATGCATGCAGCATTTCTGGCCATTGGCATTTGCGCCAAATATGCGCACAATGGGCACCTATCAAAGAAGAATATATATATACACACATTATTAATGCCATAATTGAAGAAACAGTTAAACTTCTTACGCGTTTAATTTCCTTGCCGCGCAGCTCCGAGTAACACGGATCGAGACCAAACACCGGCTTTTCCATATAAAAATCGGCAATCACCAACCGCACCGAATAAATGCCGTCTATGTCCGACATTTTCTATTCGTCCTTTAGCATATATGCCGGCGAAAATCATTAAAATTACAGCGGCTCACTTAATTTAAACAAGCTTGTTTACTCTTAGTGCTGGGGAATGCCAGGGCTGGAATAACTTTGTACGGCAACATTGTGAAATTCATTAACAGCTCTCGTACGACTAAGAGATTGGCGCCAAATCACGATGTGTGCCAGGGCTGCGTAAATCATAGTCTGGCAACGCTGCCAAGACGAACTCGTAATTCGATACTTAACGAAACTTGCTTAACGAATTTTAAGCGCTTGTCGCTATTGAGTAATTAACGAAACTTTAGTCGTTACAATAAAACAATTTGAATTCAGGCGCCAATATCTATTTTATAGTGATGACGTAGTAAGCTTAAGCAACGCAATATTTTTAGAAATGAAGACGACCAATACTTAACCTCTAATTAAACTAAGTCATATTATTATGACTAGCGGCTTTGCAGTACATTTAATAAGCAAACACTTGGGCCACAGTCAATAAACGCTTACACAATGACCTTGTGTAAGATATTGACCATCCATTGTTATCTGTCATCCAATAATAATTCAAGTGAAATTGTCACCTAAAAGTCCCCCTGTACGTGACCGTGTGTATACTTAAGAGGGCTACAGAGATAAAACTACCCAATGGGAATCCCAAGAGAATTCCGAAACAGAGCACAGCTCTCCGAAAGACAAAGGCAATGCGTGGCTGTATATAAACTGGTTGCACAATCAGTTGAGCCAAATCAGTCGAACTGAACAGCCTAAGCAGCCAACAACATTTACAATGAAGTCTATCGTGTGCTTAACTTTGCTCGTTGTCGTGACTCTGGCAATAGCTCAACCTGTGGTCAAGGAGACAGTTGAGGTAAAGGAGGATTTCGTCGTTAGCCCAGCTGCTTTGGAGGAGGTGCAGCCTGCAGCACCCGTTGCCCATCAACGTTATAAGCGTGCCACCTGCGATCTGCTCAGCTTCTTGAATGTGAACAATTCAGCCTGCGCTGTTCACTGCTTAGCCAAGCGCTACAAGGGCGGCTATTGCAATAGCAAAGCTGTTTGCGTTTGTCGTAATTGAATTGTACAACTTTTCCCCCACTTTTCCCAAATAAATGATTTATCAATAAATTAAATGAGCATGCTCTCATATAGTAGTATTAACTTCTATTTAACTCATTTACATTGATTAGTTTTCAACTGCGATATTTTATACAAATATTTATCTACGTTTATCTACAGATTCTTTTCATTTATAATAATTTATTTAGTTTCCCTTAAATAATTTCAATAACTACATTTAACTGTAAATTCTATTCATTTTGTTACGTTTTGTAATATATAATTTCTCTTATAGCATTTTAATCCACCGTCACATATATAATAAGTAAGAACGGGTACTACCTACTGCAGAATACTCCTTCACTGTCAAAACGCTACCAGATCAATTATCTGGCTATGCCCGTTTCAAGTTGTTTTATGTAGATGAGTGAAACTAACTGTAACAGTATAGAAGATAAAGGTTCTTTCGATTCGACACGGTCCGGTAGCTGTAGATATAATCGCATTCCCGTAAATAATTGTAATTTTACAGTAATTTTTTTTAAATTTTCTTATTGTATATAAGGATACATACGCTTAGATTGAAATTGACTTTTTTCCGAAAGTAGAGCGAATTCAGTTGTTATTTTTTGCAAGTAAGTGAGACAGACGTGTTCTAACCGTTCTTTATTAAAATCTCTATTTTGCACAAAATAAACATACGATCATTTCACGGGATTGCGACGATAAGTTCAAATATTTACCACAACATTTCATTTTCCAATTCGCCAGACCTGTAGAACACCTGTTCAAATTATCTTTGCGATATTTGAAGTATCGTAGCTACGTGGCAACATAAGGTGCTAACAACAATTACAATGAAGAATATCGCGTGTCTGATTTTGCTAGTCGCTTTGGCTATGGCAACAGCTCAAACTGAGGTCACGGATATTGGGAATACTACTACTACTACTACTACTACTACTACTGCAGCAGCTCTTTTGGAGGAGACAAGACGTGGCAGAAAATTCCGAGAGACTTGCACCCGGAAAGGCACCAAATTTGTGAAGAACCAAGCCTGCCAAGCTTACTGCATAATGAATGGCTATAGATCCGGACATTGTAACAAAAAGGATTGCATCTGTACCAAAAAAGGAAGAAAATTGTAAATAATAGAGGAAATTGTAAAATTTGTAAATAAAATTAAAGACCGCTCTCGTACTTATATAAGTTGTTCCATCTATTTTTATATAATTTCAGCTCAATTCCGTGAATTCCCTGAACCCTTCGAGCAACTGATATTTCCAGAATTATTCGCACATGCACACACACAGATACGCACGCACGCATAAACACATTATTATTATTATTATTATTATTTTTATTATTATTATTATTTTTCATGGAAGCGACAAATGCAATACTGCTATATGGCAGTGAAGTATGGGCGGATACCTTAGAGGCGAATGTAAGGCGAAAACCGATGCTAGCTGTGCAACGAAGAGCAGCCTTAAGGATAACATCGGCGTACCGCACAGTCTCCGGGGCGGCCGTGACTGTGATAGCAGCAGTCATACCGGTTGACTTGCTTGCCCAAGAGCGCAAAAAAATATGGAATCTTCGGCAAAGAGGAGAATACTCAGAATGTGCGGCAAAGAGCATACGACAGCAAACCATAGTCTCGTGGAAGGCGAGATGGTCATGCGAAAGGTATGGAAGATGGACCGCTAAAATAATACCCGATCTGGAGCAGTGGATAAATAGAAAGCACGGTGAAACGTCTTTCTATTTGACACAACTACTCTCCGGACATGGATACTTTCGAAAGTACCTAAATAAAATGGGGAAAACTGCCGAATCCAGCTGCATTTACTGCGAAAATGCAATGGACGATGCAGAACACACCTTCTTCAATTGCAAAAGATGGTCGGAAGAAAGAATCGACCTGGCAGAAACAGTAGGTGAAGTCAAAGCAGAGACGTTAGTACAGCAAATGTGCAGCAGCATAGACGCTTGGAAAAAAGTCTATGACTTCGCCGAAAAGGTTCTGCGGCGGAAGAAGTATGACCTGGACGCAGGCACACAGAGGGCAACGCTCATTTAGAGCACACAATGGGGTTCCACCTTGAAGGGTAATGCGGGATATCTCCTGGTTCCAAGGTGGATTTGAGCCCCGGAAGAGGAGGATTTTTTAGTCGTTAAGCAGTTATGCAGTCCGACACACCGGTCAAAGTGACGACATGACTGACGGTGCATAAAGCATTTTTTCCAACCTCAGCCCAAAAAAAAAAAAAAAAAAAAAATTATTATTATTATTATTATTATTATTATTATTATTATTATTATTATTATTATTATTATTATTATTATTATTATTATTATTATTATTATTATTATTATTATTATTATTATTATTTTTATTATTTTTATTTCTTTTGCCATAAAAAAAAACTGTAAAATATCAAGTTAAACCGCAAAATGCATTTCTCCGATTTGTTACACTCGAGGAGCTGGCGTTCAAATTGGATTTGGGATATTTATGGATGTATGTGTACGTATATAAAAGCGGCGCACAGTCACTTGAGAATTGTGATAAGGTAAAGTTAAAGCAGTTAGCAACATCTACAATGAAGTCCATCCTGTGTCTGGTTTTGCTTGCGCTCATGGCTCTGGCAATGGCTCAAACTGATGATAACCTGTCACCTGACCAGCGATCCCTCTGCAAGGGGGGGAATGCGATCTGCAATGCCTACTGCCAGTCAAACAAGTATAGGGGCGGAAAATGCCAGGGAAATTTTTGCGTTTGCTATGAATGAAATGCATAATTGTAAAATTATGTAAAAATTTTAAGATTTTTTAATAAATTCTATGAACATACTTGTGTATAGTTGATATAGTTTATAGTGTATATATACTATATAGTGTATATATACTATATAGTGTATATATATATATATTTTACATTTATGTATTGCTTAACTGACATCATCGATTTTTTTCACAGTCGATAGTGACACCATCGATAGTACTATCGAAAATTTAATATAGTTAAAACTTAAAGTCGGCATTTACATCTACATTTATAGCTAGAATATATAAGAAGAAAAACATAAACAAAAAATTCAAAATTTTACATTCAATTTTTACTTTCTTCATATTTAGCATCATTACATTATCTTGGGACTAATTCCACAAGAAGTAAATCCATATATATGAATACATCCTTATATTGTCCTATCATTGTCATTATACTCATGATGGCCTGACCTATACTTCTCCACACTGCCTATTTTTTTTTTTTTTTTTTTTTTTTTATCGAAACAATAGAAAACCGGGAAATTTTGGTGTCGGGTCGGGACATCGGGACATTATCTCCAAACGCGGAATATTTTGCTATCATCAGATTTTGAAAGTTTGATATACATTGATAATCCATCTACAACACGTCAACTGCTCTACCACTTGGACAATTCTCTACCACTACAAATAGGAAGTCTTCTGGCATACCGGAAAATATGTTATCAGATTTGCCACACCCGTTGAGCATGCGTTCAAATTGGATTTGGGATATTTAAAATGTTACGGCTACGTGGAATCAGCACAAGGCAACGCTGTGGTGTATAAAAACCCGACGCACCAGTCCGTTGAGGCAAGAGAAGAGTTAACAGTTAACCAGCTAACAAGATCTACAATGAAGTTCATTCTTTGTCTGATTTTACTGGCTCTCATGGCTATGGCAAGGGCTAAATCTGAGGTCGAGGAGCCTGAGCCTCCTTCGGAGGAGGTGGAGGACAAACGGCTTTTATCACATTCTGTCTGCAAGTGGTTTGATTCCCCTCTTAATAAGAATAGAGCTTGCGTTGCTTACTGTGTATTACATGGATATTGGACCGGACGTTGCGATGTCTGGCATGTTTGCCATTGTGTACCCAGATATGTTAAATAACAAACTTTCGTAATGCATTTAAAGAATTTTAGTTAATTTTAAATGAACCTGTTCGGGCGATCCCGAAATTGCCCGACCTAACAAATAAAGCAAATTTGGAACATCTATTTTCTATGTTTCTCCACATAATCCCCTTTTGACTCTATACCATTTTCTATATGATGTCCTATGGATGCTGTTTATACACGATTCTGCCCTTTCAGTCCGCTCACTGTGATCAATTAAATTGAGAATTGAATTGAATATATCACAGTTATGTATGAATCATCGCCAAATCCTCTATAGAAACATCTAAATATTTCCTATCTTCAACTTCGAATTTTCGATCAAGAGACTACGTAGAGCTCTTTGTCAAATGCTTGTAATTTTGCCCAGGTCCTATACCAGGTTTTATACCGTCTAAGCTGCTAGTCAGCATGAATCTGTTGATCTGAATTAGCAGACTCCCCCAGAGTCCGTCCGTATGATCGTCGAGATCTCGGAAACTACTAATGCTACAGCCATGAAATTTTAAAAATCGCTTCTATCACTTATTCCATTTTTGCTCATTCAACTTATGATTTAATCATTTATTTTTACAAGTTTGGGAAAAGTTTTACAATTCAACGAACAAAGACGAAAAAATTCTCTCAAATTTATATTTTTAATTTGTCGGGCAGTTTTGGGATCGCCCGAGAACGTTCATTTGAAATTATTGCACAATTTTTAAATACATTTCGATTATTTTCTTTTTCGAACACAACGGCAAATGCCATCGGCATCGCAAAATCCGGCGTGAAAACCATAGGCTCTGCAGAAAGCACGGCAGGTTCTGTGCTTATTAACCAAGACTTTAAACCAACTGCAGATCCTACGGGACGTATTAACTGGGTCTTCCACTTCCACTTCCATCAAATTTTCCTCAACAGCCCTATCCACAGGCTCCGTGGTCGCGGCACCGTCGTCAGTTTGAGCCATTGCCATAGCCATGAGACCAAGTAAAAACAGACACAGGATGATCTTCATTGTAAATGTCTTTAGCTGCTTAGACTGCAATGTTGAACTGATTTCAGCTGGCTGTACATCGGGTTTATATAGATCCAAATCCAATTTGAACGCCAGCTCGACGGGTGTAACAAATCGGAAAATGCATTTTTCGGTTAGACTTAATGTTTGAAATGGTAGATAGTTGATTAAGATCACACAGATATCACAGATATACGACTATACATATCTACACCTACCGAACCGTGTCAGATCAGCAGAAACTTGATTAGTTATAACTGAAAAGGTAATGGAATAATTTTAAATATTTCACGTAAATCCAGATTCTTTTCATTTCGTTACGTTTGGTATTATATAATTTCGCTTATAGAATTTTAATTTCGTACGGGGACGCCGTTATTTTTTATGGGGTATTTGCTGCAGAAGAAGCCTATGAAATTGGTTGACAAAATAAGACAGAGCTCTGCGTTTTTCAAAAAAAAAAAAAAAAAAATTATTAATAATAAAATAAATAAATAGGGTAAAGAACATTCATCAACATTCAAAGCCTTTCTGCTTCTACCAGCACCGTTATTTCACTGCTCACAAAAGTCTATTTAAAGTGGCAGCTGATGATTTATTTATTTTTAATTATTATTTAATCTAATTGCATTTGGAATACAATGAGGCTCAAAAATTTGCACGGGTATGTGAATACACCTATTCGAAAAATATATAAACAACTTGGCGCTGCATCTACGCAAATTGGGAATTGACTAACATTTTTATTTTATAACTTTTGCGTTACTTAATGGATTACCATGAAATTTTCAGCATATGTTCTACATATAACTGTAAAACATTCTCGATTCGCCACGGCCATGGCCACCACACGATATGCGTGGATATGTATATTCGCCACATCTTTTTGATCCATGTCGAAGATCCGAATCCGTATCCTGGTTCTTGTATGACCCCTGCATTTGTTATTGCAGAAATTGTAAAACTATGAAAAGTTTCAAGATTTTTCAGTAAATGAAATCAACATACTTGCTTGCAGTATATATGTATATAAGTTTATTTATTGCTTTGTCGAGCCGCAAACAACAAAAACACCAAAAATTTCAATTGATGATTCAGTTGTTTTTATATCTTTGTTGGCTCCGCTCTTTAAAAATCTTTAAAAAATTAAATAAATAAACGCAAAATTGATTAGTTTTAGCTAACAAACACTTGTGAAATGGCGATTGGTGCAAAAATTCTTTCATTTTCTTTTGTTTGCTTAATTTTATAAAAATTGGTAACATGCATTTTGTTAATTCATTTAACTACAGTTTCGTTTTGTCTCATTTCGTGACGTGTTCATTTCTATAAGTTGAAGTATAAAATGTTGTTAATCAACCGACATATGTATAATTATTCGATTTAATTGTTATACATACATATGCATATACTTATAGTTTCTTTTTATATACTAAGTTAACTTGGTTAGAATTAGTTAATGTATATTTGATGTATGCAATAAACATATTATATATATCCATATTAAATATTATAATTGAGAAAAAATGTGTTAAATATACATATTATTATATTTTGTTGCGCTTTAAATTATTTTTTTTTTTTTTTTCATATAATTTTTTTATAATTGATTTTTTTTTAAGGATATATTTTTGTTGTATGAATTTCGTAATCATTTATATTTTACTATTAAATATATATTATTATTATAATTTTTTTTTTTTTTTTTTTTGCATTAATTTATTATTTTTCTTCTGTAATTTTTGAAGTTATTTTGAAATATAAAATTGGTTGCTTGAATTTCATATAAAACAATTTGTTATTTTAATTTTTTTTTTTTTTTAATATTTATATAACTACTTTTCCACTGAATTTTGTTTTTTTATATATATATATTTTTGTTCAAAGCTTTTTTAACACATAAATTTGGTATGAAATGTTTTTTATTTTATTTTAATTAAAATAAAATTTGTATTATTTTTAAAAATATATTTTCCAGTGAATTTTGTCTGAAATGATTATTTATTCATTTATATTTCCTAAAAGATGTTTTTTTTTTTTATATAAAATTTTTTTCGATGAGTTTTGTCGGAAATAATTATTTTTTCATTTATATATTTTAAAATGTATTTTTTTCATATAAAATGTATTTGATATTTTTTTCTTAGGGTATTTTTTATGAAATATTTTGCTTCCTTATTATTTTGGAGTTTTAATTTGTATTATATAATATTTATTTAAATAATTTGTTATATTTGTTTTTAGTAAAAAAGAGTTACGAACATATAGCACAGATTTTTTGATTTTGTTGTTGTTGTTGTGTGTATTAAAAGCTCCATAAATTAGAGTTTTATAAAGAGTATATATAGATATATAATAATATATAGTAATATTAATATATATAATTTTAAAGAGGCTAGCAAAGTTTTAAATTTCATAATTTAGTTTGTTTTGTTTTTTTTTTTTTTTTTTTTTTTTTTTTTTTTTTGTTTGGCCAAATCACAGGAGAATTAGAAGTTTTAATAACAGAAAAGTCTAAGAGAGTTAACAGATTAGTATATATCTAACATATAACATATATACTATATAGAGTATATCAAGCATGCATTCACACACACACACACACACACACACACACACACACACACATTATGTTAAATAAAAGTTTTTAGTTTAAAGCTTATGAACACACGAGATTTGCTTTTTGTGCTTGACCAAGTTTTGTTTTTGTTGTTGCTTGTTCTGTTTTTTAGGCCTCTCATTTTGTTAATTTGTGTATAAAGATTGTATATTCAATTTTGATTTAATATTATAAAAAGAGCATATTTATATATTAAAAAAAAAAAACGCTCAACATGTTTGCTTTATTTATGTTTTTGTTTCAATTCTTTCTTCTTCTTCATCACTTTTGTTTTTGTATAATAAATTATGTCTATATATATATATATTTTAGAAATATGTAAGTAGGAGGCGCACATTATTTATTACTTTCTCTCTCTCTCTATCTCTCTCTGTTTTCCCTTTCCTTTTCTTTGACTTTACTTTACGACTTAGAAATACAACTTTTAAAAAATTGTTTTGTTTTTCTTTTAGAAAATGTGATATTAATTATTGAAAACAAATATAAACTAAATTGTAAACAAAAACAAGAGTAAAATATATATCAAAAAATAAATAGTAACTAGTGAAAAAGGTATTCATATATATATATAAAATATATGCATATCAAGGTAAAAGGTAAACCTAAACGCATTCAGCATTCAGCTTCAGCTGCATCTTTGCCTCTGATTCTCATTCGCCTGCCCCTGCCACACTCTTAAACGTCTACAACCATCTTCTTGTGTATATCCGTATTGCCCACAACCGAACAGAATTCATCGAACGATATCTTGCCATCCTCATCCTTGTCCGCAAAGCCGATTGTCTTGTCCACAATCTGCTGCAGTTGCGTGTCTTTCAAATTGTTGCCAACCATCATTTTGAGTACCTGTTGGAAATACATTATATTGATAAATAAATATTCACTCCAATTTCGCTCTCATCTCATTCTCACTCACCTGAAACAGTTCACCATTCGATATATAGCCATCGTTGTCCATGTCATAGATGCGAAAGGCGAAGCGCAGCTTCGACAATTTATCGCCCTTCACGCTGAACTGGGATACGCCTTGGATGAACTCCTTGAAGTCCACCTCGCCATTGCCATCCGCATCGAAAATGTCAATGACGCGCTGCACGAGCGGATTCTGTTGCAGTTCCGGCAGCGACATGAACTCATCCACGCTCAATGCGCCCGAATTGTCCAAATCCAATTTGCGGAAACGTTTGCCCAAACGACGAATCTCATCTGCATCGACTGAGAGAGTAACACAAAGAGAGAGAGAGAGAGAGAGAGAGACAGAGAGAGGTAAACAAAGTGAAAGAGAGATGAGAGTTAGTATTAGTTACATATGGAAACAGTTTCCTCAAGTCAGGTGTGACTGCCTGCGCCCTGTATACTCGGTGCACCCTGTGCTGCTCGTGATCGTCTCTATTTATAGAGCATCACTCGCCCCCCGCCTAAGCGAAAATGACAATGAAAATGTTTATTGATATTCATAATATGCATAGGCTAATTAAAAATAGAGCAACTCTCAGCAACAAATTGTGAATGCAAGTATTGTGCTAATGACACTTGTTTATATATCAAGCAAGGGAAAGTGAATAATATATCTTAAAAATGTCCATTTGTATTCACATATAGTTCAAGCTCTAATTGAAATAACTAACATGTGTCATCCTAGCACAATGCATGTAAACATACACATTTACTAACACAATTTCAATTACATAACTTTATTCCACTTTACATATAATTTGAGATCTTTCCAATTGGAACATAACATAGCATCATCCTAGCACAAGGTTCATACTCCAATCAACTACCAACAAGAAAAGAGCTTTCAACTACAAATACACTACACACCTTCAATACACAAGTATCATTCTATTACAATTCACATTCTCATTGGCGCATGCCACAAACAAAAATAAACAAGTGTCACACTGGCACAATTCTCATATTCCAATTGGCAATAAATAAATACTGCTCCCATTGGGCAAACAAGGCGCATAAAGTAACGCAAATAACTGTAAATGCAAAGGCAATACTAATTGGATTGCAGGCATTCAAATTTTTTGTGGGATATTTTAAGTGTTTTAGCTGCGTGGAATATGCATAAAAGCAGCTGGCCAAATTCCATTCAAATGACATTGAGTATATAAAAGAAATATATATGCATACATATGTATATAACTATTAACTTACAATTCGAGCACATTTCCATAGGTAGCGATGTTTCATTTCCCTGAAAGGCAAACGTAATGTTTGTGTTAATAAATTTGAGTGAAACGATAAATTTGCCATTTGCATCTAAATATTGAAAAGAATGCCATAAAAGCACTTTTCTCGAATTTTTGTTATTTGGCAGAGTTTTATTACCATTTTGTGTGTGTATGTGTTTCAGGCTTGAAAATGTAATTAGCTATAAATGTATGAACACCAACAACAACAGCAGCGAGACAACTTTTATTTTTCCTATTGACAATTAATAAAAGATTTTCACTTTTTTCTCGTTTTATTTGGCGACTGTGACACTTTTTTGTACACAATGGCGTCTGACCATTCACAGGTAACGCGCACAGAAAGTCAGCTGTTTTTCTTTGGAGCAGAGTGATGAAAAAAAACGCGTTCACCCTGTTGACTCCCACGCTTCGAACTGGTGAGCAATTGCCAATTGGAAAACAGCTCTGTTATCCAGCAGTCTGTTAGGTACATTAACGCAAGTCTGAGCTCATCACTGTAAAGATACTCAGCAGTGTTATCTAGAATGACAGAGTGAGAGGGAGAGAGAGATCATATGAAATATAATGGGAGATGAGAAAATATGAGTTGGCTATTTATACATTAAATAATAATAATAACTAAAATAACTAATAACTAAAATCAAACAGAACTGCAATACAATGTGAGCGAAACGCAAATTGAGCAAGATAGCGCAAATTTGGTCAAACATTGCTGTAACGGCTATTTTAACAGGCAGCGATAACTATTGCACATGTCTATCGAATTTAAAAATGTTGCGCGCTTACAATCGATTTTTAAAATAAAATCAAAGACCTTTTGTGATTTTGAGCTATACAAAAAAACTGCTGCTGACACAAATACATACTTGAATGCTAAGCAATATGCAATATGCTAATAATATGCACAACAGAAATATACCCTGTATTTGCTGTTGATTCACTTAGTTTATGCATGACCCAATAAAAAGTGCGCAACAAATGAAACTAGAAATATTCGGATCACTGAATAATTAGGAATCAGTTATCTATTCAGCTTCCGCTGACCTACAAGACAAACAGCTGACAATTATAATCGGTTCGTAATGCCAACTGAGCTGAGACCCTATGACGATCAAGTTGCTTCAAATTGGATTGCCCTTTGATAACTGCCATCAGCGGAAAGTGAAAACTCAACTGGCTGTCGGCTGGCCCACTGGGACGGGAATTGCGGCTAGACACTTGTGGTGCTTCCAGCCCCGTCTCAGCCAAGAGATAGCATTTACTGTCTTCCCATATTATCATTATAGCAAACCGACTTGCCAACTGCCAGTCCATTTCGTTGCGAACGCGCCGAGCGTACGGTCGTCGCTACCAATAGAATATACAACACCCACCTACGTCCCACCTCGTCAGCAACCACAACCGCGCAGTAGACATGTCACAGAGCACAACGAACTATGTCTATGCGGATGGCAATGGAGCTACGGCGACGAGACGAAATGTAGCCATTGTGGGAGCCGGTCCGGTAAGTCACTTTTATCTACTGCATGTTATTAGGGACGGCAATTAGCTGGTAGCCGTAATACGCATTTTTTGGTTGTCATAAAGCCATAAATGCCAGGCAAGTGAGACATAGATTAGAGCAAAGCATAAGCAAGAAGTGGAGCAGATAGCATACAGATCTAGATCTACGTGTATAAAATATGCCCAACTTTTTGCGCATCTGGATAATTGTTTAGAGTCTTGGGTAATAATATAACTAGAGTTGCATCAAAAATGGATCCTATGCACTTTCACTAAACTTAGCGAGTATTATTGATTACGTAATTCTTATATATCAAAGCTTTGATAGAGTATTAGATGATCATACATTTGGTATATAATATAAAGCACTCTATAAGGATCTATAGAAGAGTTTCACAATATGTGTAGTGTAGAGTATAAATGGCATAATAAACTATATTTAAAATCATTTAAGCAGTATGAGATTTCCATATTTAGAAAAATGCATTTTCCTATCAATCTTGAAGCTTATACATGTTGTAAAGGAGTTTTATACGAATTCAGCATTAAAAACGTATAACAGTATCATATCTTCATATGTAAACGAAATATCATTATGCAATATCATTATATTACAGCTACATCTAGAGCATTAGCGTGTTTTAGAGCTTATCTTATATTATCATTTACCTGTGCAGGTGGGTTCATTGGCCGCTTTGAACTTTGCGCGCATGGGTCACGAGGTGCAGCTGTACGAGTACCGCGAGGACATTCGCAAGGCGCAGCTGGTGCAGGGGCGCAGCATCAATTTGGCGCTGTCGCAGCGCGGACGCAAGGCCTTGGCTGCCGTGGGCCTGGAGCAGCAGGTGCTTGCCACAGCGATACCCATGCGCGGCCGCATGCTGCACAGCGTCAAAGGACGCACGAGCATTGTGCTGTACGATCCGTGCAACAATCAGTGCCTGTACTCGGTGGGTCGGAAGCGGCTGAACGAGCTGCTGCTGGATGCCTGCGATGCGTTTCCCAACATCCACTGCCATTTCGAGCATAAGCTGGTCAAGGCCAATGTCAGGGAAGGCCGCTTGCAGTTCAGGCTGGGAAGGGAGAAGCAGAAGATGAAGGAGCAGGAGCAGCAGCCGGAGCAGGAGCAGCTGATCTCTGCCAGCGCAGATTTGATTGTGGGCTGTGATGGCGCCTTCAGTGCGCTGCGACAGCAGCTCGTGCGTCAGCCTGGCTTCAATTACTCGCAGGAGTACATCGGCACGGGCTACCTGGAGCTCTGCATACCGGCCAAGGACAATGAGTTTCAAATGCCACCGAATTACTTGCACATCTGGCCGCGAGATTCCTTCATGATGATCGCTTTGCCCAATCAGGATAAATCATTCACAGTTACCCTGTCGATGCCCTTCGAAGTGTTTGAGCAGCTGAAGACCCAGCAGCAGCTGCTGGACTTCTTTCGCACTCACTATGCGGACGCACTGCCTCTGATTGGCGAGCAGCAGCTGATCAAGGACTTCTTCAAGTCACGCCCACAGCACTTGATGTCCGTCAAGTGCAAGCCGTACCACTATATGGACAAAGCCCTGATTCTAGGCGATGCAGCGCATGCTATGGTGCCCTACTATGGCCAGGGCTTGAATGCGGGCATGGAGGATCTGACGCTACTGAACTCCATACTGAATCAGCAGCTTCCGCTGGATGTGGCACTGGAAAAGTTTACCGAATCTCGCTGGCGCGATGCCCATGCCATCTGTGATCTGGCCATGTATAACTATGTGGAGGTGTGCATGGCTTCCTGATATCTACTCGATGTGCATTTATCTACCGATTCTCTTTTTCATCCTCGACAGATGCGTGATCTAACCAAGCGCTGGTCGTTTCGCTGTCGCAAGTGGCTGGACACAACGCTGTTTCGCATCTTTCCCAATCAGTGGGTGCCGCTCTACAATAGCGTCTCCTTCACCAGCATGCCCTACAGTCAGTGCATTGCGAATCGTCAGTGGCAGGACCAGTTGCTGCGCAAAGTTCTGAGTGGCACGATCGTGTTGAGCTTTTTAGTGGCTGTTGGCGCCATCTATGTGAGACGGTTGCGCTGAGCGTTTCAAATAATCAACTTTGGAATGTACATTTGTTTTGAATTATCTTTATTGCCTTTAATTTTATAAACATATTTCACTATCATAGACTTACGTGTTCTATTTGTTATAAATATATAAATATATACTGATTATGTACTACATATTTTATTTTATAGCAGCCAATGAGTTGCTGGCGCCATCTATGCGCGATGTTTCATTTTCTGCTCTCTGTGTTGCATGCTATTCTTGCTTACGCTTTCGATACCGTTAACCGTGCATGCCTAGTGATAGAGGGCACGCTGAGCGCAAGCGCAAGCTTATTTGCTTAATTTAGTCAGTGCGTGTTCGTCCTGTGAGTCGCAAGTGAGATCTGCCGTGTTAAAATAATAAATAAATACAATATTTAACTAAAGAATTAACTTCAACTTTATATGAATATCATTTTTTAGTGAGTGCGTGTAAAGTATAAGAAGTCAGTTCATACACGTAACGCGTAAAGCTTTATCGACGTATAAAAAAAACGCGAAAAATTAGAGAAGAGCAGAAGAGTAAGATAATTTACCCAGTTATATGTTTTGCCCGCGAGCCAGTACTGCCAGCTGCTGGAATATTTCCTCTAAGTCTTTCCTTCACGTAATTCATCCAAATATTTCTTCCACATATTTTCTCTAAGTATATCCTTTACGTATTTCCTCTACGTAATGCATAGCAGAACGATCACACACTTCATTTCACTCGACTGCACAGCCCCCACCAGGCCTGGGCGACTGAAGAAATGCTGCAGGTACTGCCCTTTATATAGGACGACTTTCACTCAAAGCCCAAGTCCCACTCAAATGTTGAGCCCGGTGCCAGGTAGAGGTCGTTGCAGTCGAACTTGAATTGACCAATGGGAAGAGTCTCTGCCGCTGCAAGCATTCTTGCTTCGTTTTACTTAAATACAGGCACAAAACTACTACTGCATACATATAGACAACTTGAATGATCTTCTGTAGTTCTTCTTTGTAGCCTGCTTATAGTATACAGACTGACGGAGACAGATTATAAGATAGAGAAGGAGACAGTCAGGGAGACCACTTTCACACAGACAAGATCTAGCCTGAAATAGGCTATATTAACAACACTGGTGCAAGCACCAGCCTGCAGGCAAAAAAGAGCATCCATGTCTTGTCTGTGAGAGCAAAGCAATAAGAGCGACTAATACATACAGTTATTTAAGCCTAATATTTCTTCGTTTACATGTATTAAATGAATGATAACTGAAGAGTGAGAGAAAAAGACACATTAATGTCTTGTACATATTACCTATGTATGTCTTATACCAACTATAATATTATGCCGTGTTTTTTATATATGGAGTAAAGATTTCGGATAAAATTCCAATTGCAATTGTAGGTCATTTATTTTGGATTCTTTTCATTTTTGTTTAAACAAAAAACATATTTCCTTACTATATTTAAATAGTTTTATGTACAATTTGAACACAATAAATGTGTCTCGTATAAAAATAAATATACATACATGTATCTATGTATGTACATAAATATATGTGTGTGGTTAAAATACTACGCATCGCCTTTGGCAATCTAAACATTGTATGTATGTGCATATATTTGGTTTTTATTTATTTTTGTTTATTTTTGCTGCGTTTAAAAAGTCGATGGCATTGTGCAAAGCCAAAAATATGCCACGGTAGTGTACAATTGCATGCGCGACATACATACATACATAAGCACATCAATTTATACATACGTGCATAGTGGTATTTGCATATTCTATGCTTTTCTCGCATATCACGTGTAACATCGAATGTTTATGCCGGATATCAATGAAAGAAAAACGAATTTTGTTATGATTAACCTCACTTATTTTCTAATTAAATAGATAGAAACAAAATCAATGTATATGTGTGAGTGCCAGCACTGTAATTAAAAATGGCAGCACTGACACGCAAGGCCGACGCTTTCTCTTCACACGCGCTCGGTCGCTCTCCCACTCTACTTCGCTCTTATTTCAATGTCGACGCCGGCCGGTGTTTCGTTATGACTCGCCAACAATGATGACAACAACATTTCACATTGCACCAAATGCGTTGGTTGATCTTGAAGTCGAAAGCTTACTCTCTCTCTCTCATTTCACATTGCACCAAATGCGTTGGTTGATCTTCACGTCGAAAGCTCACTATCTCTCTCTCTTTCAGTTTTCGCTCACATACAATGTACGCAGGGAGTTGCCAGCAGCCAGCAGCCAGCGCCAACAACATGTTGTTAAACTAGGCTTAAAAGTGAAAACACACCAAAGCAATGGACGCGCCAATCGACGACTGACCCAGTGCTGCCAACAGCGGCTGAGGCACGAGCAGAGAGTGCTGAGAGTGTCAGTGAGAGCAGCACACACACTCTCTCGCAAAAAGACTCGACTAATTGTTGTTATTTAAATGTGAATGTTTAATCGTATACACAAACATATATATTTATATATAAGCATATATGTATATACATACATACATGCTTATATAAATGTGGTCGCCCCACACACACATACACACGGTTATTGTTGCTATATGCCGGCGGCGACTTATTTATTTGTGAACTTTTTCGCTGCTTACTTTTTATATTTCGTTTTCTTTTTTTGCTTTTATTTCAATTCTTGACTCTCTAGAATTGTCGGCGTCGCACAGTGGTTTGAGTAGCGTTATTATCTTATCGAATTAACATCAAAGTGAATTTTGATTTTTTTTTTCACTTTTTTTTGCTATTATTATCATTATTTTTATGTAACTTTCTACTTAGAATATTATTAATGACATAACTGAAACGTGCACCACACAAGACCAGAGATATTCACAGCTTGTTTGACCAATGGCATTTGCCTTTGGCCCACAGTGCACTGTCGCTGGCGACGACGCGTAGCTGCGCGATTTGTACAAACATACGGTTTTGCTTAAGCAACGGCCATCAGTTGCTCGTCACATGTTCGACACTCAAGTAGAGACCAATAGCAGGTAACGGAAATTGTGCAGAAAATTGACGATCAGTGCTGTGACCACCACAAACACCACACATTAACAACAACAACAGCAACAACGGTATACAAACAACAGTTCCCGCTCAATATAGTGCAAATTAAAAGTGGGAGATTCGAGAGATTTAACCGAAAGCCGCAAAAAGAAAAACTTGTGTGAGTGCTCCTCTCTCTCTCTCTCTCCCGAATATATATTAATCGAGCTGTTAACATTTCAAACCCAACTACTAGTTGCCAACGCGCTGTTGCCGCCCACAACATTCTCGAAACTTTCTGAGCAACGTGCTCTGACCACACGCTTTTCTGTGTTGTCTTCCTTCTGAGCGTTTGTCTATCTGTGTTTGTGTGTGTGCGTGTTTGTGTTGTTATGTGTTGGGTAAAGGAAAAGCCAAAAACGAATATAAGCAATTAGGGTTTTATTTGTCAGTCGATATTAGTGTAGTACTGTAAAAAGCAAGTGCAGTCATCTTGTCGGTTGTTGGCTTGCGCACGGTTCACGTAATATAACAAACAAAATACAAATTAAACCATCGAACATCGTTTTTGGGCCAGCAGAATTGATCCGTCACCTTTACACCGGATCGTCGCTGCATTGTTTCCACTCTCTTTCTCCCTCAACATCCATCTGCATCTCTCTACGACATACAAATATTCCACATCTCTGTCTCTCAAACTCGCTGTCGCTGTCGCTCTCACGCTTTCCGATCTGTGTGTCGATATACGTTGATTCTTTTTGCTTGCTGATTTATTTTAATACAGTGGCTGTGCTCTCTATTCAAACTCAACAAATAGAATAACTGACTGTGTGTGTGTGCGCGTCTGCTCTATATATACAATACAAATCAAATATACATACATTCACATTAGTGTTACATATACACGTGAGCCAAAACGAACAGAGACTGTAATCGTGTAACCGTAACCAATAACGTCACTCCAACTGTAACGGTCAACCAACAGCATTCGCGCGACTCTCTTTGCACGACGAAGAAAAAGTAAACGGCAAATAAAGAAGCGCGTTCTAACGACTCGATCGTTACGTTGTAAACGCCATCTAGCGTCATTTCGCGAACATTCGGCGTGCGTTGTCCTTGTTTAGTTTCGGCCGTAGTGCAAAAGTGATTTCTCTGCCTCCTTATCGCGCTCTCTCTCTACCACGAGCATTCGTCTACGTGTCTCGCAGCACACATCGCGATCTGCATCTTGAGAATTCGGATAAGAATTATTAAAGCACGACTTATCGCTCAATCCAGCAGGTAAATATTATAAAAGAAACCATCGAACTTTATCAAAATATCGTAACTATATGTGTACTACGTGATCGCGCTGCAGATGACGCTGCCGGGTCTCGGGTTGCCAAAAAAAAAAGCGCCCACCCCAACAAACGCACACGCATTTGCACACTCCATCTCTCTCTCTCTCTCGTCGTCTCTCAATCTCGCGCTCTCTCTCTCTCTCTTTCTGTTAGAACACGGGTATCTCTTTCTCTTTCATTTCTGTCATTTCCGGCTTGGACTGAAACAAAATTCACCTTCATTCCGTTTTTGGGAACTTGACCCTGACGCAATTTTAAAGGCTTTCCTATTTACTCTGGCATTAAAATCTTAGCTATATATGAAATAGATATTTCATGCACATAGCAGGCTAGAAATGCAAAGCATAAATTGTCTCACAATTTCAAATCGATGACAAAATATTCATTTCAGTAACTTTAAACAGCATGTAATCAAAAAATTTTTAAATTCCGTTCTGATTGAGGAGATTTCTTGGACAATCCCTGAAGCTGTTTAGCTTTTGTCAGCCATAAACAAATCGCCAAATGCGAATCATATGCTAACCCATAAGTGTCAGCATGAAGAGCTATTTAAAGTTCCAGTTATCCAACCAAGGAGATTAGAAAAATATTTCAAATATTCCAACAGTCTTCTATGAGGTAAAGTTTTGCCCAACTGAGTTATATATTACATATGTATGTACATATGTGCATATTCTTATGACTAATTTGCCTTTATAATCTCAACTATATTCCACTTTTCCATTCGTTTTTTTCAGTTCACAATTTGTCAACGTTGAGTCACGTGGATTATAGTGTGATTTGATATATAGAATATTTGATATACCTAGAAATTATTTTAGTAATTATACCAGTAATTAGTGTAAATAGGGCCTTAGGCTCTTCCATCCGTATATCCGCTTATCTATATCTTGGGATTCCCAGCTAACAATCTTGCACTTTATGGCATAAAAATCCCCAATTCTTAGACGGCAAACTAATTAAGCGCTTTACCCAAAGCCTATAATAAAAGCAATTGTGAATAGCACACCCACACACATACACAAACATGTACACATGCATACGCTTAAAATCGTTTGGGAATGCAAAAACATTGCGATATATTCATATGCGCCAGCCTACCTACATACATAAATACATATCAATATGTATCTGAAAAAAAACTTACATCATCTTTTGGGCCACAGAGCGGCAGAGGCACAGACTAAGCGAGAGAGGGAGAGAGCGAGAGTAAGAGAGTAAGAGTGAGAGTGAGCGAGGGGAGAGAGTAAAAGAACGCCAAAAATGGCAAGCCAATGATTTTGTTGTTGTTGTCGTTATTCTTGTCGAAAGTAATAGAAATTGCGCGTTAGAATTGGAAATGACGCCAACAACAACAATAATGGCAGCAGCAAAACAATCGAAAGCAAAACAACAAAAATAAGCGTAAACATGCCGCGCACTTTGCTTAACTTCTTTCCAACAACAACAACCACACGCACACACACAAGAAAACTTAAGAATGGTGCAAAACAAATGTGATAAACAGCGGCAACAAGGTTACTAGGGGAATATGCTAAAATATATACATATATAAATAATAGTAGACAATAGTTAATTTATATTTATAATGCGTATAATAATTTTTTGTATTATTCCCTCTTTTTCACTCTTGGCAGCAATAAATAGGGCAAACATTTAGAACAGAGGACGCAGTGAGAGAAAAAAAAGGCGCATTCACGAAATACATCGTCCGTCAGAGCCAGTGAAAGAAAAAAACATCAAGCTACAATAACAACAACAACAACAACAAATACAGCAAGAGCGACCACCAAACAACAACAACTGAAACAACAACAACGAGGCGCAATTTAATGAATTTTGTGATTATAAATATTGCAAAGGTACAACAAAAGCTCATTTAATAAAAAATCGCGGCGTCGAGCACAACGCCGAGCGGCAAAAACCCATCAAGAGTAAAAATCAAATAAAAACAAAAACAAATCGGCGAAAGAAAAAAACAAATAAAAATAGAAAAGAAAAAATCAAACGCACAATTGCAGCAACAACAAAACGTGGCAATAACTAAAACAGAAAGCTTTGGCAAGTTAGAAACAAAAACAAACAACAACAACAACAAGCCGAGCAAGCCCGTGAGAGAGTGCAAAGTGTTCGAACAGTGTGAGTGCGTGCGTGCGTTTATATTTGTGTGTGTGCATGCGCGTATGTGTGCGTGCCCAAGTGCTTGAGTAACAGCAAAAGCAACCGCAGTGAGAGTGCGAGCGCGAGCGAGCGCAAAAGAGCGAGCTTAAGCTTAAGAGAGCGCCGAAGCAAAAGCAACAGTAATTCAACAGCTCGTCAAGCGAAGCAGCAACCAAAGCCAATTGCGCATAGAACAAGCACAGAGGCACATTTAGTAGCAGCGCAAAGCCAATAAAAAAGCAACCAAAAAAAAAAAAAATATAAACACAAAAATACAAGAAAATTAAAAAAAAAAAAATTTTTATTAACACAAGTGGAAAATCAAAATAAAAGAAAAATTCATAAAAACGGCTGGACAAGTTTTAAGTGCAACGACAACGTTACCGTTGTGAAAATGGTAAACAAAGCCCAAGGGAAACAGGCGAAGGCGGAAAAGGACAAACAAGCGACACAGCAACAGGAGAGGTCGCAACAGCAACAGGTGCTACAAATTAACAAACCAAATAACAACAACAACAGCAAAGACAACAACAACGATAGCAATGGCAATGGCAACGGCAACGGCAACGGCGGCAATCAACTGAAAGCCAGCGAAAAGACTAAAAATGCAAATAACAAATGTAACAACCAAGCAACGCGTGCCAAGGCGGGCAACAACAAAGCACAACAGCAGCAACAACAGCACCACCAACAACAACAGCAGCAACAGCAGCAGCAACAACAACAGCGCAGCAGCAAAAAGTCACGTCGGCAGCGACAGCAGCTATTCTTTCAGCCACTATCGCGTAGTAGCGGCAGCCAGCAACAATTGCAGCTAAACAGCAATAGCCACAGCTACAGCAGCAGCAATAAATGTAGCAACACATCAATAACAGCTGCTGCAACAGCAGCAAAAGCGACAGCCACAGCTGCAACAACAACAGCAGCAGCAGCAGCAGCACTTGTTATCAAAGTTAGCTCCAATGATTTGTTAACATCGGCCTTGACCGTGCCCTGTGCCAAATGCTCGAAGCCAGCTATGCTGCCTGGCCTGCTGCCCTCATCCGCCTCCACCAGCAGCGCCAGCTCGGAGGCCAGCAGCAGCAGCAGCAGCAGCAGTTACAGCAGCATCTGCAGTGCCAGCAGCAGCAACAGCAGCAGCAGCGAGCTGCAACAGCAGCAGGAGCCACAGCAGCCACAGCAGCCACAGCCGCTGCAGTCGCTGCAGCTGGAGACGGCAATCGTTTATACAGGCAAACAATATCGTAAATCCAAATCATATATGGGCGTCTCTCAATATGCAACGAAAGCAGCAGCTGGCAACAACAGCAACAGCAACAGCAACAGCAGCAGCAATATTAATGTGCCCTATAGACGTTCGCAAAGCGATCGACGTAATTCATTTGATCGCACATTTGCGGAACGTAATCGAGATTTTGTGCCTATTGTCCAGCCGTTGCGTCCCGTTCTCTCCTCATCGAACATCGCAGGTGTTATAGCCAGTGCCAGCAAATTGACCATCATAGAACGTTTCGGCAAAGCACGCATCGCCTATCCCATAATGCAGGTGAGTCGCAACGAGCTATAAATATAATATAATATAGGTATATATATCATATACATCTATATAATATACAAACGTATATTTTATATAAATGAACTTACTAATTGAGATTAGAATTCTTGAAACTTGTTTTGAATCACATTCTTAATATTTATTGGCCATAAACTTGTTTGGCTGATCACATTTTTAAGCAATTTATAATTAAGGCATTTATTTGAGATTGAGAAAGTTTAAGTGGTTCTTAACTTGCGAAGCATTATATAAAGTGTTATATATAACAAATTCTGACTATAAATCTATTAGATCACCCAGTTTTCTCATGATAAACATTTCACATTTAGAATAATAAACTATTGCTATAGTGCTATAAACTGTTTTAAACTGTTATAAACTGTATTGAACTGTTATAAACTGATAGAGTATGCAATCAGATATATTTAAAAAAATGTTATATATAGGGCTTGATCAATCTTTTAGTTCATAGAGCTCGCTCGTATTCATGAGAACTGTTATAAAGTGCTGTTATAAACTGTTATACTTCAACTTTCATACTTCAAGTTGATCATTTCTGTCCACAATCAATAAGCAATCCTATTCCACTTATAACTCTAGCAATTTCTCTAATTAGAAATTGCTATATTTCAATTTAAGAAAAGCTTCCAGGCATGCCATAATTTCTATTTATAGATTTGATACCAAACAAGAAAATGAAGTTTGTATAGCTCGCACCTTGGTAACTCTTTCCATAAAACATTTGTGTTTTTTTGCTCTTGTTATCTTTACGCCTCAGCTGTTATACATACGCAGATCCATAAAATGATATGGCATAACTGATCTGTGATGATTAAGATTTTGCATTGACAAAGCTTTATATTAAAAACGTGATGCATAACTATAACAATATAGACTGCGTAATCTTTAGTAACTTTCCACTTATATCGTTGTTGTTGTTGCCACATAAAGACTCGAGAAGTTCGTTTCTAATCAGCGCTACCTAAGGAAGCAGTTCTAATTAATGGCGGAAAGGCAATTGGATGATAAGACAAACAAAAAGTGCTGAGAGAGAGAGAGAGAGAAAGAGGGGGAGTAGGAGAATGTGTGAGAGCGAGAGAGAGTGCAGAAGAGAGCGGCTCTCTTTGATTAGTCATCTCAATATGCATCACTGAATCAAATGAAATTACCTTTATATTAGCTACATATAGCCCACAAAGCTTAGCCAATTAAAGTTGTTTCTAGTATTAAGTTTGTCTTTTGTTTTTGCAATTTACTAGGAATTTATATATTACAAAGCTTGTTTATTTGCACGGGTTTGCTTAAGTTGGTTAAAGCATTCCTCCTTATCAATGCACATTTTGTGTCGTACATATAAATTTGCACTGGGCTAAAGACGAACCCACTTGGTGGGTGTTGTGTATTCAGTAAATTACGTATACGGCATGTTTAACACATTTGCATTCAAATATTATTTTAAGCTATCAAGAAGCAATTGCAGTATTACATATTTAGTATATACACATATATATTGATACAGATAATATGTAGTACATCAGTATTAAAGCTGTCGTTATTGATTATAATCTATATGAACTCAGCTCTGACTGCAGCTATATATTAGATATTTTGCATGGATGTCGCTTTTTGTCTACAGCAATATCATATCAGAATGCTACACATTATATAGATTATATAGCTGTCATATAACTAAACTTCACTTAAATGAACTTAATTTCTTATCAATGTCTAAGCACTACTTTTGACAGCCATCATAGTTAGATTTCATTTATTGACGAAATGCAATGTGAATTTCGACTAAACTTCAATATATTATGATCATTAATCATTGGTTCCGTATGGAATATATATAGAAATGTTGAAGCTTTTGAGCCTCTTATCAAAGTCTGACAACCAAATCTAAGAGATATATTATTGCTATATTTATAGTATATAGAATTTATGAACTCTCTCTTTAGAACTTACCAATTTTTAAGTCCTTTATCCGGCTAGAATTCTATATACGAGTTCAGTTCAGATCATAAAGCTGACCTAAATCTCTTTTCGTAGTCTGATCTCTGCTTCTAACTGCATATTCTTATATATTATATACACACATTATTCCCAAGGGTATCTAAACTTCGCCCAAGCACGTCTTGTCTCGCTTTGTTTTGTTTTGGTCTTTGATCTATCATTTTGTGTGTCGATTTTGACAGAGCAGCTTTATTGGATTGATAGATATTTTCTTTAATGCGGAAATTGCAAAGCCTTGGAATATATTTAAGAAATCGAAACAACAGACATGTGTCTGCAGCAGCGATGAGAAAACAAAATAGATATCGAAATACAAATATATATATTTAAATAAAATAAGAAATTAAAAATAATAAAAGCTTAATAAAATATTTGATTTATGTTAATTTTGTCGCGCATCTGCATATGTGAAAAAATAGCATCGCCCAATATATTTTATATAGTATATGATGTTTAGCTACTTCTACTTCTGCTACTTCTTTTTCTTCATCTTCGTCTTCTCGATTGATTAGCATGTGCGTCAGTTTTAGTTGTTGTTGCTTAGTTTGTTTGATTACCTTTAAAGACATACCGAAAACTAGTTCTAAATGTATGCGAAAAGGGAAACTTGTTTTACCACTTGGGATACATTTGTTTCAAATGAAGATCGAGAGTAGAAAACACTGAAAAAATAAAAACACACACACACACACATACACCAAAAATTTACCAAAATGCAAATAAATTTTGGTCTTTTTGCTTTTATTTAAACAATTGACAGCGCCATGTCAATAGTCACGAATTAAGCAACATAGTTTAAACAACTGTCGCAGGCACCTGAAAGCTAAATAAAAGCTAACCTTCACCATATAAATTCTATCCAAACAATCTTAACACACATTGTGAAGCAAATACTCCAACTATTATTATTATTATTATTATTATTACCATTTTTTTGTAGTAAGCTGAACCAATTGCAAATGTGTCAAGAGAGAGAGAGAGACAGTATGATGTGTTTGTGCAATAGACAGAAGTACTTTTGTATAAATATAGTTGATAAGGGCTGAGCTGATACAGTCTTGTCTGTCTGTCTGTCTGATTATCAATGATCGCAGCGATCTGGTAACTTGACTTGGATGCGAACTTGATATTTGAATTATAAATCCTTGCATAGTTAATCTGTTTAATATACAGAAATTTCATTTTAAAGCATGATTGAGCAATTTTAGAATGCTTGATATTTATTTAAATTTATTTGTACTAATTTTTGCTTATGCATCTGAATACTTATATATCTGTAGTTTTATAATATATACATAATATATAATTATCCTAGATTGTAGCTTACAGTATGCAAATTAGTTAACATTTCTGTTTAGATTAAGTTGCCAAAGAGGTAGCGGTATGCTAATCTGTAAATAAATTTTACAATTTCGAAAAAAAAATTATTTTTCAACATCTAGCTCTTTTTTTTGCTCTTATAAACTAGAGCCAATCAATCAGTTTCCTGTAGTTTATATTATTATTTTTATATTTATTCTTTTCATAACTTCTGTTTATTATATAAATGATACGAGATTGAGTTCCTAGAAACTTGATCTTTGCGATTTATTTGCATACACTTGCCATGCAAATTGGATTAAAATTGTAAAGCTGCAAGTGAAGTTACATAAGAACTTATTGCCTATGGTGGGGGATATAAGAATATATATACATATATAGGAGAGGCTCTAGCATGATGGACCCAGTTGAGCCTAAAGTTTAGCATAGTTGCTAGTCTAACAGTTTATTATAAATAGTTTTTCTAATTTCATCTTGATGTGAAACATTTAAGCTAGCCAGCTCTCTCATTCTCTATCACTCTCTCTCTCTCGCTTTGAATACTCTCCTTTGCTCTCTCACGTGAGCAGAGCTTTGCGCGCACAGTGGGGTTCGTGCTGTACAACACGTGGCAAATGCTGATCAACTGGCCAGCGGAAATGAACTGGCGTGAAAGATAAGATAAACTGGAAACAGACCTGTTGCCATCAAAACAAAAACACTTTGCTCGCTCTTCTCTCTCGCCCTCCATATACATATATACTAAAACTAAACAATATATGTATATAGACAGATATATATGTATATACATAAATATGTATGTATATAATGGGGAATTTTTCAAATAACTTTCAATATTCACGCTGTATTTGTTATCAGCAACAAAATAAATATATATTTAAAATTAAAAGGGAATAAAATACAAAAAATAATTAAAGTGAATAAAAAGAATAAAAAAAACCTACAAACATTAGGTAGGCTCTTACAAATATTGAAACTTTTGTTTCATTCTTGCTTACGTCAAGCAGCAAACGACTTTAATCGATAATAGTATATGCATATATACACAGATGTACTAACAAACATATACATGCATATGTACTATAAGTATATATATGTAGGTATACAAATATCTCATCAATATATAATATATAAAATTGATTTGTTTTAATGGAAGTTCTCGCTGAAGCCTGAATGAAGTCAGTTATGATTCGTTTGGCGCAAACAAGGCGCCGCTCTCTAATGTTTCACTAATTAAATTTAAACAAAAAACAGCTGCGATGTAGGACTTGAAAAACACTTGGGGATTTCTTAATTATAATGTACCAAATATATATATTTATACATTATATATATATTATTTATTATAGCAATATGAACTGGGGCAACGACGTGCCTTAAAGCTCATTTTTGAATTCTTCAGTGAATTATTTTCCTGGAACATTTTGGAATTTTATTATAATATTTTATAAATTATTCGAATTTTTCGATATACCCAGAAGTTTAAATTATCGAGAACGAATTTGTATCAAAGTGATAGAATTTTTATCGATTTATCGATTATTAAGACTCGACTGTATTTACAATTTTGTCTTATGATTTAAGTATTCTATATATGTTGTATGTATATACCAAACAAATATATCTAAAGATCTTTGATTATATTTTTGGGTTTTTTTCTTATCACTATGGTATCTTTCAGTCTATCACTTGCGCTTATCGCAACTCCTTGGAATTCCCATTCTTTTATATAATCAATGTGTTTCTAAATATATTATAGCTCTTGAGCAAATATCAGAATATTTATGACGTACTTTCCTCTGTTTTATTTTTTGTTGCTGTTTACGGCATTCCTGTTTACTTTTTCTTGTGCAGATTGTTTGCAAAATTATTTATTTACACGTGAATGCATGTGGAGTATATGTGTGCATAGGCTGGCCTATCGATATGTGTGATCGATAAGTCAGGCTTAGTTCATTCTTGCTATTGGTTTCAGACTCGGATAGCAGTTGAGATTGGTTTGCAACTCGGCTAAGAGCTAGCATATTTGTCTTACAGTTAATTTGGTTGGCCCTGGTGCAGGTATTTCAAAAGTCGAGCGGATCTTGGCTACAGCGTTAATTGTTTCACATTAATTTTTTTATTTTCTATTTTTTTTTTTTTTTGCGTCAGCCGCAGCTGTGTGTGAATTTTGAGCTGTGTTGCCCCCGCTTACTCAAGTAATTGCTTTCGCAAAAAGGCCAAAACAAAACAAAAGTTAACAACATGCGCATATAATCATTAATATTATTATTATTATGCCCATTAGATGCAGTTGAAATGTGGTATTAACGGTTTTATGAGGCAAAAGCTTCTGTCACTCTAAGCTCAACTTAATTTTATAGCTTCGGATCACAGCTGCCGATCCAGAGTATCTGCCAGTCATGTACACTCCCCCATTCAATGCACTCTCACTTGCTGCTTTCTTGTCTTTTATTTTTATATAATAAATTGCGTCGTTAAATTTGTTGCTGACTTGGCCAATAAATGGACATCAAGAAGTGCCAAGACAGCAGCAGCACAAGTGGAGTGAAGAAATTCGCATAATGAGCATAATAATAATGATAGTAATAATGATGATAATAATAATAATAATTATGATAATGGTAATGCGTATGATAACTTGTTATCACGTTTCGAAAGTTCTTTTTGCCTTATCACAAGTAGAAGGCATGCAAAAAACAAAAATTAAAAAAAAGTACCAAGACAAAATATTTAATCAAAATAATATTTACCTGCTTTAAATGTGTGCAAAAGTGAGTTCGTGGCTTAGAAAGTGCCACATGGGCTAAAATGTGCATTGTTTATGATTTGTTGTTCATTTAATGGAAATATTTACAATCGTTTCTTATTCAAAAGATTTGCTAAATGCCAGCTCATTGTCTACAGAGAGGTGTCAAAAATAAGAGTAGCAAGAGTATATTATTGGACAGGTGATTTGCCAGATAAGAACTATGGGGGGGAGAGGAGGCAGAAGGAGAAAGGCAAGAGAAAAAGGAACGACAAGACACCAACAGAAAAAGGAAAGTGAAGGGGTAATAAAAAAGAGAGAGAAAGGATTATAAGGAGGGTCGATAGAAAGAAGTGAGAGAGTGAGGCGAGGAAGAAAGAGAGAGATGAAGCAGAAAAGGGAACAAGAAATATCAGAAGGGAACGAGGGAAGAGAGAGGGAACGCACGGTCGATAGAAAGAAAAGAGAGATAGACACAGAGAGAGGGAGCATGTAGATCAAGAACTATCTAAAAAGAAGAATTATCGGGATTAAAAAAACGCTTTTTGTAAATACTTAACACTTCAAATAAAATGAAATGAAAAGTTTCCACAGTAAAATTTCTACACGTATTACATATAGAGACTCATGAAACTAATATACTTAACCGATAAAACTTAATTACACTTCACTGATAGCTGTTGGCTCACTGACTTACTTATTTACTTGCTTGTAATTCACCCCACTTACTTTATCAATGAACGCTTTCCATGCACTTCTTTGGTAGAACTTTCTGGTATTACCTACTGATATATAATGCTATCTATGTAATATATTTAAGGTCAATGTCCGAGTGCACTTTGTGTAATATCGTTTAGTTTTTAATATTCCGTAATAGCTAATAATCGGTGGTCCTCTATAATACTGGCCTTTGCATTGATATCCGATAAATTAAACTAAACTAGGCCCATGTATTAACTGATTTGCTATTTGGTTTGTCTTAAAGTATTCTTCTTATAATATACTTCCACTGCAATCTTATACAATTTTCGAATACGAGAATATTGAACTTCAAAAAAGTATGCACTAAAAATATGATAAGGTATTGCTTAAAGCAATCTTGAAATCTAGCCTAAAACTAGGCAGCACTTTTTACATTTTACACTAACTCGATTTGAAAGCTCTGCTTAAAAGCTTGTCAGCTGGCAAACTTTGAAGTCTGTTGAGAAGGCAGAGAGAGAGACGGAGAGAGAGAGAGAGAGAGAGAGAGCGAGAGTGACAGCAGAAAACAAAAACCCTAATTTGACCTTTGATCGAATTGCGCTAATTAGAAGCTTTTGTGTAAGACGAGACATGGCACATTACATTACCCAAACAATAAGAGACACAATTAGTGTCATTAGAAAAAGACCAAAGAGAGAGTGAGAGGGGAGACGCATATAGTGGGAGCAAAAGAGAAAGAGAGAGACAAAGACTGACCCGAGTTGTATATATGTATATGTATATGCCTTAAATTAAATAAAGATTAGAAAAGCAAATGAATGAAAGTCTAAATAAATATCATATATAAATATTTATATATATAAATGAATAAATATATGCTTATAATGATAATGATAAGCTGCAAAAAGAGATTGTGAAATGTTTGTGCTTTCACGATGATAAGAGAAACCTCTTACAGATTGTGTAGAATATTTGATTGACATACATATAAAATTTTAATTTTTTAATTTATAATTTTCATCTGTACTTCAACTTAATCAAAGCGTATGTATGTATTTATAGATTTAAATAACACTTGAAACTCTTTTTTCTTCTAAACACTTGACTCGCATATCACACATATATTATGCAAAAACAATTTATCATCGTCCATGCAAGATTGCATCATAATTTGTTTTATTGTTGTTGCTTTTCTAACTTCAACTTTAATTTATCACTCGGGTTTTTTTTTTTGTTCGAAGATAACTGTAGATTTTTTGGCACGTACTTCTTTTTGTCTTGTTCATGAGGTGTCAAGAAAAGTATATTGGTTTTGTGGAATTTTTGTCTGCATGAATATAAGAAAATATTCAAATAGACCTCAAGTTGGCTAAAATTTGGATTTAGCTATCGAGGTTTTTTTTTTTTTTAAATTTTAGTTGAACGCGCATAGTGTAGTCGCTAGAGCTTGATAGAACAAGTTTGTGTCTTATGTAATATGTAAATATAATTATGGAAATATTTTTGAAAAATTGTTTGAATTATTATTATTGCCTATGCAGATCTATCAAAATGTTACTGTCACAATGAGTTGTAATGCGATAGGTAGATATATTCGCACAAATGTAGTTCAAGTTTAATATGTTGTCAGAGAGTTTCAAGTTACAAAATGACAAAGTAATGTTATACGAGGTCTGCTTTATAAATATCTATAATTTTATAAAAGATAATATAATAAAAAAAAAAAAAAAAAAATTTTTACTATCGATATAAATTGTCTTTTTTGTTCTATATATTATTCTCTGTGCAATCGAATCCTTCTTCTCCTAAACTTCTGTTTAGCAAGTAAATCTAATCGAGAGCGTGTTATCAATTCTTATCGATATAATGTTATCGAGTAGCTTAAAGTGTTTCAGTTGGATGGCTTCATTGTTATCGATACTAGACATAGGCAATATTTTTCTTTGTTCAATCAACGCCTTAAATTACTTTTCATAGGGAGCTGCTACTATATCTATCTTTCTTTGAGTTGTAATGCTATCGATTAATTTAAAGTAAGAAATTAATAGGTAAAGGCCTTCAAAATCAATATATATTTCCTGATTTATTAAGCACCCGCAATCAACTCGAATTAAACATATAAATTATCGATTACTGGCGCTATCGATTGTTATACAACTCTTGGCAGCAGACGCATCTTAAGGATGTGAATGCTCACTTAAGCTACGAATTTAATCACATAGCGACAAATGTATGCAAGGTATGCTACAAGCAGTGTTGTTGTTGTTGTTGTTATGGTTGTTGTTGTTGTTATTGCTGTTGCTGCAGCTGACTGACGATGTTGTTTGTCTATGTTTGTGTTTTAACCAAAAGACAAACAGACGGACGGACAAACGAACAGAGAGACAGACAGGCAGAGAGTTGTTGTTGTTGCTGTAGTTGTTGTTGCTGTAGTTGTTGTTGCTGTAGTTGTTGTTACTGTAGTTCTTTGTTCAAAATGCTTGCAATGCATTCGTGTGTGCACCTTTCAAATTTTTTCGCCTAATCTGAGCTCTCGACTTGCAATCGTCGCGTCGTCGTCGTTGTTGTTGTTGTTGCAAGTAGTTGCTGCCGCTGCTGTTGCAAGTTTGCCACACAGAGCAGAGGCGAGAAGGCCGCAACAGTATTTCTCATTTATAGTTTTTTTTTATTATTATTATTGTTTAAAATATGTGTTTAGTTGTCATTAGTTTTGTTTATGCACAAATTTAAATATTTAATATATATAGACAATAATTATGCATAAACTTTCAAATTTGAGGCGACGAAAGAGGCGTTCCAATTGGTATTTAAGGAGACATTTAACATTTTATGCACCGCTGACGCTTTTAGCCAGCTTTGGCTGACATTTAAGCCAGACGGCCCAAACGAGCGTAGATCAGCAATCCATGGCTCAATGACACTAGCCGCAAGCTCCACTTGTATCGTATTAAATATACATAGCTTGCGGCCAAAGATCAGCATGAACAAAGAAGGCGGTGCTTCAAAGCAATAAACATGAGTAGACAGAGAAAGAGGAGAGAAAAACAGAAGAAGACAAGAGTAGCAGACGGCCAAGATGAAGAGAGATGCAAGAAAAGAGTAAAAAGTATAGCTTACAATATGATTGTGGTAAAGCCAATTCAGCTTAAGATGGAACATGAAAGCTGTAATCAAAATAAAGGAGCTGGGAAGCATGTTTAAGCCTGAAACGAGTTTTGGAGTAGCTTTAAGCAAATCGAATGAGGTACTATGGATTACATATAAAGTTTTGACAATCAAAGCCAATTTTATTGGATTAGAGTAAAAGCTTTAAGCCTTCAGACTTGATTGAAAAGCATGGAAGATCATTTAGGAGCTCTTGATAAATCAAAACAAAGCTTTAGCCAAACTAAATTCTTTGTTGAGATTGTCATGCTTAACATAAAGTTATAGAAAGCACATTATTAAGCTTTATTAAGCACAAATCAGGTTTAATTTAGCTCCTAAGAATTCAGAAGTTAAATGAAATTCAGTTCACTATATGCAAAGCAAGCATGCTGGTTTCTACAATTCAAAGCTCGATTTACCTCTTACCATAATTTACAAAAGCAGCTAACTGTAACTAAATGGCAACGCTTTAAAGTTAAATTTGATTTTAATTTTTATGTGAATCAAAGAACAGTAAAAGACTAAGCTCTGTTATGCTGAAAATGTAAAATGAAAAACTACAAAAAATTATTTAAATAAAGCTACTTAAAGCACTTAAGCCAACTTAAGCTTACTTAAAGTACATGAAAAAAAAACTGTAAGAAATGAAGCAAGCAAATTGGATTCTATAACAAAAAATGCAAAAACTTTCAAGTAGGTTTTCGCATATTTAGTAAATAATATAAATATTTATTGATATTATATCTAATAATAACTAACAACAAATAAAGTTTCTCAAAATATCTCAAAGCGTAATTGAATTGAAATTGAATTGAACATAATTCCCTTATACCTCAAGCGCATCTCTCAGCTGACAGCTCATCTTCTTCGTCTTCCTCTGCGTCTTCAGCTTCATCTTGAGCTTTAGCTTTAGCTTTAAGGCTACTGTCATTGCAGCTTCGTACAAGCGTAAGCAGTTTCGCCTTCGGCTCAAGTCCGGTTCATGTTAACTGACTTTGGCATTTATGAATTTCTGTAGTGCAGCTTATCTGCTCATTCTCAAGGGCTTCTGCCTTTCTTTTGCCTCACTTTTGATTAGTTTTACTTTTTGAGCAGACAAAGAGCAAAGGAGAGACACAGTGGGAGAGAGGGGGGAAATTTCATGGGCTGTGGTCGCTAGCTTATCAGTGCAAGGGGCTTATCAATACTTAAGTGCTGACAATTGGACTGCGTGGTTGCTGTTCTTGTTGCTAGACTTCATTCTTGTACTTGTTCAGTAGAGAGTACAGAAGGTATATTCGTTGTGTGTGGGCGGAAAATATGGAATACTACATTCCATTTATTGTTGAGCTTATAATTTGAAACTGGAAATGCCTAGTCTTGTTTAGTAAATCCTCTATATCAAACCAAGCTCTTCTTCAGATCCAGATATAAATAGTTTATATTTTTATTCAAATTTGCTTCTTTTCAACTATGAAGCAGTATTCTGCAGTCGGCTACGCCTCTTCCCACTCGTCTCCCTGTTTATGTCCATCTAATTGTAAAATATTTCTAGCTTTTTTTCATTTTTTGCTTGGGGCTTCTTTTCACTGATAGCGCTCCAAGTGTAATTTGTTAGCCGAAAATTTCCAAGAACTGTGTTCGCCCTCAGAAATAGATGCCAAAAAAAGTGCTGCCAAATTGCGCCAACCAGCTGATAAAATACACTATTATCTCTATTGTTGAAAAATATGTCGCATATTTCTAGCATTTTTACGGCTGTTTACATGTGCGCGTGAAAACAAGTTACTTCCGCTAATTATCAAATTTTTTCACCTAGTCGAGTTTTGAGTATTGCTTCTTATGTCTTCTCTCTATAAACAAAAATAATGATAATAAAAATAAAAAAAAAAAACAAAATCAAATAAAAAATCAAGCATTTAAAATTCGTAAAGGTTGAATCGAAATATATTTCAGCCATCATGTTAATAATACGTATGTGGGCTTATTGTCCAGCTAACTTGTTATTATATATATTTGTTGTACTCTGACTTGCAGAAATTATTTTTAGATACATATATAGACTCATACATGAAGAGTCGCACCAAATTCGTAAATACTATATTTAAAATTAATTGAAGCCAATTTCAAAACAATTAATGACACAGCAATTGATTGTATCCACGTAAAAGTTTTATGAACTGGGTTAGGCTGTACAGTTGCGATGCCAAATTATAGCCGTTATGTAGCTAAATTATAGCTATTAAGATAGGCCTTAACTGTAAACATAATGGTTAACTGATTGAATCGTATTTTATGTTAAGAATTATGAGAATCTTAAGAATTAATAGTATTTTTTGATAGGAATTATAAAAATGTTTAATACGTTTTTCAATGAAAAAACACCGTTGAAAAGTTTACAATAAAAATTTAGAAGGACAAAAATACAGCAGAAGGTAGACAAAAAAGTTTAAAGTAGTCTGAAATAGGACTCTAGGAACATAAGAAACTAGATGAAGCTATGAAAAGCTGGAAACAAGCTAGAAAAAAACAAAACAGGTAATAGAAAAAGCTATGAAAAAGAAGTTTGAGCCAGAAGTACTAGAAGTTGGAGTTAGAAACAATAACAAGAAGTTAAAGCTAGTTGCTTAAACTAGAAATGAAAGCTAGAAATCTGAACTAAATGTTAAAGCTACATCTTTAAGCTAAAATATAGAGCTAGAAGTGATAGCTAAACCTATGAACTAGAAGTTAAAGCTAGTTATTTGAGCTAGAAGTTAAACATACAAATGAATTATTATATATGAAATAGGTAGAGAAAAAAAAAAACAGAAGAAAATCCTATTTTGTATAATTAGATAAGTTTGAGGAAACTCTAAGAGTCCTCTTAAGAGCCCTGATCAGGCATGCATAGAGTTTGTTTTGCTAGAACTCATTCGAAATAAATAGACAATAACAAATTAAATGTAGTTAAGACTGTGTTTAATTGTTTAAGCGTCATCATTATTATTATTATTGTTGCTATATTGTTGTTGCTTGATGAGTACGCTTAAAGACCTGCTGGCTATATAGCCTCCATATAAAAAAACAGTTTCAATTGACAGCTACACATGTCGACTTGTCAGTTTAGATATTTATTTAATCTTTTTTTTTTTTATCTATTTATACGAGTTCATTGAGTTGTTAAGAAGAGTATATTAGTTTTATGTGAATGTATGAAGATATATGAATTGAGCGATATTGATAATATGTTGATAAGCTGATTAAAGTCTAGAAAGATATGGCATAGAAAATCTAGAACTTTAAAGATCATATCTGAAAATATTGCAGTTGATTTTTGACATACTTTATAGACAGATAATCTACCTAGATTTTTAATATGTGTATATCAAGAGTTGGTTGATCTATATAGAAGAGATAATATGTATTATGCAGTCGGTCATGCCCTGCGACTGTAATTCTTACTCGTTTAGTTTTCTTAAATAATTATCAATTCTCGAATTCTCCAACTCAATTTGATCGAATCGTTTTATAAGTGCGCCATAATTCTAATTGTTTTGACGTGGCTTTAAGTATAATTCAGGGTATTTCTAACTAACTGAGTCACATCTATCTAACTATCTGCCTCCTCCTCTCTCCCTCTCTCTATCTCCCTTTGGCGCATCACGTGCTCCAATCGTAACTTCAATTAACATTGAAATCAAACTTCAACAAAACTATTAATCAAAAAGTTTTATTTATGCTTTGTATGAAATTTTTGTTTTGTTTTGTTTTGGTTTTTTTGAGCGCCACATAGAATGCGGATGTTGTTTCGAGCATCTATTGTAGATAGTTTGCATGTGTGTGTCAGTGTATATAGTTAGTCATGTGTGTACATATGTACAGCTATCTAGGTAGGTATATCTGTGGCATCCACTTATGAATGGCTCCAAATATACTCCAAAAATCATTTGCCTTGTTCCGCTATTGTATTTTGTTTCTCTCATTGAAAAAAAAAACTCCACAACAAAAGATAACTAAAAAATAAAAACGGATTTTTTTTTTTTTTTTTTTAGTGATTTTTCAGTTACGCTTGCGTATTAAGCGCCGCTAATTCTTTTATTATTGCGACTGAAGCGTTAAAAAAGAGCTGCAAAAAAAAAACAGAAAAAGACTGAATTAAATATAAAAGAGTTGGAAGAGTTCGGAAGACTGCCTTCGGCAAGGTCGTTCTACACACTCACATACACACACACATTTGCTATCTTATGGTATTTTTATATATACTGCAATAACTGTCAGCATTATTTGCAGTAATACTCTAGGCCAGAGGATCTTATTTGCTAGATCATGTTGTATGTTTGGGGTGGTTGGAGGTATAAATGGTATATATCGTATATGAGGTATAGACAATACATAGTTAATATGGAGTACATAGAAATAGATAGGGTACATTTTGCATATCTGGTATATAATTATAAGCATATACATATATATATGGTATAATAAAATATTATTTGATTATAGAGATGAGAATATTACAAAACTCAGGAAAAGGTTTAATATCAGATCAGTCTTGATATTTTTATAAAAATCGAAAGTATAGAGCTAAAGAATTAAAATATGGCATTTTGACAAACCAGAGGATTACGTTAAAAAGTTATTCATGCTCCATTAAGTATATCAACAACTTTGATATGTTGGATGTCAGAGTATAGGCTACTCGTCTGAAATTCCTTGACAATCTTTGTTTGTTTACGTTAAGTTGGGTCATTTCTTGGAACTTGTCAACGTCTGCTCGACAATTAACACAAATCTTGAGCAGTTATATTTATCTATATATACTTATATTTACCATATAAATCTAAATACATAAGTATATATACGTATATATGTCTTTAATTGTGCTTTGTTATTAATTATTTTCATTCCTTTGGCTCTTCAAATAAAAAAAAAAACTTGCCATATTATTTATACATAGTTTCATCAAGTCTCTTTTATAGAGGTATTTGGGCTAGGGTTACAAAAGCACCAAGAAATACCACGCAAAATGAGGGACAAAGAGAAATATAGATATATAAAGTGGTAAAGAGTAAGACAGGTAGAAGACGCCTTATAGCAAATATTTTCATGTTTTTGTTTAGTATTCGTAGGTAATTAAGGTTTACTTGATTATGGGTATTTCCAAGTTAAGTGCCTGGCTTTTAGGTATTTCAGGCTTCTAATTGGCTTTTATAATGCTTTTGTTTGTCTTTTCGAAAGGTAAATATTAAAAACAAAGATATGGATAAGACAAAATAAACTAATTTGAATCAAATGGAAAAGCCATAATAAAGGAGGTCTATGGGAAAGAATGAAATAATGTACATAGAATAAGAATATGAGAGAATAAGAGTGAAAAGAGAGAGATGGAGAAAGAAAAGGTAGAACTTATAGAAAACTATAAGAAATAAATCAACATAGATCAATTATAGCATACATAAAACTGTTCTAAATTAAATATAATATTGAATGCAATTATCGCTCTTTAATGTCTTTCCAAACGTTTGTCGGTTAAGCAAAACTCTTAATTTTGATCTGCAATTTAATCTAGAGTGGTTCAGAGTGAGAGCTTGGGCGGCTAATGGAAGCACATAAAGATAAGACTCTCTGATATATCGGCACTTTCATCGGCTAAAGCTTTCGCTGTCGAGCAAGATCTTTACTACTCTGAGCTAAAGATATCAAATTTACATATATATGTATATGCACACAATATCTGAATAACTTAATCAGTAATTATAATTACTTAGTCTGAAATTTAGATATATGTAGATACACATACATACATATATATATAATATACATAAATTTGTTTATCTTGAATTCCCTTGATCTGAATTCACATTACGCTTGAGTGTGCTTTATTATTGATTACAGTTTTCGAATGTATTCATATTCATAATGAATGATTATATTATTTATAAGCTGATTAAAGTTACCTGCATATATAGATCTATTTATGTAGATACGGCCAGCTATGCAGGCAAAAAACTTAAAACGCCAATTGCAAGAAATGAAAGGCAAAGCCACAGCCACAGCCACAGCAGTCGCAGCCGCAGCCGCAGCCGCAGTCAGAGCCACAGTCAAGACACTTGTAGGTTTGGTCGTATAAAAAAGCTTATAAAAAATAACAAGATGCGGATATGCTTGACTAGTGAATACCCTGAATTTATTTTGAACATATTTCGGCATTCCTTTTAAATATATTTATTTTTGTTGTACACTAACTGTAAGTTATATTCTATTCTATATTTGTTACTTAAATTTTAATCCTGGATTTATGCCCAAACTCTCCAAAATGAACCTTTAATAAAAAAACATATTTTACATTTAAAATTATTAAAGGCAATACATTTTCTATTTTAAAATATGTATAAATTTTTAATTTTTTAATTTTAAAATAATAACAATTAAAAAATTTATTTAAAAACTAGTTTTAAATACGTTAATTAAAAAAAAAATATTAAAAAAAAAAATTATATTAAAAATAAACAGTTTTTAATTTTTTATTTTAAACAATGTGAAATTATAATACATTTATTCAAAAACTATTTTTTTTTTTAATAAAAAACATTTTTCAAAACTAAAAAAAAATATACTTAAAACTTTAGTTAAAAAAAAATTTAACCTAGTAGATCAAATTCCGAATCCCAATATGTACTCTATGAGTTCAACCACACGTCCTCCTGTGGCTGTTACCTGCATTACAGCAAAACCAATATACATTTTTTTGTTTTGTTTCAAAAACCAATTTTCATTTCGTTTCGTTGTATAAAAAAGATACATCAAAATGAAACAACAACAACGGCAGTACAATCCAATAACCAAATGGCTTCAATGTCAATCCAAATAAAAATAAGAAAAAAAAAAAGAACAAAAGAAAAAGAAGAAAAAAATAAAATAAAATACAAATAAAAGATACAACGGAGCTTTGATTTATCTGTAACGTTCGTTAAAAAAGTGGACAAGAGAAACAAATACAAAATTTTTACTCAATCCGCTCGGTTCGGTTAATTGTTTCGCTTTGGCTTATAATATGTATATATAAAAAAAATATATATATTTATAAATGTCTTTTTTTCGGTTATTTTGTAATCGCTTTACGCTTAACTGGATGGTTAGAGCGTTTGTTATGTCGAGTTTTTATATCAATGTGGAATTCTCCTTTTTTTTCAAAAGATTTCTGACTCTCAGATCCGGTTGGAAAGGATGTTGGTTGTAAGCTCTTTGTTTGTTACTGGGCCAGACGATATTTTGTATAAAAAAAAATAGAATATACATATATATATGTATATTATTCTTATATAATTTATTTGGCTTCAAACTTGAACCGCACCCAATAGCGCAACCCAAATTCTTGACAGGTATCTAAGCGTACACTGTGCAATTATTGAAGCTAGTTTTATTATAATATATAAATTGTGAATATGTAAATGAAATTGAATAAGTTTGCCATAGATACACAAGAGTTACTTAGAACTATCTATATCATCTACATGTACGAATGGGTTATATGACATCTCTAATAATATAAACACTTGTTGTACCATCGATTTTTGAATTTTTGAATTCTTCATTAGTTCCACAAAGTTTGTTTGATTTTATATGGATAAACTAATAATATATTACTCAAATTCAGTTCTTCTTTACTAACTTTATTATATAAAATTGAATAGCCCCATTGATAGCCTAAAATTGTTCAAGTCAGAACCTAATTGATCTTTCATTCCTGCCCTTTTTATATGTTCTTTTCTTTTACTTCATTTCTTACCATTTCTTTGTCATATATTATGTAACAGTTGTAATTTCTTGCAGTGTAGTGGCACTTGTAATTTGTTCAGGTGCTCACTGAAGGATTACAGTTGCCTCAAATTGTATTCGATTGGATTGGGTTTTAGGTTGAATTGGATTGGTCTGGGCCAGCAGCAACTGCCTGCAGCAGCAGCAGCAGCAGCAGCAGCAGCCGTAACAGCATCTTGGCAAGTCCAAGTTTTGAGTTCGTTGTCTGGCAAGTTGCAGCAGCAGTAGCAGCGCAGCAGCGGCGACTGCACTCAGCTTGTAAACTGGAAAGATCGGTTTCAGGTTTCAAGGACTTTTGGTGGACATTCACTTTTTTGAGACAGCAGCAGCCGCAGCAGCAACAGCAGCCGCAGCAGCTATGACTGCTGCATAGAACCACTAGCAAAGCTGACTGACGACTAGTTCAGCTACCTCACTCACTCACTCGTACACACTCACGCCCGCACGCTCGCTCACTCGCACGCACGCTCATTGACTGACTGACTGACTGGCACACTGAGCTGCATTTTATGCCATTCGAATCGCTTGCTTTTATTATTTTTGTGGACCACGAGCGCAGCGCATGGGCAACTCCTACTAGCCTACCCTACGCTCAAACAAACCATTGGCTCCTCCTCCCTCCCTCTCCTGCTCTGACTCTTCTGCTCTGCCTCTGCTGCTCTCCCTCTCTCCGTCTCGCTTGCACTCGCCCTTGCGATTCAACAGGTTTCATACAACAGAATTTGCAGCAGGTTAACTGGATTATAATTGAGAAAGTGCAGCTGAGCTTACAGAAGATTTCCATAAAATTACCATAAATCGTCCATTGATTCCAATTCGAATTCCAATTTCAGTTCTCATAGGCTGTGCTCTTCAATGCGCGTGTTTTTGTTTTCGTATTCGTATTCGTTTTCGTTTCATTTGAAAGTCATACTCAAAAGCTTTGCTGTTGGTGGTGGTGGCTGTTGCTGAAAAGCAACGGTACATTGTCTGTGTATTTGCTTTTGGCTGCTGTTTTTGTTTTTGTTGCCGTATTTCTTTTCGTTCATTTGCAAACGATTTGCTTATTGCATTGAGAAGTCGCAGCCGCAGTCTCCGTCGCCGTCGCAACCGCAGCCGTTGCTAGCGTCACATACTTGTCTCATGACACCGTGGGGAAGTATAATACGGGTATAGGCTATGATCGACCTAAGAAAGAGCAGAGAGATTAATTGAGTGAAATATTGAAAGCGACTAATGAATTACGTAATATAATTTAGAATTATGTTTTAATTTTTTTTAATTTTTATTATTTATTATATTAAGAACTGTATTAATTTAATGGGTAACTAGAATTACATTCTATATTATTATAACTTATTGTCTTCTTCATTATTTTTATTATGTTCTTGGGCAAATTTTAAACATCTTATTCTACAGGGTATTTACGGCTTAGTTCACTTTTTACTCAACTTTCAGACATTCTTGCTTCATATATTGTCACAGTTGTTGTTGTTGTTGTTGGATAGTCATTGCAGTCATTACACAATAAATTTATAATACGAGTTTGTCAGTTTGTCGTCTCCTTCTCTCCCAAGTAATCGAAAAGGTTTGGTATGCCAGCCAGAAACCAATTGCTGCGCATCATCAACATCATCATCATCTTCATTATCATTATCGTTATTGTCATTATCAGTTGTTCTAATGCTCTTTGGGAACTTGTTTAGTCTCGCGTTTTGTGTTTCATTTCATTTCGTTTCGTTTCGTTGCGTATTTTTGTTGCCTACCATAGCGTTTCGTCTCTTCTCATTTCGTTTCGTTTAGTTTGGTTTGCTTTTGTTTTATTTTCAACCAAGGTGCAAACTTGATTCGCATTTGGCGTCGCATCTGCAATTTTGACATTTCGAGTCAACCTTGAAATCAAATGCGAGCTGCTTGTGAGCTGCTCTGCCTACCTTTTCACAAGCACATCAGCCAGTGCCTACCCCCCTGCGCTGCCCACCGCTGTTAAGACTCTTTGTCAACTCTCGATAACAGCCGCTGACGCGCGCTTGGTTTCTTTGGCTGTGTGCTGTGTGTGTGTGTGTGGGGCTCATAAAATTGAACGGTTTACGAGGTGATTGCCATGCAACAATATGGTTTGATTGGATGCAGATGCTGATGCTGTTTCTGTTGCGGTTCTGCCTCTGCTCGAGTTGACCGCAACTGGCGTCAAATAGTTTGCCTTAAAGGTCATTTGACCGACTGACTCTGCTCTTTGGCTTTGACATTGTACCACACATACACACACATACACACACATACACACACATACACACACGTATACACCATGCACTCACTCACTCAGTTATGGTCTCTTTCAATGACGTCCTCTCTTAGACTCACTCTCTCTCTCTCTCAATGCACCTCACACTATTTGAGCGCAATAACTGCGCAGTTCTTGTGCTAAGCTTTCACTCGAAAAAAAAAGAGGAATGAAACTTAGCGGCTATTGCTATTGCATTCGCACTCAAGGCTTGCGCATTGGCAAAGGTCAACAAAGGACTCGCGCATGACAGCACGCGCACTCGCTCTCTACCACGCGCGCTCGCTCACTCGCTCACTCACACACTCTCCCTCTCTCCCTTGCACAAAGATTTTTATGAATGAAATGCAGGCAAGCGTACAGCGGGCGCGCTTTTTGCGGGTTCCACCCTCGTGCAGCGAGCAAACCTACGACAATTGTGTGTGTGTGTGCTTTTATTACTTTACTGTTATTGGTGTTGGTGTTGTTGCTGTTGTTGGTGTTGTTGTTGTTGTTGCTTTTTTCGGTGAATGAATGACGCAGTTTGCGGCATGTTGGAAGCTTCGCGACTCATTCACAATGACGTCAGCATGCGTAATTTTTCACTGTACCAGATTTTGCGTGGGCGTCAACCGACAAAACAAACCACCCGAACACCACCCACTGTCACCCGGCTGCACAGTATATGTGCAAACGGTAATCGCTGATTTCTAATCCTTAGCATTTATTGCGTTTGCTCTTTGCGATTAGATAACTTCGCTTTTTGATGTTTGTATACCTTTCCCTCGCCATGGCAACTGCCTTATGGCGACTATCCACCTACACCTATTGCCCTGTCATCTACTACTCCCTCTTTCTCTCGTTTTTTCTCTCCTTCTCTATTCTGCCTTACTCCATCTCACCCACTCATAAGTTAAGCTAGTTTCGCTTAAATTGCGCTTAATTGAATGTCATGTTTCCGGTGGTGTTGCTGTCGCCATTGAGTCGCCACGCCCCAAAACGCCTTTAGCAGGCGCCAGCTGTCGCCACATGTCGTACATGCCACACGCCGCATGCTACATGCGATATGCAGCTCATACTACCAATGCTTCAATTTGTTGCCCACCAGCCCCATCTTCCCATACGGCCGGATTGTGAACCCGTAAACCGCAAGTGCGATTCTCCAGCTGTGGCCTCATCCATCGAGGCTCACGAGAGTTGGGCGTGGGCGCCTGTCGGCTGTCCAATGGCTTTTACTCCTTTGTTGTTGTTGTTGTTGTGGCTTTTCTTTCTATTCTTTTCATTGGAGCCACGACTGGAGCTTGTTGCTGCTGGCTCATTGATTTTTCATTACGGCAAGCATCATTGGAGCTTTGCCACGCTGACGAACTGGCGTCAACGATGTCAGCGTCAACAATACGTCGATGAGTGAGTGAGTGCTCCAGCGCCTTAAGCTCCCTCAGCGCCTTGACGACTCCTTGAGGATGTGTCCGTGTGACTTTGAGTGAGTGCCAAAGCGCCCCCAAGGCATTGTAAATGCTGTTACGCGCACTAGTTCCATGGCCAAACAGAAGGGATTTGTCCTTAAACTAACGGAACTTAATATATACATATCTATATCAGTTTTATTCTCTATATCTAACTGTTTCAATATGGCATTCATATGGGAATCGTATTAAATCTACTGAGCAAAATAAGAATAAGCTTCATTTGCCCTTCATAAAGGTTACAATGAGTCAGTTGTGGAACTTGGGGAATAATTTGTAGTTTAATTTGATTTAGTTCAAACTCCTTCGAACTGCCTCATCTGTATGGAGCTAAATTAATGCTAAATGAACTGTGCTCAACTGGTTCCAATTTATAAGTTAGTTAAGGGAACCTATTGAACCTATTCCTTAATATTAAGGAATGGTAACCTAATCTTAATGCCAAATCAAATCAACTTTTGTTCTTCCTTATAGCTTCTACTTTTCCAAACGGTTTCGAATGGAATCGAACCAAATGAATCCATTTTTATTTTAGATATTGTTAGACTCAAACTTTTTCTCTTCAAAGAAATATTTTTTGGAATTTGTAAAGTTTACTAAAATTTTTAATTTTTTCTTTACTATCAAAAACCCAGTAGCTTTTGTAACATCTAATGGGACTAAGACTCAACTAATGAACTTTTTTTTCTTAATACTTGATCACGTTTTTCAGGCAATCACATGATTTTGTTTAGCGACCTTTAGGAACCAGTCTATATATGGATAGAAAATCAGGTTTACTTTAACTACCTGTGCATAAAATTAGTCAACGAGATGATAATTTTTTTGGGAATATTTTAGCTTTAATACAATATATGCAAATCATATTATTTCTTTTAATTTTTTTTGTATTTTTCGGTCCCTACGTATTACAATGTAAGCTAATTTGAATATGTTTGTGATTAGCTGGAAAGAGCTAAGACTTTTTTTATTGAAGCTTAAAATGTTTACCATAAATTACATAATATAATTTATGTTGCGAGCTGAAATGAACTAACTGTGCATAAAATTTGAAATTTACATTGAGTGGAAATTGATTGAAGATTTATTGGTAATTTATATTATATATTATAGGCAGATGTTATTTGTATAAGGTTGATCAATTTTTGGTGTGAAACCTTGTTGATAAGACGCAAAGGTTTGAATTGAATATATGTATCTTAAGTGACTTATAGGCCTAGTTATGTCTTACAAGATGGAAAAGCTGGCGGTAATATTTTGAGGCTTATAAGCCTAGAAGTATTACAGTGAATTGGAATTGATATGGGAATCAACATGATTTTTGTAAATTTTGTAGTATTTATATAAATATTTGGTATTTATTATTTGTTTCTCTAAGCTCTCGAAGAGTATACTACAATTCGTTGTAAGCCTTTACCGGTTTGCTTGGCATACTTTTCTTTTTAGTCTTTTCTCTTCGTTTTTCGCATTTCGTTTTTCCAATTTTCTTTCTTTCATTTTTTTTTTTGCTGTTGGCGCATTTGGCGCAATGACGCTATGCAGGCGGGGTTCTACGCAAGCGTTTTGTCTATTTTTAGATGCCAATTTGTAAATAGACTGGCAATAAGGAGGACCCTCAATCAAGTTAAGTCAAGTGTGTGTGTGTGTGTGTGTGTGTGTGTGTAAGTGAGTGAAAGAGTGTTGGTTGTGTGTGCTTCAAGCTGATAAACATTAAATGCTTATCAACAAATTTTTGCCAACACTTTTTTGCACACACACACAGACAGCGAGTGAGAGAGAGAGAGGGAGGAAGAGAGACAGAGACGGAGACAGAGACAGTCGCCCACGCAAAAATACAGACACAGGAAATTGATGCCGTGATTCGTGGCTCTGACGTAGTGTTTGTTTATATAAGCACATGTGTATATGTATACCCTGTAATCAACAGTTTGTTGGACTTCAGAAAGAGAGAGAAACAAGAGTGAGAGAGAGAGAGAGAGACAGGGATAGAGGGAGAAAAAATAACTGTCCATATGTTAGAGCTGACTAAAGGAACTGCTGGTTCGAAAGAGTTAAATCATGGAAATTTTGATGTGGGCGCTATGTGAGATACATAGAAATTATATTTAACCTATGTAAGCTAGATATGTAGACATATATAAATCTATATATATTTCTTAGTATTTACATATATAGTATTTTTGGTGAAACACGAATGCTCAACTTTTTAGTGTTCAGTCTTGAAATATATTGTAAAATGTGAAACTTTTTCAGTACTAAGGGTGTTGATGTATTATAGGGTATCTATGAATGAAAAGCATAATCATATTTGATATACGATATATAATTTTAGAGTAAAAGCTTTTAGGTAGCGTTATATCTATATAAACCTAGTATTCTAGTAATCTTAGTAACCTTAATAAGGCTATATAGAATCTAATATATTATAGGGCATTTATTAGCCACAAATTTTTGATGATCTCTCAATGTTTTCATATTGTAAGAGAAAAGGTCTAACGTATAAAAGTGTTGACAATAGAAAACCTAATTAATATTCATGTCATATAGGGTATTTGCAAGTCGAGCTCATTCTCAGCTCTGCTATATTTTGGTGTTTCTCTTGAGTTGTCTTTCAGTAACGCCTTTTGACGCCAGCAAAGCGACAGGACATCAATTTCACGGTCATTTGTTTAGGGAGCTCGTTGGAAACGGGGCGATCGGGTGTGGATGGGGGTACGGGTACGTTTGGGGGCTTGGGGCTTTGCTATCTTATATGGCATAATTTACCGTTTTTTACCCATTTATTTTTTATAGCTTCTGTTGTTGTTGCTGCTGTTGTTGTTGTTGTTGTTGATGTGTATTTTGTTGAGTTGTGTTCACGCTTCGCCAAGTTTTCAAATGCGCCACAAAATGTTGAAGGCAACTTTCAATTTTATGTCGAGCCTCAAAAAATACAAAAACAAGAAAAAAAACGGCAGCAAATAATTGTTGTGCGTATGTGTGCGAGTATGTGTGTGTATTGTATCTATATATATGTGTGTGTGTGTATGTATGTGTATTATCAAATTGGTTCATGGCAATTCTTGTGCGTTGTTGTGGCAGCCACAAGCACGAGCTCGTTAACGCCGCCTAACGGAGGCTGTATGCCACGGAGGCGTTGCGCCAAGTGTTAGGACACAATTCAAACGATGCCAAATGCTGCAGCAGCAGCAGCAACTGCAGCAACGGCAGCTGCAACCAGTTCCATTCTAATGCGCCTGCAAAGTGAGCGTTTGCCATAGATGCCGAAACAAGAGCTACACTGGGCGAAATATTTGGGTAGCCTCGAAAGATGGGAAAGTAGATAGCTGTAGTGAACACAACTAATGTGCTCGTACTGTTATACCAAAACGCTGTAATACTGCAATACTTTTATAATGTTAAAAGGCTATACTGTTATACTAGTTGCAGTTATATTGTTATAATGGACTGTTATACATTATGTGATATGATATTGTATGTGTTATATATTATTTTAACAAACTGTTCTACTGTCATACTGTTGTACTTTACACTGTCATAATGTTATGCTTGGTATATACATCTACATTCGTATACTGTATACTTTCTTACTGTTATACGCTATATTTTTAATTCTATACTGTAAAATTGTTATAAATACTCCTGTGCACTTATTTTACATATTGTAAAACTGTTATACTTTGTGCATTTTATTTTACCGTAAAAATTGTCTACTCTTCTCATTTGATGCTGTTATTCTGGAATACTGTGATTGTTATATACTAATATACTGCTCTATTATTACTACTATACTAGCCTACAAGCTTACTGTTATACTGTTATACCATTCTATATGCAGGTATACAAAGCACAGGAGATGTAAACGTGTGTTTCGAGGAAGTTTTGAATGAGATATTCGCATAGAGATGATTATAAATAACTTTACTTCTGTTATAATGTAAGGCAGTCTGAAATTTATCTTTTTCATCAGCTCTGGCAATATATCTTTCCGTATCAGTAACGGTATCTGCATGCATAGTTGAATCTGTATGTAAATATAAAAGGAAGCCAACAAAGACATTCTTTAGGGCTTTTCGCGAGGGTATATTTAAATTCTTGAAGTGTAGCACAGTTGCACATGGTATATACATATACATATATAAATATATTCTATATGCACATATATATATATATGCTTGCCTTTAAGTATGTTTATAAGTCGAGAGCAGGCAGGCAGCTTTGTCGCTGCCCTTGGAGTCGTTTCTTGACGATGTTGCTGCCACAGAATTAAGGTCGTTGTTGCCTGTTGTTGTTGCCTGTTCTTGTTGTTATTGTTGTTGTTGTTGCACGTTTGGCTGGCCTTTCGTTCTTTTTAGTCGTAAATTCGTCTCGTTTTTAGGGGGCAACGTGTCTGGAATTCAGGATGCGCATCTAAAGCACGAGCAGCAACGCCCCCAAACGCAACAACAACAACAACAATTCACATTGCGTATACGTAATGTGTATGGAGCCCCAGTTGCTGTTGGCTCTTGGCTGTTGTCGCTGCCTCGCAGTTGACTTTCACTTTTTATATATATATATATATACATATATATATATGTTTTTTGAATTGAAATTCTTGCATAAAGCCAATGTAATTAACGTGTCTTACATAAGGCCAGCCAAAAGCCTGCGAAGATAAAAAACGTATATATAAAAGAAATAAAGAGTGGAGAGCGGCCGCAGCTGCTGCTTAGCCTGGTCTGTCTAGCTCAATTCTTTGGCCAAATCCTCAAAAAGCTCTTTCAGACACACAAACACGAGCACACACACACACACACACACACACACAGAGAGGCATGTTAGTTACACTCCCTTTTGGCTAGGTTTGCTATGTAACTTGAGGCATTTCAGCAATTCACTTTGCATTCAGTCAACAATAAACGACATTCTTCTAACTTGTTGGCAATTGCAGCCATAACAACAACAACAACAGCTGGCAGCCAACACCCAGCTTAACACACACACACGCACACTTACTCGTACTCACACACACACACATTCAAGAATTAGTTTTTGTCTTTAGTTGCTGCCTTTTAGAAGTCTTGCAGCAAATGAGCTGTAACCAAGAAGCCAGCCAAAGATACACAAACAGACACACACACACACACACACTACTGCTGTGCAGTCAATAACTAAACCAGTCTTGAAAGGTGTCTTTGTTGTTAACCTGGCATAGGCCGAACAACAGTTCAAACCAAGAGCAGCTCTTGTCGCTTTTGCGAGCCAGCAAACCAATCGACCACAACCACTAAGCCAAGTTAACAACAACTTAAGAGTAAACAAGCACAAGCCAGGCTCAAGCACGACTAGCAGATACCCTGTAATGCAGTTAAAGTGTTACTTAAGCGAAATAAAATGCTAAGTAAAGCTGTTGAGCTTTCAATGAAATCATAAGCTGTATATATAAAATAGCTACACTTGCAGATACCCTGTAATTAGAGCATAATGCAAGTAATGGCTTTGCATATTGTCTTTCTTGAACTGTATCCATATACATATATAAAGTCATATACGATTTTCATTATTCTTATACATTTCAATATACCCTATAAAAGTTAATTTTGCCTATATACCCTATTATTTGTGCAGCCTATATTGCTTATTAATATCACTAATAACTGATATTGGCTTATACATAATGTATTTTCAAATTTAGGTGCGGTGCTGAAACCCTAATTGATAGATACCCTGTAACTTGTGCAGTTTATTTAAAAATATATACACACTGAAACAAATTGACATATATGATAATTGCTCATTTGTACTATAGAAAGAAATATATTTATATTAGACTCTACAGAGCCAACTTAATGATGCCCCATAATTTATGTACAGTTTATATCTTAAATATTTCTAATTTACTATAAAAACAAAGTTACCACCTATAACTTTTGGTTGCATATAAAAAAAAAAAATTTTATAAATTTTTCTACAGCTGAGAGTAGTGCCTCCTTATACCCTGTAATTTATTAACTTGTCTTAGTTTGGGTGTCTCTTAATAAAGTAAAACTTCAGCAATTGAACTATAAATTCAGAGTAAATAGAGTCTATTTAATAGACTATATGAGTTATGCCCAAAAGATACCCTGTAATTTTTGGCACTCTAACATTAATTTTATTGTAAGAATGTAAATATCTAAATGGCATTTTCACTTAGCTTAACAGCTTTGTCAACTTTGTGTGCTATCGATAACAGACGATAACATTATATATTTCGATATTTTTATATATTTTATTATATCATAAGCAGTTGACCTTTAAATATATAATAGCAGATATACCAGAGTGAACTTTGGATAATATCGATATTATTTAAATATGACTTATCGATAGTCACCTGATTATAATGCTATCAATATAATTCTTGAACAGCAACTTAAGGAATAAGTAGAGCTGTTTACTTGACCCAAATGCATTCAGCAGGATAACCATCGATAACTTTGCCTATCGGCTATGATTATCAACATACACACATAGTTATCGATCAACTCCTGGCTACCCATCCGTCTTAATCTTAACAGGGTATTTAACTAAAACATTTTGGCCAACAAGTTCTACAAACTACAACGACGACGACAACGACAATTTCTGCTGCTGCTCTGCTGACGCTCGCCGCTGGCAGCGACATCGACAGCGACAGCGACGTCGACGTCTTTGTCAACGCAGTGAAGCGTGCGGCTATCGAGATGCTGACGTCGCTGCTGCTGCTGCGGTTGCTATAGTTGTTGTTGTTGTTGTTGTTTAGCTTTTTGGCTTGACTTGGGCTTGGACTTGGCTCTCGCTGATCAGCGAGCGGCGCAGCGCAGCGAAGTAGGCGTGGCAGGGCGACTATAGAAAAATAAAAAAAATAAAAAATTGATACAATTTATAAATGACTTTGCTTTGTATTTAGCAAAAGAAAAAAAAGTTGTTCTGCTGCTGCGACTGCGGCTGTTTTTTTTATTTCTTTATGTATTTATTTTAGTTTATTTGAGTTTATTTTATTTCGATTTGATTTTTTCTTCTTCTTCATATTAATTTTTATTTGCAATTTGGGTTTGTTGGTATTCCATAGTCAGATTTCAGATGCATAAAATAGCAATTTAAACGTTTCTTGTTGTGTGTGCGACTGACTGTGACTTGTTGTCTCTCAAGTGTGTGTGTGTGTGTGTGTGTGAGTGTGTATTGTGTGTGTGCGTTTTTGAAAATCGAAAGCAAGGTCTTTTTATTCTGCGCAAAACTCGCAGACAACAAACTCGAGACAAGAAAAAAAGACTGGCAAAAGTTGTTGTTGTTGTTGTTGTTGCTGTAGCTAGACTATTCTTTAAGCTCCAGTTTTTAGTTTAGAACGTAATTTATATATATACACATATATATAGTTTATATATATAGTTAAACAATTTTAGTTAACGCCCCAAGTCACATGCAGAAATATGTTGAAAAGGAATTTGTTTTTGTGTTAAACGACTTAAGGCATTAGAGTATATTGAAACTATATATAAATACATATACATATACATATTTCGTTTGCTTATTCTATTGTTAAACCATATATAGATATATATATATAGACATACATATATATAATTACCTTTCTATTTGCATTTATTTTCTATCTCTGGGTTACGTGTCGCGTTTGAATGCAACGCGCCCTAATTGCAATTAGCCAAACAACAATTATAGCAAATGTAACGACACACACACACACGCGCTCAGCTGTTTGTTGTTGTCAAGGGTAATGGGCCATACGAAGGAACAAAAAAAGAACTTCGATAAGCAGCAGCTACTTCTAAATATAACTAAAAGAAGTCGAACACAACATGTGCACAATTTTGCAGTTGGGCATCAACGACGGCTTAATACGCGTTCAAGATACTTCAGTTAAGCAAAGTGACTAACAATAATTATAAACTGCATATCTATTTATTACTATCTATTACTATTTTACATAGAGTTCACACTTTATATAATACATATATCTTTTATCCTGAATTCAAACCTTATCAGATTTTCTTGTTGAGAAAATAATTGAACACAATAGCCCTTATCGTTCGTGAGAAAATTGGTTATCAAAAAGGCCTTTTGTTTTCTTTATCACTGTATATACGCATATCAAATTTCTTTTGGGTATTATGCAGATATAGATAAATAGCTACACTTGAACTCACAAATACTCCCTTTATCACTGTGTGAGCGAGCATAATGAGCCCTGTTTGCTTGTGGCTACTGTTGCTATCAGTAGCCCAGCAACAGTTGCTATATATATATACATTTAAATTTATCAATATATATATTTATATAACAGAAAACTTAAAACACTTGAGGGAGAGAGAGAGAGAGAGAGAGAGAGGAGGACTAGAGAGTCTGAAAGTTCAGCGCACTTTTCTTGAAATTTAAGCATATAATTCCCATTTAACTAGAATCTGTCATTTACGGATCCAGTTTGAGTATTAAGCAACCTTTTAGTCAAGCCCTTTTTTATTGATTTTCAGCATTCCTCATTTCACATAACCATTTTACACTTGACAATCAAACAATATCGATAAGAATGTCTAGGTAAACAATAAGAACAACTCGGAAAACCTTTTAAGCAATGATAGTACAACGATTTATATATGTGTACAGAACTTAAAAGTTGGTATCACAATTGAAACGTAATTAAAACTGAGGGGGAGTTACATGGGCCTTGGAAGCCAAGTATAGAATATGTAAATCCAACTTTATCTTAGGTTTTCTATATAAATATACCAATGCTCATTAAACCATCCTTACTTTAAGTACTATAGACAAATCCTAACTAAGCTTCAAAGTATTTTATATTAATATACAAAATGTTTTCAATTATTTCCCTTAAAGTTTTCTCTTTATCTTTAAACCCAACCATTTAAATGTTCTTCAATTGGTGTTCCTATGAAGCCTATCAGAAATCATCTCATGTACTATTGTTCAATCAATCGAATCAGGTATCAAAATTGGCTGCACACAATAATTGTGTTTTGTCTCTTAGCCAAGTTATATAGAATACAATAAGTATAGATAAATTTTGTATGTATATATATATAAATATATATATGTATTTGCTTGTTTTCATTGCCATTGACTTTGACTTTTTGATTTTAGACATTCTACAAGTCTACAATCTAGCTATATGTCTATGTGTGATTGTGAATACTATATGTGTATATGGCTTTAATTATATTAAATGAGTAGGTAGATAAATTGGATGCATTAATTAGTCAATGTCACCAAAAAATATTTATATATGTATATAAATAAATAAATAGATAAATAGATATTTATATATATGTATATTTAACTAATTTCATAGAGGATTGCCATGGAAAATAATTTAAGCAACAACTTTTGAGTGCATTTTGAACTTAGGAAATAAGCAGAATATTCCCATATGAAGAAATTTAAGAGACTTTAAAGAAAAGTATATTTTATTTACCACAAATTTGCAAAACAGAATTTTAATTTTTAATTATAAAAATTAAATGTTTAGTTTTATTTAAACATCAATCATTTCATTTAAAATATTTTCCATTGTAATTAAAATGCAAGAATACCCTTAATAATTTATCAGTTTTTATTTATATAAGAAATTTATAAAAGTATAAGTTAAAGATATTTGAAGAAAGAATTTTTGCAATTCAAATGAGAATTAAATTTAAGGAATACCCCAAATATTTTTACAACATTTTTGGTTTTTGCTATTATCAAATTTAATTTAAATTGCTAGACACATTATTTTAATGTTGTTTAAATGTCTTAGGAGAGACAAGTGCTTCGAGACGAGTTGAGAAGCGGGTCAAACTCTGCGTATGCGTGATATTTTGAACTTGTATTCAAATGGGGGGATTCAGAAGATTTTCGAATGAAATTTAAATATAGTTAGCGCATTGCAATCTATGCAAATAAACAATGCCAAAAATAAGATCAACAACAAACAGGCGACAAAATTGTATAAAATGAACAAAATAAAAATCGAATGCAAAGAAAAATACAAAAAAACAAAAACAATTTTTACAGTTGTTTTTGCGCAGAGTTGTTATTGTTTTTGCTGTTTTGTGGCTGGCATTTCGATACGCTTTTAAAGTGAATTGCATTAATTACGCACACCGACACAAACACTTACACTCACACACCAACACACATATGTGCGGCGTGCGCTAGTGTGCGTGCGTGTGCACAATATTTATTTCTAATTAATTTAATTTTTGTTTTCGCTCGACCGTCGCCGGTGCAGCTTTTGGTGAGTAGCCTAACTAGGCATATATGACTCTGTGTTTGTGTGTGTGTGTCTGTGTGCTTGGGTCGCGTCGCTTTGGGTCGCGCATGAATTGAAAAAAAAAGAACGGCGCACGAAATTCGTATAAGAAAACTTTTAGTGCAAAGCTTTGCGGGCTGACGCTGCGAGCAGAGCAGCATGTTTGCATGTGTATGTGTGTGTGAGCATTTCTGACGTAATGCTGCTGCTGCCGCCAAACGCACCAATAACAAAACACACACACACACACACACATGCATACGTAGAGCTCTATAACAATAAGCGCGTACAATTTGTTGCTTCTTTGCTGGCGGTGCTGATCGAACGCAGTCGACGTCGCAGTCGATGTTGTGCTCTGCGCGCCTTGCCGGTTTCGAAAATCCAAATAGCAACAACAACAACAACCAGCAGCCAGCAGCTAGCACCAGCAGCAGCAGCAGCAGCAGTATAGCATAGCAACTAGTGTCGGTGGCGCAAATATAATTAAACTTTCGAATGGGATCAGCAGCAGCAGCAGCGGCAGCAGCAGCGGCTATAGCTAGAGCTAAAGCAACCGCAGTGCTTGACAAGTTTTGTTGTTGTTTTTCTTCTTTTTTGTTTGTGTTGCTTTTTTTGTTGTGCTTTTCACTCAATTTAAGAGTCGCGCTTGTGCTTTTGAGAGCTTTGCTGTTGCGACCGCGTCCGTTGCTGACGCTGCTGCTGCTGCCTCTGCTGACGCGTCGCTGCCGCTGCTGCGGCTGCGGCTGTTGCTTGCGTTTTCACTCAATTGCCGTTTGCTTGGTTACCGCGTAGTCAAGTTTCATGCCACCAGCGATTGCCGTTGAATTCAGTCGTTCAACGAGAGTGACCGCGCACGAAAGCCCCAACAAGTCCACAGCGGAGCCGCACAAAAAATTAATATATAAATAAATAAATAAAATACAAAGAATAAGAGATAATTAAGAAACAAAATTGTTAAAAGCAAAGAATTTTGAAATTCAGCCACAAACAAGAGTGAGAATTAAGCAAATATTTATGCATACATACTTATGTTGTATTTGTAAAGAGCCGCAAACCGCATTAATACGAGATCTATAACTTAGCGAACGAAGTTTGTGCTAAAAACAGACGACCCCAGCTCAATCCACATGCAAATGCTTAATGTGTGCAAAATTCCGTGCATAAGTCACTAAAACTAGCAGCAGAAGCAAGAGAAACGAACGCTCACACAGGCGAGTCGAGAACATTCTAGAGAAATTCGCACAGCGCTTACCGTTACATCCTAACAACATACGCTCGCCCATTGTCGTCAGCCTGCCAGCCAGCTTGCCTGCCTGCATACTCCTGCTCTCAATCGTTCGCTCGCTCGCTCTCACACTCTCACACTCTCTTGACGCCCTAGCAAAGCTGCGTACGTGCTTGGCTGGTCAAACATATGTTTGCTAGAGCAACAACAAAAACGAAAATAACAACAACAGCAGTCGCAGCAGCAGCAGCAGCAGCAGCAGCAATTGCAGCAGAGAAGCTTCTCTCTATCAACTGGCGTTAAATCTAACATATGTTGGGCCGCCAGAGGCCGCTTCGCTCTAAAGTGCAGCTGTGTGCGTGTGTGCCAAAAAGCGTTTAACTAAAATAGAAGAAAGGAAGCAACAAAAAAGAAGAATATCAATAAAATAGAAAATAGAAAATAAAAGAGAAGCGCGCAGAGTTTCGTGTGCATATCGTGTGTGTTTACATTTACATATTTCTCGTTTGTCTCTGTGTGCGTGCGCGTGTGTGTGTCAGTGTGTATGTGCAGTGTACGAAATCAAGACAACAACAACAACAGCAACAACAGCAAGAGAAGAGCAGCAAGTGCCAAGTGCAATTGAAAAGTTGTCACGCAGCGCCCCCCAACGGTCCGCGTACGCAACTGAGAAAAGTGCGCACTTGAAATTTTTGTAACTCTTTTTTTGTGCAACATTTTTGTGCGGTTTTTGCCGCCCACAACAGATTTTTAAATGAAACCGGAAAATTGGCTCGACTCATCTGCCTCGACATCAGCAGCAGCAGCAGCAGCAGCAGCAGCAGCAGCAGCAGCAGCAACTGCAGCAGCCGCCAGCGCCGCCGCCGCCACCACCTCAGCCGCAGCATCCTACAGCAATGCTAAGGTAAATGTCACGCCCAATAAAACACGCCCCCCGCGCCGCTCTCACTCCCTCTGTGGCGGCTACTGAGCTACCCCTGCACCAGAGGTGGCCACCCACAAGTGGCTGCTATGGCTACAACCACACCCACACACGCACACTCACACACACACACGCACAACCTATTTGCAACTGTAGCATATGGCGCTGAAAAGTTTGCCCCGTTGTGTAGCTCGTTAAAAATATTGTTGTTGTTTTTTATTTTTTTATGTATTGTATATTGCGCGTACCCATTAAGAACGCTTAAAAAGGGGTATAAATATGTTGCTCAGATGGCAGCAGCAGCAGCAGCGGGGGCATCTAGACGACATTGCGTCGCATATACATTTATATAGGTATATACATATATAGCTATATATATTTTTGATCCATATGTCTTTTTGATTTTGCGAAATTTCAACGGCAGCGAGCTTAAGTCGAAACAGCAAAACATGTTGCTTGCCATACGGCGTTAAATTATTTGCGTTTGCATCAAATCGATTAATATCGATTTCGCAATTCCAAGTAAACAAGTTGCAACTCTTGTTGCGTCCATATGTTGGCTTTTTGTTTACCTGGAGAGAGTTGAAGAACTGAAAGCAATTTTGCATATCCCTTTATTATTGACTAACATCGATAAATCTAAAAATATTCTAGGAATATGATGAAATTAATATAAATGTACATCAAACATATTTAATTTTCGTTTATAGATTCAATTGTTTAAAATTGTATGCCGTTTAGTAAACTAGCTCTGCTATTGATATATCGAAACTTATATTATAAATCGAAATTTATCGATTTTAAAATTTATATATATATTTTAAATTTAAGTTCTTATATTTATTCTATTTCTATTTCTCTTTTTTTTCTAGTCTAACTTTTCTCAAGTTTCACTCGTATTGCATTCTAAATTCTTGTTGCTTGACATAAATAACAGGGTATCTGCTCTTCTTGCTTGCCCATTTTGACATATGTTTATGACATTTATCTAGCTCTTGCGTTGTGGTTCATTAAGTGCCAAGAATTCTCAAAACACACACAAAAAATCGTGTAAACAAATTTTCCAATCTCTTCAACTGCGACATTCGAATCGAATTTCAATTTTCGATTACAATTTCAATTCGAATTCGAATTTAAAATGAACATAAAAATTAAAATTCAGTTTCAATAGACGAAATTGTTATGCCCATTCGATTCGACGATGCGAAATGCGTGGCACACAAATACATGCATAAGTTTTGATAAACGCTAGACGAAACTACATGTATGGCATATATACTATATGGTAGCTCTAGGTATATATAATGAGATATATATATATAGGTATATATATGTATATATCCGGGTTCATTAGCGTTGCGCGCAGTGAAACCTAATGACTTGGTCAGTTTTTTGCATTTGCCAGGTTTTGCACTTTGTTTCTTTTCTGTTTCCTTTCCGTTTTGTTAGCTAGGGGATGAGTTTCGGTCAGTTGGGGAGGGTTCGGTCTTTGGGCTGTTGTGGGTCACGTGTGACACACAGGCCCAATCCCCAGACACATTTCACAAGCGCAAATTACATTTTGACGCTGCAAACCCTCACTAATTACATTACATTACATTGCGCTTTAGACGACTGCCTCTCTGTGTATGTATGTGTGTGTGTGTGTGTATGTATGTATATATATATATATAGCACTTGGCACCTATTTTGTTTCATTTTTTTTCTCTCATCCCCCCCTGTTTATTCGTTTGTCTATTCGCATGCAACGCACGTTTGCCAAAACGCCGCCCAATTGGACTATCAATGGGAACTAGACACAACTTGTGGGACTTTATATAAAGCCGAGACAAATATTTACATGTTTTCATAAGGCGCTACCCAAGATCTATATCTAAGTTGATTTATTTTTGATTGCTGCGCTTGTACAACTGTGTAGAGACCCCGCCGAACCAGGTCGAATGGATCTATATTTATTTTGTTAGATTTGAAATTATGATATTGGATTATTATATATACGTATAAAATATGTATTATATGTGGGACAATCAAACTTTGATTTTAACTCTCAGATACAATAATAGCTGCTCTTTCATTAGAATTGTTGATTTCGTTGATTTAGTTTTATTGCAATTTTTTGTATATTTAACTAACTTTCAAACCAGAGAACTCTAGAAGATATGCTCTATTGAATTGCTATTCCATTTTTATAGTCATTTTGGCTCTAGCTCTTTCTTATGTGTTCTGGACAAAGTTACATTAACATATGAATAATATTAACTAACTAATTTATATTCTAGAAATATTTGCTACACATACATTTTTAGAGTATTATCTTAAAATCTGAGGTGAGAAATTCAGCGGAAATTCTTATATAATGTCTAGCATATTTTTCTTTTTGTGAGAATCGACTGAAAAATTATATAGTTAAATCTTGTATCTTTAGTCTTATATATATTGTTAGATTTATTGTTTTTTTCTCAGTGCATGGAAAAGAAACTCTTGAATTTATATTTTTAACAATTTATTAAATAATATAAATATAAGTAATCTTTTACTTCAATTAAAATAATGCACTTCCTTAAGCTTCTTATTTTCCTTAATGGAGCACTAATTTTTTCCACCATTTTTTCTCTCAGTGCACTTAGGAATTCGTTGTCACCGAGACTAGCATGCCAACAATTTATTGTCTTTTTTTTTTTGCTGTTTATTTTCTTTTATTCTGTGGTCTGTCTTGTTTGTTTGTTTCACTATTTGTTGTTTTGTTTTTTAATGCAGCTTGTCTCTTCCTCTTCTTGAGTGTCAATTGATAATATCGATTGTACTTGGCCACGTTGCATGATGGTTCTGGCATTTATTTATTTGGCTTTGTTGTCGTTGTTACAACAACGAAATAAGCAAATATTTGAGTTTATTTGGAGCATATGAAGTCAATAGACAGCTGATATAGTTCTATTGACTTTAAAGGGGGCGAGGGAGGGATGGAGTCAGCGTGGGCGTAAGCGGAAGGTATTCTTATGAAACACAACAGCTGTGGCCCTTTGCCCCCCTCCTCATTTCCCCTTCCCCATCACCAACTGCAAACGCAATGCAAATTGTTTGTATGTCGTATAGATTGATGGGCCTCAATATATGATCTACCTGATGTTTATCTCGAACTTTATTTTCTTTGTTGAGGTGAATAACCTTATTTTTGGTTAAATTAGCCAATCGCTTGGACAGCATCTACCTGTAAAACTTTGATGAATGTGCGTGTGTGTGTGTGTGTGGCACACACGCTCCGTTATTGATGTTTGCTGGCATCTGACCCCATTCAAAGTCATATATATATATATAGATATAGCAGTCGAGCCAACTGTGTTCTTGTTCTTGTTCTTGTTCCTCTCGTTATTGCTGTTGTTCTTTAAGCTGTTGCCATATGGCAAATAAATAATCTTAACTCTTTGCCTGCGGCACTTTTTCAACTTACATCTGAGCCAGGTCTCTGCATTAGGTAAATGGCCTACGCATTCATTCTATTGTCATTCAGCATAAAGCCGCCAACAAACAGCTAGGCTTATTGTTTTATGAGCTAAAAAAAAAAGAAAAAACAACAACAAAATTTATGCTGAAATTATAGAAGAAAGATCAAGATAAACCAAGCCCAAAAAAAAAGTGGAAATGTATGGAACATAGAATAAATCATAATTAGAGATGGAGCTGTATAATACATGAATAAATTGTACAGCATATATTAGGCATATACATATGTATACATATATATTTATATTTGTATATATCTGTGCATAAACTCAAGCAGCTAGATTATATAAAGGTTCTGGGCATAGAAATACATATTTAGAAATTGAAAATGACATTAAGTATACGTCTTTATATGGTTCTTCTTGAATTTCTTAAAGAGCTTAGCAACGCTACGCTAACAAAAATATTTTCTGTAAAATTTAGCCGATAATTATATTTAGTATATAAAATATAATATTAATAATATATTTAGTATATATGAATATAAAATATTCAGCGATAATTTAGATACTTTATAAGCAAAAAAAAAAAACAAATATTAAAACCTAGAATTTCAACTTATAGAAGAGTTGCCATACCTATTTCAAAAACTATTTAAAAACTATTAAACCACCCATAAATGTTGTCAGCGTAGTATACAATTTTATGCTTTTTCAGTTACAATTCCCAACTAGTTCAAGCAAATTCAAACTAGTTCGAGCACAATTCGAAAATATAACTGTACATACCTTGGCATAGATACATATTCAGAGTAAACCACCCCAAAAACTGTTAACATTTGCATTTGGTCGATAAGTAATTGTGCCAAATTAGCTATGGGCTCTAAAAACTGGTGTCTATCTGTGTGTTTGTTCATTTTCTTTTAACCAGATAGTCAAATAGGTAAACCCGAATAAAAAAAAACAGTAAACCTCAAATATATGCAAATAAATGCAGCTCGGCACGGGGCTGAAGTGTGGCTCAAATGTGGGGCGTTCGATAATGCAAGAAACAGTTAAAATTACTGACAAAATGTAAGTTGAGCAAATATATACATACATATGTATATAATTGCTAGGCTCTCTGTTGGGATTTAATAGATTATAATGGATCTTGCATAAGAAGTGAATAGCTGAAAACACATAAAAACTGAAATTGGGAGCTCAAAAATGAAGCTGGCCAAAGAATTATCACTTGTGTGAGTGTGTATGTGTGTGTATCTGGTTTTTGTGTGTGTCATTAAATTTTAAAGATTTTTTTTCCGTCTCTTTGGCTTTTGCAAGTCACGAAGCCAAAACCCAAAGCGAATCGCGCGCAAATCTGTATTTCTCTTGTATTTTGTATTTTGTTGCAATGTGCAATTAAATTTTTTGTTTTTTTGGCCTCAAGTCACAAAGTGCCACAATCAACAACAACAACAACAGCAACAATTGTAGTGAAACAATGCAAGTTGAGGTTGGGCAATAACAGTTTTGAAGAGTTTTATGTATATATGGAAGCCTTTCTCCCCCTGGTGGGCGTTATGGTAACAGCAACTGTGTAAATAGGTTATAAAATATACGAGCTTTTGGTATTTGCTGCACAAAAGGAAGCCGAAGAAATATCATTATATAGAATAATTTATAAATATTAAACAGAATATGACGAGAAATAGCAATACAATATTAAGTAATTTCTTAACTATACAGATACAGATACAGACACAGACACAGATACAGATACAGATACAGATACAGATACAGATACAGATACAGATACAGATACAGATACAGATACAGATACAGATACAGATACAGATACAGATACAGATACAGATACAGATACAGATACAGATACAGATACAGATACAGATACAGATACAGATACAGATACAGATACAGATACAGATACAGATGCAGATGCAAATACAGATAATTAATATACAGGGAAAGAGAAAGATGCAGATACAGATACAGAAAGATATATAGCTGCAGATGCTTGCTACTTTGATCTGGGTTGAATGACACTCAAATAGAGAATTATCAAATAGCGTAACCTCTCACCATATCAGCTGACCTTTGCATTCATTATCTAGGTATTTCTTTTTAAGAATTAAAAGGCCGAAGTTTTTAAAACAGATAAATTGACTCTATGTGAGCGTCTTTTCTTAGATTCCCTACTTCGATAGGTATAGAAATAAAGAACTTTTAAAGTACAATTTTAACTACGGGCGTACCCGGATTTGCTTGTTGCATTGAATGAACCGGAGTTGAATTTATCAGAAAATGCATGAGGGCAAAGCCGAATAGCTGCCGAGCATTTGCTCTAGTTAATGCGCTTTTATCTATTGTTGTTGCTTTTGTTACTTATGCTGCTGCTGCTATTGCTGCTACTGTTGTTGTTGTTGTTATTGATTGTTAACCTTGAGCTGAGTATGCCGCGGCGTACACGGCGAAGGTCGCCAAGTGCGTTGTCCGTCGGGTATTTCATGCACAAACTAAATAGCTAAACAGCTAAATAGCTGTAAGCCCCAACACACCGACACAGACGTAGATACAGATACATAGTTAGGCATATGCATATAGTATATGTGTATGTGTATGTACTCTGGCTATATGCATTGGACTGTTTGGCATTAACATATGTGTAGCGCGATTTGACTTTGATTACATTATACGACGCAATGCGACGTCGAACTCGAACGTCAGCGAAATAAAAAAGAAAAATTTGCATTGTTGTTGGTCGGCGTTCTAATTACAAATGGGCGCAGTTAAGCGCAGTTGTTGTTGTTGCTGTTGCTTTTCGTATGCAGAAGCTAAAGCGTCAGTTAAGGACAAGAGCAGAATGAAAAGCCAAATGCTAATTGAATTAACACTCAAAAGCTCAAGCGCAAGCGAGCACCAAAGCGGCAAGAAGACAAAGACCAGGCTGTGTTGAGATAGAGTGCGAGAGAGACAGAGGCAGATAAAGAGAGAGAGAGATAACGAGAGAGAGAAATTTTGTGGGCAGAAAAGTCAAAAGTCTATGGTGATACTATGTTTAGATAGAGAAGGGAAAAGTAGATATGGACTGAGAAAAACTGTTAAAAAGAGGGGGGTACTCTAAGAATCACAGAGAGAGAGAGAGAGAGAGAGAAACCTTAAAAAGGAACCACATCAGTGACCCGTTCAGCTACACCATCAAAAACTCACTAGTCAGATATATTAGTATCTTTTAGCCTGGGGGCTAAGTAAATGCCATGGTCGCAATATATATTTATTTAGGCACTCTTTAGAGCTATTTTCAGCCAGCCATAAAGAAAATATAAACATTAATTTATTATACAGCTAAAAAGACTGTTAAAAGTAGCTCAGATTGCTTTTGGGCTTAATAGAAACTACATGCATCTATTTAGAAACATATCAAATGCCTAATTAAACATAAACAAAAACTTGTTTGTTCATCAGCAACTGCTTTTATTTACTTTTTACTGCTAAGTTTTTTTGCTATGATCTGAATATTTAATGTGAACCAAAAATTAAAAGGTTTTGAGGCTAGTCTACGTAGAAGCCAAGTTCAATGAGGTTTTTTTTTTCAGTTCAAATGGTTGATAAACATTGGCATGCTGAAATATATTCAAAGAAGTCAACAATAAGAAATTGTACACCAAAACGGAAAACTCTAGCTTGAACAGTAGCTGAGTTCACTGAGGTTATTTCGAGTACCAATGATAGCCAAGGGTCAATGCTATGGCACATTAAAATATATTTACAGAAACGCACTTGAAGAACTCGCATACCAAAAAAGAAAACTCTAGCTTGCATAGTAATCGAGTTCAATGAGGTTACATTGGTTACCAAGTGTCTACCATATGCATATAAAAATTTATTTAAAGAAATGCAGTCAAAGAACTTGCATGCCAAAAATTGAAACACTAGCTCTTACAACAGCCGAGTTCAATGAGGCTACTACATAAACCAACTGCCAAAATGCTGCTGAAGAAGAAGAAGAAGAGCTATATATAAAAAATTATAACTCAAGAGCTTTTACATGTTGAATATATTCAGTCTAGTCTAGTTTTGGTAGCTATCGAGTTCAATGGGACTGTTTCTCTACAGAGGTCTACAGCTGTTTTCATGCTTTATATAGTATGCAATATGTTTTGTTAATGTTCCCATTTTGTATATGGAATATTCATATCGTACAATCGAATAGTTTCGATAGGTCCCCCAAAGAAAATGAAAGAAGTAAAACACAGCTGGAGCAACTGTACAAATAGAGCCTATATAAATAATTGTTAATTCTTTCTCTTTTTCAACTAAAGTAGAGCACAAGCTGTCGAAATTTTGAACTGAATTCAATTGGATGACCAAAACAAAAATTTTGAGTTTTATATTTTTTTTTTTGGGCCATAAAATGTATACAAAATCAAAACGAATTAAATTCAACTCTTTTATTTAGTTTATTCATTTATATTTATATTTTATTAAATTTTTTCGCCTCGTTTGCCTTGAGCAGCACAAAATTTTGCGAATTTTTATTGAAATTTTATTTGTTTCTTTTGTTAATAGAATTCGCGTCCACTTTTAATTCGAGCGAGTTGCCAAGCGCTCAAGATTTTTATTTTCGGCCACATTCAACTTGTTGTTGTTGATGTTTCTGCTCTTCTTGTTGTTTTTATGTATATTTTTAAATAGCATTTCACATTTAGACGCGCAGCGTAAATAATTTTATTTTAATTTTCAACTTTTATTCGTTGATTTTTGTTTATTGTGGTTGACTTTTACATGGGTGACGTTCTAGAAATACTCTTTCCTTATAGAGAGTAAGAGAGAGAATATTGAATTTGTGTTTGAGTATGTCTAGGTGAATATTTAACTATATCTTATTCTCTTGATCTCTTGGGGTATTTTTGTTGTAGCATCTAGTTATAGAAATTCAGCTCAACTAGGGGTTGAAGATCTGTTGAAATTATATAGCTTCTACACATACTGTTTTTGAAGAACTGAGCTCTTGGTATGATATGGTATGTGTTCGAGCTTTTAGATGAAAATAATTTGATAATATTATATAAAACTGTATTATATACATTTATCTATAAGAACTCATCTTTCATAATATTCAGCTAAATCAAATTTATTATAATGATCTTTTGCCAAATTTCTATACCCAAAATCTAATACAAAGAGCATTTCACATTCGGCTTACCGATTTAGCTCCACTTCTTCACTTGTTGTCAATTGATTTCGTATGTAATTTGAATGATTTGAATAAACTGTTTATTGACGCCTGCGTTTTGCATATTTTGTCTTTTTCTATTTGCAGGTAAGCTAATTCCACTGCTCGCTGAATCGCTCGAAAACATATTTGAATAGTCTCTGAATCATTTGAATATTATTCAATTGCCGCAATCGTAAGTAAGCATCTCAGTTTATAGTCAAGAGAAAAGAAATGAAATGAAATGAATGAGAGAAGATGAAGCAAAAGTAAGAAAAAGAAAAAAAAAAAACTCAATTCAATAACCGCAAACAGTTGTTGTTGCGTTTCTTTTTCGTCTCTTTATTATTATTTTCTGTTTGTTTTTGTGGCTGTTGTAAAATTTTTGGCCACAACAACAACAACAACTACAACAACAGCAGCAAATACTGTAAAGAAAAGCGCGTTTCCAAAAGATTTCACTTTCATGCCGCTTAGTAGAAAGAAACAACATAAAAAGATGGGCAAATGCAAATGCCGACAAACGATAAGCATTAGCTTTATTAGCCGGCCATTGTTATCGATAGACAAGCTAATGAACTGTTATCGATAGCAAGCAACAAAGCCTCATTAGCAAATGCCGACAATGGGCGCGTCTCTTTAGCTCTTAACAAAATTAACAAAATTAATTGATAATTAAAGAAATTGGTTAAAGAGGTTACAACTATATAAACAAAATAAGAAATATGAAGTAAGCAATAATTAAATAAATTATAGAAAAATAAAATATTTTTTTTAGAAAAAAAAATTATTATTATTATTTTTAATTTAGAAAAGATTAAATTATAAGGCAAAAAATATTTAAATATTTATTACAATTATTATTTAATATCAATATAAATTTTAATAATATAGAATAATCAAAAATAAAAAAAAAATTATTAAATATAAAAAATATAAATTAAAAAAATTTAATTACAAGCACTTCAGTTTATTAAATAATTTTAACCAAAGACTTTCGTTATAAAATTAAAAAAAAAAAAAAAAAAATATATATATATATATATATATATATATATATATATATATATATATATATATAATTTCATGTTAAAAATCAAAGAATACTGATCCTGATAATTTTACAAATAAATATAAAAAATTATTTTTGGGAAAAAATTAAATTAAATTTAAATTTTACAATTTTTTTTTTTTTAATTTAAAAAAAAACAAAAATATATTGGTAACAATATTTTAAATGTTAGTGAATTTATAAGCTTTACAGATTATTTATTTTTCTATGAAATATAATCAAAAAGATTTTTAAAAGTTTTAAGTTGAAATTTACTGTGCAACTTTCTTGAGGAAAACTTGTATTTGAGTTTGCCTCAGTTAAATAGAAGATCTAATTGGCGATAGATAGATAATGAAAGCTTGGCAATATTAAAAGTTTAAGTCTAAATATCTAGCTGCTGGCTGGCCGCAAATGCAACTTGAGGCTGAATCTCACGAGTTGCAGTTGCAATCAGGTGGTTGCTGCTGTTGTTGTTGTTGTTGTTGTTGATTGTGGCGCAATGGTTTGGCATGTGCATGTGCATGTGCATGACTTGGGGGCATTGTAACAAACACAAACACACGCACACACACACACACACAGACACACACATGCAGCTTGTTGTATGGTGCATGCTCATATTTTGTTGTTGTTGTTGCTGCTGCTGTTGAGGCATTCAATTGCCACAGCAACTGCAACAGCAACAGCAACAGCTTTGTGGTTGAGTTTTTGTTTTGTATTTTTTATGTTTTTGGTTGAAACTGCTTTTGGGGTTGGGCATTGGCAATTGTTGTTTGTTTGTTTGTTTGCTAAGTGAAAAGCGTTGTTCAATTGCTCATTTTCACCAGCAACAGTTGCTGCTGCTGCTGTTGCTGCTGCAGCCGATGCCGCGTGTTATCGCTAAAGTTCAACATGCTTTTTGCATGATGTGCATCATCATAAAAAACAAATAAAAACATTAAAAAACAAAAAAATAAAAAAGCAAAATCGCTTTTAATGACTGACCCGTTGTGACACGCAATGTCCAGCACCCACAAAAACAACGCCGATATGATGGCATATAGCAAATTATATATATTATATATCGAAAACAATACGAGACAGCTACAGTAGGAGTAGGAGTAGAAGTAGTAGTTGGAGTATAAAATAATTACTCAATTCGCAGCGCCAGACTGCTCATTATTTCTCAGCCCACTTTTGAAGCCCTTTTCTTGCTGCCTTTCACTGAGCAACGACGCCTACTGAAACTCGCTTCAGCCTAAACAAAAACAAAAAAAAATGCAATCAAATTGATCTACAAATTCGGTGGGCACGTTTTGAGGCCCCTTTATTGAAAATGCTGAGTTATGGGGTATATTGTTAGTGTGGAAAATGCTTAGAGCAGATAAAAAGAGCTTGGGTTGAGGTAAGTTAAGTATATTAATGTATATACTTGAAGAGAAGTCGGATCCAGAGTCGATCTCTGGTTTTTGATATTTTTAGCTATCTCTCCTGACTCTTCGTCTGTCTAATCGTTTGTAGAAGTTTTCTCTGCAAGTATTAGAGTCAGAGCCTTGATGGAAATAAAGACCTTATGTTTAGTTTTAGTTTATTTCAATAAATCGATAAAATTTGATGTGGAATCGAGGTGGAAACAGGCAAGATTGAATTTGTAAAGTATATCCAAACTAGACAACCTTGACAGTTTGTCTCTCTCTGTATGAATTTCTTGGCATATAGAAGATCTATAGACTAAAGCGATTATAGCTTTAGCGATTATAAAGCTTTATATAGTAGCTAAGTATAACTTTTTACAAGAAATCGATAAAAATTCACAACAATTTCAGTTATTTAAGCATAGCTTTTACCTTTCGAGTCTTAAATCAACAAAATTTAAAACCTATTTTCTGCTAAAGCTCAACTTTAATATCAAGTATACTTCAGGACACAGGCTTCAGGGCATCAGCAAGTCGTGCACTTCCGTCTATAGACACAATGCTCAATTCGTAGCTCGTAGCTCTCAAGGAAGCTATTCATAACACTTATTTAACTTTGCCGAAATATTTAAAGCCAATTATTTTAGGCAACGATAAAATTATAAATAATAAATAATTTTAAAAATGCATTACAAATAAAAAAATAAAATAAAAAGAGAAGCAAGATAAATTTTGTGAAAAAAAAAATAAACGAAAAACTCCTTTCACTTTGTTGAAATCAAACGAAGCGCAGTTGCGGCTACTGCAACTGTGTGTGTAGAATGTTTGCCACATTGCCACACATATACAAATGTAAGTGTGTGTGTGTATATATAGCCTGGCATTTTTCAAAGTTCGACTGACACAGAGACCAACTAAAGCGCAACAAACAAACCGTAGCAAAGTCTGCAAAAAAAAAAAAAAAAAAAAAAAAAAAAAAAAAAGGCGCGACGCGTTGAATGAACTTTTCGCAAAGGCAATAGCCACAGGCAGACACTTTTTTTGCAGTAAAACAAAAGCTATATAGATGGATGTATGTGTATATATGCTGTTCGCTTAGTATAAGAATTGAAGTTAACGAAATTCAGTTTAAGGCCGTGTGAAATACTCTGCGTAAGCATGCAGCGTGCAAGCTTCGAATTGTTAAGGGAAAAGTGTTTAAAATGCAACAAGAAATACTTATTAACGAAGAAGAGGGAGGGGAAGTGGAGTTATACCTGTAGTATGGATAATATAACTGACTAAAGACCATATCACCAACGTATCGAAAGACCAATGTAACTAATGACTAAACCTAGCTATATAGTATAGAAGATACCTAGAGAAGAGACATGCATGAAGACGAAATACAAAAAGAGTTTCGTAACCTCACAAGTTCTTCAACAAATTTTGGGCATACATTGACTGAATAACATATCTTTAACATTTTACATTTCTTATATATTCAGGTAAAGCCCTAAACGAAAAAAAGAATCTCTACAGTTGCAATTTATGCGACAGTCAACGTCACCGTCAACGTCGTTGTCGCCGCACGTGGCGTATGCGTAATGTGTTGAGCATCATAAATCAAGCATGAGATGCAAAGTAAAGTAAAAAAAAAAAAAAAAAAAAAAAAAAAAAAGCTAAGCAAGCAAAAAAAGGAGAAAAAAAGTATATCGAAAACGAGAAGGAAAAAAAATCACTCAACTCGACTATAGCGAACCGGAACACGCTTCGCCGTAATCCAATTTTGTGTTTTGTTGTATCTGATGGATGCACTTGAATACTTCTCGCAGCTCTCGGTATTCAGCTAAGTGGCTTAAGCTTCGAGTTCGCAGAGAACTATAATTGAAATTGAATTTCTATTTTTAATAATATAATATAATATAGAAAATATAAGTGTGTGTATGTGTGTGTGTGTGAGTGTGTGGGGGGCTGCATCAGCTACTGCGCTCCACTGCCTTCAACACAATTTCTGCCATAAGCCGATTAAAATTTATAGCTTAAGAGCCGTCCCACATACATGTGAACGTGGATATAAATATATAGATATCTGGAAGTCTATCGAGGAGTACCAATTAAAAATTTCTCAAGAGCTGACAATAAGCAATTCGTTCAACTAGAAACAAATACAAATAACGAGTGCCATAGTTTTGTGGGAGGGGGAGTGAACGACTAGCAGATACCGCGAAAATTGCAAATGAGTATGAAATGGAATGGAATGGGGACAGATATACAATATACGATATGTTTAGACTCTAAAGAGAAACTCCATAGTTAACATGATGGTCAAGACTTTTTTAAATGGAAATGGATATGCTGAAATAGTTGTTGTTGTTTATCAATTTTAATCGATTTCGTAGATAATTGTAATCGATATATTCTTAATCGAGACTGCCAGAGAGATATACGGAAAGGCTGACCTTATGGGGTTCAGTCAAGCTGCCTGGAGAGTCACCCATATATTTCAAGACTACCCTCGCTATCCAATTTCCAGGGTATTAAAAGTCGTGGGTTGCCTTATTCACAATTTGTTACACTTCAGAGTGCGCAAAAATAAATATTTCTGTGTGTGTGTGTTTTTTTTTTTTTTCATACCCTATTTGATATTTTTACCTTACGTTTTTCATTGTCTTAATGGACAGCATTACGTAATCGTCGTGTTCTTGTCTTGTTCTTCATCTTCCTCTTCTTCATTTGATCTCGAGTGTCTGTTGATAATGTGTGTTTGGTTTGTTATTTATTTCTTCGTTTAATTAATTCAATTTCGATTTTGATTTCGATTTCGATTTCGTTTCGTTTTCAATTTGTTTATGCGCCTTTTATGCTTTGATTCTAATTATATATAAATCTTGTCTGAACGGAAGCAGCAAGCATTATAAATAGAGTACATGGAAATTGTGATTTATGTTGATTGGACAGCCGCGATGCTTCCTTTGGCCACTCATTAGTCAAGAGATTCAAGCTCAAGTTGAAGATAGCCAAAATTCTGCCATAAGGTCATTTGGCTCTCAGTTTGGCCTAAACTGTTTGCGAATTCTAAGGCAGAGCTTTTTGAAAGTAGTTCGAGCTTTCAGTTCGAATTACACTGACTGCGCCTATTTTGTATTAAGTATATCAAATAGGTTTACCAGTCGAGCTTTTTCTCGTTTCTCGTTTCTCTTTCTTCTTTTTTTTTTTTTGTGCTCGTAATATAATTCGATGCACTTACTTATTGTCGTCACTGTCGGCAGTTCAACGGGGCAAATGAGGCCGGATTACATAATACTCGTTATAAAGTTTTTTTTTTTTTGTTATTGTTGCTTTTTCATTTTGATGGCCAGAGCCAATTTTTAATGGCACGTAGCCAGCAGAGAGTCC